>NC_134204.1:46785542-47985542 GCF_964188355.1 Buteo buteo | reverse complement strand
AAGTATATAATTTTTTATACAGTATCAAGAGACGAGTATCAGAGGAGTATAAAAAATTATCTTAAGGTTTTCCATTAAAAATATGTGAAATACTTATCTATTTTTCTTGATAAGTTTCCAACCAGATAATCTACCTACTTTAAGCATGAAAATGTTTCTTAAATCAAATTAGCATCCTCTACCATGTAATTGATATTATGCTCAGAAGAATAAATATCTTAAAGTTAATGGTTATATTGGCAAAATAGATACCCAAAAGTTAATCCTGAAAAGCACCAGTAATTTTTCAAATTTAAAAAAAGGACATTGGTCTTTTTCTTATCCCATTTCTTGTTCCTCTTATCCTAATGAATACATGGTATAAGGTCAGACTAGCTCTTTTTTTTTTCTTTTCCTTTTTTCCTTTTTTTTTAATCAACCAAGTGAACCAAAGACTTATTTGAACAATTTTTTTTTTTTTTCAAATTTTAGGAGAACTGGCAAACTGGATGAAAAATCATAACAAAAGGAGAAGTTGAACATGGAAGAGGGAAGAGTCACTGAACAAACCATCAAGTCACTCATGTTTTCAGAGAGAATCAGAATAAGATAGGACAATAACAACTTTCAATAACTGTTCAAGCAGAGTAGGAAGAACAACTGAAATGTAAGATGAACAGATTAGTCCTAAAATCCAGACATATTGTCTAAATTATTTTTACCTGTACTGAGGTAGACATCATTAAATGAAACTTGGTAGGTAACAAACTGTTCCTGTCTAGAAAGAGAACTGTCCATGTGATGACTAGGAGGTATTATCCATTAGGATTTACTTTCAAATTATCAAATGTCAGTGGGGTCTTCTTATAATGAAATAAAATCATCACTTTATCAAGATTTTCCGTTGTATATGTTCACCTTTAACTAGCCAAGGGGTTTAACAGAAAACCGTATCATGTGAGGAAGTTAGGAAAGAATATTTCCAAAACCTCTAAAAAATTTTATCTACAGCACTCAAAATAGCTGTTCAGTAGTCTGGTGGCATCTCCATTGATCTGGAAGGGAGAAACCAGTCAGGTGAATAATAACTTCATCTGCTGCAAGGTTTCCCTAACATCTTCATTTATTGCATGAATGCATCTTTCTATTAAATTCTCCTATCTTTTCCTCTCACAAAGCAGTGAACACTATAACACCTCTTAAGTTATCATTTCTAAGGCTAACTCCAGTTAATTCTTATCACAGATGGATGTATTTCAACACAGACTATCTTTAAGAAATGTGATAGTGCCACACCTCATGTGTACAGGACATATCACCATAGGTGTTGCAGAGAAGCTTCATGTTCCTTTCAGAGTGGAAATAATATCCTCCCAGGTTACAGGGAAACAATATACCAGTCTTTTTAAATGAACTAAGTTCACTTTTAAATAGAAAGTTCAATGAATGCAACGCACTAAAATTATGTTAGCCAAGCCTAACTTTTCAGAGAATAGCATAATGGTAAAACAGAGAAACATGTTGAATTATAGCTTCCTCATTAGACTGTTTTCTTCTGGAAACAACTGCCTTCTACAACCAAAGAAAAATCGTTATTATATGCAGGAAAACAAAACAACAACAACAACAAAAGGGAAAACTAGTTTTAGTCCATAAATTATAAAGCTTCTCAACAGTATTTGAAACTCCAGGGCAGAGATTACCAATGTGACAAAGGAAAAAAAAATCCATATCATTTAAGTTACTTAAATATCCAATCATCTTTTGAAAACAAAACATGCATTTTGAATAATTTATATATGTTTAAAATTGTAAAAAGAATTTAACAGGGGTCTCTCAGTCAGATTTCAGAATCTGTCTTTCATTATTCCAACTCTGTGTATTGTCTCGAGAATATCACCATCTTTAAACAAAAGGGACAGCATTTTTTTTTTTTTTTTTAACTGTCTTGGAAACAAGAAGAATCAAAACACAGCAGAAAGCAGAATTCTTGAAGGACAGGCAGTTTCGGTTCAGCTGTCAATTGAGCAGAATCAGATCAGATTGTGTGGTCTATGTATTTGACAAGAGTAAGCAACCATTCACTGAGTTTCAGGTTCACTCTACCTCAGTTTCCAGGTACTGCTGGGTCAGATCTTGTCAATGAGGGTAGAGTCCCTTAATCTAAACTATTGGAAGTCATTCTGACAGTGCCTTTTGAATGAGGGAATGATGCTACGGTCTTAATAGTTTATGAAGCAATAAATTCACAAATTCAAATAATGCCCATGATACCATAAATTTTACTTGGAATGTCATTGTAATCAGTTTTAAAAAGATTTAATTTATATATAATGCTGTATTTTATATATAACAATGAAAATATAGGTTTAAAAAATGGATTGATAGAGAGAAGGGAGTGCATTGTTTATTTTGTCACTTATTTTATACTCAGTAAATTATATTGCCTTTATGTTCATTCAGAATTCAGGTTTAAAGGGTCAAGTTTAGATTTCTGAAGTCGATTTCACTTTTGCAACTCCAGGTAGGTGTATCTATTTTTTGAATATTCAAAAGCAGTAGACATCAATGTGTCATCTTTCAGTGACAAATCCAGAGCCACACTCTAAAAGGAAGAATCCAAAGTAGTTTATTTCCATTTGCTACTTTATGTTCAAAAGGCCTCTTAGCTGTTTAATGATCACTTAGTATTTAATGATGATGTAGTCAGAATATCAAATAATGGTTATTATTTTCTTTCTGAGTTTCCTTTATTGACTTCATAAATTATCCTGTCTTCCACATCCCTTACAATTTCAATTTTAACTTCCTAAGGCTTTTTGTTTAGAGTGTTCTTTACTTTTGCTATTGATATCATGGGATAATACCTAACCTCTTTGAACAAAAGCAGTTGCTCATCCTGTAGCTAACAGAGTAACACCCACCAGAACTCTTTTTTAGATGTAATGATCACTGATTTCTCCAATGTTCTATCAAGCAATTGTTCTAATTAATTTCAATAACAGTGAGGCTTGGAACGAAGTAAATTGTTAGAAGTTAATCTCACACTAATGAGGGCCTCTTCATCCTTCTCCTGTCTTCTAATCTGCATCCAGAAATGTGAATGTCTCTGTTGTAAACCACCATGCTTCCAAATAATTGTCTTTTACAAACATGAAAGACACAAATTGCTTCTGTATGAATAACACAGTAAACAGGAATACTCTTTAACGGAGTAGTTCCCAACCCACAGTAGTTCAGGTAATACAAACATGGAACATCAACAAAAGTTATTTCTTAACCTAAAAACTTGAAAGAATGCTAGATTCAACATTATCTGCATAGAAGAACAGTCTTTTGCATTACCATCTTTACTATGCTATTCACCTGGTTAGCTTCTAGCAACCACTTTTAAATAAAATGCCAAATGTTGAAAAGCCTTCTTAACCATGCTTGCTGCTGCAGGTTACATGGATGCAGATAGAATAGGGAATTGATGGATAAACACTGAAATATTTTTGTCTGCGTAGTGTCTTAAAAAATTTAGAAAACCTGCTAAAAATATGCCATGGATTTTCAAACACATACAAAGCTGATCATATTTTAAAATCTTTTTTTTTTTTTTAAATACTATTGCTATTGTTACCTCCGTGTTTGTTCTTCATTTCTAGGTCTTTCTGATACATTTTCTTCTCTTTTTTGTAAACCCTTCAACATTTTTAAAGCATTTTTAAAAAAAAGTTCCTGTTATGAAGAATAGACAGTTTATACCCAAAATCTTGGTTTCCCAAACCTCTTTCTGGCTAAAAATGTGATTAAAAATGAATAAATGCCATTCCATTAAAAAAAAAAAAATTACAGAAAGTTTGTGATCAGATGGTGCCTTTCCCCTGTAATTTACTTACGCATTTTCTGACCACAGTAGCTACAGTACCTTGCATTCAGCCTTTTGGATTTGCATGTAGTTAGGAGAAGCTGATTAAATGTCCAGTTTTGCTTTCATCCCTGCAATTTCACTCCTGTGATGAACTCCAGCATCTGGCTGGAGTCAGCCAGTTCTCAACAATTTTTATCTGCTGGGTCTTACTCAAAGAATACCTTTCTAGAAATTATTTTTAATTTCTTCCTTTTTCCTCTCCAGAATTATTAATTGAGTTATAACAGATGATTCTTGCATGGGTGTACAGAGAATGAAATGTAGGTGCATTTTATTAGTACAAATGTTCTGTCACTCTTTTCTCAATCCTTATTCACTGCACTGGCTAGGCTGACTTCTAATTATGTAAGGGATAAATGCGGTTTTACTGGTTTTGTAGATTTTAAGAGTGGTTCCAATGTGTTCTTTCTAACATGATACAGTTTGTCCTGAAGATCCTAGGAAATCTGTAACAGGAACACTAGTGATTAATTATTCTAGATGAATAGGTGGAAATGAATCTAATCTTATACACTATAAGGTCACTGCACTGTAGTTAGAACAGATTTTCCTTCTCTGCCAATTTTTGCTTGTTATGTAATTATTCAAAAGTGAATGACAAAGATTTTAAAAATTTACCAGATGAATTTTCTTCTGGATTTATAGCTTAACAGTATAAATACTTTTCCATTTATACCAAAACATCAACTTTCAAACAGAGCTTAAGTTAAAAAAAAATAATCAGAGAAGGTCACATTCTAAAATCTACAATCCAGCTGCTGCTACAGAATGAGTTAAAAATTTAAACACCCTGTTGAGGTATAAAAGTCTTGTATAAAAAGATCTATGTTAGAGTCATGCTTTAAGTATTTTAGTTACATTAAATCTATGCTAGAACTCTACAAATGCTATTTAACTGCATTTTTTGTTTGTTTTTTTTTTTTGGTCAGTTAAGGCTCAATACTGCTTTTAAGTAAGGCATTGATGATCTTTGGTACCTCTGCTATTCTTTTCTTTTAATCTTATTTGAAAGATAAGGTATAACTTTCCTCTCACTAAGACCGGCACCAAAAAACCTGCTGTCTAAAAACCAGGAAAATTAGTATAAAGATTTTTTTCAAAATTATTTCAATAACTGAAACCCAGAAAAAATTGGACATCGTGCACTGAAGAAAACAAACTAGTAGTGTGTCTTCATTAGAAAGGGATATCAGTCTAAGGTTAACTTAAATATTCTTAGTGTCCAGAAATTATTAATAGTTGAAACCAAATTCTACCATGTTTTTCCATTAGGGCTGTTAGTGTTTTCTTTATGAGCAATAGAAGTTTGAACAATGTGTCCTTGCTCTATCAACATAATTCCTCTGTTTAATGGACTTGGTGACTCTATCTTGACATTAACAGATGATTCCTGAGTAAACTATAAACTAAGGAAGCTCATCAAGGAGATTAATTGTCCATTCTAATGAAAACAATAAAATTAAAGGCAATCTTACAGTTTATTAGATAAGCACAGATCAGTGGACATAACCTTCTGCTCAACTGAAGTACCACATATGAAAATTTTTATGTAAAATAATTATGCACATGAAAAAATTATACGCCTTCCAGAAGATCCTGATATGTCTTCTTTCCAAGTTTGTTCCTCATTTTCCAAGCAACAGAATTAACATTTTCTCAGATTAAAAAAAAAAAAAAAGCCAACAGATTTTATGTTTGATCTGTGTTTCTAGAGGTAAGACTATCTCAGTCTTTCAGCTCTTTCTCTCTTCTTGACAGCAAATAGAAAGATTTGTGGAGTTTTTTGGCAAGATGATCATATGAAAAATATTCTTTGATACTATATGAACACTAAGACCCCCCCCAAATAAACAGAAAAAAAATATGATGTATCATTGTAGGACATTTATGCTGGACAACATTTCCTATATTACTTTTCATTACAGTGTTGCATAGACACATAAAAGTCAAGAAAAGTTTGACATTCAACAAAGAAATAATTACAAATTTCCAAATAATAGATGCTGCCAAAATTAGCTTTTCCTATTGCATGGTAGTGTTGAATGCATGCAGTGAGCTTTCCCAAGTTAATCAGGAAAGACCACGATGATAGGAAGGCACCACTGGGGATAATACCCTTCTCTACAAAATGCATCATGTTTGTGCTAAGCTAGTGAGACACAAGTAGATGTTACAGAGCTGTGGGGTGAATGTGATGTTTCTTTTGTAAGCATAAACAGGACAAAGCTGTTGCTTAAAGCCAGAATCTTAATGTGCCTAATCCATTACCCAATGGAAAAAGAAGTAGCACCTGACAAAAGGGACAGCATGGAGTCAGTGAGCCCAAGTAAGCACTCATCTTCAGACCAGCATGGAGACATGCTTTCACTAATTTAAAGCTGAGAAGCAAGTATAATTCTACATCTCTTGATCCTGAAATCTGATTTTCCCTAATTCTAATTTTCATTGCCTATTTTTCCCATTTTTTTCTTATTTTTCAAATTACTTAATTTCATTCCTGTGATCTTGATTTTTTTGCACTTCCATTCTATTTTTTAATTATTTTAAAAGTTCAGTATGGTGGAAATATTTTGAAATCCACTTTTGATTTGACCCAGCTTGTTAATTTTAAACATTTTGAAAAAGAAGGAATGTTAGAAAAGCATTAATTTTTCCTTTTTTAAATGCACTTTCATTTTTCCATGATGAGATGATTATATAGTTTTCTCTATATTTCTCTATATGCTATTTCTGTATTTTATTTTACTACCTTTTTAGTTTCCTCTGCTTGACTCACACTGTGACTGATCAATAAACCCCTAAAACAGAATAAGGCTCAGAGGAGGTGGGAACACAAAGGGAACAGAAGGCCTTTGTTTAAGATAAGCAGCTATGAACTGGTGGTGTAAATGTTTCACCCTGAGTTCATTAAGAGTGTGAATGTCTCCCTAAGTAAGCCAGACCAGCATGGGGAGAGTAAATACTCAGCCCAACACAAAGTATAAAACCAGACAACCAGCAAAAGAATTTTGAAGAGAGAAACGGGCTTGAGTTGTCATCAACCCTCCTGTTCCTTCACGGTGACTGGGAACACCTAGCCTTGTGACAGGAAGCACATGATAGATACTCGTAATAGGAATCACATTAGTAATGTGATTGAATTGTACATTGCAATTGCTATGTTTTGCAAAGTATAATTTAAATTTGTATTGAGATTTTAATGTATTTTTATCACCCTACTAAATCAGAAACCCTGTGTGACATCAACTATCTTCATATAACTAAATTTGGTATTAAACATTACACCCTCCTTGGTGAAATGTTTAAAAAACATGGTCAGACATACATCAAATGAGTCCAGGTAGCTATCAATTTTATGGCACAATACTGCATTATCTAACAGAAAAAGTTCATCACATCTGAAACATCTTTACAGTTATACAACAGCAGAGATGGATATAATTGCTCAGCAGCTATGACTTTTCTCATGTGAGACTAAGTTTGAACCTCATAGAATTCACAAAGATTCTGGGCTGTGGGAAAAAAATACAAGTGCCATCCAATGCCAAGTTAGATACTTTTGTCATTTTCTGTTGGTTTTACCGACGGCCCTGGAAATCATGAAAATCCCATTGCTTGAGAAAGGTTTCAATTACATATCCTCTAAGGAAATGTCATCCTTGTCGAAGTCATATGTATTTGACATCCTGACTCCTTTTTGACTTCAGGATGTTATGAAGACTGGGGATTTATTCAGCTAGGGCATTTTATTTACAAGATTAAAATTAATACAATGAGGGAATGGCAGAGAAGTTACCACACACCACTTGTCTCCCCACCCTGACTGTTGCAAGGCAAAGAAAAAAAGAAAGAAGAGGAGAAAAGAAATAATGAATAATAAATTAAACCACAAGATTTTGTGACAAATCAACTTGTAAAAGTTCTGTGTTGTTGATGATTTATAAGCAGATATGATGATAATTATATCTACCAATGAAAGTTTAAGATTTTTTTTCAAGCCTAAAACTTATTTAAAAAGAATAGAGAAATCTGATGGAAAGGCATTTAATTGAAATACCAACACAAAGAATGCTATTCTCAACCACAACATACTGAAAAGACCAAAAGTTCAAATGAGTTGAAAATATTAGTTGGAAAAATGATTAATAAGTGGACTAATAAAATACTTGTCCAAAAAAACCCAGTTCACTATCCCAACTGAAATAATTTAATGGCAATTCAAACAAAGATTATGGAAAAAGGCTTGACAAGATGGACAGTGTTTTACCAGAAAATACAGGGATAATTGGAGTTCTGTCTTAAATAGTTAAATGTACTGTTTTAAAGGGAAAAAATATAGTGCTTATTTTAACAAATATATTTTCAAAAAAATGTTTCAAATTAAAATGAAAAAAAAATCTGAGAATATGTAGACTGTATTAGCAAATACACAATAAAAAAAACCAGCAAATGTTGAAAGTTTGTACATGGTGCTATTGCATTGACTTTTTATGTTTCACAGTAAAAGCTGAGGAGATTTATTTCAATGAAGCTGTGTAGATCTAACAGATGAAATAGTAAGCCTTGAGTCAGAAAGGTTACCTATTCCCACAATCTTTAATATCTTTTTTTCGGGACAACTGTAGATGGCTTGAGCTGAGGAAAGGAAGTATTTAGGATGGACTTTACTTCCCTTTTTAGATCTATTTACTCCTTTAGGGCTTTTACCAACGTTGCAATGTTTGAAAACTGGTGAAAGGACATATATTGAGAACCACCAGTAGAAAACTGACTTAGGCTTGCTGTTGAAAGAGACTGTGCTTCAGAGGTTGGTATTTTCTTTCACAGAAAAGCCTACTTTCCATATGCCACAACAGCAGATGTGAATAGTTTAGAATTCCAACGTGATATATGAAAGCTTTAAATCTTTAAAGTAAGGATGGTTAAAAAATAGTCTTCAGCCATGAACTCTAAACTGTCCTTGACCAAAATGCAAAAGAAATTGCCATGATCTTTCACTGATAGGTATCACTGATTTTACTCTGTATGTTCAAAACAGGAACCAACTTTTAGATCTACTGACTCACTTTGGACATAACTTTAGAATTTACTGCTTCAGGTAGAATGCAATGCACTCACAAAAAAATCCACCTTCTCTAACCCGTGGTTGGTATCTATTCCTTTTTCTTTACTGCATACATTCTCCTCCTTTTTGTGTGATTAGTGGTTCTGAATGTTAGATGATAATGTACTGGCAAATTTTGCTTACTATGATCTCCAGTGTGCCTTTACAAAGTAACATAAAATGATGACTCAAAAGTATGAAATAATGGCTCTCCCTATTCTGTGTGTGGGCATGCATGCAAGTCAAGGAAATAATGCTGTATACCAAATTTGGTTTCAATTTTATTTTTTTATTTTTGGTGAGATTTTAGTGGTCTAAGTATAGTGGAATACCAGCTGAATTTTTCTGTCTCATGGGAACATAAGTTATCTTTCTGATGGCAAAGCATGTTTCTACGGTTTTAGCAAATGTATTCCATGTAACAAACAGGAGTGCACTGATCAGCCTATTCTGTTTGATTTGACACTGCTCATGACTTGCATGCTTGCAGGTCATCTTGCCACATACTCCTGTATGCTTTGCAAGTTAATTATCTTAATGAACATGTATCTGCTGGAAAGCAAATAGTACTGGAAAATCAACAGACATTTTGGAAGTGGGTTCTATGATTTGCTTGTCCATTATAAAGCACTGAGAATTTCATAAAAAGTAATTTAGACCATCTCACAACTTTTCTAGTCATACATACAAATCATGGAGTTCTCTGTGCGTAGCAGGGCCAGCTGCCTTAGTAACAGTATCTCCTCACTTCACCAACAGGAGACGTGCCAAGTGTCTGTGCTTGAGGCATTGGGGTCTCTGTGCAGTTTGTGTCATTTCATAGCTTCCCCAAGGAAGAGTGTCAGCTTATTTAGCCAGTTTGGGGAAGAATTATATACAGAGAAAGTTGACTAAGGTTTCACTTCACATCACCTCCCGTTCAATATACTTCTTGCAGAAAGAATGATTAAGTCAGTAGTTTTCAGCATTGTGCATTTCCAAAATTTTTAGAGATAATCAGGTGATCCAAACATCCATATGGAATTAATACCTTTTACTAATTCTGTGACTTCTGTTATACCCTCAGAAAGAAAAAAACATTGAATACACTGTGGGCTATAAAGATGCAAATAAAAGAATGTTCAAGCATTTCTCTGATTCTTGAAGCCTGCAAGGGATACCAAGAAACTTTATTATACACACAAAAATAGATTTTTAGTTTTAATTAGTTATTTTGTGGCTTGCTAGCATCACTAAGAAGCATATTTCAGTAATCTATGTCACCCCAAGGCAAGACTCATTTTGAACAGCAGGGGCAATCCCAGAAGTACAGTTAATCAATTGGAAACCAGCCACTCTTGTCTTCAGAATTGCGTTATAAGGATAATTAAGACAAATTTCTGGCTCCAGACCATTTATTTGTGTTTTGTTTGGGGTTTGGGTTGTTCGTGTTCTTTTTTTTCTTTTTTTTCTTTTTCCTTTTGTTCACTATTTATTATTTCCTTGAAGGCAAAAATATTGATGAATACAAAACACAAAACCTAAATATGTTTTATTACAAAGTATCTGATAACACTGACATCCTAATAGTAAAAAAAAACCCAACCTAACACAAACCAACCAGTAATCAGTTACAAGGTTCTTCCATTAGAAACCAGTGGTTAAGTGCTTATTCTATCTACCTTCTTCAGTCTATGTAGAGGTACAGAGGTATTTTGATATATCTCTTTTTCAGTCCAAGTTAATATAGTTGTGCAAACATACATAGACAGTTTAACGATAAGGAATATATACACAGATTGAGGTAACTGCAAAATCAGCTCTTCTCAGACAAGTTAACTTTCCATGAGTATCCTAGCCAGCTTTTGAAGTTTTCTGAACACTACTTTTAGAAGCTTTTTGGAAGGTTTTGTTTCATTATTTCTTTTATGATCAATACCGATAAGAAAGACTCAGACAAACAGAAGGAACTGAAGTTTGTAGGACAACAGTTAAAGCAATTTTCATCTACAGACAGAAAATAATAAAGGAAAACATTTAAACTCAAAGCAAAGCTTTACAGTTTTTTATTTCAACCCACTCAGAAAGGTCCTAAATATTTTTGACAATTTATATTAATAGCAGGGAAAACATTTTGAAATATAAAATATTTGAACATAAACCAAATTGAATTTACTTCATTTTTCCATTATACAGCCACTTCAGTAAAGGTATTGAATCTAATATTATATTAATACTAAATTGGAATAGGAGTCTAATATGATGACTTAACAATAAAAAGGAAAAATATACAAATCAAAGCCCAATGCTAAGAACATTTAAGTATTGATTGGAAGAAACAGGGGAATTGACTTGTTTCTCTAGATAATCTGAAAGCTATAGGTGGTTGAAAGAAACAGTGAAACTCAGCCATAGTTGAAATAACATCTTATAATTCCTTGTGTTTAGAGCAGGTAGCCTAAAGCCATTTAGTAAATTTTTTAAACCAATATTCATTGCAAAAACCTGTTTGAAAACTGATTGGATTCAAAATAGGGCTTTTAAAAACAAGCAGAAAACAGAGCTTTTTAAGGAGCCTTACCTTACCAGGCTACAATTAAATTGCTTTTAAACCAATAGGATAATCAAAATTAAAGAGATCTGAGCAAACAAATAACCAACACTTTATTTAAGGAGACATCTTATCTAATTAAGGCTATTGGAAACTATTCGTTCTACTGTCAGGCTTTATACTGTAGCTTCCAGCAACAGAAATTTCGTCAGGGCAGGGAAGAAAGGAACAAACAACTCACGACCTGTTTGGATCTTATTAGTACATCCCTCAATATAAGGTGGCTATCACGACGGTAACAAAATGAGAAACTCACTTTGGGAAGGGATCACAATTCTGCTGCAGCCTTCTTACTTGCCCCTCAACTATTGCCTATTCTAGCAAGCGTGAGAGACTGAAAGAGTTAATGACTCAAACATTGTGGTGGGGCAAGTTCTGCCTAACAATGAACCACAGGTGAGAAGCCGATCAGCATAGATCAGCACAGACCATCAGCAACAGGGTGTTCTGATATGCTGAGCCAAGGCAGCTGACTGTGCATGGCCAAAGGTCAAAGAACGGTCATGTCTGCAGGGAGGAAGAAGTTACTCCCCGCACGACCCCCAAACCCACCAGCCCTTTGCCCGAAGGTTCTGGAATCACAAACCACGCATGACACCTAATTAGCCAAATCAGTTCGAATGCCTGCCCAAAGGAGGGGTAAGGAGATGATAAAAGGACACAAACTGAAGCCCCATGTGTGTGTGCCGTCTGGAACTGGACCCTCAGCTGACTGGACTGATGCTGGACCCAGGAATGGTGAAATCTTTCTATTCTCTCTCTCTTTTCAGTAATTCCTACACTCCATCCCTTTAGACATAAACCGTTGACCAAGTCTGGGACAAGCAGTGGATCCAGATGCCCCTGGGCTCCGTTTTGAGAAGGAGTCTAGAAAGCACGGGGGTCCACTCTGAACCTCGTGACCCAATGGGAGGGAGCTCCTTATTTTCTTCCCTGAACTGATCCCCAGATAAGCAAGGCTTGTAATATATGTTGAAGATGTATGATTACCATGTGTTGTAAGGTTTACTGACAGGGTTTCACGCCAATTCTTGTTGTGAGAAACCCTGCCACCTACTGTTACACCTCCCAAGTTCAGGTTTCTTCTGCCATAAATAAAATGTTCAACTGATATTTTGGTGTTGCTTCCCCTTAATTTAGCCTGAGGGAGTTCCGAACTCACCACAACTCCTCCCTGGTCTGTCCAGCACAGGTCATGACAGTGAGCCTGATAGCTGTACAGACTTCAGACCCTTTCTGTTCAGGGAACTGTATTTTTGGATCTCTTTTCAAAGTGACTAACATTTTGCTTGCACTGCACAATGACCCTGTGTACTGAAGAGGATGGTTTGGGACTTTTTCCTTGAGTCTAGGCATTTAAAAGCAAGAAATTCTAGTCTCCAACTTTAATAATCTTTTGGATCTCACTCTCATAGTAGAGCACAAACTGACACACTAACCTACAACTGAAAGTAGAAATACTGAATTGACAAAAAGCTCAGGCTGCTGCAAGTATATCAGAAGTAATAAGCATAATTTAATCAGCAAAATTATTGCAATCCTGTAACTATCAACCTTACAACTATGGTTCCACTCCAACATTTCTCTTTTAATATATTTTATACATACTTATACATGACCATGAAGTATTCATCAAAGAACTGTCAACACTGGGGGAAAAATAGAACAAGAAAATAAAAGAATTAATATGAAGAATTCAAGACCAATTTGAATTTACGGGAATAAGAAATCAGCTCATTTACTTATTCCTGGTAGAGGCAAATATATTGCCATTTTCTTACAAAATCCAAATAAATCTTATTCAAAGACATATTGTAATGAAAAAGAAAGGTCTAGCAGAGCAGGATTGTTCTACCTTCTGCATCATTACAGAAGTTCTGAAGTATTTGTACAGTTTATCTCAAAGGACAGCTTTCTGGCACATGCTGCACACAGTGAAATAAGGGGTGTCTCAGGTTGCTGTGCAAAATGGATTAACAAATGAAGAACTTCTGTTATAAAATTCATAAACAAATGTTAAGTTGAGGAGAGAATAAGCTATGCACCAGGATGAGATGGCATGCATTATTAAACAAGAGCATACAGAGGCAGAATATATTAACATACTGTCCAACTTTAATGGAACTTACTCTACTAACAGTTCTTTAGGGTTTTGGTAGGGAGTTATACTAGAACAGGGTGAATATTTAATACAAAAATACTTTAAGGAACATTAAATAAGAGATATACTTTCTGTCAAACAGGATTACAAACATGAGTTGTATTATGTACCTAAGAGATTACAGCACGTTTGTGCATATAGAGTATCAAGATCTGTCACAGATTGGATTACATGAATTAGTTTGATGTACACATGTAAGAGCCAACAACCTATATTATATTTTATGGAAAGGACCAAAATGCTTCTCCTATCTGGCTAACTAATTTCATTTCCTTTGGTGACCATCGTCACACTATTTAGAGCTTACAATAATTAGGCAGGCACCACCTGTTGTGTGTAAAGCAGAGGCTTAAATCTATTCAGCATTTTTTTTCAACTCCACAGCTAACTCCTAGAGTAATTAATGTGTTGCATTTATGGATACCATGCTGAAATGTCTGATCAATAATTAAAGCCATAATTTCAAAAGCCATAAAAAGCACTCTTCAAATGCAGTTTCACTAAATTAAGGAATTTTCCAGCTACTGAGTGATGGTGGGATATTACAAATAATTTACTTATAAAATCCACTGCTGCTTCATGTAGCCAATATAAACTTGTAGAGGAAGAAAGGATGTTGACTTTGTTTACTCACTCCATTAGCTTCTCCTTTGCAAGTAGTATTTTTCCCTGGTAAATATCCCTTGATACTTCATTTAATATCTAAAGGAACCTCTCTGTTTTGAAATCATTCCATCACACGTCATGAAAACTTTGGGTCCTAGCATTTGTATGTCTTGTCACATTTGGCAAAACCCTTTCAAGGCATTTAGGCAACTGTTCTTCAGGGTCACACTTATTTACCGGTGAACAGATAGAAGTCACTGCAAAGACAACAGGTGAAGGAATGATTTTTGCTACCCCTAGTTACATATTATGCTCAGTATTGGACTAGTAGCTCTCAAACTGTGCAAAACATTGTTTTTCCTTGAAGGTCAGAGTATTAAACCAGGATATTGTCTCAATCTGTAGTTCAACAAGTAATACTAGGTAGAAGTTATAAATTATGTCATTAAAGACGTTCACTCCTGTTATGTCTTCAAAAGAAATACACAATCCTATTTTGTATTAACTTGAAAAAGGCTTATGGGAAAATAAAAGCAGAGGTTATATTAAGTACAAAGAAGACTGTAGTCTCAGGTCTTTATGATTTACATCATGTAATTCCAAAGACTTCAACAGAACAATCAGCTTTTCATCACAGCAGAAGAAAAATTAAACATTTATGTGGCTAATTAGAATATGAGTTATAGGGCATAAGTCATTACTAAGTAGTAGAGACAAGAAGCAGCATCTCCTCTGGGAAGTCTCTTTAGACATATCATTCTTTACCGTGGACTATTATGCCTCAACCACTGTCAGGGTCAGGACTTCAAGATATATTTGCTCAACATCTCAGGTGTTATGTCCCCATATGCTAATTTGGTTGATGTAGGGTTTTATTCCATCTATGTACTATTTTAAAACATTACTATTAAAAAATACCCAACAAAACAAAACAAAAAAACTCCCACCAAACACCTCTTACAGTTACCCTTTATGAAGAAATAATAATATTTCACATTTCTTTCTAGAATTTTATTTAAAATTTGTTTTGTCACATGCAATCATGTCTTTTCTCATGCTTATCCTTTCAGGCACAAACAAACCACTAATTAAAAAAAAAAAAAATAAAAATCCCACAACCAATAGTTTTACAGGGCAAATTCTTACTATCAGAGATTGCTCCTGGTGGAAAAGAGAGGGAAAAAGTTGCTTAATGTATGTAAAGGTGCATCAGGGTATTCATTTATACTCCAATATGAAGTCTACTTTATTTATTAACTTTCCTTGAAACATGCTTCTTAAAGCTGCTTATAAAGTAAGATCAATTTTTGGTTGTAAAAAAAAAACAACCACCCCCTCCCCCCCAAAACACTACCAAACCTAGATATCTCATATTAATATTAACCAAAAAGAAACAGCAAAATAGGTAGCGGGGGGAGGGGGAGAAAGAAAATCCTCTTAGTTTACCAATACAGTATCAGGGTGTACATTAGAGTATGTTTTGAACCTGTAAGAGTACTTAAAAAACAGCAAGAAAAGTACATCATAGTCACATTATTTAGGGATCATAACAATGCCTTTTATTTTTAACAGATTTTTAATAGCGTTTAGCCAGCCACTGTTTAAGAAATTGTGCTACATGAGAAAACCTATGCATAACATTTCAAACTGCCTTGTGGTGGTTTCAAGCATTTCTCTTCACCAAGTACACGAAACAGGAAATTAGAAAGCAACTGCAACAGTAGCCATCTTTCAAAGACTCACGACTGACAACCTGGTACTCAATCAACAGCATAATAATCCCAGTTTCAAGGTTTACTCCAAGGTCCTTCATAATTGTAACTGGAATTTGGACCAGATCAAGGTAAACTTACACTTTGAGAAGACTTAACTTGCTAGTACATTTCCACTGGTGTTTACACAAGCAGGCCAAAAGCTCTCCTCAAGCATAGTTCCCAGAAGAAAGGCATTTAGGTGTGTAGATGTCTTGCAACATTTTTTTTTAATTTTGATGTAGAACCTGGTATATGATTACACATTAGATCTTGGCTATACAGAAAATATAATAAGTATAGGCAAAGCATATAAGCACAATTCAGCTGCAGAGAGAAAATATTCTATGATGATGAATGGACCTTATCTGCAGAGACTGGATGTAACTATTGCACACTGAATATGACTAATAAAATATACCAGTCAGTCTGAAATATATGGTTTTGGTAGCCCTGCCAGTCAGTGATCTACAGAGCAATGTTAAACACCTTATGAGTTGCTTTGGGCTTTATGTACTGCTACAACTATCCTGGGGCATTGAAGGGCATTGGCTGTTTTTCTAGTCGCAACATTTTAAAACAAGAAATGACTTTTTAAATGAGTGCCATATTTCCCAGTTTATAAAGGATTAACTTTTTCTTCTTGCTTAGGTAAATCACAGAGGGTGAAACAAATTAAAAAAAAACAACAAACCAACCATTTTGTTATCGTTCATCAGGAATCACTAAGTATTTTAACAGGAAAGTAAACAAAGCAAGAAATTACATCTTGAAGGATTTTTTTGTTTGTTTCAGATAATAAAGTATGTAGTTGTAAATATGATATACACACAAATGCTGTAGAAATACTTTTTTAAAAATCCAGCAAACTATCACTATTTTAAAAAAGTACAACTACTGGTGACTCTGGAATAAGTATTAAATGTTTTGTGCCTGGGTCATTTCTGGGTCATGACCCTTGAAAGGATGTTGCTAAACAGCAACAGTGTGTAAATATCTGGTTGACCGTCATTTCAAGATCTGGAAGAAGTGGGGAGAAAAAGCATAAGGGACTGGGTTTTTTGTGTTGTTTTGTTTTCCCTCCACTATTCCTCTGAAGCTGATATGAACGATTATTATACAGGCTTATTGTATGTTATACCCACTCTGAATACCCATCTATCAGCCATGTCGTCTTTCTGTCACTGTTTCATTATTTTTTTTTATGATTTGCAAACAGGCCACTTATCTTCATTTTCATTCCTTTGTAGCCAGCCAGCCTACCCTGTACCTGCTACACATACTTCATTTACTGGTAACTCATTCATTTTTCTTTATATGACCCAGGATACTGGCCTCCTACAGGTTTTACTCCAATTTTTGTCTGTTTGAAAATCATATTTTTCACTGCACTACTCCTATTACTTTAAAGGAACTCACTGTTAGTAAGTGTACAAATGCCTCAATTTACTCTTTCAAATACCCTGCTGCTTAAAAATTACTTCTACTATTTAGGCTTCTGGGGTACCAAGAGTTTTTCAATATTTGTGTGCTGTTTCTTTATACATTTCCATCCTCTTCTATTTGTATGTTCTCTCTTTTTATTTCATACAGAGTTTGTAAGCTGTTTGGGGCTTACTTCTGTGTGTTTGTGCAACTGAGCTGTCTTGTCTTGATATCCAGTTAGAGCTTCCAAAGTGCTACAAGTAATAGTAAGAGCAATTTTTCTCATGATCACTCTCACTCAACTTTTTTTTTTAAAGACAGTTAGTTCTAACTCTCAACAACATCTTCATTTCTTAAATTCAAGACAGTAAATGTCAACTGAAACCCACCTAACAACAAAGCAGCAATTAAAATTGACTCATATCTGTGAATTTCTTGCATTTTTCAGGATGTAAGATGGGAAATAAAAAAAGAAAAAGCAAAGGTGAAGTAACAAAAAAAAAATTGTATCTAATTAAAAAACTGATTCTGGTGTTCTTAAAACTCTTTTAGCTCTATTGTCTCCTTTCCTGTTTGATTTCAGACTCATTTTACATGCACAAAGTTTGCCAGAAGAGGCCAAAAGAACAGAAAATCCTGAAGAGACACAGCAGTGGCAAACTTTGATAAGCTAGGAATACCCTTAATTTTAGTCATGGGGAGAAAGAATTTAAACAATAGAAGAGCAAAACCAGAGCTTTACTATAATCCTACAGTCCAAAGAATATGACTTTCCTGAAATCTATTAGAAATACCAGTGTTGTATTCTGTCTGTTTCTTTGGCCTTTCCCTGGAAAATACAAGGGATATCAAGTTGTTTTTACAGGTAATTGAATTATTTCACTATTCTGATCTTTACTCACTGATCTTTACTGATCAATAAAGATGGTCAGTTTATTCAGAGGCATTACATTTATTTTTAGCTAGTCTCCCTGCAACTTTACTCATTAGCTATGCTGATTTACTTGTCTTTGGCAATTTATTTTCATAGAAACCAAAAGCAAAAAGCAGTTTCTTCCCATTGTCTTACAAACAGCTTGCTTTGTTTCTGCTGTTTTCCTCCTAGAAGTATTTAATTTGCAACCTGATTTCCATTCTTGTTCCTGAATGCCTGGAGCACCTGTTGCTTATTTATTATATCACAGAGGCCTTCTAGCAGCTGTTCTGTCTCTTCGCTTATAGCCTTTGAGAGATGCCAGTGTATTTGGGCTATGCAGGCAGCCTGATGGGTATGCAGATGGAACAGCACACCTTGAACTGAACGGGGGATTAGATGAACCTAAAAAATTTAGCACATCCTGAGGAAAAAAAGAAAAAGAAAAAAGAAGATTAATTTATAGGTTTAGACTTTCTAGGTGCAAAAATTGTGCATTTTGTCCAAGGCAAACCTAAGGATTTTATTATGTGGGTAAACATGAATGCATCTCATTAGTGACATTTCTTTAACACAGGTAAACTATTATATTGGTTTCATAACTGGTGTGCTTTGAGTTGCTTTTCCACCAGTTCTGAAACATTTAACTATTTCTTTCATGTTCTTCTGATATGTTTGTTATATCAGTCTGTGTCTACTTAGCTGGAAGCTGTTTCTGAAACATACTATCCTTTCTTTACATATGATACACACAATATTGTTATGTATTTATGCATATAATGTGTACATCTAGCACAATGCAGGCAGGTGTGGTTGCAATAAATGACCTTCATCACATTCTTTATAGTCATTTCACATTTATTGCTATCTCTGGATCTTTTTAGTGAGTTATAATACATATTCAAAGGCAGTTTTATTTTCATATTTATTGTGACTTCTGTCCCAGTACTTCACTTACATCATAAAAATAGAAGTTCACAGATTTTCTGAGTCATTTATGTACATCAGAGGTAAGCAAAATAGACCATACAAACTTAACAGCTTAATGCCTGTCAGGTGACATACAGTGAAAGCATTTGGTGAAGGGTTAGGTGAAAGGTAGCAATACCCAGAGGCTGGCGGCATGCACTTGTTCACACATCATGACACCCATGTTAAAGAAATTATTCTGCTTAAGTCATTGTGTAAGAGTAAAACCTAATTCAAATATGCTTTTGAGGTTTTGAAAAAAGGTGGTGGTTTTTTTTTTCTTAGACCCACTGATGAACTTTTATAGTTAGTTATTTATTATTTTCTCTTTCAAGAGTACTGAAGGCTGTATCTACAGAATTAGGTAAGAGTGACACTTCAGGAAAGACCCAGAACTGTAGAACTTGCAATGACATATTTTTTTCTGAATTAAGCTTGACTTTCACCAAGTTTCTCTGTTAATTTGATTGATTCATAACCTCCATAAAATCCAGTTTGATAAGATTTGGGAAAGAATTCAAGCTAACATACAGACTTGACTGTTTCATATATGGAAAAAGGCTTGAAAAATTGTAAGAAATTTTCTAAATTCTCTACAACATTCAGGCTTTTACTAACACACACTACCAAATTTTAATGTGCAATAGCAGCAAAGCTGCCCAATACGTACTGACTCCGCTAAACCTTCTAAGGTTCATTTCACCCAGAAAATATGGAATTGCAAGGTATCATGGTTTAACCCCAGCTGGCAACTAAGCACCACGCAGCCGCTCACTCATTTCTCCCACCCAGTGGGATGAGGGAGAGAATCAGGAAAAAAATAGAACTTGTGGGATGAGATAAAGATAGTTTAATAGGACAGAAAGGAAGAAAATAATAAAAATGACAACAATAATAATAAAAATGACAATAATAATAGTACTAAAAGAATTAGGATATACAAACCAAGTGATGCACAGTGCAATTGCTCACCACTTGCTGACAGACGCCCAGTTAGTTCTGAGCAGCAATCCACCCAACTCCCCCCACCCAAATCCCCCCAGTTTATATACTAGGCATGACGTCACATGGTATGGAATACCCCTTTGGCCAGTTTGGATCAGCTGTCCTGGCTGTGTCCCCTCCCAGCTTCTTGTGGCCCTCTAGTCTTCTTGCTGGCTGGGCATGAGAGGCTGAAAAATCCTTGACTTAGTATAAACATTACTTGGCAACAACTGAAAACATCAGTGTGTTATCAACTATATTATCATACTGAACCCAAAACACAACACTATACCAGCTACTTGAAAGAAAATTACCTCTATCCCAGCTGAAACCATGACACAAGGCTACACACAATTTCAGTAAGACTACTATTCCAAAAAACTATCAGTCCACAGAGTTTTTATCCAGAAAACTAACATACAAAAATAATAAGACACAGATAGTTCTACATAACAGTGTTTGCTCTGTCTAGAAGAAACATCCCTTTTTATCCAGTGCAAACATGTACATAGGAAATAAATAAAGGGAGATTTGGCAGCAACTCTTCCTTATGAACAAGCACTCATAAGAGGTATTCAAATTTAATGATATAAAAGGTATGAAAATCTTCTAAAGCCAATGGGTTAAAAAAAAATTGGAAGAGGTTAACTTTATATGGATAACATATAAATAAACATGTACTGTCATCTTTGCTGTTGTCTCATTATTAGATAAACTTAAAAGGAAAAAAAAGGCCAAACCTGATATTGCAAGATGTTTGATAAAATTTGTTGTGTTACTGTGTGTTCTTGTCTGGATTCATCTGAAAATCTTCCTCCTTGGCAGAAGTCAAGGAGTGAACAATACTCCAGAAGTCTTATCTAAATTGAGTATTAGCTTCATTTTCATGAAGTCACTTTGTTACTTTCTGTTAGCTCAGCATGAAGAATAGTGTTAATCTTACTAGTCCCCTTATCAGATAGCAGCAAGGCAGTGTCATCAGCATACAAGTAAATAAAAGATTTATCAAAGTTAAGAGAGAGGAATTATATGCAGACCCAAAGAACAGAATAAACACTTGAACAACTCCAGTACTGATTGTGGCATTTGAGAAGAAAAAAAATAAAATAACTGTGGCTTCAATTTGTTGCTTCTTTTTGCTAAATAAGATTTCAGTCATGTCGATGCTAGGTTATTAATACCAAATACAGAGACCTGCTTTCGCAGATATCATAATGGACTTGTGTATGTGCAAAAGGTTCTCTGAGTGGAATGTCAGTCTTGTATTTCAACATCTTATCTGAGGAGGAAAGTATTTCATTTGTACAATGATAGAACTAGAAAGTGATCCGTATATGATCAAGCGTCATTAAATAAAATTGATGGAGAGAATGGACAAAAAACCATCTGAGACTCCTACCTCTAATACAAAGGTAAACAATACTAAGTAATAAATAGTTCCAAGGAAATTAAAAAGTGAAATTCTTATCATGTGACTACTAAAGACCTTTTTTCACACTAAAACTTTGACCACTGACACTCATTAGCAAAGGCAAAATAAAATTTATCATCTTTCCAACTCACATCAACTTCTCTAGACGGATATGAAAAAATCCATCCATATTTATTAGCACAGGTATAAAGTAATGTATGCTTTAATGAAACAGATAATTATTATTCAGAACTTGACAGATTTTTGCTTTGTTTGAAGCTACAGAATTAATATGAAATTATGTATAGCTAAAGAGGGCTGTCAGAGGAATCAGAGTTTTTAAGGGAATCACTTTAACAATTGCAAAATACAGTGCAGAAGTCATCTAACCATACTGTGTATTTTATTTTGATGTTTTCACCAGTAGCACCCTTTAGAAAGTTTGAAATTTCAGAAAGAAGATTAAAGAAACTTGAATTACATAGGAATTTTGACAAAGTAGTACATTCATAAATTCCACTGCAAATGTGGCAGCTTCCAAGTGAATGATTCATTTCAAGAATGCAAAGAAGCCTGTATCCTGCTCCAAGATAACAGTGACACTTACTGATTTAACACAACCCCAAACCTTGGAAAGTATGAGAGATAGTTACATCTAAGTGAGTGGTAAGCATCTATTTTCAAAATTGTATTAACAACATTGATGTAGAAAGATATCAAGCACAATTTCAATGAAGTTTTTGGTTTGGGATTTTTTTGCACAATACTTTGTGTTAAAATATGGAGGCACTTTGTTTGCAGAGTTTATATAAGACTTTACAGCGGAACTTGGTGCCCAAGCAGAAGAATCCTATGGCATCTCAGACATGTAAGGATCACCAATCTCAACATTAACTGCTGATTCAGAAGATCATAAGGCTTTGTGTAGAGCTGAGATCATATCTTAAACTCCTGTGAAAGACTCTCACATATCCTAGGATATATAAAACAACACTGCATGTTTACACAAATGAATTGCCCACCAGTAATTTATCCCAAAGAGATTCTTATGCCTATATGTAGTTACTGAATAGCTTTGCTGACATTTGCTGTACTATTGGGAGAGTACAATACTAATAAGTGTAAGAATGTCAGCCCTATGATCTTCTTTTACATATTTTCCAAATGCAGGAAGCTCCAACTAGCTGGATCTTTTTTTTTTAATTCTAGTATCCAAATTATAAATTAACTAATGCAAGCTTATTGTATTGACTAAATGATATTTAAATGTCATTTTTTCATACAACTAGTTGAAATAAATAAAAGCAAATTTATAGTGGTAATTGTATAGCCTAAAATAGAATTAAAACCTCTGATAAAAGCGTAGCATGATGGCTAAACATTTTCTAGGAAGTAATTCATACTGATGTTCAAACACAGAAGTCCATTCCTTTGAGCCCCTTATTTAACTTTTGGAAATGCAGGTAATCAACACCTAACCTAAGGATATTGTCAGGTAGTTTGAAGTATCTGCTTGTGCTGTTGGTGCACTGTGTAGCACACATTTTTCTCAAGACTGGCATCACTAATTAATATTTTATTGAAATATAAGCTGTAGAATCTCTATGTCTACATGCTGTCTAAAAAAAATGTGATTGCTGATTATAGTCAAAAGAAACAACTGTTAGAAAATGAAATTTGGTATGCTGCTTTAAATTTCTTCAGTCTTTCGGCTAGTACCCAGCTAAATCAGGAGCAGAAACAGATGTTATTCAAATTGGTTTTACAGAGATCACTCAAAAGTTTACCTGGGGAGTAAATGAACATTGCTGTAGGATCTGGCATTATATTTTTATGGAAAAGGAAAGCTGGTCAATGAGCCTTGAGCAATGAATGTTGCATGCTAATAAGATCTCCTCCAAGACATATCAACTTCAAACCCTCAGGGTTCAGGGAAAGACCAGTTCTAACACTGAAACTTACCTTTTCATACTGCTCTGGAAATACAATAGCCTGAACTTTGTAAAAAAAAACAAAACAGATAAAGCATATTTCTTTCAAAATTACAAAACATACATGTGTAGTCTCCAAAAACATAGACCCCAAAGAGTTTTATATAGTCTAGCAACACGAGTAATGAACTGAATTTTCAAGCACTTCCTTCTTGATACCAATACTGGTCCATTCATTCTATTCATGCACAGCACCTGACTAAAAAAGCTTACGGACATTTGCTGTAGGCAATCATATGCAGTTGCTGTAAAGAAGAAAGGTCAATTTTAAACTTATTTTCCAGTGTAAGTCCTTCCCAAGGAATGCAGCTTGAGAAATAGTATAAAGGTGGTTAAGTCAATACCAGCTTGACTCCACTGCTCTTGCCATCTGTTTATCATAGACCTTTCAACAACTGTTTTGCACTCTTCTATTGACTAAAGGATATTAATATTGCTTGACAACTGCCTGGTGCATGAAGTAAATGGTTATCTCATTTTTTCCCTAACAGCTGTTGATTCATCCATGCTAACATATTTATGAAACATCCATCATGTATTTAAAAGGTGGACAGCTTCCACTGTACTTTTGGTGGGACAATATTGGACAATGAAGAAAGGCAGCCAGAAGTTAATGACAGAGCTATACAAACAACAATTAAAACTTCAGTAACCTGCACATCAATCACCTTTCAAAGATGACTTTTTCTCTGACTAAAGAACCTTGCAGCTTAGTAGATAAGACCTGTTGCCACAATACAACTTGAATAAGTATCAGCTTCCTAGGTTACTTTATATAATTTTTTGTGAATGTATTTGTTGTTTTAAAAACTTCTCCTTGTTTCTGTGCTCTAGCAAAAAGGTAATGCATAAGCAACATATAAGTCAAAGAAGAGAAGTTATTTTAAGAAATTATTTGCTGATAAGGGCTTCTGCAGTTGAATGGTTGGGCAATGTGTACATGCATGCAACAAAACAATGTTTAAAAATGAAATCTGAGCACTAAATGAAGAAATTAAATATCTGGTTATAGCTCACACAGGCTTCTTATTTTCCACCATACATTTTCCCAACCCCTGTGAAAGATCTCCAGTTTTTCAAATTTGGACATGGAAGAAAAGCTTGTCCTCTTATCCTTTGTCTCCTTTCATCACTGAGCATGTTAGAATTAATTCAGTCCACTACTTCTGTGTCCTGTACATTTTTCTCTTCAAGGGTTTTGGGTTTAGTTGGGGAGGGGAGTCCCCCTTCTATAGATTATTTTTCCCTTCTGCAGTTTTATTTTTCCTTTGGGTACTTGTCCTGGTTTCAGCTGGGATAGAGTTAACTGTCTTCCTAGTAGCTGGTGCAGTTCTATGTTTTGTGTTCAGTATGTGAAGAATGTTGATAACACACTGATGTTTTCAGTTGTTGCTCAGTAGTGTTTAGACTATAGTCAAGGATTTTTCAGCTTTTCATGCCCAGCCAGGGCACCTGACCCAAACTGGCCAACGGTGTATTCCATATCATGGGACGTCCCATCTAGTTTAGGAACTGGGAAGGGGGGGGCAGGGATTTGCCGCTCGGGGACTGGCTGGGTGTTGGTCGGCGGGTGGTGAGCAATTGCCCTGCGCATCATTTGGACATTTCAATCCTTTTATTACTACTGCTGTCATTTTATTAGTTTTATCATTATCATTATTAGTTTCTTCTTTTCTGTTCTATTAAACTGTTCTTACCTCAACCCAGGTGTTTTACTTCTTTTCCTGATTTTCTCCCCCATCCCACCGGGTGGGGGGGGAGTGAGTGAGCGGCTGCGTGGTGCTTAGTTGCTGGCTGGGGTTAAACCACGACAGTACTTCTCAAAGATTCCTTTAGATACATTTGAAGTCTCAAAATTTGAAGATCAATAAAAGAAAAACAATGGAAAGCAGCCCTTAACATAAGCTACTATTCCATTGTAATTACTTAATGGAAGAAGTAAAAAAAAGAAAAAAAAATACCTTTCACATTTAGTTTTAAGTTTTTCATCTAAAAAGAACTTTGTATTAATTCAGAATAAAACTGTACTACAACTGATTTTTCAAAAGGATTTTTTTGTTTGCTTCTAACCTAAAACTTTTTGATGCTTTTAGAATGACCAGTTGTAGTGGGTTGACCATCGCTGGCTGCCAGGTGCCCACCAAGCCTCTGTATCACTCCCTTCCTCAGCAGGACAGGGGGGAGAAAATATGAAAAAGAACTCATGGATCAAGACAAAGAGAGTTTAATAAAGAAAAAAAAACAAAGGCTGCACATGGAAGCAATGGAAAACAAAAGATTTATTTTCTACTTCCTACCAGCAGGTGATGTCCAGCCACCTCTTGGGATATAGGGTTTCAGTACGCTTAGTGGTTGCCCCAGAAGAAAAATGCTGTAATATCAAATGTGTGTGTGTCCCCCAGCCTTCTTCTTAGCTTTTATTGCTGAGCATGTCATCATATGGTATGGGATCTCCCTTTGGTCAGTTTGGGTCAGCAGTCCTGGCTATGTCCCCTTCCAAGCTCTTGCCCACCCCCAACCTACTGGCCTTTGGGGGTGAGGGGAGATCGTTGGAAAGACAACTTTGATGCTAAGTGAGCATTGCTCAGCAGTAGCCAAAACACGGCTGTGTTATCAACACCTTTCTAACTACCAATACATGCTTTAAAAATTTAAAAAATGTTAAAATACACAGAAGACGTAGTAGCTTCCTCTCCCTTCTCCTGGGAACCAGCAATATAAAGTACAAATTCTCTCTTCTTCACACTAAATAATCTAAATACTTTTGAGGATCTGAATTCTTAACAGTAATTCTTAACAGTAACTAAATACTCTCAAAGTATGATGCAATAGATATAGAGACTCCATTTTCCAAGAAAAAACTACGCTACGTAAGCCAAACCAAACTACGTTAAATGAAAATACTTCAAAACTATATGAATGTTACTCTGGGTATAAGTAGCATTTGTCACTGTCAAAGATCCTGAAATCCAGAGTAGGGTTTTAGGTACTTAAATAAACACATTTATATTCATTTAAGTGAAATAAATTCTTTTCAAATGGCAAAAATGAAATCTATTTGCAAGTTCTGTTAAGGAAAAGGTGACATCAAGTAGGAGAACTACTACTATAAAGTTTCAAAGTAAATTAGTAGAAGTCATACAAAGACATCCAAAGATATATTGTCAAACTTTTGCTGATTTCAAACAATTTTTGAGACTGTTTCTGAGACATTGCCAATATAATATAATCAACACTATCATAGCTGACAATTCTGTCTACAGACAAGATCCTGAACTTTCAGTCTTTACTTCATATCAGATCCTAAACTTTAGCTCATACTGCATTATAAAGCTTGCCTTTACAGCTAAACCTTCTAGTTTCCAAAATAGCATACAATATCATTGAAGACCTACTCAAATTCAGTTCTCTGAGGAAAGAAAATATGTTGGATACCTGGCTTTTGTAAAATGTTTTCCACAGAAGATTCACAGTGGCCACAGTTGACCATTGAGGCATCATTGCAATAATTATTTAGAAATTAGGGATAGTGGTCATGTATAAACTTGCTGGTGGCCACGTTTCAGATTGTTTGAGATGAACCAAGTTCAGGCTTCTGCTTGTGCAGGATTGCTTTCTCCAACACTCTGATGCATCCTTTGTTGACAGTATTTTCCCCACGTATCTAAAGCCATGGTCTATAAGGCATTTCCCTTCATTGAACAACATAAACCACAAATGAGAGGATAATTCTGGGAACAGATGTGTAAAAATTATTAAACTTTCACCTCAAAATTCAGATGAAATTTGATGTCTGTTATTTCTAATGTCATTATCACACTGAGTAAACATAACTTAAATTAAATATTTAGGCTTTATGTGATATATAAGAACATTATGAATACAAAAGATATTAAAAAAATGTAAGTGACCTAAATGAGAAAGAAACATAGTCATATAGTTGTAACACAAATTGAACAGGTAGAAAAAACATATCCTTAGGCATTGCTTGAACACTGCTCTTGTACTTTTTTTTTCTAGCCTCCAGTACGGTCTATGCTGGTTCATGCCACCAGCTTGTCAGACCTTTCACACTAAGTTGCATCTTATGTGTATCTGTAAGAAAATTTCTAAGAAGAAATGAGTAACCTAACAGAAAAAAAAGAGAATTAATTATTTGAAAGTGTGCTTTTTCATGAAAGTATGCTTTTTCATGGAGTATTCCTGTAGTATTACAGCTCTGTCTTGGAAATCACGGTTTGATGGAACACTAAAAACTCTTCTCAGCTTAGGTTTATTGAAGCTCCCACCCACCATTCACACTGCAGAAAGTATGACAATTCAAGTCATTTTATGTTTTCTAAACACATTTATCTCTTTAATTTTCTCTTGCTTTTTTTACCTAGATCCTCAGCTGAATTCAGTTGTGTAGTTGTATCATTTTTAAAAAGCTTGTCTTTATGAAGTTGGATGAATCTATCCATGTAGTTTATAAAGCTCTTTTGTGCTCCTGATAAAGACTTATATATGTTTAAGTAGTTATTGCTTTTGGTTTTGTTTATTATACAATGCATGCAGAAATGTAACCTAGTTAGGATATTGTTTATGAGAGCACTTCCGTGAAATCTTTGAACTGTGATCAGCTGAATAACTTGTAGGAATTAAAGTAAGAATAGCTCCTCTATTTTTTTTTTTCTCCTGAATGAATCTTTGGAGCTGTGCTTTTAAGTCAAATGTCTTAATTCACTATCCTGTTACACTAATAGAAGTCTACTGTTAACTCCACTAATTTCAGAGTCATAATGCTGGAATAAAGCCCTGATTAATGAGCTCCAATCTATTACATTTCAGAATGTATTTACTCACAAAGTTTTCAATCACAGCTATACTTTGTTGAGTTTGTAAGCCATTATTCTTTTCTGTAAGCTTTTATGTATTTCACAGTAAAGCATTCTCCACTTGAGGTACCTCAGGTGCCCCGCCAAACTTGCACTGAAATACATAAATGGAAACAAAACAAAAAAATCTATAAAATCCGAGTTCTCCTGAGAGGGCCATCATTTCTATACCTACTTGAGATACTATTAGTGTTTCTAACTGTAGTGTAAATTTTAGGCACAACAAAACTGGACACCTTAGGAATATATAACATAAATAGCTGAAAATGAGTTAGCTAGTTTCCAGCCTTTGTCAATATGTCAAACCTGAAGAAATTTGTTCAGCTATACTAGGAGGGTCAAATGAACATGAGGTATAAAGCTAGGTGACATATGTGTCCAGAGGAGAACATAGTTCATGTTTCCACTTTCTCCTTCTTAAATGTATTTAGTACACCTTCAGCACGAGGCATTTTTTTAATCTCTTGGACTGTATTTCAGGTTTTAAAAAAAAGAAAAAATAAAAAATAAAACTGCATTCTGATGGAGCATCAGATTAATGCCTGTCCTTCTCAGAAAACTGACTCAAAGGGGTTTAGGCCTTGCAGTATTTACTGTAAGATCATCCTGGATATAAAGTGAAATTCACAATTCCAGTTGTGAATTCCAGCCAGGAAGACTGGCTCCAAAACGAGCATAGGTTTGAACTTGACTCCTAGTTAATACAAATACCTAATACAAGACTGAGTATAACAGAAATATATATTCTAGATCCACATGTGTGAATATTGTCCTAAAGGCAAGAGAAAGTTTTCTTCCTCTTGCTACAGCTTTTGAATATGGGGTACTGAGGGATTATTTGAGATTATCAGGTAGAACCCAGTTATGTAATTAAGTAAATAATTACTGAGTTATGAATTAGTAATTCATATTTCTCCATTTAAAGCCTCTTAATGGAGCCAACTTCAATCTTCCATCCAACAGAAAATAATAATAATAATAATAATAATAGTAATAATAGTAATAATAATAATAATAATAGGCAAAACTTCAATGGTCAGGACTGAAGCACCTTTCACTATTTATTAATACAAATTTTTTCAAAGCTTCTAGACCAACCACATGTATAACACACACTTCATATGAGTTTATCTTTTAAGCTTTATTATTAATGCAACTATTCAGAAATCCCTTATAAAAATTAAACCCCTACAGCCAATATTGGTCCTGATTATCTAGGAAACTTTTCTATTTTCTTTAGAAAGCCAGACTTTTGTGGTGGCACTTGTGGAAGATGGTTTAAGAAACCCAAGTGTAGCAGCAGTTTTGAAGGAAGGAAAGAAAGGTGAGCTACCGCCCACATGGTGTACAACAAACATATGATGTGAATAATATAAAAATAATGCAAGCTTGGAACTGACACCGAAAAGATAGTTTATTTTCTTTACTGTACCTCTTCTGTCTCTCTTTTCTTTTAAAATTCTGCCATGTCTCCAGCATGTAATTGTAAACCAGTGCACAACACTGCAGCCTTCCTGGCTTTGAGAATTACAGTAAGAGGCAAGGGAGAATATTTGCAGTATAAACCAGACAGTTCACTCAGAGATGAACTGCTATAATTCTTGCTCTCAATCTTCTCATTAAATTGCCTATTTTACCACTATTTTACATCGTAAAGATGTCTAAATAAATTTTCTCAAAAAGAATACTGGAAAATGCTTCATGACAGAAAGCCAAATTTCATTCTTTATTTTAAGGGGGCACCACCACGTCTGTTATAAAGCCATATTTTTTATGAAATAGATCTAAGCTGACTAACACTTCCGAGGGATACTTTATCTTTCTCCTTTACCTCAAAGAATTTTAACAAATTTTAACAACACATTCTCAGCTAACTTCCTCTTTCATTTTATTTTACCGTACTCTCATACACACAGTGCCACTGTAACTTAATGTCTCCTACAGAACAGTAATTGCAGTTTACAGTTACATTTTGGGGGAGTTTTCTCAGCATGTTTAGTTTCAATAAACAGAAAATTACCTACCTGAAATGGCATGTTCAGCCACAGCAGTTTAAAGTACAATTTTTTTTCTAATTTTCATCTGTACAACTAAGAATGGAAGTGATAACATGGTCCCACTAAGGCCAATTTCAAAATTTTTATAAACCACTAGAGCCAGGATCTAATCCAGGTTTATTTGCAGAGTTGCATTGCTGGTAGTTGATTAAACATGTGAAAACATCAAAATTCAAGTGCTCTGAATAAGATGTTATTCCCAGGGATTCTTTGAGGTAAAAAAAAAGTACTTAATATTCACAGTTATTATTTTAAATTTATATTTCCTTAGGGTAGGAACTATAGCAGCATACGTGAAAACCATAGTGCACCTTCAAAGCCTTCATCCATGTGTGTGTACATATGGAGGACAGCAAGTAACAGTTTTTTCAGTAAAATTCATCTTGATACATCCACAGATGGACGTTAGACTTTTGCAACACAATACACTTAGTTGAAGATTTTTATTCTTAATCTACAGTGAAGAAGTAATAATGCCAACACAAGCTGAGCTGGTAAGCACCTTGCATTCAAATGGCTAAGTGTGTGTATTTATTTTAGCTTGTGGGATTGATTACATAAAGAAATTACATGCATGACCCCTAATCACATTCATAAAGAATTCCTCAACTATATGGCCAGAAGAAAAGCAAAAAAATTCAAATAGAACATGATTTTTTTTTATTTGATAAATGCTGTTCCTGTATTTTTTGATAATTTACATAAGTATGGAAACCAGGATGCTAAAAAAGACGTTAAAAGGGGTACTTTACAATTTTTGTCAGTCTCTAGGATATCTAATTTATCTATGATTCTATAAGGCAAATTTAATTTATAATGATTCTCAAATATTTACTGTGATAATGAGTAAAGACACCATGGAAGTCTGGTTTTTTATGGCTCAGATTGGATAGATCTATGGTCTAACTTAACACCACAATCTCCTGCTCTGTGTCCCACTCATATGCATGAAATGAAAAGTCTTTCCAATCTCTATCTCTTAACTTGATCATCAGCCCTCAAATTCACCAGATTTATATCTCTGTTGGTTTCATTATAGATGCTTAGTTGATAGATCATATTTCCTGGACTATGTAGTTTAAGCCAACAGTTTCTCAAATCTGAATTTACCACATATCTGAATTTCCATGAGAAAGAGCTAGGTCGTTCCTTATGTCAGAATAGAACAAGTTTATAGCCAGAGTGAAAGATCAGATCTTTTTGTCTCAGATGTGAGCTTAACGTGACATATCCTGTAAGTGCTCACTTCTGTTGATCCTGAGGTAACACAGATCTTTCAGGTGCTCCTCTCCACTTACTAGGACTTAGAAGTTATTTTTGCATTTAAACAATTACACCACTTCTAGTTTCATCAGCCTTCCATTCCTTGGCCTGACTTAGGTTTGACTTGCATGTTACAGTGTGATTGAGTGGAATAAAACAAACTTAACTACATGCTGCCCACCAAACAAATATTCCAGAGCATCAGATGAACCACTTAGCAATTCTTTTAGGCTACTAATGCCTTTGCTAATATTTTCAAAGGGAATGTAAACATTTTGATTTCTAATATATAAAAGAACTTAAATATTATTTGTGTTCTTGCCATTTCAAATTTCTGTCTGTGGCCTTTCTTCCAAAAACCTAGCAGAAACTACAAAGGAATTGCACATAGATCATCTGATTGTCAATGTTAACTGTTGGAAATCAGTAATTATCACTTTTTAAATACTGTGATGCCAAAGTCTCTACATTACTGTGAGTGTTACTACAGTCATTTTATCATTCATGTAACAATACTAACACATTCTGAAGTACTACCGCAGTCTCAAAAGAAAAAAACTGCCACTGCTGTTTTCTAATTTATTTGAAGCAGGTAGTTTGAGATTTGTGAAGGGAAAAACAAATGTCACATATAATACCTAAAAAAAGAGATCTAAAACCCTAGCCACGCTCACTGGCTTCCTGTGTGATATGCTTCTGTTGTGTTTTGTTCTTAGGAAACTATATTAAGAGAATACAGAACTCTTGATTCAATATACCTCTCAAGTTCTTAGTCTTGGATTCCCTAAATTGTTCTTTCCCTCTGTAAGCAACTATACAACTACCACTGTTTCTTTGAATTATCAAAGGCAAGTACTGTTAACCTCATCTTAAATCAGTAGTATCAGTGGAAGAACTCTTCGAGAAAACTTGCTAGGATTAGATGAGGCACTAACTTTGGGATGACAGCTATGTATAGATCTCAGATCCATTTAGTGGAAAATTCTTTAGGGCTCTAATAGCACAGAGAGTAATTACATATGTCCAGACAAACTCAGAAATAAAAAAAAATCTTCTAAGTATATTAACTGAATCTCCACTTTTATAATAAGAGCAAATATTCAGATGACTGCCACACTTCAAGTCTAGTACACCTGGATGCAGATTTGTTTTCAGGGACATAGTGAAGCAAGTGCTTTTTTACAGTTAGTATCTTCCTTCAATATAATGGCTCTCCTTACTGCCTCATTGCATTGCAGGACATGCTCTGAGTCTGTTCTGGTGATAAATCACCCTTAAGTAGTCTAAGTGCCCATAATGTTGAAGCGCAAAATGTTCTTACTGGTGGAACTGAGCCACCCAAGTCTTCGTGTCTGACTACCTGAGAAGAAAACCAGAATTTTACTCCCTCCACTTAAAGCCTGAAATTGCTACTCTTTTAGGTCCAACTAAATCAGTTCATTGTTCTGAGTCTGGCCTCAGAAAGGTCAAAAAATTACTTCTCTAATAGAGCCTAGTATAGCAATTATGACATCTAATGATGAATTCCTCACAGAAAGTTTGCCCTAGCAAATGGTTTCCATGGCTGCACTGGCTCTAGTGAATAAGGCTTTACATCTAGGTAGAAAAGAAGAGGCAGATGTAATTGCAGGTAAGTGGCATGGAAGGGCCCAATTTGTTAGCTGTAAACATGACATTCTATAACATGAATTTGATACCTGATTAAGCAAAACACCTGAAGATGTAAAGCAGATGGTAAGCAGATGCCCTCTTCATCTCCACACCTGACACCCCTCCCCAGTCCATGCCTGTTTCTCCATTTCCAAGGGAGAAAAGAACAGAATAACTGAGTAACATTTGTGCAGAAGGATTACTTTACAGGGACAAATAAAATATATACTCTTAGAAAAATAAACAAGCAGGAATGACAAAATGAATTAAAAATTAAGAATTCTTATAACTAAGACATAAAGTCTAACTGTAAATGAAGGTTTGACTGTAGCTCTGGATGGTGCTCATCTGAACTCTTTCTTCCAACCAATGATATCAGAGTGAGAATGCACTGGAAACAGCTTGGTGTGGCACCCCAAGCAACATGTGTTTGTGCTATTGAAGCTGGTAGTCAGCAGGAGCTTTTCTTCTGAAAAAAGGTGGTGTCCAAATAATTTTGAGGAAAGGAAAGTATGTATCCACAGTGTTTTCAACACAAATAATGATGCCCCCTAGAGAGCTGAATACTGAAATGTACACAAAGTTTTTTTAAATTTAATAAGGAAATGTTAAATTAAAAAGGAGATGTTAAATCAGAAAGAATACTTCTGAGAGATAGTTCTGCTGTAAAGCGAGGATCAAACAGGAACGTCAGCCAGAATTGACACGCAAGCAGAATGTTAATTTTGTTGTAATACAGTACGTATACTCAGACTATTTAATCTTTAAGACTGATAGCCTTTCTCTTCACTTTAAACCATTAGAAAAGTACTAGGTTTTCACAATGAAGTATCCATAATTCATGCAGTTACATTTCCTGAATTTCTCCCCTATTCACAAATTTTAGCTTTGTCTGAGGTGAGGAGTCTGAATTATTTCTACTTGTTTACTGCCAAGGGGTTTTGTGAAATCCCTGCTTTTCACTCATTAGAAGCTTTGTAGGTCAAACATTTGATTTTATCCCCAGGCCAGGTTCAGACAAACTCTTAATTAAAACTGCAATTAAATAAATTGAGCTAGTATATTTTGTTGTGGGGAGTAAACTTTAAAAATTCAATATATTCTGTATATATTAATATACAGAATATACAGAATCTGTTCTAGCAGATTAATAATGACCATTCGAAACTGTGTGATCTGTGTGATCTCAGTGTTGCTAAATTAGATCCCTATTTTAGAATATATCAAATATGTTTTCAAAAATTATTATGGTTGTCAAAATGCAAAGACACATAAGAGACAAGGCAGAGGAAAGAAAAAAAACAAAGTTGAAAAACTGCTGGAGAACCTGTAGACTAATTTTTCTTTTTAATTTCTTTAGTAAGATAAACCAGAGGCTGTTGTATTGGGAAACATTTAAAATGCTCGTTGCATATAAATAGGAAAAAGGAAGTTAGATTATTTGCGGCTTGGCTTTACAAATTTGAAGAATCTGTTATTCTCTATCAACTTTGCAATCACAAACAGAAATGTTAGAATCATCTTTAAGTATGGTTTATTATAGCCAGTGAAGCTTAGCTTATCTGTATGGAGAACAGCTACTTGGTGATAGTGTAGCATACACTACAATGGAGTAAGCCATCTTTTTATTGATGACAACCATTCCTTTATACTGTTGTAGTTATATTCTTGTACTACTGCTTTCAAGACTGATTGACACAATCCTGAATATGCCTGTGTTGTCTCACCATTAGTGATAGTATCACAAACAAGTTGCATAGGCTTTTTGCCAACTAAGCATATTTGCAGACCATGGCAAATTGCCCAGCTTATTAAAATATCTGACCTATTAATTAGACAATTTGAGAAATTTTCAAGGGATACAAAGAATTCTCTAAAGCTTTTAGGGAAGGTGGGATTCCATTGTATGAAACCCAGCATTAAAAGTGGCAAAGGAAATTTGTGGTCACAAGTACATTCAGACTGGTTAGTTGTGGTACTTGCACCAGTCCTCTAGCCCTGGATGGAACCTAAGAAGTAAAGACAACTCTAGACTAAACGAGCATCAACACAGGTCATCCAATATGCAGATAGAAAAACCTTATGTTCAGGATGTTCACAAGTAAAAGTGACTTAACAGTTCATTTAAAAAGTTCATCTACTTGTTTCTAGTAGTTTCTGTGCTGTGTTGGACCAAACAGCTCAGAGCATCCTCATTAGTTTTCAGAAAGCACAAAGAAAATAAAGAAAAATCACACTAAGTTTAAATCAAATAGTGAATTATGCATTAAAGGCAATGGTATTTTTAACATTAGGAATACTTGACATAGGTGGCCAGGGAGGCAATGAGGAGACATGCTCTGCTCTGCCTCTTTACTTACCAGTAAGGAATAATTGGTCAGGGATGTGAAGGTCAGGGCAGTTTTGGCTGCAGCAACAAGAAGATGGTGGTGTTTGGGATACTGAGGAAAGGGAAGAAGGCAGATAGTAGGATCACAACCCTGGATTTCAGGTGAGAGGACTTTGGTCTCTTCAAGGACCTCCTTGTATGACTCCTATGAGATATGGGCCTGCAGAGAAGAGGTGGAGAGAAGACCTCATGGGTTTTCAAGGATTACCTTCACCAAGCTCAGGAATTGTCTGTCCCAGCTTGCTTGAAATCAAGTTAAGTTGACAGGAGGCCTGCATGGATGAGCAAGGAACTCCTGACAAAACTCAAACATAAAAAGGTAGTATACCAAAGGTAGAAGTAGAGACAGGTGGCCCAGGAAGAGTACAGATAAACTGTCTGAGCATGCAGGATGGATTTAGGAAAGCCAAATCCTGCCTGGCGCTGAATCTGGTGAGGAACATTAAGGGTAACCGGAAAGGCTTTTACAAATACATCATCAAAAAGGGAAGACTATGGAAAATGTGAACCTGCTGCTGAATGGGGCAGGGTGAAAAAGGACATGCAAAAGGCCAAAGCACTTAATGACTCCATTGCCTCAGTCTTTACTTGTAAAACTTGTCTTCAAGACTCACAGGCCCCTGAGAACTTTGGAAAAATCTGGAGCAAGGAAGACCCTCATGGAGAAGGATCAGATTAGAAAACATTTGAACACATTGCACTTCCACAACTCCATGGAACCTGATAAGATAAACCTCCAAGTGCTGAGGGAACTGGCCAAGGTCATTGTGAGGCAACTGCCAATCATCTTTGAAACATTGTGTTGATCAGGGTAGATGCCTAAGGACTTGAAGACAGCAAATGTCACTCCTATCTTTAGGAAGGGCAAGAAGGAAGATCCAGGAAGCTACAGCCCAGTAAGCCTCACCCTGATTCCTGTGAAGATGATGGAGCAAATATTTACTGAAATCATTTACAAACATATGAAGGAAAAGAATGTGATGATGAGTAGTCAGCATGGTTATGTAAAGGGGAAGTCATGCCTGACAAACCTGATAACCTTCTGCAGTGAGAAGATGGACTTGGTGGACAGGTGAGAAAGCTGCATGTGTTTTATCTTGGCTTTAGCAAGGATTTTGACACTATGTCCTACAATATCCTTATTGAAAGACTGATTAAGTATAGACTAGATAAATGGACAGTGAGGTGGACTGAAAACTAGCTGAACTACTCATTCAAAGGGTTGTGGATCAGCAGCATGGACACTGACAAGAGGCCAGTGACTAACTGTACTCAGAGTTCAATACTGTGGCCAATACTGTTTATCATCTTCATTAATTACTTGGATAATGGGAGAAAGCACACTCTCAGCAAGTTTACAGATATTATAAAATTGGGAGGAATGGTTGATAAACCATATATTTGTGCTGCCATTCAGAGAGACCTTTACATACTGGAGAAATAGACAGAAATGAACCTCACAAAGTTCAACAAAAGGAAATGCCATGTCTTGCACATGGGAGACAAATAACCTCAGGCACAAATACAGGCTAGGGGCTTAATAGAAAAAAAGGCAACTTGGCAGAGAACGGTATGGAGATCTTCATGGACACAAAGCTGACCATAAGCTAGCAATATGACACCATTGTGATAAAAGGCCAGCAGCCTCCTGCAATGCATTAGGACATAAGTCATCAGCAGGTCAATGGAGGTGGTCCTTCTCCTCTGCTCAGGGTTGGTGAAACACATCTGGAGTGCTGGGCCCAGTCTGAGGTTCTACAGTGCCAGAGAGACATGCATATAGTGGAGTTGAGTCCAGCAGAGAGCCATGATTAAAGGCCTGGACCATCTGACATATAAGAGGAGATTGAGAGAGCTAGCACTGTTCAGCCTGCAGAAGTGAAAGCTCACAGGGGAAAATATTATGATATATATACCTGATGGGGAAGGGAGGAAGGGTTAAGAAGGCAGGGGTAGTAGACCTTCTCAGTGTTGCCCAGTGCCAGGACAAAAGGCAATAGGCACAAAGTGAAATATAGGTGATTCCATTTAAGCACAGCTTCTTTACGGTGAAGGTGGTCAAACACTGGGGCAGACTGCCCAGGAAGGATGTGGAGTCTCTATCCTTGGAGACATGCAGAACCCAACCAGATGCAGCCCTGAGCAACCTGCTCTAGCTTTAAACAAGAGAGTTGGACCAGATGATCTCCAGAGGTGCCTTCCAACTTCAGCCATTCTGTGGATATTTAGCTGCCCATATCAGGAATTGGTTAGCACTAAGTGATTCTTTAATAAGGCTTTAATAAGTGATTATTTAATAATCAACTCAGTGGATGAGTTTTGATGTAGTTATTTTTTTGTTGTTAAATTTGATGTAATATAAAGTCTTTCCTCCAATATGAATGCAAGTTTAGAATCATCTTAAAGCTTAATGCTGTTGTTATACCCTTGTCCTGATCCAATGTCAGGGAAGGTTTCGTTATGATCCCAAGAGATTAAGATACAATTGAGGTCAAATGCTGTATACCCAAAAGGCCTTCTATTATCAAAACTATCAAAAGTAGAAAATAGTAGCAATAGGATAGGATGGAAGAAAAGGCAGAAATCAAGCAAGCAGTCGGGATAGAGTTGCAAGGATAGTCACCACCATGGATCCATGGTGTCCCGTTGTTCCTCAGCCTTCAATTCTTTGGTCGTGGGTGCACACCACAGCCTGTCTCCATGTTTTTTTTATAGGGCATATTCCGATGAGGTATGCACATGCACATTGTTCATGCACTGTTCACAAGCTGCAGATTTTGTCTATCACAGGACCTTTGTGTGATCAACACCAGAAACCACTATCTTATCTCAAAGACTACAGTTTCCATGAGAATGGTAGCCTCCACATTCTTGCATGCTTGTTCAGTCATTTCCTCTCCTGAATGCCTCAGTGGCCTAGTAATTGTCCTTATGGATGGAGGAATGTCCTGCTTAGACAGGCCATCTCAGAGGCAAAGGGCTCCCGATAAGCAGTTCACAAGTCTTGAGATGAACAGCTTGAGATGACAGTCCAGTCTCTCACACCTAAAAATCTTTGAGACAAACAGCTTGAGATAACAATTCTGTCTCTTACAACACCATCTTCAGCAATAACACCCACTTTTAGAGGGTACTTTTTCATATCTTAAGAAAGAAAAATATTTGTGGATAGAGATATTAATAAAATGCTGATTAGCATTAACTGTTAACATAAATTGCAGTTTGCCTTTTCTGAGTCTTGATTTTAATGAATGAATGAATGAATCTTTAAATTTTTTAAATTCATTTAGATTATATATTTTTGTGTACCTGAGACCTGTCCTTCATGGAACCTCGTGACTTAAAATAAAACAAAGGTCTAGAAGAAAACAACTACATTGAAGTTTCCAAGCCATGTCACTGCCTTACTGCATAGTGCCACCTGCTGGTAAATATAATAATTTTGGACTGTTTATGTTTTATTTCAAGTTCTTGCATTGATTATAACACTGAGGAAAAGAAATATGGAAGCAAAATGGTGAACCAACTATACTCTGACCTTTAAAACAATTCTGATTTTACTTTCAATATATATTCTGTCAAAAAAAAAAAAAAAAGGAATATAGTTGATCATACTTTTCCTGGTCTATTGCCTTCTTCCCATGCCCTAAATGTTTTCAATGGTAAATGGAAGGAAATACTCTTTTCTTGTTTTAATTTCACAGATTATTGAAAAAACGGAATTTCCACAAAGTACAATTTCTGCTGAATAGCCATTAAAAAAAAACATAAAAATTTTGATGGATACTCAGTGACCTCTATGACAAATAACTACATCTTTACAGAGATATTTATTGCATTTGAAACTATTAAAGATGCCATTCGTATGCAAGATTACTCTCCAACTTTTGTGTGTCACTGATGTCATGCATGGAGTCATTTTTTATTCTTCTAGAGACCTTTCCACATCCCTTTTGGGATAAACCAAAGTAGATATACAATGATTGCCTATTTTTCCTTCATGTGTGCACATATTTTTGGCTGTATTTTAGCCTTTAGCCATGTTAAATACCAACAAGCAAGAGCTTAGTCACAGTACTCCATCCCCAAAAGATCTTCCAAATTCATGATATCTAAATAGCTTAAAGATAGAGGTAAATCCACAGGACATAATTTCAAAAACAATTCTTAGCATAGCTTAATTTGGCAAGTGTCTGAAATAGCCCTAGAGTTTACACTTCCATCATGCAGCTAAGTACAGAAACCCCTTTCTCCTCAGTTCTTGTTCATATCCACATCATCATATTCCCAGCAACACTGTCCAACTACAAAAACCTTTGGCTTCTCTTGACTTTTTCTGAGGGACATAATCCATAGCCACCCAAACAACAGGATCACTGAGGATGGCATCATCTGATGGATAACACAAAGCAACATGCAAAACACACCTAAAATGCAATCACCTCTCAAAGAATAATGCTTATATCCTGCTTCAGGGGCTTATAATTAGTTTTGATGCCATAGAAAGTGCTTTACTTGCTTAAGTCTGTGAATCTTTTTCTTTGGTATTAAGCTCTTCCCATGTACGTTAACTGGTCCTTAGTCTGCAAGATAATGTCACAAAGGAGAGAGGGGGTGGAGGCAAGGAGACACTTAAGAATAAATATTCCAGTACTGCCTCTGTTTTATAGTAGTGTTCAAGCTTGGGCATCTTAAAACTGCTTCTCCTTTTAAATGTCTATGGTTTCTTTTTTTTTGTAAAAAGGTCTTTATATTTATAATGAATGTCATCCACAAAATGAGTTACCCTCAACTCAGCTAGCAACAGCAAAATTTTAAATAAAATGTGTTCATAATATCCTTATTAATCTTCAAGATAATTCTTCAGTCATTTTCTTCTGCATGTCAAGATGCACCTTTCTGCTAGTTTTGGCTGGGGTAGAGTTAATTTTCTTCATAGTAGCTAGTATGGGGCTATGTTTTGGCTTTGTGCTGAAAACGGTGTTGATAACACAGGGATGTTTTATTTACTCCTGAGCAGTACTTACACAGAGCCAGGGCCTCTTCAGCCTCTCACCCCACCCTACCAGCAAATAGGCTGGGAGTGCACAAGAAATTGGGAGGGGACACAGCTGGAACAGCTGACCCCGACTGACCACATGGATATTACAGACCGTATGACATCATGCTCAGCATATAAAGCTGGGGGAAGAAGAAGGAATGGGGGGGTGGGGGTGTCTTTCGGAGTTATGACATTTTGTCTTCCAAAGTAACTGCTATATGTGATGGAGCCCTGCTTTCCTGGGGACAGCTGAACACCTGCCTGCCGATGGGAATTGGTGAATGAATTCCTTGTTTTGCTTTGCTTGCATGCACAGCTTTTGCTTTACCTATTAAACTGTATTTATCTCAATCCATGAGTTTTCTCCCTTTTCCTCTTCCTATTCTCTCCTCCATCCCACTGTGAGGGGAGTGTGCGAGTGGCTGTGCTCCTTAGTTGCTGGCTGGGGTTAAACCATGACAACCTTGTAAGGTAAATGAGTAAAAAGCCCTCACGTTTTTCTTGAAACGTAAAGGTGACACATCTCACATTCCGAACTAGCTGTGTTACTGGGTGGTGAAATACAGGAGGTGGTTGCTCAGAGGCTGTGGAATCTCCATCCCTGAAAAATACTCAGAACTGGACTGGTCAGGGCCCTGTGCAGTCTTTGACTGACTTTGAGCAGAAGGTAGGACTAGGTGACCTCTGGAGGTTCCTTCCAAATGAAATTATTCTCAGGTTCCTATGCTGAGTTAATTATGTACATTAAAATGATACTCAGTGTTTTCATGCCCAGGGATATTCATTACTTATCAAATGCTAATAATACAAAGAACATAGGTGACATTTTTTAGAAAAAGAAATCACATACTTAAAATATTGCCATTATATCTGACATTTACTCTGAAGCTCAAGGTGCCAAACGCACAGTGATGAGCTTTCCAGGTATTTTACTTGACAGAGGGTATGTTTCAACTCAACAATTATGACCAAATCATTCCCTGATGTTCAGAAAACCAGAGGAGTTTAAAAAATTTATAGAAAAATTATTACTATTACATGTCAGGCTTTACACCGTCTTCTGAAGAGAAGAGGTAAATCAGTTAGTCTGACAGAAAATTACAGGCAGGAACTCTTACTAAGAAGAGATCTTTTCACCCAAAGACCTCTGGAAAATTAGCAAAAGTAGCCAGTTCCTCCATATTCCATGACGTAGTTTGGCTTTTCTAATTAACATTAACAGGCTTGCTTACGTGTACCAATACCATCAAGTCTTCTCTTTATTAAAACTTTTCCAGATAAAACACCTCCTCCCTGTTTCTACTTATCCTTCCCCTGTAAAGTGATCAGAATGACAGCAACACTACTATATTATAAAAAAAGCACCTTTAGAGCATGTAGCAGAAGAACCAAAACCACATATTAAAATGGCTGACTTGGTGAACTTTATGTTCCAGACTTCAATTATTCAGTTTTTATTGCCAGATTTCTAATGACTTTTTCATTTGTGTTTAAATCCCCAGACCCATGCTGTACAAGCAGTTCTGGGGACCAGCTGTTACAGCAATATGTATTTGAGCAGGGATGTTTAGAGATGAACAGAAAATAACATTCCCTTCCTCTGAAAATTCCAGAGATTTAAGAAATTATTCCAGTCTTTACTAGGATGAAGCAAATATTTGACTCAAAGTTTCTTATTCTAAAAACAAAGAGAAAACTACACAAAAATATAAAATAAACAATAACCAGCCATCACTGCACTTTTTTAGATCATTTGAAATTAAAATTATTCCCAAACCATACCATCAGTGTAAACCTTGCCTTCTAATATGCAAAAGCTTTCCTAAACATTAAACCTCAACTGTCCTTCAAAACCTTTTTTGCTGTCAGAGTGCTTCTAAGTAAAATCATTACCACTGGAATAGAAAATAGGTCTCTTACATCTCCTGAAAACACCATCCCAAGACAACTTCCATTTCATTCTCTGCTGTTCTATAGGATGTGTGTGTGGTGGGTTGTTTATCTTTTGAACACTGTAATCCTATGTGGAAGCAGAAGTCTCTGCTTCCTTAGTGGTATCTGGCCAAGGACCTTTTCAGTGCAAAAGGGAAAATAAGTAAAGAAGGAAGCCAAGAACAAGAACATACAGAGTGGCATGAGTGGATTTGCCATCAGCAACTGGGGTTAGACTGGGGGTTTACGTGCTCCTGGCCTGTGGTGTCAGCTACTGGAGCGAGTGAGATCTCAGCCTTAGCCACTGGGGTGGGAACAGCATTTCTCCCAAAAACTAGCCACTGGGAGAGACGAGGGTGCATGAGGCGAGTGAGGGGCTCAGTGCTGGTGGCTGGAGCAGGACCCTGGGTCACAATCCATATGCCTGGTGGTGAACACTTAGTAATTTAGGGCATAACTGTTAAGGACTAAGAGTTCTGTGTATATAGTCATAGCTAGTGGTGATGTGTGGGAAAGAACCATTGGCATGAAGTATGTTCTTAAAGAGCGCTAATCAAAGAAAACTTTGTTTTAAAGTCTAGAAGTCCTGGATTTATCAGTCTTCTAAACACACCTATTATGAATGATCTCTGATTCTCTAACTGATATATACATACATGCATACACACAAATATGTGTATATATATATACACAACACATACTCAGTTGCAACATTTCAACTACTGAAGAAAATGTATGCTTATTGGAAATGGGAAAAAAATGTGACAAAGAGTGAATTTGATTCACACAGTTTGGGAGATACAGGTTTTTCTTCACTTCTAAAAAAAGCCCTTCCTAACCAACCAGCTAACATAGCCAAACAGACTAAAAGCAGTACAGAATGAAACCTATCCCAATGGTTACAGCCATTAGTTTTCTAGAGTTAATTTGGCTTTCTTCCTAAACTACTGATGTAGAGCCCAGAATTTACTGTCACTATACTTGTATCTTTCAATCAGTGATACAGAGATTTATTCTGCACCACCTCTACAGACTGAAGCAATGCTGCTATAACCACATTCTTGAACTGTGTGCTAAAAAATGCTTGTCCTCCCTGTGCCTTTTTTAAATTCCATCATTTGACAAGAACTTTCTCTACTGTCTGATACAAAGTATTTTATTATCATCAACCTTTTTCTTCCTAAGCAGTCTAACTGCAAGGATTATCTGTTCTAGGATTTTGGCTGTGCACTAATTGTCATGTGTGCAAGGGCTATGCAAACTCTTTAAAATTTCATTTGCAAAAAGAACCCTGTAGTTTTGCTTGCAGGGATTAAAAGTAAACTCTCTCCTGAAGGTTCACTCTGAGGTTCAACTGCAGGTTACACTTTGAGTTTCAACTGTAGGTTACATTCAGTTTTGTCTTGTTAGTTTTAATTTAGCCACCATTCTGTTCCTGGCTTGCTCTGGTGGCTGTAAAGAAAAGATTAGCAGTGCTCAGAAATGCATACAACTTTATAAAAATAAATGTGGGCTTTGTATAAGCAGTTTGCATTAGCGGTTGAAGACATCACAGTAGATAGGAACAGCACAAAAAAAGGTAGCCAATAATAATTTACAGTACTTCTTCTGTTTCCTGTTAAATTCAATGCACAAAAATGAAAAATTATATTCAATGAAGAGGCAAACCTATAGTAAGAGACAACATGAAATTGTATTGTTCCCAGGAATTGCTTCAGGATATATTCCGAATCAGATCAGTTCAATGCTTCAAGGAGAGCAAATCAGTTTAGTCACTATACTACCCAGGGAAAGAATGTAGCATATGTTATCCCAGATCTTCTGGGCCATGAATACAAAATATGGACACAGCTAAACCTGACATCCTCTTCAGACCCTATAACAGAAAAAAAAAAAAAAAAAAAAAAAAAAAATCTGCTACTCTTAAGTACAAGCACAAAAATGTTGGTTTTTTTTTTTTATTTTAAGCTGAAAGAAATTTTTCCTTCTCCAAATATATTTTACTCTGTATTTTTCCAAATTTCTCTCCAGGTTTTCACCATCACTCTCCTTATTACTTACTACCCTCTACTAACATATTGAGTTGTGAAATATCCATTTCTTGTACCTGAGGCTATTCAAGTTCTTCCTTTTCTGTTCTACATATAACTTAGTGTGGATAACAATGTCAGCCTGAGATTGCTCTTTTATCCTACTGGCCAGTACACTTACTGAATTAAAAAAAACAGTGCTGTACCAGCTGTGTATACCTGCTTTACCTATAACAGCATGCTTTATATGAGCTGTATAATCCTTCTCTAATAAGCATGACAGAGAGAGGAGAGATGCTAACCAAGTAAAAAACCTGTGGCTTAGATAACTCATTAAAATATTTTCTGATTATAGGCCAGCACTAGACAGAATTAAAATTCAGTATTAGAAAATATTCTGGTGTCAGTATTGATATGACTCAGCATACTTGCTCTGGACACAGATCAATAGTAAATACCAAATTCACAATCACTTTAAGCCCAGTTTATTACTTGCTGCAGGATTCATTGCAACAATCTTCTCAGTTCCACAGATGGGCTCTGTGGCTTTTCTTTCCCAGTCAGACACAAGTTCAGCCTGTCTGAGCCCTTCTTCACCTGGGTCTGAAGTTTCCCCAAGGAATACATGAATCCCATTTTTCTTAGCATAGTTCTGTTGCCTCAGGGCCAAAAAAGTGCCTATGTCCCCTGATCTCCATGCCAGTGGGGCTAACACTGCATTCGTCTACATCTCTGGGACACCCTAAACTTTGTCTATGTGTCAGATACCTAGCACACAGATTTCCATTGATCTCATCACCAGTTCAGCTGCATCAGTGCTAATTGAGCCGTCGGTAGATATTTTGGAGGCTGGTGGAGACTAAGGAGTCTGTACTAGCAGCCTTACAGCTACTTTTGAAATAGCTGAAGGAGCACAGTTCTGAAGAGCTCTCTTGCTGCAGTACCTGAATGCACATAAGGCCTGAGAGAGATTATATCCAGTACTAAACTCTAGCAATGAGAGAGCATTCCATTAGATTCAGCAACGAATATTTAAATGCTGTTTGCTGCTGTAAGATACAGTTGACCTGCACTGGAGATAAAATTCTGCACTAAAGCCAAGTGCCTGATCAAGCAGGAGAGGAAAGTAGATGGACAGTATACAGCAGAGATTATTACTGCTCTTTACAACAGCAGATGCATTCACTCTCCAGAGTAGCAATATCACAGAGGTGCAATGATCCCCAGATGGAGTGAAGATAAGCTCCTGGTTTCTTTTGTATAAGTCTCATTAGGAAGACCATTTTGCCACACTATTTATCATCCTGATGGGAATGACTTTTCTGTGTGCTCTGAGTAACAATAAAATCAGGACATGAAGCCAAAGGAGAAAAAATATCTATGATACTAGCATCCTATGTCCTTTCCTGTACCCCAGTATTTGGAGAAACACAGCTAAACTCTGTTTTCATCTTCAAAGCATTCAAATAGCATTATCTAATTAACTTAAATACCACCCTCTTAATAGGCTTCTTATTAAGTGGACAATAGGGCTTGTCTTCTATGTGCTAGTGTCTCTCCCTCAGCGAAGGCTCCATGAAGAAAAGAGGTGATTGCAACCTTTTTAATCTAACCAAATTAATGATATAAGATATCATATGGGGGTGCACATTTTCCTGATCTTGTATAAATTACCATAAAATTACTATAAATGTGTACATAAAAGCTATGTAATTTTTTCTCTCGGGTTTTTGGATAATAATGTAATTGGTTCTGTTTACTGATAAGTAGGATGCAACGGCAGTGAAGTATGGAAGGAACACCAGCAACAATCTTCCGTTTGTCTTCCAAACACAAATTTTCTGCTCCCAACTCTGTTTTATGGAATAGAGAAAATGGTGTTATCAGGAGTTATTTTGAAATTGACTGTGATAACTCATATGGTAACTCTGCTATTACTGCTTGCCACCACTGCAATTACACTCTGCCATGATATATCTTCTATTTATATATAATTTAGAAAACCAATGACAGATAAATAATGTATCTATCTAAACTGTTCAAGAGTAAAGGGTTGAAATACACATGCAAAGAAAATAACTTCATAAAAAATGCTAGAGGGTGCTGGATACTGTAAATCTTTCTTTACATTCATTGTAGGTACAGCCAAACTTTTGAAGCCATGTGTCCTGGTTTCAGCTGGGATAGAGTTAACTGTCTTCCTCGTAGCTGGTACAGTGCTATGTTTTGAGTTCAGTATGAGCAGAATGTTGATAACACACTGTTGTTTTCAGTTGTTGCTAACTAAAGTTTAGTCTAAAGTCAAGGATTTTTTCAGTTTCTCATGCCCAGCCAGCAAGAAAGCTGGAGGGGCACAAGAAGCTGGCACAGGACGCAGCCAGGGCAGCTGACCCAAAGTGTCCAATGGGGTATTCCATACCATGTGACGCCACATCTAGTATAGGAACTGGGGGGAGTGGGGGTGGGGGGATCACCACCAGCGGACTAACTGCGCGTCAGTCAGCGAGTGGTGAGCAATTGCACTGCGCATGATTTGTGTATTCCAATCCTTTTATTATTGCTGTTGTCATTTTATAAGTGTTATCATTATCATTATTAGTTTCTTCTTTTCTGTTCTATTAAACCGTTCTTATCTCAACCGAGGAGTTTTACTCCTTTTCCCAATTTTCTCCCCCATCCCACTGGGTGGGGGTGGGGGGTTGAGTGAGCAGCTGTGTGGTGCTTAGTTGCTAGCTGGGGTTAAACCACGGCACCATGGAACATGTAACAGGCTTCAAACCATCAAGAAATATTCATTTGTCAACAATGAAGCTAGTAGCAAAACTCACTCCAACTTCAGTTATCAGAATTTCCTCCAAGTTCTCCCACGTAAGATGGCTTATGGCAATTACAACCCAGTCATTGGGTACAATCTAAGACAAATATTTTGAACAGAAAACATCATCATAGTCCAGAAATGGATTAGTGAAAACGCTGACCTTTTGCAATGCTGTCACATCCCAATTTCTCAGGATGATGACTCAGGTTCACCAATTCCCAGGTCAGGATTGTAATGAACGGGTTAACTTTGTTCATGAAATCGCATGTGGGGGTAGGGACATTCTTCGCTTATCTAAAACCTGTAAAGGTAGGGACATTCTTCACTTATCTAAGACCATAAGTATCCAGTTGAGTAGACAATCACATACTGATGATTAGCATGAATGGGACTTGAGTCACATAAAGAACAGCTGAGGAAGACTTCGGCCTTCATCCCAACAACCACCAGAAGCCAGATTATGACCACCTAACAACTGATGGCACAAGATACAGAAGATACCAGCCAGCTGTCAGGTATCAGGGACTAAAAGACTGTATAAATAAAGAGACCCTTCCCCAGTTTTGGTGCAAGCTTGTGGCGGAGCATTGCCTCCCCGGCCGCCCAGCGCTGTTTTGCTCTCTTATCGCTTGCTAATAAATTCGATTTTTTTATCCAATACAAATTGGCTCCTCCAATTTGTCATGAGCGTTTATAACAAATTTGGTGCCGTGACTTGGATCCAGGTTCTTTGGTGCAGGCCTTTGCAAGCGGGGAGACGCCCTATCCCCGGATAGCCCCATCTTGAGGAGGTGCCGCCGCCACACCCTGGACCCACGAACCCCTCTAAATTACGATAACTGAGCAAAAGAACCTGCAGGACCCCTTAAATTTTGTGCACGAAGACCAAACAAAGACCCCAGGAGTGGGTAAGTATATAAATTGTGAGCCGTTTGGTTGGGGTGGTTATCCCGAGGTGCGACTGTGTGAGAGGTCTCTCTGAGATCATGCGAGTGCGGACCCTCCAGTAGTGCAGTTCTCGTAGCCCGCGAGGGAGCGAGTCACGACCGAGGGGAAGTGAGTATGTGTGTGGATAAGGGCACCTCAGAAGATGGGGCAGAGGAAAGCAAGCCCTCTGGACTCATAAAAATAAGGAGGAAAGATAAGTTACCAAACATACCCCCAGATAGTCCCCTAGGCCTGATGTTAAGATACTGGGACAGTTCACCAAAGAGAAAGGATAAGTCTAAGGAAAAGATGATTAATTATTGTATTGAGATTTGGGCTGGGAAACCTCTCAACAATCCTCATGTACTCTGGCCCGTGTTTGGGTCCTCTAAGGATTGGGCGTGTCAACAATTAAACATATGGATAAACAATAAGAGACCACCAGCCAGCCCAGAGGACAGTGAATATGCTACAAGCAAAGAATTTATTTTTGGGCTCCCTGGCCAGCTGCAGCTGTTTATTTTACCCGTAATTCTGCACGCGAAGATCCGAACGAAGACGACAGAGTCGTAAGTATTTAAAGGAGCATACCGTTCAGTTGGGTGGGATTCGGTTGCCTGTGTGTGTAAGAGTGTGTGTGTGTAACGGAACTTAGTTCCGAAGCGATTGTGGAGGTCTTCTAACCGCGGTTCCAATCTCCCGCGAGGGACTTGGCCGGTGAAGGACCGAAGCGATTCCTATAGGATTCATGGGTGGGTGATAGGTCCTAAACCCCCTACAAGACACTCTTACCGGTGACCAAGGGCTGTAGGAATTGCCACAGTAAAATTCCTAGGTGGGTCAAACAAAGTCAAGAACCCAGGACCAGAAAGAAAAGAGCAAATTACCAGATATACCAACAGAAAGTCCACTAGGGACAATGATTCAAAATTGGAATGAAAAGGAAAAAGTAAATTAAAAATTCATTCAATATTTCATGGTTGAATGGCCAAAGAAACCTTTAAGACCACATGTCTTTTGGCCTGTTTTTGGATCTTTTGAGGAATGGGTTTGCCAAGCCTTAAATATATGTTAACTCAAAGGAATCTTTTAATCAGGAGGAAAGTGATCATACAGAATTATGGATTTGGACTTCACGTCCTTTTCCAACCTCAATATTTATGAGAAGTTTGAGGAAAAAGGAGATAAAAACAAAAAGGGGAAAGAAAAAGATGATAAATGAAAACCACTAGATAACTTACCGCCTCCATATTTTAATAATTCACCTCTTGCGGCGGTTCCCCCTTTGGCGGCCGTAGTACCTCCACCCGTAACACCGACGTCCCTGCCTCCATCATCAACAATGCCGGAATTAGAAAAACCTCCGGCTTCATGTACAAAAAGTGAAACCGCCACATCTGAGGGAGCCTTCTTGTATCCCTTACGAGAGGTAACCCTCGGAGACAATCAAGGAGGCATTGAGTTTGTGGCAGTCCCATTAAATACCACAGATGTAAAAAAAAAAAAAAATTAAGAAAGAAATGGGGACCCTACTAGATGATCCCCTCAGAGTGGCTGAAAAACTAGATCAATTCCTAGGTCCCAATGCTTATACCTGGGAAAAAATACAGTCTATTTCAGAGATTTTATTTACTACTGAAGAAAAAGGAAAGTTACATGTCAGTAGTAAGAGCAAAAGGGAAACCTTTTAAAGTCCTTAGTGATTTACTTTTGCTCCCTAAGGCAGAATACAATTTATCAAGAAGGGATTTGATTCTGAAATTAAACTTAAGCATTCAAAGTCAAGGAGAACGGTCCAGCTCCGTGCAGTCGCGGCGGAGCCGGCGCTGCAGCAGCAGCAGGCGAAGTCCTTTGCTGCAGCCGCAACAGCAACAGCAGCAACAGCGACGGCCGCGGCGGGGGCAGCTCCCCCTCAGCAGCGGCCGCCGCCTCTCCTCGCGCCGCGAGGCGATAATTGAAGTCAACTATGTGAACAACCAAAGAGAGGGGGGCTTTCTGTGCGACTGCTGTATCGCTATCGATGAAAACAACAATTGAGATGGACTGTGCTACCACAAGGGTTCACAGAGTCACAAATCTATTTGGACAAACTTTAGAGAAAATTTTAAGATTTCATTTTACTCCGAGAGGTAAAGTTATTACAATATGTAGACGATCTATTAATAGCAGGAGAAACTGAAGAAAGAACCCGAGAAACCACTATTAAATTGTTAAACCTCCACAAACTAAAAAGGAAATTCGACAAATATTGAGATTACTAAGATATTATAGACCATGGCTTGAAAGCTACAGTGAAAAGGTGAAATTCTTATGTGAGAAATTAACTAATAACCAACTTAAATGGTCTACAAAAGATGATCAGAAATTAGAAGAAATAAAAAGGACATTAATACAGACACCTGTATTAAGCCTCACAGATCTAAAAAAAAAACAACAAAAAAACCAAACCAAAACAAAACAAAAACAAAACAAAACAAAAACAAAACAAAACAAAACAAAACAAAACAAAACAAAAAAAACACAAAAAAAACCCAGCCTTCTTTATCTCTTTGTGAATAGTCCTTGCTCAAGACTGAGCAGGAATTAAGAAACCTGTGGGGTGTTGTTCTAAGTTACTTGATAAAAGTGTATACTCCACATAATGTCAGAAGTGTTTACAACAGAAAGTGGAAAAATGGCTAACAGATAGCCAGATCCCAAAATATGAAGCAATATTGATTGACTCCCCTAATTTAAAACTGAAGATAACCTCTGCTCAGAATCCAGCATATTTTGTTTGGAGAACCATCAGAAAAATTACAACATAACTGTTTAAAGGTAATTGAGACCCAGACTAAAGTGCGACAATAACCTAAAACCTGTGGAATCAGGACCTCTAAGCCCATCATGGTCAACTCAGGCTTGTGAGCTGTATACCCTATATATGGCCCTAAAATTATTAAAAAACAAACAAACAAGCAAAAACCCCCTACATTTACAGATTACAAAAATACATATGTAGTTCACACTTTTGGAAGGATTTGGAAGGACAGGGGTTTGATTGATGCTCAGGGGAGGAATCTTGTACATCGGGAATTGGTGACAAGGGTTTTGGGAACATTGGGAGAGCCAGGAGAGATGGCAGTGGTGCATGTGGGAAGACATAGGGGGAGATTGGATTGCTGAGTCAGGGAGAGTGGTTTGTCGGATGGAGAGACCTGAGGGGCAGCCCTGGGGACTCGGGTCACTAGAGTTAGCATGGTAATTTTCTTTGTGTTTCTATGTGGTGGTTCTGGGAAAAGAGTATGTTGCTCTGCTGTGGAGCCTCTGTGCCAGAGAATTGTGTTTTGCTTCTGGGTATTTGGGGTTGCCAGTGAACTATTCTTGTTGGCAGGTTGATGGGAGTGTAAGCATACAGTCCTGTGTTGGTGCTTGGTTGTGTTTATGGACAAAATTGGAAGACTTTGCTAGCTATCTGAAAGGTAGTGCTCATTTCAAGTGGTTAAAAAAAAAATTAAAAAAGTAACTGTTTCAAACTGTTTGCTTGCTCCTTGTTTGATTTAGAGAAGGACTGTGAGCGATTAAGGTAGAGACCAATTCGTGTGGCTGTTGTGTGTTGTCTCGCAGGTATTTGTAACAACATCTTTTTCAAATGTTGACTACATCTTTTTCAAATGTTGACTATTTTGGTGGTTGTTGTTGTACATATTTTGAAAATATTTCATTGAATTTATTGAATGAATGAATGAAGATTTGTGTATGCACAGGGCTGCTTGGCTTGTCAGTGGTGAATGTGGGACAGTATCTATTGGGAAGTTGCTTATGAGATATAACATGTGGAATGCTAATATGCAGAGATGTGCTGAGCCCTGGTAGCATTCATGACATTTTAAAAGTCGGTCGACAAGCAGCCACAGGAAAGAAAAAAGAGCGGCTTGCAGACCTTTTGGGGAGGTACAGGTTGATTTCGCTGAGTTGCCCAAAGTAGGCAGGATAAAATATTTATTAGTAATAGTAGATCATTTAACACAATGGGTAGAAGCTTACCCTGTAGCACGAGCTACTGCACAGATGGTAGTAAAAAAAAAAAAAAACAAAAACAAAAAAACCAAACCAAAACAAAACAAAAAAAAACAAAAAAAACTTTATTAGAATACCTAATACCCAGATATGGGATAATCCAGTACATTGACTCTAATCAGGACACACATTTTACATCTAAAATTATTATGTCAATCATTAGACATTCAGTAGGAATATCACACCCCGTGACATCCACAAAGCTCGGGGAAAGTAAAAAAAAAAAAAATAAAGAATCAAACAATCAAACAACAACTGACTAAATTGATGATTGAAACACAGATGCCCTAGACAAAATGCTTACCATTGGCACTTTTAAATAACTAAACCACATAGTGAGACTGGATTATCCCCATTTGAAATGTTATATGACATGCCCTATGATATGCAATGCCCAGCCAATTACCCTACTTTAGATTAAGATAGTATTAACCCTTATATTGTTCAGCTGATGAAAAGGAGAGAGAGATTGCGGAAGAAGGGAATGGTGGTACAGAGGCCACCCCTAGATATATCCATACATTCAGTAAAGCCAGGTGATATGGTATTAATCAGAGCCTGGAAAGAATCCTCTCTCACTCCTAGGTGGGAGGGGCCCTTTCTTGTTTTACTTACCACAGAAACTGCTGTCTGGACTGCAGAACGAGGATGGACACATGCCTCGCGGATTAAAGGACCTTTACCTAGAGACCAGTGGGAAGTAGCAAAGACTTCAGAGGACTTAAAACTAGTGATAAGGAAGAAAAAGAAACTGCATGAATGAATAAATCCTTTTGGAAAAATGGTAAAACCTAGTTTATACCAGTGGGTCCAGGTATCACCTGGAGATAATTTACAGGTGGTGAACTTTACTCCTTGGCGTACAGAACGGATACCTTATCAAACCTGTAGAGCTGATATATATAAATTAACAGGAACTTCTAAGTACTTAGCTTTTTATTGTGAAGTGGAGACTGAAGTCCCTAGACCACCGGAATATTTTAGCGAGATTCCGTGTTTAAAGCATCGTAACCACAACCATTGGAGTTGGGTGTTTTGTAACTGTGTAAAATACGGTCAGAAATGGTATTGTAGTTCTAAAAGGAGACATTATTATTGTATAAAGTGTCGAGGGTATCAATTCCCCCGTGGAGACCAATTGAATAGAGTGGAAATTAATAGACTAATTTGTGGGTGGGAATTATTAGTACCTGAAACCTGGGAAGTATATGAGAACGATCGGCCTGAAACTATAAGGCGGTGTGCTATCAGATTCGCGTGGAAGCGAGCTAGACGTATCACTAGAATGGCTTCTACTCTTAAATAAAATTTGTGTAAGGAATGCTGGTGGACACACTGCAGGTACAGCCACCCATTTAGGGACAGCTGTACACAGTGTACCCAAAGGAGAAGGGGACTAAACACGTCTGCCTTACGGGGGGCGGGGGGTAACTACAGGAAATCCCTAACCAACCCGTAGCTCCTATAACCCTGAATCCTGCGAGTGTCTTATCATTTCCCAGGTAATATAAAATATTCTGCACAGTTCCCGGGGAGGGACTAAATCCCATAAGGGCTTTGCAAGTGGAAAACATGCCCTTAAGAAGTACAACTGCTGCCGAGAAGATGAGAAACCTCGCTGCTCCAGGCACTGGAGTAGGCGAAGTAGGCAGAGGCGTACGGAAAAGGGAGTGTGAGTACACCATGAGATCATTGGCGGGTAATAGCGAGAAACAGACACTTCGAGAGGAAGAATGGACTCTGGGAGCCCGACCAGGTATGCCCTGGCAGAGATAATCGGGAATTGACATCGACACCCATTGGTGTTCCTTGGGAAACCCCACCAGCAATCCGTGTTTGGATGATGTTACTGTGGTATTTGCTTGTTGGGCCTATGGTATCTGGCAATATCAGCCATCAACCCTTCAAATGGTCACTAATACAACTAGAACACTCAGTTGTCATACAAAACAGAATTACCCCAGGCGCTCCCTCTTTCACGGCCCACTTAAGTTCCCTAGTAAGGTCATACCATGGATGGGCCCCCATTGATGAGAATACTTGCAAATATACAATTATTACAAAACAGACGAGGCTTAGACCTCATGTTGATGCAGCAGGGGGGGGTTATGTACAGCCCTATGGGAGGAGTGTTGTATATATGTTGACCATATTGGAATAGTTAGAGATACAATGGCCAAGCTACGGGAGGGGTTAGAAAAACGGAAGAAAGACTGGGAAGCACAACAGAGCTGGTTTGAGTCTATGTTTAATTATACACCCTGGTTAACCACCCTATTGTCAACTATTGCAGGACCTCTTATTTTGTTGATCTTATTTTTGACTTTTGGGCCATGCATTTTTAATAAGTTGATCACTATTGTTAAAGGGCGCTTAGAAGCTGCACACAATGCTGCTACGAAAACAATATGAACAAATCGAGGATGAAGGAATTACTCCTATCCTCGGGCGGGCAAAAGAAGCATTAGATCGATTTAATGAACAAAATCAGGATAAAATAGAAAAGGGGGGGATTGTAATGAACGGGTTAACTTTGTTCATGAAATCGCATGTGGGGGTAGGGACATTCTTCGCTTATCTAAAACCTGTAAAGGTAGGGACATTCTTCACTTATCTAAGACCATAAGTATCCAGTTGAGTAGACAATCACATACTGATGATTAGCATGAATGGGACTTGAGTCACATAAAGAACAGCTGAGGAAGACTTCGGCCTTCATCCCAACAACCACCAGAAGCCAGATTATGACCACCTAACAACTGATGGCACAAGATACAGAAGATACCAGCCAGCCGTCAGGTATCAGGGACTAAAAGACTGTATAAATAAAGAGACTCTTCCCCAGTTTCAGTCCGAGCTTGTGGCGGAGCATTGCTAATAAATTCAATTTTTTTATCCAATACAAATTGGCTCCTCCAATTTGTCATGAGCGTTTATAACAAGGATTAAGATGAAATGACACCAGTGATCCTTTAACTCACAAAACTGAACTTTTATTTGCTCACAACAAGAATTGGCATGAAACTATGTCAGTAAACCATGTAACATGTGCTAACCATACGTCACCAAACATATACTACAGGTCTTGCTTATTTGGGGATCAATTTGGGGAAGAAAATAAGGAGAGCCCTCCCATTGAGTCATGAAGTTCAGAGTGGACCCCCCTGCTTTCTAAACTCCTTCTCAGAGAGGAGCCCAGGGGCAGCTGGATCTACTCCTAGCCCCAGACTTGGTCAGTGGTTCTGTGTCTTAAAGGGATGAGGTGTACGGATTGTGAAAAAAAAAAGAGAAACACAGAGAGAGAGAGAAAGAGAAAAAGAAAAGAGAAAGATTTCACCGGCCCTGGGTCCAGTGTTGGTCCAGTCAGTGTAAAGGTCCAGTTCCAGAGAGTACACAAACACATGGGGGCTTCAGTTTGTGTCCTTTTATCACCTCCTTACCCCTCCTTCATGTGGGCACTCGAACTCATTAGGCTAATTAGGTGTCATGCACAGTTCCTGCTTCCAGAACCTTCAGGCAATGGCTTGGTGAGTTTGGGGGTTGTTTGGAGAGTAACTTCTCCCTCCCTGCAGGCATGACCCTTGTTTGATCTTTAGCCATGCACAGTGAGCTGCCCCACTCAGCATGTCAGAACAGGGAACTGCACACCCTCTGACACATACTCCACAGCCTGTGGCTGACCGATTTCTTACCTGTGGTGTTCATTGTTATGCAGCGTTGGTTGTTAGGCAGAACTTGCCCCCCACAATGTTTCCGACATTAACTCTTTAAGTCTCTCACAACTGTCTCCTCCCTGCCCCCCTATCAATATTTAAGATTGACTCTTCTTTATCAGGACTTGAACCTGAAGAAGGATTAGCCATACTTAATGGCAATAATCTCTCCCCAGCCTATAACAGGCATGGTTATATGAACATATATGTTATCATGGGGTATATGAGGCTATGCAATAACCAGTATGCTATATCTAGCTCTTCAAGACAGGCAGTTGTTGAAGAGCTTTTGCGACTAGTAGACTGAAGCCCACATGTTGTGTATGCATGGACAAACTTACCTCTGTTTGACACAAAGGGAGAGTTTTTTCACAGCCTTCAGAAAAGGGAAAGGGTACAGGGGACAATACTGGAACAACAACACATACACCTCCTACCTCCTCACCCTAACTGTGCAGTAGGATACATATGACTTAGTCGTCATCACAGAAACATGGTGGGACAACTCCCATGACTGGAGTGCTGCAATGGATGGCTACAAGCTCTTCAGTAGGGATAGGCAAGGTAGAGGGTGCGGTGGGGTGGCTCTCTGTGTTAGGGAGTGTTTTGACTGTACAGAGCTACACAATTGTGATAACAAGGTGGAGTGCTTATGGGTGAGGATGAGAGGGAAGGTCAATAAGGCAGATATTGTGCTGGAATTCTGTTATAAACTACCCAACCAGGTTGAAGAGACAGATGAATCATTCTACAAGCAGCTGGCAGTAGTGTCAGAATCGTGTGCCCTTGTTCTTGTGGGGGACTTCAACTTTCCAGACATCTGCTGGAAGTACAACACAGCAGTGAGTAAACAATCTAGGAGGTTTCTGGAGTGTGTGGAAGATAATTTCCTGACACAGATGGTAGGTGAGCCAACCAGGGGAGGAGCCTTGCTAGATCTACTGTTTACAAACAGGGAAGGACTGGTGGGAGATGTGATGGTCGGAGGCTGTCTCAGGCTTAGTGACTGTGAAATGATAGGATTCTCAATTCTTTGTGAGGCAAGGAAGGTGGTCTGCAAAAACAGCACCATGGACTTCCGAAGGGCAAACATTGGCCTCTTCAAGGCACTGGTTGAGAGAGACCTTGGGAGAGGGTCCTGAAGGACAAATGGGTCCAGGAGAGATGGACATTCTTTAAGAAGGAACTCTTAATGGCTCAGGACCAGGCTATTCCCTTGTGCCGCAAGATGAACCACCAAGGAAGACGACCAGCCTGGCTGAACAGGGATCTTTTGCTAGGACTCAAGAAAAAAGGGAGAGTTTATCATCTCTGGAAGAAAGGGCAGGCAACTTGGGAGGAGTACAGGGATCTTGGTAGGTCATACAGAGAGGAAATTAGAAAGGCAAAAGCTCAGCTAGAACAAAATCTGGCCACTGTTGTAAGGGACAACAAAAAATATTTTTAAAAATATGTTAACAGTAAAAAGAATCCCAAGGAGAATATCTATCCTTTAATGGATACAGAAAGGAACATTGCCAGCAGAGATGAGGAAAAGGCTGAGGTACTTAATGCCTTCTTTGACTCAGTCTTTAATAGAAAGACCAGTTATCCTCAGGGTACTCTGCCCCCTGAGCTGAAAGGCAAGGAGCAGAATATACCCCCCTTAATCCAAGAGGAAATAGTTAGTGACATACTACACCATCTGGACACTCACAAACCTATGGGACCAGATGGGATCCATCCAAGAGTACTGAGGGAACTGGCAGAGGTGCTTGCCAAGCCACTTTCCATCATCAGTGATCCTGGTCAACAGGGGAGGTCCTAGAGGACTGGAGGCTTGCCAATGTAACACCCATTTTCAAGAAAGGTCGGAGGGAGGATCCAGGGAACTACAGGCCTGTCAGCTTGACCTCGGTACCGGGAAGATTATGGAACAGTTTGTCTTGAAAGCACTCCATGGCAAGTCCAGGACAAGCAGGGGATCAGGCTCACTCAGCATGGGTTTACGAAAGGCAGGTCCTGCTTGGCCAACCTGATCTCCTTCTATGACCAGGTGACCCACCCAGTGGGTGAAGGGAAGGCTGTGGATGTTATCTACCTCAACTTCAGCAGACCTTTGACACTGTCTCTCACGGCATACTCCTTGAGAAGCTGGCATCTCATGGCTTGGACAAGTGTACTCTTTGCTGGGTGAAAAACTGGCTGGATGGAGAAGCCCAGAGGGTTGTGGTGAATGGAGTTAAATCCAGTTGGCGGCAGGTCACAAGTGATGTTCCCCAGGGCTAAGTTTTGAGGCCAGTTCTCTTTAATAGCTGTATCAATGATCTGAATGAGGGGATCGAGTGCACCCTCAGCAAGTTCACAGACGACACCAAGCTGGGAGGCAGGGTTGAGCTGCTTGAGGTTAGGAAGGTTCTACACAGGGATCTGGACAGGCTGGATTGATGGGCTGAGGCCAATTGTATGAAGTTCAACAAGGCCAAGTGCCGGGTCCTGCGCTTCGGTCACAGCAACCCCATGCAGCACTACAGGCTTGGGGAAGAGTGGCTGGAAAGCTGCCCAGCAGAAAAAGACCTGGGGGTGCTGGTTGACAGCCACCTGAATATGAGCCAGTAGTGTGCCCAGGTGGCCAAGAAGGCCAGCAGCATCCTGGCCTGTATCAGAAACAGTGTGGCCAGCAGGAGCAGGGAGGATGCTGTTCCCCTGTACTCGGCACTGGTGAGGCAGTACCTCGAGTACTGTGTTCAGTTTTGGGCCCCTCGCTACAGGAAAGACATTGAGGTGCTGGAGCGTGTCCAGAGAAGGGCAACCAAGTTGGTGAGGGGCCTGGAGCACAAGTCTTATGAGGAGCAGCTGAGGGAGCTGGGGCTGTTTAGTTTAGAGAAGAGGAGGCTGAGGGGAGACCTTATAGCTCTCTACAGCTACCTGAAGGGGGGTTGTAGTGAGGTGGTGTCGTGGTTTAACCCCAGCCAGCAACTAAGCACCACGCAGCCGCTCACTCACTTCCCCCCCATCCAGTGGGATGGGGGAGAAAATCAGGAAAAGAAGTAAAACTCCTGGGTTGAGATAAGAACGGTTTAATAGAACAGAAAAGAAGAAACTAATAATGATAATGATAACACTAATAAAATGACAACAGTAAGTAATAAAAGGATTGAAATGTACAAATGATGCACAGGGCAATTGCTCACCACCCGCCGACCGACACCCAGCCAGTCCCCGAGCGGCCAAAAAAAAAAACTGCCTCCCCCCCCTTCCCAGTTCCTAAACTAGATGGGACGTCACATGGTATGGAATACACCGTTGGCCAGTTTGGGTCAGGTGCCCTGGCTGGGCATGAGAAGCTGAAAAATCCTTGACTATAGTCTAAACACTACTGAGCAACTGGAAACATCAGTGTTATCAACATTCTTCACATACTGAACTCAAAACATAGCACTGTACCAGCTACTAGGAAGACAGTTAACTCCATCCCGGCTGAAACCAGGACAGGTGGGTGCTGGTCTCTTCTGTCGGGTGATTGGAGATAGGACAAGAGGAAAAGGCCTCAAGTTGCGGCAAGAGATGTTTAGGTTGGATATTAGGAAAAAATTTATTTACTGGGAGGGTTGTCAGACAATGGAACAGGCTGCCCAGGGAAGTGGTTGAGTCACCATCCCTGGAGGTATTCAAAAAGCGGGTAGATGGGGTACTCCAGGACATGGTTTAGTGGGCATGGATAATGGTTGGACTCAATGATCTTGAAGGTCTTTTCCAACCTAAATGATTCTGTGATTCTATGATTCTAAGATTTTAATATCTGCATTCTACACAGTGTCACACAATATACATGAATTATATAACTAGGAGAACTTAAAATGATGAACAGAGAAGATGCCCTTAAATTAAGAAAGCCTAACTCTGCATCATTTTTAAATATTCATATAAAAATATATTATAGAAGCTTTCTCTTGACTTAATTTTCTTTGGATTACTTAACTTTTTTTCCCCCTTATTTCGTGGTATAAACTTTTCATGACTTAGGTAAATTTCTCATCTTCTACTTGAGAGAAAGCATGCCCAAGTGCTTATAACACCAATAAAAGATCAGCATTTAAATTGTTATGTTCTCAGCTGGACTGAAGTAATTTTATTCAAGTACAATTATTTTCAGATTCCAGCTCTTACCTCTCAGCACACTGCCTCCAAAATGAACTGAATTTATGTTGTATTTTCACAGGCAAAAATCCTGTAATCAATATGGCATCAGTGCTGGTCCCAGAACAGGACTTGCAGTCCTGAGGTTTAGTTACACTGCACTGCCACATACTCCACTCTTCATAGATCCTAAGCTTGTCTCAGAGAAACAGTGGAGTGACGTTTGACCATAGTGGTCCAAGAGCTTTTGACACACCTTTGAAACTAAAAGCTGTGAGATTGCAAGAACGGAGACAGATTAGTTCTCTCAAGCTTTCTCCTCTGGACAGCCAGGTAAGAGTACCCTGAAAAGGTTTTCTATCCAGTTAGGAGCTTTACAAGTTACTACTGTATGGGGTTTTTTAGATTTCTTTATGGTATTTATATCTGATCTATATAAATACAGACAGTATTATCACAGTCTAGGCATAAGACAAATATCAGGTACCCAAACACTCAGGATATCACCAGTTCATCTAAGTGTGAGACACTTTCATCAATATCAAACTCTGGTGTAAATTAAATGCCGGTAAATTGTGAGGAAGTTTTTGAGTTAATGTCTGGTGATAAAGTGTTAAATAAAGCCTAACATACTTCTGTCCCATGATAGACATGCTCTCAATGCCTTAATAAATTGTTCTCATCTAATACCAACAATCATGCTACATTAAAATCCTATTTCTTGATTAATCAGTTTATAAATGCCTTGGTTCTAAATGTCTCACTTTCGAAGTTCTAATTTATATCAAATTGGATAACCTAAAATTGTGGAACAATTTTCCAAAAGTGGCCTAAAAAAAGGAATAGTGCTTTCTATACCAGAAGAACCATTTTCATTCTTTTAGTCTGCTACCTTGTTATTCAAAAAGCATGTTACACCTGGATAAAATTCTATTCTACACGCTCCATATGGGAGTGTCAGAATAAAATAAATTTAAAAAAAAAAAAAAAAAAAAAAAGGAAAAGTGAGTTGCCAGGAAGAATACATTCTTTCAAGTACAGCTAGTGAAATATACAGCCTGTCTGTAGTAAAACCCAGTCTTCTAGATTATATGCCAAGGCATTTTGTTTCTTTAAAAAAGCATCATCAGTAAAACAGTGAGCTAACACAGTGATAAGAGTGTCTGATAAGTGAAGCAAGAACCAATAGTAAACTCAATGGCTTTTTTCTCTCGTCTGTCTTCTAAGGCATGTGCTCCAGACAAGTGTTTCATAAAGTCAGTGTCTAATAAAAATTCCTAAATAAAAAATACACAAAAGAAAGTGGTTCATATTTCCATTTTTCTTTCATATGGGGACTGACTTCTCTCTATGGAATTTATCATGTTTATGCAATGAGGTTTCTTTTTACAATGTTTAACTTTCTACCAACCAGGGAAGGACTTTGAAAAAGTGGCCGTTTTATTAAGTATGCTTTCTGTTGAAGTGTGAGTTGGTCTGTGAATCATGGAAAAAAATAGAATGCATGTAAGACTACTTCAACTTCTTTAGCCATGGAAGAAAGGAAAGACAAACAAATTCTTTCTATGAACAACAGTCATCTTCAGATTTTTCTTTTTTAAGCAATTCCATTTTTTCCAGTGACTTTTGAATTTTTTTGCATTTTCAATTCAGGATCTCTATGATTTCCCAATAATAACTCTATGATTTCCCAAGAATGACTAAATGAAGTCCTCATCTGGCAGCTACTATTATAAAAACAGATGTTTGCTTGCATATGGTTATTTAGAAGAAAATCATAATGTCATATGAATGAAGAAAGGGTTAAATTCAAATATGTAATTCAGGAGAGCATTCAGATTTGATGTGTTTGTTTGGCTGAGCTAAGCCAAACCCTGGATCTTTTCCTTGTCCAGTGGGAGTTTCTTACAAAGTCTTCATGGATGTTTTTGCATTTGACATTCTTAATGGTAGCCACAGGCAGATACAGAAGACAAGGAAAATATTTTTATACTTCTCTATTCTACAAACAGTATTGCTTTCCCCTGCAGAAAATAGAACTTTTACAGACATGTCTGAAGGACTGGGCTTAGTTACCAAGGTAAGTTAAGTTATCATTTAAAAAGAAAAGATATCTATAGATATAGTTATAGATATGTGTATACATATATATGTTGCAAGGGAAAAAGAAAAGCACATATATATATGGTGAATATATATATATGATTTGGTATATGTAGTACCAAATCCAATGTCTGGATAATTTATTTTTGTTTTCATTATACAATTTACAAACAAATTGCATTTGTATAGCCCTATCTCAAATTGTTTCAGGCAGTCTCAACTATGTTATCGGTTTAACAAAGCTAACTATTGTGCAATAACAATTTACTCTGTAACTAATTTCTTAAGTTTACTTTTGAGAAAGGCTTGCTACTGCACAACACTTGAGAAACCACTCTGAAGTGCCAGAAACAAATCTGTGGTTTAGTTTTGGTTTACATTAGTGACAAATGAATATATGTGAGAGTCCAAACATATTCCTGTTTAGTGTTTAATTGTGAATCCTGGAGTTCACAATTAATGAATTCCACAAGACTTCATGTGCAAAGGGTATTTTATTTTTAGATATTACTACTCTAATATACAAGAAATTGTCTGTTTTTCTTAAAGGACCAATGCTTTTAGGAGACATCTGCCTGCTATGGTATCTCACATACTTCTTTCCCACCTCTCAGCATTGTCTTCCTTGGAAATATTACATAAAGCTATGCAGGCTAGCTCCAGAGAAACAACAAATGCAGGCCTATAAAAAAAAAAAAAAAAAAGAAAAGAAAAGAAAAGTATTTGTCACAATGTAGAGCATTTGATTAATAAAGGTAGAAGTACATAAGTCCCTATAGCATGCTGAAAATAGAAGACAACAACCATACTCAACTCTGAATCAGAGTAACTTTTAGAGATACACATGGAATATTTTCTGTGCCCATTTTCCTTAAAAGAAAAAAAAAAAAACCACCACGGAATTTACAACACCCTTTGGAAAGATTTTCAATTAGGCTTAGCAATTTTTAACTCAGACTCACAAATCTGTCCATCCTTCAGCATTACAAAGTTTTCTACAGTTTTACTGTTTGAGCAGTTTTCTCTTGTGACTTGCCTCATGTCTAATTGTATCACTTTCAAGAGCATAACATACCATCTTCTCTGTAAATGTACATAGAAAAAAACAGTTGTAGGTAAGGTTAAGGAACAATAGCTTGTGTGGGTTTTTTTCACAGAAGCAAGGATTTCATTTTAGAGTTGCTCTCAGTAGCATCATAGATTTTATGGTGTATTTCAATTTATCACTGCATCTGCATCCCATTAAGTCTAAAACTACTAGAAAAAATTACTTTCATGGCTCATTGGTTACTGTTTGCACTATTGTTGCATATGCAATCGGAACAGGAAAAAGTTTGCCTTACTAACATCTCTTGCATTTCTTGAAGAATTTTATTATGTTAGGAAAAAAATGTGCTTTTATTTCTGGCTAAAGAGGGCTATTATAAATGAGGTATTTACTTCTATTTCAGCCATTCACATCCTAATTTTTATTTATTTTTTTGTTAATCTTTTGAAGAAATTTAATCTTCATTATTATTTTGAATGGGGAGGTTCTGCAGTTCTAACTCAGAAGTGTTTTCCCCTTCCTCCCCCTCTCCCGCTTCTACTGACAGAACAGTAGAAATTATGAACTTATATCTTTAATCATTGTCTGTAAGGAGATCAGGGTTAACTATTTTTATCTACAGTTGAGTAAGTGTAGAAAGAAGTCTGTTTCTGTTTACCTGGACATTGGTGTTTTGCCCATATGGTCAAGGGTCACCAGACTTGTGGAAGACAAGCAAAAGTAGTCTATGTACCTGCTCCTGCCAGAGAACATGTATATGGAATCATCAGCTGTTAGTAAAACTACTGTTCTTGGAGTTTAAAGTTTAGTTTCATCCAAGCAGAATCCAGTTCATGCACCCAGAGACAGCTTTGCAGTTTGAGTCAAGAGGGAAGACAGAGGTTTCTTCACAACCATGTTTTAAAAGTGTAAATCGCATTACGAAAAACATGTCATGGGCTTAAAATGTACATGAAATGTTGAAATAAACTCAATTTTTTTTTTTTAGTTCACCCACTACTTTTCTGCTTTAACAATTTACTCAGTCTCTTTCATGAGTTTTTGCCAGAGTACTAAGGGATTGGCAACTCCATTTTTAATAAAAATCAGATCTTTATATAAATGCAGTTTTTCTGGACCTGAAAGAAAAAATCAAGGACTGTGTAACACAGCAATAAAATTGCAAGATGCAGAACTGCTAGGATTGCTTGAGTTTTAGGAGTCTTTGCAGATCTAGGTCCTTAAGACTGCCTTTACCTGTTCTGACCATCCTTCTGAAGTAATCCAAGTCAGCTACACACCACAAAGTACATACAAGACAACTGCTTTCAATTTGATAGCCAAAGCAAAGAAGTTGCTCAGTAACTGAAAATTTTATTGTTGTCAATAAAGCAAATGTATTTAAAAAAAAAAATCAATAGATCTTTTGATTGCCAGTACTTCAACTCACAGATCAAACCAGTTCTTTGCTTTTAGAAAACCTTTTACAAACCCAATGCTTACTTCCATGTATGCTGCAAGACAGGCAGATTATAGACAGAAGAGTTAAATGACAACACACAAATGTCCATCTTTAGAGGAACATATAAGGAAAGAAATATTTCTCAGGCATGGAGCTTCCAACTTCCTACTGCTAACATGCTATGTCATCCAGAATATATATGTTCAAAATCCAACTGTTTCTGCACTAAAAAAATAGTACCATGGTAAAGTTGCTCTCTCCATGACTTTTTTTGCAAGATAAAGCACTTATTTTGGTAGTGCCTTCTTCTCAGTAACTCACTAGTTAAACATGACTTCTAGAAACAAATATGGGGGAATTTAATGCTCTTTTTCATTATGTTCAAGGAAGTATCAGTAATTTAAAAGCATGTATGGAAAAATGTAAACTTAAATGACTTCTTTGTATGACTTAGCTACAAGCTGTATTTTATTTAAATATTTGATAATCTTTCAGTAGTGAATTTTTCCTTATTTTTGCAGATTGACACAAATACTTTAGGCTTTCAAAAAAATCATTAATAAAGCCTAAGTCATTGATTACCCTTTTTGCAGATCTATGATACAAAATGAAACATTCATATTTTTCTGACAATTCATGTCATATGTTACTTTTTCACTGCAAAACTGTTCCTTCTTTAAATGGGACTGAAGGCAGCATAATACCCATTATTAATAAAGACAAAGATAAAAGACAATCAATTTAATTTAGTATTTTACACTACTAACCTTCCTAGCGTACACATGAAAGAAATATGGACACAGTATCCTTAACTGCATTATCCTCCAAGATACAGAATAGCTAAGAACGTTAGATAAAGGGTGTCTTGGTTTAACCCCAGCCAGCAACTGAGCATCACGCAGCCGCTTACTCACTCCCCCCCCACCCAGTGGGATGAGGGAGAAAACTGGGAAAAGAAATAAAACTCCTGGGCTGAGATAAGAATGGTTTAATAGAACAGAAAAGAAGAAACTAATAATGATAATGATAACACTAATAATATGACAGCAATAATAAAAGGATTGGAATGTCCAAATGATGCGCAGGGCAATTGCTCACCACCCGCTGACCAATACCCTGTTAGTCCCTGAGCGGCGACCCCCCCACCCCCACTCCCCCCAGTTCCTATACTAGATGTGGCGCCACATGGTATGGAATACCCCGTTGGCCAGTTTGGGTCAGCTGCCCTGGCTGTGTCCTGTCCCAAATTCTTGTGCCCCTCCAGCTTTCTTGCTGGCTGGGCATGAGAAGCTGAAAAATCCTTGACTTTAGACTAAACGTTACTTAGCAACAACTGAAAACTTCAGTGTTATCAACATTCTTGTCATACTGAGCTCAAAACACAGCACTGTACCAGCTACTAGGAAGAAAATTGACTCTATCCCAGCTGAAACAAGGACAAGGGTCAAGGAAGGTCTATTAATAGATCCCTTAAAAGATCTTGGAACATCCAAACCATTCCAGACTTTTGTTAGACCAATGTCAAAACTGAAGGAACTATATGCCTATATGTCATTGCATTACATTAAATCTATGAAGACCAGAAATATCTATGCATTAAAGTGAGAAACTGACAGCTTCCTGCAATCTAGAATCTAAATAACTGGATTTGCCAAGAAAAACTTCTTTTTAAGTACTAACATATATTTCTTTTCATTTGGTCATCTATGACTACGTTTTTAAAAATCCACTCTTGTACAGCAGTTTGTAGACACAAGACCACTACACTTGCTCCAAAGTATTTTATACAAAATCTGGGGGGTTATTCAGGTTACCTCACTGTATTGGTCGTAGCAAAATTCAGCTAGGTAGTTATGTTCAATATTAAACCTCTTGTAAGTATTTGTATTGCCACCTTCATATACTAAGTTGGAGAAAAAAAAAACAGATTAACTGAAAGAAAATTAGCAGGCAGGACAGATATGTTTGTTAAAAAAATTCTAAAAATTCCAGTGTAGCCTGTAAATATGAGCTATTAACTCTATGGTGTTTTTTCCTCTCTCCCTTCTGCTATAGGTCATACAAATTCATAATCACTTTAAAAGCATTTATTCTCAATCACTAAATAAGAATTATGTTATTAAAGGTTCTTAATATCCTAATTTCCTCATTTTATTCCCCAGCAATTTCAGTGTTGATTTCGCTACCTCATTTAAAATGCTTGCATCCAAATTCTGATGAGAATTACATATCAACAAGCCTTGCAGCCCTCCAGTTTTCCTGCACTGATCCCTCTTTCACATAAGAGTATTTTTAATACGTGGGGCCTAGTAACTGAAATTTCCCAAGACTTTTTTTAATTTTTTTTTTTCCACAAATATAATCTGCAAGTTTCTTGAAATGAAATCTTATAACTTAAAGCAAAATTTTTAACCCCTATAGGAAAAGTACCTGAATGGTTAAAGAAAACTGAAACTTCTAACACACTTCTATGCAATTCTTTTACTTATTCCTTTCCAGAAGAAGGTGATTAAATGCAGGAAATTACAGCAAAAGCTATGTTGTCAAGTTTGTTCATCCAGGGCATAATCAAAAAAACAGTGGGGAAAAAAAAAAACAACAAACAAAACTTTTTCTGTTTTGAAAGATGATGCCTTCATAAACAAGCAGAGAAAAATGGGGATCTGAAAGCTGTATCTTAACATCTGCTGTGACAGCAGTTCTCCAGCTCTGATCTGTGTACCATTCAAGCAATGTAGGCTTCACTGATGTATGGGGTGATTGAAAAGATTTGTTGTGCATAAAACAAGAACCATTTATAATACTCTGATTATATTACAAAATTGTGAGCTAGAAGAGGTGGGATGCTAAGTTTTAAAGTTGAAGATTGCTAAAGCTGACTTAAGGAGTGTGACAGTCTGACAAATTCACTGTCTCAAACATTCATTAAAGAGCTTTGCTGGAGAAAACGACCTCTGTAAAAATGCTGGAGTTTTGTGAACAGGACAATGTGGCCAGAGGAGAGGGCCCCACGGAGGGTGGGAACACACTTCTCCAAAGCCCCAATTCTTTATCTTAAGTGACCGGGAGAAGGAACACAATTCATGCCTTCCTGGAGGGAGAAGGCCCCACAGAAGTTGGGACTGTGCTCCTATCTTAAGTGGTCATGCCAGCAGGAAAAGAGAGGCAACTCCACAATGACACCCCCCCCACACAAAGCTCACTGACCGATTCCAGTGAACCCCAGGTGTGGGAACTGCGCATGTTGAGATCATCAACCAACACACTATAAAAGAAGAGAGAACGAGTCCTCAGTGCACGCCATCCGGAACTGGATCTCTATGCTGGTTGGACCAACGCTGGACCCAGGACTGGTGAAACCCTTCTCTTTTTTCTTTCTTTCTTTCTTTCTTTCTTTCTTTCTTTCTTTCTTTCTTTCTTTCTTTCTTTCTTCCTTCCTTCCTTCCTTCCTTCCTTTCTTTCTTTCTTTCTTTCTTTCTTTCTTTCTCTTATCCTCTTTCTCCCTCTTTTCCTTCTCTCTTTTACACAGTCCCTACACCTCATCCTTTTAAACATAAACCATTGACCATGTCTGAGACTAGAATTGGATCCAGCCGCCCCTGAGCTCCTCTTTGAGAAGGAGTCCAGAAAGCAAGGGGGTCTGCTCTGAACCTCATGACTCAACGGGAGGGCTCTCCTTCTGACACAGTTTCATGTTCCTTTTTCCATTTCATTTTTCTATACTTCCCTCCTCTTCTCAAACAGCAGCTTAATGATGTGTTGCAAGGTCCATATTGATAAGTTCACGTGTACTTGGGCAAGGGTAGCTAGGTTGAATAAATGTTGATTGTTGTTTGAACTCCCCTGGTGTCGTTTCATGTTAATTCTGACAAAGGAAATCCACGATCCTGAGTCGCTCCAACCTTGGGACCCGACAAGGAGTATAGCAGAAAAATTACTGATATAATGCTGTGGTGTGGAAGTGTACACATAGTTTAGAAAGAGTAAGAACACATCATGATTGTACCTACAGTAAGGCTGATATTTCTTTATATTGTCTTCTGGGGCCACTGGAAATCAAATAATCTTTGTAATTTTCTCTGGTTCTCAAGGTCAAGTAAACATTGACTCAAGTGAGTAAAGGAAATTTATACTGTGCATTAGTATCATGAAACATTGTTTATGCTATCAACTCCTGCACTGGAGTCCTAACAATGGTCCAGCTTCTCAGATATATTGGTTTCCATGGAAGTGTGAAACCTGAATATCTAAATAACTGACAGTCTGAGTCAAAAAAAAGATGAAGAGAAGATACATGTTCTGTTTATGAGACAATATTTTTTTATATGTATATTCCTAGTAGTTCAGTGTGGATGGCCAATTCAGTCATAATCTGGATGGTGCAAATTTTTGGTCAAGCTAAGATGCTAATCAGGACAGTCCATGTATGTAAATATGATTTATACTTTATACAGCTTGGGTAAAGTGTGTTACTTTGAGCTGTAGGATTTAAGTTATCCAGCAAGATTAACTTAAGTATTGGCAAACACCTCCAAATGAAGTCATACAGAGCACAGAAAACTTCAAAAGTACATGCAGAAACTTGCTGACTTGTTGCATGACAGAGTATGTGTTGCTTTGGTTATTGCTCCCATTTATCTACCATTGGGGTATTTTACTTCTAGGATTATTTATGTTACATGTAGCATGTACCTTAGGGAAAAACAGAGTCAAGGTCAGCAATGGCACATTGGATCAAGGGCACTTCTGAGAATGGCTGAGAAGTGGAGCTGTGAATATATGAACTAGTTCACAACAATTTGTTCTGGCCTGACAATGTCGATTCATAGGAACAAGTGATGGAAAAGGCTTTCAGTGAACTTTGAGCTTGCTGAGCATTTAAAACCCCACAATGCCACTGCTGAATACATCACAGATGATATCAAATTTTTCCATTGATATGGTGAATGCAATTACTTAAGAGATGCTCAGCATAACGTAGACATATGTTCTCGTGTAATAACGTGTTTAATAAATATGCTTGGGTGTTTTCTGCAAGATCTTTTTTTGATTAGTTAGGGGTTTTTAATATTTGTAAGAATGCCATTGCACTATACCATTAATTCATTTTTCAATTTAAGATACTAAAATCCACAATTAAATTTACATCTATGTCTCATGTCATATAAACAAACAAAGTCTTGTGTAAAATAAACCCAAATATACTCAAGCAGAAATACAAACAGGGAAAGCACTCAACAAAATGTACAGTTCATGCAATCACTCATATAAGCAATCATTTTTATTTATTTATGCTTTAAACTTTGGTCATAAAGAGTCAAATTACTAGCTTTACTTCTCAGTGATACAGAAGCTTAAATGTGGATTAATCCAATGAATAATAGCAAAATAGAATTATTAAGGTGAGAATTTTTAATAGTGGCTGTCTGTAGGCTAAATGATATCTAATTAAATTGATATAGGCTATTGTATTAAATGGTAATGAAATTCCTAGAATGTTCCTTACAATTATAACATAGTAACATGAATGCAATTGCATAGTTAATGGCTTACTAAATTTTTTCTTTTTTTTTTTCTTGATACATTACTTTGTACCTAGGTTTTCTTATAATCTCACTTAATTTCTATAAATCTTCCATTACTGACTTATACTGTAGAATGTAGTTCCATGGAGGCATTAGACAAGTGAACTTGAAACACACATCTGTGACCTCAGTTGCTGGATTTAAACATTCTCTAGCTTTATTGGAACATAGAGACAGGAAAACACGTAAGTCTGTAGAACACATGTAGACTCTATGCCTTCTTAAATACATCATATGAGTAAGTAAAAAATGAAGCTGCAGCGATTCAGTTGCACAGTGGTTGCTACACTGCAGAAAATTACAAGTTTCTCTGACACTTAAAGGATAGCTGTACAGTTTAGCAACAATTCATCTTAGCTATAAAGCTATTCTATATTCAGGACACAGAACCGTGTTTTCACTGAAAGGCAGTCGAAATGCCAACCTGGCTCCAAGAATCAAAACTGACTTTCTAGGCAAATGAAGGACTCTGCAGTATTTAAGATTCAGAGAGTCTCATGGTCATTTCTGCAATTAACCTACTGAAGCAATGAATTCAGGTGATATGATCGTTGGACAAGGAATGAAGTGTGGATCCTTTTCCAGTTCTACCACTACCTTGTATTGATAAGTCAATTTCCTTTTTGAATTTGTCTTCCTGTCTCTTAATGTTTCTCTAGGTTTTGGATCATAATTTGCTCGTGACTATATTCCAAAACAGCTATAAAATAACAGTATCTTGATAAGTTTACTTAGCTAATTAATTTTTATCCTGCAGACCTCAAAAAGTACACAGAGAGTCCCAGCTAGAAGTGGAAAATACTAGTCTTGTTTGCCCTAATCATAATACTTGTAATATATTTTCACTGCATGAATAGGAGTGTTTTATCACAAATATTCACTAATACTATATAAACCAGAGGATCCTTTGACAAAGAGTTCTGTCTGTTCAATAGGAACCCTGATATGGAGTAGAGTGGGTGTTTTGGTGTTACATATTTCTCTCTCCCACTTCTTGCTTTTTACTTTGACAGCTGCAACCAGATCCTCAAATGTGCAATATGTCTAGGATGCTAAAGAGGAGAGAATGCAACTGTGGTGACTTTTGGATTCTAAAACAGATTTGCTGATGATTACTTATGAAATACAGAATAAAAGGTAATAGTCAATTAATTCATATCAGTTGTGCACTGCCTTTTAAAAAGGGCAGTAAAAAAGCAAAAAGAAAGGAAAACAAAAACTGCACTTGTCAGAATCAGAGAATATAAAGTTGTGGTACAGAGACTACTTTTCTACCAGTAAGCACCAGCACAAAAAGCCTTCCTACAATTATTCTTTTCCAAGTTCAGCAGTTTTTCAGGTTGCCTTTCTTTTTGCAAGTATTATTTGTTGTCTTTTCTCTATCTCATTCATCATAAGCTGCTGGTATGCACTTCACAGGCTATTTCCAAGCTAATTATCAAGATCTATTTCCAAGTAACTAGGATTCCTCTGGCCATTTACTCATTCTAAAACAAGGATCTCTGTACTTTTCACTTCCACATCATTCATCCTTGAAAGAAGACTCTTACAAAGCTCCACAAAGCTGTCTTAACAACCTACTTCAGGAAGTTTGCCATCCTTGCAACAATGCCTACAAGAGAAGCAAAACTCTTGCTTTGCTGAGGTTCCCACTTTTGAAGTTGACCAGTATCATCCCATTTTTTCCTGGTACACACATCTCAAACAAAATTTAGATTTTGTTCATTCAGGAAGAACTAGAAACAGATTGGATCTAGCTCGTGAATATCAGCATGACCACAACTTGGGTTGCTCAGACTGGTTTCACTGAGCCCAGCTGTGGACATGGATGTATAGAAATAGCTGATAAAGTGGCACATAAGGCATTCTGAACCTGGCAGAGTTACAGAAGTGCTGTATTTATGTTGTTCTGTTATTTCCAGACATGGCTGGCAATCATAAACAGGACTGTAGTAACCCTCAGACATTTTCTGGCTTGGATTTTCCTTCTAGTTCATCATCCTCAGTCAGATTTTGTACATAAAACAGATCCTTGATTTCTTGACATGTTGATAATAAACAGAACAAATTTACCAATATAGTTTTCCGGTGTTTAGACGCATATTTGATATCTGTTGGCCAACTTAAAAGAATGCTTTTAACTTAATATTTTATAGAGGGTTAAACACATTACCTATGTTCTCCACTTCACATGTAAATAAATTCATAAGGACAGAATGAATATTTCTTTCTGCAGAATGACAGTAACAATAAAATTATTGCTATTCACAGGCATATGTCATTTCCTAACAATCACATTTCATAACTTTATGTTGTTTTTAAAGGAATCATGTAAGTATCCTTTAAATACCACTTTTTATGAAAGTGTGTTCTCAGCATGTGCCCAAAATTCAAGCCAAGCTTCATACAATGACCAAGGTCATGACTAAAGACATAGAAAAAGTAGATATGAAAGTTTACCTTGCTTTAATAATGACTGAAAGAATAAAGCTTTAGGATACTGTCAGTTTTACTAAGTAAGCATATTTGCTTTACAGTAAGGAAAAGTTCTCAGTGGGCTAAGACTGAGCTTTTCTTTAAAAATTCCTCTTCTAGTTGTTCAAAGTAGTGAAAGATAACTGAAACCTACTATTTCCTATACAACACTAGTATTTTCTATATAACAGTTTTCAATAAGTTTTGAAAAAATTACACAAAAATTATAAGTAAATTATATTTATAAAAAGCTTAGTTGTCAATACTACCCCAAATTTCAATTAAAGAAACACTTCTTTCATGAATATTAGCACAAAACGTGCTAATGTTTTTGCTTCAGTCATTAACAATGAGTTCTAATGTCAACATTACTGACAAGTTACAAATAGTAGCATGTTCAAATAAAAAGTGTGATATATTTACCTTTTTGACAGTAAGACATGCATTTTCTTTTCTTCTTTTCCTTCTTTCTTTTTTTCTTTCCTTGGGTGACAACAACTTGAATTTGCTAATAGATTGAGTTGAGGTTTGTCACAGACAGAGGGATATGTAAATGTTAATCTCAAAAGGGGGAAGCTGCTTTAGTCAACAAGCCTCATGAAAAGCTAAAAAACTTACCTTGATTTCACAGCTATGCACCACTTCTCTTTGAATGATGGCTGCTGACCTTCACCACTCATGGGTGAGTGTCATCTCATGCCAGCCACTGCCAAAGACAGAAACTCCACAGCAAAAAAGGTCTCCACAACTTGCCTTACCTGAAGATGCACTTGAAGGAAGGAGGTGGTCAGTGCCTTTCGTCACCTCCATGGGGGCCTAAAGGAGACTGCTTTATGGGGAGCCAAACCACATAGGCCTGTCCAGGCCTAAGGGTTGCTCTGCCAAGATGCAGAGAGGGGAAAAGCTATTTTGCTCCCTCATTTTCAGAACAGGCTTCTCCTGTTCTGAATGCGGCATCCCTCGGTCTTTCAGAGTGGTACACGGTGAGGGGCTCAGGCACCAGCTGAGCCTCCATATGGGTAGGGAACTCAGGCAGTCACACCACAGGGGCTTTGGGGTGGGACCCCATGGTGTAGGAACACCTGGGCTATCTTGCTGTCACTTTACCCAGTCCTGGATTGGGAAACCAGAGTTAGGCAGTCCAAAATGTGCTAAAAGTCTCAGTTTCTGGTTTCCCAGCCCATTCGATCCCACACAATCTAAAAGCTTTCAGTCCTCTTGTCCCAGAGATGGAAATAAGGAAAACATCAAGTTGTGCAATAAGTTTCACATCTATATGGAATCACAGATTCAATAGATCTATCAGTGGTCAATGGCTTGTGCTTGAAATAATTCTTGTTATTCTTAGTCACACTAAAAAACTGAATGGCAACAATCAGCTTTTTTTTTATGGACATGTTCATGTGTCCAAAACAGAATTACATAACTTATATTTCAGCATCACTGGCGTCAATGAAAGGCCATTCATCTTTTACAGTACAAGACAGTGAACAACAGTCTTATATGCTTCTATGGTGCAAACCATAGAATTCCTTAACGCTGTCTCTTTCACCTTGTACATTTTCCCATCCCCATTTTCTTTTTGTTCCAAGAGCTTGTAAAGTTCCATATCTCAGCTCTCCTGCCCTATTTGCAGTTAGATATTGGGAGGTGAATTGCAGTCGGTCAAGCATGCTTTTAAAGTGAAAAACTTTCCAGACAACCACACTTCTTTCTGTGCTGTAGCTCACCAGCCAAGACCTTCTCGGATGCACATGCGATCATTACTCTGAACTCTACGTCTTAAACCCACAGCACTTGTGCCTCCCTTATTAAATCTTAATGGATATGAGTCATCATGCTATGAGACTTCGTCAGTAGTTAGCTTCTGTGACCAGCTTACACAGTACAGAAAATTAAGGTCCTGCAGCTGAAGCCTTGCCAAGTTATTGATTTTGAAAGATTTTCTCTGTATCAAGACTGAGACACTTTTTTTAGAACACTATCAAAATAAATGGTATTAAGAGTGAATGTTTGATTCTACCAATGGCGTAATACCAATATATACCTACTACTAAACTGTTTCCTGAGCATTTCTTTAAAGCTGTGCAGGATGGCAGATAAATTGAAACAAATATGATTTTTGTAAACATATATATAACTATCATTTTTATAATTTATTAGATGCTATTTAACTGTTCACTTTTAAATACTTTTTTCCTCTGTGCTAAGCACTAAGTTAGAACCTTTTGTCCTTTTTGTTTAATTTGCATGACTCTGGGACTAATGTAGATTAACATAGAAATACTACAAGTATTAATCTTTCTGTTAACTGAAAGATTAGACTTGAATTCAAGAATTTTCATTGTAAAACTACAAATGAAGGTTGAAAATTACCATTTGTGTCATAAGAGATATTAAAATTACAAAACAGTAAATGCTGGTTTCATCTTTCTTTAAACTAACCTTCTTCTTGATATCAGAGAAGGTAGGTTTGGCTGTTATTCTGCTTTTCCAGTGAAAAAAAATGGAAACATTTTGGTCTGGTCTGGTCATTTGTGTGTGCTATGAATGCTTGAAAAGCATGGTCAGAGAAGTGATGCACTTATCAGCTGTGGAGCACTTTCAGAAAACCCAGCCAGCACCTTTTCTGCTTTGTTTCCTGAAGAAGAACATCAACCCCATAGCTGTAAAAACTGAGGCTAAATGTCAGTTTGCTTCAAGGCAGTATCCTTCTGTTGTCTGTATAGCAGCCACAGAAAAAATACATTGCCAAAGGCACCTTTTAATTGATGAGGTTAGGGCATTAATTCTTTGCAATGGCTTTTCTGCTTTCCCCTTCTACAGCTGTCTCCCTTGGAAGCAACAGTCATACCTTCAAGTTACCTTTCTAAGTGACATTGACGAGCCTTCCAAATTTGCAGGTGGCCAATGCCAGTTTGAACACAAACATTTAATCTTAGTTGACAAAAACAGGAAAATATAGCATTTTTGGTGGTCAGGCAGTTTTGAAAGTCAATAATTTTGTCTGATAGATGTGAGTGCCTGCTCCAGAATCAAAATTCTCACTAAGAAATTGCTTGTGTTCAGGGTTACAAAACTAATTTACTGATTATAAACAAATGAACGAATGCCATGCAGATTTTACATCAGCTTGAAACAACAGGTAAGAAACATAGACTTCTGGATGTGAACTGCTGTTTCATTCACTTAAAAGAAGTTTCAGCTGTGTGGATAGTACTGACTTGTTTGGCTCTTGAATGTTTCAATAACTGTTGTTGCCACTGGTCAAAGTACCCAAAGAAGGTAAGAAGAAAGATCGTATTGTAATGATGTTCATAATAACCTGGATATCTGAGACAGCCTAGAGAGGCATTTCATCTCCAAAGTAGAAGCTTAGAGCTAATCTCAAGATCTGTGTTTGTACTGTATGCATCATCCCATTTTGTGCTATAGTCAGACAGAATCTGGATTATGGCTGAAAACAGATACACTGTCATCATTTACTTTTCAGGTGTGGGTCATAGAAATGATTGATGTTTAAGCAGTTTGATGGTCAATTATTTGTGTTACATATTGCTCATATAGAAGCAAACACGCAGTTTTACAAACTAAAATAAATACTTACAGATAAAGAATTTGCCTGTGTAGAAGACAATAGGTATGATAGGGAGCCTGGTGGGGCAGCAATGAAAAACAAAGGAACCATTAGCTTACTTTATGATCCTTTGAAAAACTTCCTAAGGCAGTTTGATTGTAAATATGGCAGAGAAATTTTATACTTTCAATACAGTGGAAAAGAGGTACCACTATACTGAATACTGGTGACTACCAATATTACTGTTAAAGATGAAAGCAAAATACTAATTAAGACACCCAACTGTTATACAACTTGTCTGCTAATTCTTGTTATAGTAACATGTTACCTTCAGCAAGAATTACAACCTTAATGTGGAAAACTTCACTCTTCTAGGTATTGATGATTCTTGTGTATACGGTGTCACCTCAGAAACAGGGGACAGAACTGTATTTTCAGAACATCTTTAAATATGTTTAGTTCAGATTTTTTAAATAATTTGAACAGACAGCTAAACTTTGGGGTTTTGTTTGAGTGCTGTTTTATGAAACACAGCCAACAACATCTCCACAGATTTTAGTTCATGGATTCATAATGAAAGTCAGTGTAGCAAAATATGTGTAGGTATTTGTTGCAGAAGAAACAGAGAAATCCAGATGCAATTCAGCATAATTGAACTATATATCCAAACTAGCTCAGCTTACTAGAAGCAAAATCATCACATTAGTGTAGAAGTACACCTGGGATTAATTAGTCATGAGAATCAGGGATAAGCTATGACACACAGACACCCCCTTAGTGTGACTGTTTTTGAGCCACACAGAATTACCGCCTCACTGAGAGACAGTCAAGTACACAGAGGCTGTTTTGTCTTCATTTCTTTGAATTCTAATTTTTCCATGTTGACTCTGGCATGCAGTCTCTCCTTCTTCCTCTCTCTGTCTTTCCACTGAGTCCATCAACTCTGAAGCAGCACAGATGGAGGTTATCTCTTTTTCTTTCCTGAAACTGAAACCTTTCTTCAGCACGCAAGTCAGTCACCATTTGCAGATATGCAACTGACAGAAAACTGCATCCAAGTAAACTTGTAAATAGACAAAGGGCTCTTTCACATAGTGAGTGCATAGACAGACATCCACAGGGGTATACCTCCATTTTCTATTCCTCACCTCAGCTTGGTTGTCATGTTACGCTGTGTAAAGTATCAGTACACCCACAACTCCTGGTGATAATGCTCTGACTGTACAACGCCACAGGATGGGTATGAAGATGAAAAACACTGGGCACTCATGCCTCTAGAAGTGTGACTATTTTTAACAAAAATTACAATTTGAAAGTATGGTTATTCTGAAACAAAGTTCCATATGGAACAGGCCTTCCTTAGAGAAATCACAGCTATTGTATTTCCTTATGCATCTGTCTTTCATCAGGCTGTTTGTCACAAACAGACCCCTGAACTACCTACAGATCATCCATCACTATTTTCATAAAATATGCAGGCAGACATGCTTGTTAAAAAAAAATGAAAACCCCTGTTTATCATTGTACCTTGATCTTAATAACTACATGATCTGAAATTCACCTGAATTAAATATTTGCTATGGGTTGTGACTTTGCTCTCAGGAATCTGCCTGTAATGAGCCTTCTAGTAGAAGCTCAGCAAAAAAATAAATAAATACACTTAAAAACTCCCTTGACCTCTTCATTGCATATACACTTCCCCTGACTATTTCTCATTCTGGATGAGTATTCATCTACCTTTCCCATATTTTTAAGATATATTGCTGGTTGATTTTCTTACATTATTTATTCTTCACCACATAAACAGCCAATTATCTTATTTTTTTACCTGCTGTATCCTTGCATTGAGTGATTCCACTTTTATCTGCAAAAGTTACTTTGCAGTTCAAAAGTAAGATGTATTTTCAAAATTAGGAGACTGTTTGCTCCCAGAGCCATTTACACCTTTCTCATTAAATGGTTTCTGTAGCATCTAACACTTCATATGCTGAATAAGAAATTGTACCAAGACATTTCACTTCTCAGTAGGCTGTAGAAGAATTATATAAAGCCCCCAGAAAAACTTGATTATATTTCTGACTGTTTCTGTGATTCTTCTGGGTTTTTTTGCAGAGCATTGACATGGTTTCTGCCACTAAGAGGAGAAAGGTGTGGGACTGGAAAGTGGGTGTTGCCTTCACAGGGAAATTACTTCCTCTCAAGGCAGTGCTTAAAACACAGCTGTGATCTGTTAGCTGCAGCAGTAAAGTAATAGGCTGGGAAAGAATCAACTTGGATGCCCTGTTCAAAAGCTGGTATCTATCACCTTTGAAATCAGTAGCAGAGGGCGCCAGCATGAGTCTAAGTTCTCTGCCCCCATGGCCACAGCTGTACCTTCAGTATTTTTTTTTTTTTGGCTAGTTTAGCTATTCTGCTACTTGTTGAACATTTTGTTTCTAGGCAGTATGGTTTTTTATTCCATTATATTGTATATCTTCCACTCTTCTCCACCCAAAATTAAACAATCTTTTCTGATGTAAGGAACCCCAATACCAGAAAAAAGAGAAATATTCTTATACAGTACTATCAAATAGAGAAGTATTCCTATAGCAAATGACTAATATTTTACTCATTTCTCAGCCATTTCTCTATAGACTTATCACATTCAAACTGCTGCATATTGAACGGATTATTATCGATGAAAATGTTCAAGCCTTTATGCCAAGATAATGTATACAGCTCTTTCGATATGTAGTCTTAAGAAATAAAAATATTTTTCACTTTGTATTTTTAAAATAGAAGAAACTCTTACCTACTGTCTCCCAAAACAAACAAAAAATCCCACCAAACCAAGAGCTTCAGCATGTTATAGTTTTCGTACTCTCTGTCATTCACAGTATGTATGTATAATCTTCTGTTCACTTTGTATATCTCATTTTTTACTGTTTACTGTAATAGACTTTAGCATGACATTATCTCTATATTACAGCTTACTGTTTCTGCAGCTAAGATAATGTAGAAGAACCACATGAACAGAAGATAGTTATTTGAATTAATGAGTGACTGATCCAAAGAAAATTTCCACAGGTAATATGCTAGCTGCAAGATCATCTAATATCAAAACAGCCACTGAAGAAGTGATTCAGAAATAACAGTCTGGAATTGCCCATCAGCATTTAATATCAATTCTGCAAGATAAAGTTAAAATTAAGTGGAAATGCGAGAAAACAAAAGGAAAATATTTAACTGCTTGGACATAAGGAAAACAGTTGTTATAAAAATTTAATAGACAGATGTTACAGTTCTACCAAAGACCACTTTTTTGGTGTAACTGTGAGGACATCTAGGCATCCTTTTACTTTGGTAAATAGTTCAGCACCTAACCATGCATTGAATCTGTGGGTTTCTGTATTCAGACAAATATTTGGCAATGGCTCTACTTTGTACAAATGCCATTATTCATGAAAGAACAGAATATTAATTCTTCCTTATTAGTTTTTCATTATTTATCATTTTGTGTTTGTTATTCTATTTTAAATGTTTCAATCATTTTGTGAGATGATTTCAAGAAGTAATTTTGCATCACAAATAAGAGAGAACAGATTGTAAAATGAACAACTAGAAGGATTACTTTAAATCATCAAACAACTGAAGTATTAGCTTATATTGGAAAATATCTGCCCTACCTCGAGTTTGATTTCCATGAGGATATTCAAAGAAAGATGTGATTTAATGTGGCTTTGTTAAACCACATTAAAACCCTGTGTAAACACTTTCTTTTGGAAGTGAAGATCCTTCAGTTCCTCATACTGTAATTATTCAGGGAGTTATCAGAAACAAAATTGAACTAAGGCCACCTTAAGTCTGAGCAAAAGTACTCTGCGCAGGGACTTGAAACATTTTAAGTAACTGACTTGAAAAGTAAAATAAGACTAGTTATCATTTGCGCCCTGTGAAATTTTCCATTTTCCATCTCTGCTTAGTTTTTACCACTTCTTTGATGAGCTGGCAAATAGAATGTTGGCAAGGCATGAGGTCACACACTTAGTTCAACAGCAGATATTAGCTTGCATTTTATATATCCTCTTCCAAGGGAACAAACTGATGTCAACTGATATAATTCTGGCATTGAGCTCTGTCACTGTCTGTGGGCCAAATACACCTATGAATGCAGTGTAGAGATTAAAAAGAATGAAAAGACAAAGTAAAAATATTATGGACTTCTGGAAGTTAATATTCCTCACAGAGAAAGACATGCAGAATTCAGCTTGTGAGACTCCACTGAAAGCTTTCAACTCCCCATATGGCATTTGCTTATATTGAAAATACAAATGAAAAGAAGGAAAGTATACTTTAGTAAGGAAAAGTTGTATTCTTTTTCTGTTTGATAAAAACATAACTTTCTTACAAACAATGGTATCTTATTTCATATTAACCATTTCATCGATCTTGGAGCTCAGAGCTTGCAAAATGAATATTTCTCTGAGCATCTCACAGGCTTGTTGTCACTGTAATATAGTATAAATAAGCCAAGTGATTCTGTGTGCATGGATGTCATGTCTAGATGTGAGAGTGACAGTGTGCATACAGACTGGGATCTACATGGTTCATCTTGGTAAATGACAGCATTTGGATAGCATTATTCATATTCCATTAATTCCTGTAATTATGTACTGAAAGTTTCTATAATCAAAACTAGTACACAGCAGGACTATGACTTTTAAAGTTTTAATTAACAGACTAATAATTGTTGAACTTTATGATAAATATGTGATTGATTTTAGCTTGATATTTTAAAAAAAAATAAGATAGTAAGAATAAAACAAAATTCAAACTCTGGAACAGCAGAACTACATATTTCATGAAAAAAAAACTATAAGTGAGAAGAGTTTTATAAACATTCATGAAACCAGTGGGAAATTGGATAGCCAAAGACAAAATCTGCAAGTTTAGGTCAGTCAGAACAGACTATCTAACATATGCATTCTTGGCATGCCTATTTTATGCCAGTTGGTTCATACACCCAAACCAAATATATATGCATGTGTTAGTCCTTCTTTGCATATGTTTCTCTCACTGTATAGTTTACCCTTTAAAGGTGTGGTACACACTGCTGATGCTTATTGAGGTGTTTTTCTGCATGGAAACTGGAAACAAGCATATATGAGGTATGGTTCATAAGTAGCTCAAGACACCTCACTGAAGCACTCCAAGTAGTCAATAGAGATTAGATTTCTCAAAGGTGGTACAGTTCCTAGGAGAAGTAGAAGCACCATATCCATTTCTCTTTATTGATTATATGGGAAGCCAAAGGCAACTTGGCTCCTGACTGCAACACTGCAGTTAAGTAGATATAGCTGGGCAGTTTAAATCCGTATACTGTTTCTTTCCCTCTGGTGCTCAAATGGATATTATTAGCCTTAAGCAATTTTTGCAATACATGGCACTGAAAATAAAAGGTACAAGTCTTAATTCTCAATTTAGTCCTAAAGTCCTTGTATACAAGAACAGCTAAAAAAAAAGTTTGCGTGACAGAAGGCAAGCAGATAAATAAAACAGATGAAGGTCCTTAAACATGAAACACACACTCTATACATTTTACAATTAAATATTTGGCTAGATAAATGCATCAAATTTATCTCTTAAAACAGGAAAAAAGTATTTAATGACGATTCTGTTTTACATTCACCTATTTTTACCTATCTGCAGGCAGCCAAGCTGTTTTTCTGTTTCTATTAGAGATCCCCATTCCAATTCCAATTACACAGTCATCCTCAATAGTGCTGAGTTTGAATCCTCGGCAGAGCTAAGTCGTATTCAGATTCAGTATGGTATCTTCTCGGTGTGCACCAGGCATTCCAAAGCTCAGCAAGTTGGATGCATTTCAAAAAATAATTCAAATATTGTTATCCATTCTGATAATTTCAGAAATTGACTGATATCTTAAACAAGAATATATGTGCCTTCAGTAGCCGTTTTATTTAAAACTCAGATTGAACTAAAGAGAATTTTTTAATATATCATATCTTTCCAGAAATGTTAACTTGAGATTAATTTCCTCTTTAAGACAATATTCCTTACAAGCTGTCCAGCTTTGTAACATGCATGTAGTATGATCAGGAGTGTGTGTATGTGTGTGTGGGTGTGTGTATATATACATATATATATATATAAAGAAATATGTTTAATAAGCACATCTTTTGTGTTACAAAAACATCTCAAAAAAAAATAAAATTAGTTGTTTGCTTCGGTTTAAAAAGTGTTTGGATATGGTTCTGTTTTGACCTAACACTATGCTGTGGCTTCCTAAGTTGTTAGGTTGTCAGGAGGAGCTGTAGTTCACACTGCTCTTGTCCTCCTTTTACTGCCTGTGATCTTCCCTCTGCCAGTGGGAACTGTGGTGCCAGGGACCACTATAAGAGCAGAAAGTGGTACCAGAGTACAACACACATTGGGACATCTTGGCCTATAGGAAAAATTTCAATATAACAAGGTTGAATAAATACAGATGGATGTGAATAGACTTAAAAGGGGCCTAATTAAGTTGACAGATCAATTTTTTTCTATTCTAGCTCTATTTGCATACTTAGAAAAAAAAGTCACATAATTCAAGAGTTTTCATGTAAAAGATTCCAAGTTTCTCAAAGCTTTATTTATGTATTTCTTTGCCTCCAAAGGAACCAAACTATCTCCTTGGGTTTTTTTGGTTTTTTTCAGATTTTTTAAGACTCCCAGTAAGGCTGCCAAATAAATATCTAGAGCTCATCATTTTTGGTAACTCAGCTCTTTTGAAACTGCAGCACTCTGTGACTAACTTTTGTTTTTAAATTAAGTGGTCTTTTGCAGAATCTGTAGAACAGCTGTACTATCACTCCATAGCCTACGGCCAAAGACTGTTATTCTCTGAAGCCCCTAAAATCTGCAGTAAATCAATGAACACAGTACCATAGCAAAAATCAACAGATACTAGTTCCATAGTAAAGGCAAAAAAATGTACAGCAATACAAAAACTAAGCTAAATAGGAAGCATGAACATTTTCAACTGTGTCTCCAATGAACTGTTCCTCTACTCGACCAGTGTGCAAATATGTTTGTAAAGAACCATGCCTTCCCTCAGTGATTATAGTAAGTCAGTGAGACAGCATACCAAACCGATTCCTATAGGAAGAATTTCCACATAATATAGGAAGTATATTTGATATTTACAGCAGGTATCTTGACTGCTTATCACACTGCAGCTTCCCAAATGCTAACATGTTGAAGTCTGTTCTGTGAACAAACCTTTCCAACATTAAACATAAATATTCTAAATTATAGATAGCTAAATCAGAAAATAAAAGATACAATGTGATTTTCTCATATGCCTTATAGAATAAAGTTTTTTGCATTATGAACATATATCTGTACTTGTATATAAGTATCTATATGTGTATATATGTATGTAAGTGTATATATTTATTTAATATGTGTTTGTTTATGTGGCTTTTTTAATCCTAAAAGAGGGCTAAATAACATTTGTTTGATTGTTCATGGCCAGATTGTCGTGGTTTAACCCCAGCCAGCAACTAAGCACGACGCAGCCGCTCACTCACTCCCCCCCCACCCAGTGGGATGGGGGAGAAAATCAGGAAAAGAAGTAAAACTCCTGGGTTGAGATAAGAACGGTTTAATAGAACAGAAAAGAAGAAACTAATAATGATAATGATAACACTAATAAAATGACAGCAGTAGTAATAAAAGGATTGAAATGTACAAATGATGCGCAGGGCAATTGCTCACCACCCGCCGACCAACACCCAGCCAGTCCCCAAGTGGCGAAATCCCTGCCCCCCCCTTCCCAGTTCCTAAACTAGATGGGACGTCACATGGTATGGAATACACTGTTGGCCAGTTTGGGTCAGGTGCCCTGGCTGGGCATGAGAAGCTGAAAAATCCTTGACTATAGTCTAAACACTACTGAGCAACTGGAAACATCAGTGTTATCAACATTCTTCACATACTGAACTCAAAACATAGCACTGTACCAGCTACTAGGAAGACAGTTAATTCTATCCCAGCTGAAACCAGGACACAGATTTATGTGACAATGCCTGGAAAACAGAAAGCAGGGCAAACATTGTCTCACCAAATGAGATATCAATATTATTCCAAAAGTTCTTAAGAAAGGATTTCCCAGATTTGCATGTTCTTCCTTCACATACACAGCCACCCCAACCCTCTTTGTGACGTATTAAAGAAATCACATACCAGCTGTGATTCAGTGCTGAACCACAGGTATTTAGATGCTTGGTATATCAGAGATCAGAGGCAAGGATGGCAAGGATCATTCACAAGGATGACAGATGCGACACAGGAGCTTTGAGAGATCCGTTCCTTTTGGGGCAACAACTGGAAGTTCAGGTTACTAGAAGCTACCTGAAATGTCACTAAGTTTCTGTGCTTCTGTACCAAACCAATTTTTTTATGCTGAAATAAAAGTGTCAAGAAAACTAGAGTAACTTTATTTATATATTTAATGTTGGTCAGATTTATAAAAACTGCACTGATTTGGACATCTCGTCTGGATGCCATATGGTAACAGCCCTTACCTCTCTGCCTACAGCCTTGGCACAGCATCCGTGTACTACAGTGATATCTCAGCACAAACAGAATTACATGGAGAAGTTGCTGAAATTGGAGTCTGTTTTTATTTCTGGATACAAGTATGTATGGGGTCTGGCAGAGGTGGAGTAGTTTTTCTTCACAGCAGCCCATATGGTGCTGTGGTTTAGGTCTTTAACTGAAACAGTGTTGATAACACACCAGTGTTTCAGCTGAGCAGTGCCTACAGAGCATAGAGGACTTCTCTGTTTCTCACTCTGCCCACCCCCCGCCCCCCCAGAAGTAGGCTAGGGGTGGGCAAGGGGCTGGGAGGAGACAGAGACGAGACAGCCAACCCCAGCTAACCGAAGGGATATTCCATCCCATGTAACATCATGGTCAGCAATAAAACGGTAGGGGGCAGTTGTTCCAAAGTAGCTGTCACTCAGAGACTGTCTGGGCATTCTCTAGTGGGAGATGGTGAGGCATTGCCTTTGTATCACTAGTTTGTTTGTTTGCTTTTCTCTTTCTTTCACTTATTAAACTGTCTTTATCTTGACCCATGAGTTTTTCTTGCTTTTGCTCTTCCAATTCTCTCCTCCACCTGGCTGGTGGTGGGGAGTGAGTGGGCAGATGGTCACTGCCTAGCTGCTGGCTGAGGTAAACCCACCAAAAAATATTATGTTTGAATGCAGTTTATACCCAAAGAAAGACAGATTTGTAGCAGAAAAACAAAGAAATTCACTAAGTGATCTGCTGCCCGGATTCTTTTGACCCACTAAGAACCCTTTTTTATATTAGGGAAATGGGATAAAAGATCTATAACGGCCACTATTACGTGAGTAACAAGCCGACTTGTTAATGCACCTAACATGAATATGCAGATTGCTGATGAGATTGGTAGCCACTACAGTACTGCCAACACACAATTCCAAGTAAATCCTCATTTTTGGTTTTCTTAAAGCCTCGTGAGTTTTGTTGTTTCCATAAAATATCCTGTGTTCTGAACAATTACCTTTCTGCTAGCTTCACAGCTTCAAGATTTAGACTTTTTCCCCTCCATAAAATATGAATATTATTTGGTCTCTAGGCAACCTCTAAGACTGAGAGTTCCTGTATCATTCACCTCTAATTATTACTTTTTCCTCATCACAATACTTCTAAATGATCTTTGTCTAATCAGATTTTATTTTTACCAAATTCTAGTTTATGCTACTAGGTTAGAAGATCTCACTGTTTACCATATTTTTCTCTTTATTCAGAAATATTGGTGGTGTCCTAATTATTATAAGAACAGCAAGTATAAATTAGTTTGTTGTTATTAGTTTTCCTACTGCCAAGTGGTTCACAAATTGCTTTTTGATTTTTAAAATATGGTTCGTGAATTGCAACAAAAAGAATACCACCCATTGTGATCAGTTAAGAATTTATGAAAATGAGTTTGTTTGATGGACTTTTAAGCATGTGTCCATCTGCTTTTAGTCTCAGAGTATTAGGCTGAGAAGTGTATTGTTATTAATAAAACTACGGGTGTGTTTGCTGACGTCAGATCACAAAGTTATCTACTGCTGAAAATGGGTTAGATAGATGGCTTGAGTCATGGAACACAAAGCAAAATTTCAGTTATTTATGAACTGTAGTTATAACATAGTGACAGTATTGAAGGATAAGCAGGATACAAAACCAGCTGATATTCTGTTTTGTGTAGTAACTCTCACAAGTAAAACATTTCAGCATGTTTAAAAGAAGAAATATGTATGTACCCTGTAGGCACACATGAAAGCCATCATGCTGAAGAAACTGCTTGGGTATAGCCTTGAACATTGGACTTTCTTTTATTAAGACAGGAAATATTATCTGAGAGAAATTGAACAAATTTAATATATTGTACTCTGTTTTTAAAAGTATAACGGATGTTTAATTTCTACAACCAGCAGGAATGGGTATTTTTTCTTTCAGTGAACACTGATCACATCCATTCAGTATTCCTATTCTCAACACTTTAACCCACTAACAAAGCACAAATTAGAGTAGATACATTATCTGCCACCTAAATGAAGTCTTCCCTCTGATCTTGCGTACTATTTGTATCCTCCTAAATAAACATAATAAGAAAAAAAAAGATGTAGAAGACATTTTGGAATAACAAATAGAAGTGTATTTCTTGAGACCTCTGTGGAGGAATCAGCAGTAAGATTTCAAGTTTTTTGCTCGTATACATGATAAGGGCAAGTCAGAAATTAAACTGTTCTTTCCCACACAACAGATCTGTTGCCAAATCCACATTCACTTCTTATGTCAGATCCCTATCTATAAATAATAGTTATAATTTTGCAGGCAGAAGAAGGAAGAGAGAGCTTGTTCTTTACTTTCCAGTCTAGAAAAATGCCCTGCTTACTGAAGAAAGAGGCTGTACTTTTTCTGTACAGTATCTACACTATAAACAGCTGAGTAAATTGAAATATATAAAAATGAAAGAAAAAATATTAGAAAGTAACTCGTACAGGAATATTCTTCCAAACAGCCTGATCTTATTTCTTTTAAGGCCGATAGTGCATAATAAAAAGGCAAACACAGAAGGCCATTGATTAATAATTTATAACTACTGCCAATTAAGTCATTTGGTCTGTGAAAGGAGCATGACTCCTACAGTATATGTGCAGATATGAAAATAGACCTATAAATAGAGCAATATTATATTGTATAGCATTATTTATAATTATGTTACTTTGAATTATGTTATACAATATAATTAGATACTGTTCTCATGGAATTTACCTCAATAGCTCCTATAGTTTCTTCACAGAAATAAAGTCTTAGGAAAATAAAGTTTTTTGATCAGATTGTAAAAAGTCATAGAATCATAGAATCATAAAGTATCTCAAATTGGAAGGGACCCATAAGGATCATTGAGCCCAAATCCCTGCTTCTTACAGGACTACCTAACATTAGACTATATGACTAAGAGCATCCTCCAGATGCTCTGACAGGCTTGGTGCCATGACTACATCCCTGGGGAGCCTGTTCAGTGATTGACCACCCTCTCAGTGAAGAAGCTTCTCCTAATGTCCAGTCTAAACTTTCCCTGATGCAGCTTCTTTCCATTTCCCTATGTTCTATCCCTGGTCATGAGAGAAAGTAGATCAGCACCTCCCTCTCCACTGCCCCCCTTGAGTAAATTGCAGACTGGCATGAGGTCACCCCTCAGCCTTCTCTTCTACAAGCTGAAGGAACCAAGTGACTTCAGCCACTCCTTGTAAGTCTTCTCCTTGAGGCCTTTCACCATCTTGGTTGCCCTCCTGTAGACACACTCTAATAGTTTGATGTTATTCTTATATTAAGGTGCCCAAAACTGCACACAGGACTCGGAGTGGGTCCACACCAGAGCAGTGTATAGTGGGACAAACCCCTCCCTCAACCAGCTAGCTGGGCTGTGCTTGATGCATCCAAGGACATGGCTGTCTCTTTTGGCTGCCAGGACATACTGTTGACTCATATTCAATTTGCCATCAACCCAACACCCCAGATTTCTTTTCATTGCGCTGCTCTCCATTGTCCAATTTTTATGTATAAGTAAGATTACCTCATCCCAAGTGGAGAATCCTGCACTTGCTTTTGTTAAATTGCATACAACTGGTGATTGCCCAGCTCTGCAGTCTATCCAGATGTCTCTGTAAGACCTATCTACCCTCAAGGGATTCCACAGCTCCTCCTCATTTAGTGTCATTGGCAAACTTATTTAATGTATATTTAGTTCCTGCATCCAGATCATTTATAAAAACACTAAAGAGCAGTGGCCCTAAAACTGAGCCCTGGGGAATCCCCCCAGTGACCGGCCACCAGCCTGATGTAACCCCATTTACTAAAACTCTTTGAGCCTGACCCATCAGCCAATTGTTCCCCCAGCATATTATGGACTTGTCTGGCTGCGTGCTGGATGTTTTGTCCAGAAGTATACTCTGAGAGACAGTATCAAAAGCTTTGATAAAACCCAAACCCACCACATCTACTGGCTTCCCTTGGTCAGCTAGATGGGTGACCTTGTCCTAAAAGTAAATTAAGTAGGTCAAGCAGGATTTTCACACCATGAGCCCATGCTGGCTATGACCAATGACTGCATTGTCTCTCAAGTGTTTTTCAATAGCTCCCAGAACAACCTCCTCCATAATTTTACCAGACACTGAAGTAAGACTGACAGGCCTGTAAATACCAGGGTCTTGTTCTTTCCCCTTTTGGAAGTTGGGACATTTGCCAGCCTCCAGTCAACTGGCACCTCTCCAGACTCCCAAGACTGTTGAAAAATAATAGGCAGAGGTCCTGCAATGACATTGGCCAGTTCTTTCAGTACCCTGGGATGAATCCCATTGGGCCTCATAGACTTACATGCATCTGGATGGAGCAGCAAGTCTCAAACAAGTTCAGAGTTGTCTGGGAGTTTATCAACCCCCCCCGGTCACAGTCTTCTAATGCAGGGCTCCAGGAGTTCCAGGGCCCATCTTTGGTGTTAAAGACAGGGGCGAAGGAGGCATTATATGTTTCTGCTTTGTCTATGTTCCTGTTTATGAGGTGACCGACCTCACCAAGTGACAGACCAAGTTACTTCCACTTGTAACTTCAACTTGCCTCTTTCTTTTTGACATCTGTCTGGTTTTCAGCTTTTTTTTTTTTGGTGAAATGAAATTGACAATGTTACTGAATCACACTAATGTGTGGTTGAGCTTGGAACAGGCTCACCAGAGTACTTTAATGCATTGTAACTGATATGAAAGTTGACTTCTTTCACAGCTGCTCTGCAGGAAAAGCTGGTGTTATGATATTATCAAGAAAAACAACTGTTCAGGGAGTGTTGTCTTAACGGCAATTTGAGACAGCACTTTTGTTTTTATACTGCAGAAAGATTTTATTCAAATAATGTTAAAACGTACTTTTGTCCTGGCAGCTAAACCCACGTTGTATTGACCCTGACTAGCTAAATACAAAATTATGTCTTTTCAACTGAAATTTAGAGAATAATGTTTGCAAACCCTTGTCTGAAAACTGACTAACTCATAATGCTATCCATGTTTGTAGTTAATAAAGTGCCTTTAGTGCAGGTATACACAGTATGAGTAATAATCCTACCTCATTATTCTCAATAGTTTTAGAAAAATATGCATTTGACAGGCATAGTAATGCCTCCTGGAAAGCAGGTTTGGATAATATACACTACTTAGCACTAAAAAAAAGCTTCTCCAATTTTCCTTCTATGACAAAACCAGAATAAAAACGATCAGGCATTTACAGATCACAGCAACCAATTTGCATAAAAAATATACAGGAAGAAGAAGGAGCTCAGATATATTGACTGTTATATTAGCATTTTTGCTTGCTTCCTTTTCTCTAAGAAGAGAAAGAGAAAATAAAATTAGGGCTGGCAAGTCACTGAACAATTTATTTTGAAAACCTCTTATGGACTGAGATGGTTAGAACAATTTCAACAGGTTACTGAAAGGACTTTTTTTAATTTTTTTAATGTGCAGGCTAAGCCAGATCAAAACTTGTAAAATAAGAAGCACTGTAATAGTTAGAAGTCATCACAAAAGGCATGCTGTAAGGATTAAACATAAAGATACATAACAGACTCAAAGCACATATTTTAGGTGTCTTAAACACTACTTGGGAAGTTAAAATCCATTTTTATGTACTCTATCTAGATCTCTGTGATTCTTCAATAATTAATATAAAAAATGAATGATGGAATATTTTGTCTAGGAAGCTATCCCTGAGAATAAAAGAAGTGTCAGGAAAATCAGTAAGCCTTCCAGCTTCTGAGAAAGATTTAAAATTGTGAGCTTCTTTGTTTGCCTTTTTTCATATTCTAACTGAGATCAATAATGACTAGAGGCTATGTAAATGATAGAGATTGCCTTTTCTGTAAATAGGTGAGTGGAGGAAATAAACATCTTACTGTAGCCAAAAAAATTGTCACAGCCCTCAGTGCTTTCTTTTTATCTTGGTATTATAAGGAAAATCAAACTTTAACAAAACAGTTACTATTTTTTAGGGAAAAGAACCAAACAAACATAAGAAAACACAAAGCGCTCTGTAAACACCCTCTACAGATCATTTCCCAAAGGTGCCATCATCTCTCCATAGCTGAGAAAGGGCTCAATCTCTCAGAGGACTAAGCCTGAAATGAATTGACTGTATTGGGGGGGCTGAAGTAATCACTTGTTGAACATCCTCTTTCAATTAGTCTTTCCATTTTAATTGACTAGAAACATAATGGCTATTTAAAGAAGTATAATACACTGGAAAAAGAATGAAGTATCACAAGTATGTTGTACATACCTAAAAATAAACATTTTTCTTTTTGGCCTATATTTCTTCCACTTTTTAAATTTTATTTTATGTCTTTTTAATCTTCATAAAATTATTTCTCCATGATACTGGGATATTGGTTTCACTCTCATGCTCTTAAATTTGGCTATAATTTGTCTACCTGACAAATTTTGTCCTTCTCCTGTCAATTTTCCTAATGTTTCCCTGTATTTTTCCCCTTCTTTCTAAAGCTTACTTTGTTGACCTATAAACTTGTATATATTCACAAGCAAAGAAGTGCAAGCATTGTAATACAAATTTTAAAAAAGTAAATAAGTGTTGCCTACAACTAGACCTGCTTTGGCAAAGCCACTTTAAAAAGAGAATAGATGAGGAAAATCATTACAGAAGCTACTTTTAGTAATTTGAAAGTAAATGAAGCTTGTACAACGTCCAGAAAATCAGAAAACAAAAATGATAAGGAATTTAAGCAGTAATGCAAAACTAATAATGAAAAAAAGAGGGTGGTATAGGAGACCAAATTTCAGGAATAGGGGTAGATTTAGCTCTTATTCTTCCTCAGGGAAGGAGGAAAATTATTAATAAATAAAATAATTCTTCTTGAGTGTTTTCTGCATATTTACATCATACAGTTAGAACTTTCTTAGCAGATGGATAGAAGGCAAAACAGTACACCTCCACTGTACTTACCTGAGTACAGACTATACACTTCTCTTCATCTGGAAAGTTGCTTAAGAAGTAAAATCTAACCAGCAGTGCCTAGTGAAAGTGCACATGGAATCAAACTGTGCACAGCTCCACCAAAGAAACCTTGTTAAAACATGCCATTCTCCTGAAATGGATCTTAAAACAATGCCACAAGAGGTAACTATGAGTGTGCTTTGCAGTACTGGGCTTCAGAAGAGAGTCCTGGAGCTTCCAACTCTCAGCAGTGAGGTGTTGAGGAGAGGTCAGTGAAACACCTTCGACAAGAATCTAGACAGTGAGGATGTTTTGAGTACTCTTGACAGGGCCATTCTTCACAATGCAGACTGCGGGCACAGAGAAGACACCTGTACTGGTACATTCTTTTGCAGATCTTGCTATAGGGGCATTCAGGTATGTAGGTACGTACATGTACTTACCCACATATAGGTAGACAGAGGTAGACATATTGTATCATACTCTGCCATGCAACTTGGAAGAAAAAAGATAAATTTATCATTCTGCAACACAAGCATAAAGCAAGAAACATAATTCCTTACACTTTTAACTGAACCCAGCACATCCCTGCAAAGGGGAAAGATGCTATTGCAAGAGGCATCATGTCACTTCTGTGGTCTACAGAGACCCTCTTGGGAAAAAAAAAAAAAAAAAGAAAAGCAATGTCTTTTACTAATAGTGTTGTTGATAGATGGATAAAAAAATGTTGCAATCCAGATGGCACAGAAGTAATAACAAAAATATTTGCAACGGAAATGTGAGAAGTTAAAGCAAATACTATATGGGAAGCAGCTACTTTATCTTTCATTATGGCTGTGGTAATTCTTCTCATTCCATTTATTCATCAATTGATGAGCTGTCCTTTTCACCTCCAAATATGCTGAGTATTCTGTAGTTTGGCAAAAGACTTACAGTTCAATATTATTGATCACTCCTGTTCGCATAAATTGAAGTCTTCTTAACTGTGGGCCACTTTCTGTCCTCTTGCCTCTACTAATCTGCAAAGTTAATAAAGGTAATAAACAAATGGGTGCTGCTGTTTGTTCAACCCAGAAAGCGTATGGGAAATCAAAGAATGAAATAGTAACTTAGGACTAATCTGATCTACATATACCAAAATACAATACTATCGCACATGGTTAAGTAATTCACTTACCACCCATACATATGCAGCTAATGTATTACTATAATGATTAAAGTGTTCCTAAGACGACTCCTTCAAACACAAATTTGCAACACAAAATAAAGCCTAGTATTTGTCATTTCAGTTCTGGAATTAAGTGAGGATACTGAGGGAATGATGTGTTTAATTGTTTTGCAGCTTTGGAAAACTTCCACTTAATCTCATGAAGTAAAAACTGAATACTTCCTAACTGGAGAAGTATTTAACAGCACTGAATTTGGAGAAGAAACAAGGATACATGTACAAATCTACAATGGTTTCTGATTTCTAAAAAACCACTAAATTAATCATTTATTAAGAATTTTTGAATACTCAAAGACTAGAGAGAAATCATTAGCCCATTTTCCAGTCTTATTGAAATCGTTTTACTTTCCTTTATTTTAGAAACTCTATGAATCTTTTCAAGAAAAATCTTTGGCAAATCCTCAGTCGCAGTTAATTATTTTATCCACTTACAGTTAAGCTTTACTCTAGTGTTTGCATGATGTAGCTTCCTGCCAAGATTCAGCCACTATCTATGTGCAGATTTCCCACTGGATTTTTCACCTTTTTTTTTTTTTTTTTTTTCTTGGAGAATAGCTTTAATATTGAGAAAAAAAATCATAGTCACATATTAAAAGTAACATTTACAGCCTTTTTAAAGCCTCTTACATAATTTTCCAAGTCATACATGAAGCTTTTAAATTTTGATGAGAAGGAAAGAAAGATTTTTTATTAAGTAGCTGTAATTAAGATGCACAAACATATTTATTTCTCTTTTTTTTCCACTTTCTGTAACAAGTAGGAATCTGAATTGAGATAGAAGCTGGCAAAATTTTCCAGTAATTCAACAACAGATTATTGGTTTCAAATTGTTTAAATAAAAGTGCTGTGCTACTCAACTCTTCTTTTAAATTACGGTAGAACAGAGACATTTGAGGCATACTGTCAGTGATGGGAATGTAGGCTTTAAAAGTCCATTCGATAATAACAATACCTATGAAAATTATCTAAAGCCACCATGCTATCAAAGAAAAAACTGACAGAAGAGCACATCTTGAAAAGAAAACTTTAAACTGTGATTATATTAAATTACCTGCTATGAATTTTTTGCTTTAATAAGGATAGTAAATGTTATGAAAAAAATGTGCTAGACTATTTTCCCTTTTCTGTTCTGTATAAGTGCATTTCTTTATTGTTTAAGCAATGACTACAGGATATCAATGTGCCTGTAAGTTGACATTCAGCTGATAAGAACAGCTGAGTTTTGTGACACCTACCTCAAAAAAAGCTCTGCTTTAGGAAACACGCCAATTAAAAAAAAAATTCAAATCACTTGTTTTGTGATGTGACTGGGTATTTTCTAGTTTGCATTCCAAAATAAGAAAGTAACTCAAAGAAGAGTTAGATGAGGAAGGGGACATAGGATGGACAGAGTTTATAGAGTGACTTAAACTTCTCACTTAACATTGGAGTGCATATCCTACACAGGCAGTGCTTAAACAGGGATCTACAAACTCCTGAGGGTTCTCAGGAAATTTACAAATCTAAGAACGCTTGATCAGGCTGTGGATCACCAGCACCACATAAGGAACAAGGTATAAGTATTGGGGCATACCTGCAAAGTTCCAGTTTCACAAGAATTTTTCTTCCCCAAAAAACATGAGAAGGGAAACCAGAATTGAATGATCACTCACCTTCTTGCTTCCCTTTTGTCCAGATTTTTGGATTGTCTTGCTCTAACTGCCAAGTTCAGCTTTCTTATGAAAATAAAGGTTTGGAGGCTGTTCACAAAGACACAGCAGATCTGCTTGTTCGCTGCCTCCTGTGCAATAAAGAAGGAAATTTTCCTACTGGACCTATCTGAGACCAGTGACTATTTTCCCACCTTCACGAATCCTGGAGCTATAGTGTTGTTAAAGAACAGGAATGTAGATTTAACATCCAGTGCTTTGGATGCATATTAGTTAATTATGGTTTGTGGCTGAGCTCTAAAAAGCCTGAGTCCTAAAGTGAATATGAACCTGCATTTCCACCTGCAGTCATTGTTTCAATCTCTATTGGAGAAAGAGAGATTTTAGTCTCCCCACACTAAGTCCACTTAAATTGCTAGACACATTAAGCTAATAAAGTCACAACCTGTTCTTTAAATCCTTGCCTGTGTTTACCTTTAGATAACCTGTGTCCAGACTAGAAATCGGAGTGCTTATTTGGAGTCTATCACAAATCAGTGATATGCTATCTGATGATGGTTTCCTTTTCTACACAGTAGCTTATACATGACAGACTATTAGCATACAGCTATATATTTTTTAAGTGGCATGCTTTTTGTATAGACGGCAGCTTCACTATACAATTTGCATAAAAGGACACATTTTCTAGAAAATAATTCTAAGGCGCTTGTGTAATGTGAAAAACAGAAAGTAATTCTGATATTCTGCAAAACAGTGTATATTATTGCTTCCCAGTTGCCAAGTAAAGGAAATAGATTATCAAGCTGAATAGTTGGTTAATTTCTTCATGTTGTATTAGTAATCAGCAAACCTATTTGCTTTGTTTTCAAAATCAGTAGCATTGTGTTCTGTGTTCCATAAAATAAGAAGAAAATCACTGTAATTTATTTCATAAGATTTTTTTTTTTTTTAATAGCATGCAATGGAACTGTACCTATTGGGTGTTTTTTGTTTTGTTGTTTTTTGTTTGTTTGTTTGTTTTTCCTTTAGAGTCCCTTATTGCAACAGTTGGGCAAAATGACCACTAAATTCATTGGCAAAATTGCATGAAGTAAAAGATACGTCTTAAAATTTCAAATAATAAAGTAAAATTATTGAAAAGGTTGTAATATGATCATTCCACAAACATTAACAAACTGTGCTATAAAATTATTATTAGAAATTCATCATCAAGTGCTGAGAAGTTAAGAATGGTAGAACTAAGATGCTGAGACAACCTTTAATTGCTCACCTTGTGTGTTCACTGTAAGGTAGTCTTTAATTACATAATCATGCACTACTTTTTCCCTGACAATAACTGCCTCTGTGCACAGAATGGATGATGTTTACTAAATGAGCAACTGTTCAGAATCTTTTTCTTCATAACATTTAGTGAATGACCCTGTGGTTTATTTACAGCACATTATTCAAATGCAACTCTGCTAAGGAAATTATTACTTCTCCCACCAGCTTTCCTGGGATTAAGGTTAATATAGTAGCTGAAATGAGAAATGACTGCTTTTTGGAAAAGGACATTAGCTCTTGCCAATCTCTGTGTTAATTTTGGCTGTTTAGTAAAATACTTGAGGTAGTTGCTAGTTAGCTTATATATCATTTACTTTCTTTGATTTCAGCACAGATATATTTTAGAGTTTTAATTATTACTTGAATTTTGAGTTATGAACTTATCTTTACAATATTTCTTAGAGTTTGATATGTAGAGCACTTTTTAAATTAACATATGGATTCCAAATTTTTAATTTCATTTTTATTTCAGCTCATGATTTGTGCAGATCTTGCCAGATACCAGTAGGTGAACAAACTATAAGTGCTGAGCAGCTATTACACAGAATTCAAAGGGTAAGATAGAGATGTAACCAAGTTTTCCAGTATTATTAACCAAGAAATCATCCTTTCTCACCATGGAATATTCTTCCTTACCCCAAACTCCCACGTGAAAAAAAAAAAAAGTGTGTGGGAATAAGTGGAAATATTACTTACTCTTTATACAATAATTCACACCTGATGTATTCTGAAAGTCTCTGACTTTAATCATTAAAAAACTCCCACAACTATCTGACTTTATTTTTCAGCACATGAAAAGGGAAATATCATGCATTAAACTCATATTTCCTTATATTTTTATTTTATGACAGATTCATGTGCTGTTTAACAAATAGACAGGCAAACAGCATTACTTATAAATCTCACAAGAGAGAGATCTGGGTTCCAAAATAAGCTCTATTTTTATCCTTTCTGTGGTAAAATATGTTCTGGCTAACAAAAATATGTTTGACCAGGAAGCTAAAGGTATTTTTCTACCATAGAGAAACTTGATCAAGCTACTTAGATTCATTAAGAATTGTTCTGTTAGAATAACAGAATAACAATTACTCTGTCAGAAACTTTGGTGTAGAGCTTTTGTCTTTGATACAAACAACCTGTAGAAGGGCTCTGACTAGGGCAGAACATATCGCGATAAATGCGCAATACACATTTCAGAGTCTGGTCCAATTAACAACAATCTTTTACATGAAAGCTAATATATCACAAAGGAGAAGACTTTCTTTCTGTATAACAACACTAAATTTAAACACCCACACTGATTTCTCTTCTCTCAGACATATCTTACCTTGTACAAACAACAAGAAAACACACAGACCACCACCACCCATTTCAAAATATATAATCTGGCAAAGTAAAAGAAATAAAAAATAATTCTCAGATTCATGACAAAACAGAACATTTGTGTAATGCTATAGTGTTTTCAAAAGGGATGGTTCTGTATCTTGCATAATGTGAGTTATGAAATGTAGTGTTCTAGTGCATTTGTCCCAGAAAATCTAATGTCAATCAAAAGCATCAGTGAGGGGAATTGCTTTCTCGATATTACTGATTAAGCAGGTCTTTGTGAGCTATAAGTTGTTCTCAGCTCATTGCTGGCAAGACAGCAAATGTATTTTATACGATCTCCAAAAAATAATCTAAGCCCCACTTCATTCCCTGTTGATGTTAGATAAATAAAACTTGTTAATTCTTTGGGTTGCTTTGAGCAAAGTGGTCTTCAGAAAAACCCAAGATGTCAGTCAGTATTAACTCACAATTTTTCATATATCTGATGATTTCTTTTCCCAAATTGTCCTTTTGTTCCTTTCAAGGCTTCAGTCAGGGGGTTCAAATGACAGTAGCAAACAATTCTTTCAGGTTTATTGTTAGACAATTTTCAGTTTCTCTATAAAGCAGACTGAAATTTCCACCAAATATTCATTATATTCACTTTTTACAAATCTTCATTATGATGGGTCTAATGAAAGCATCTGCAGAAGTTAAGTGATTTGAAGAAGGGGCTGAATTAGTCTATTTTCACATAGGAAAAAAAAACCAAACAAACAAAAAAAAAACACCACCAACTTATTGAAAGGAAAATAAATTTATCTTGAAGAAACTTTTAGGCACAAAAGAAGATCCTTCTGAATAGAAATCTGAATTTGGCCAATTTGTGTGGTATAATCCTGAAGGATACTTCCTTAAAACACCGTAGAAAATGCAATTAGGAGAAAATGATTCAAGTTGTATGATCATTCCAAAATTTTCCTATTTTATAAAAATACTCATTAAATTGGTATATGTGGTTGTCATTGCTGCTTTATGGTTTTCTAATACCATATGAAAGAGTGCAGATTTAAATACACAAGAACTCAGTGAGAACTCATAAACTAACTGTTTCAGTGAAACATCAGAACATGGGAAAATATTAAAGAAAATGAAACAACTGATTTCAAACTTCTAAAGTTTCAACAGCAAAATTTTTCCCTTGTAATCATATAAGCTTAAAAAGTAAATGTAGTAAGTCAGCCTTCTCCTGTCTCCTTTCTTCCAAAATATAATCAGATTTGAAATGACTTTATGTATTTATTTTAAATTGGTCTAGCTGGAAAAACTACTTATTTGTGTACCACTGATACACAGATCATCTCTCTTTTTTTGCCCTCTTCCCATAACCATGAGCAACATGAGCCACTGCATAGAAATGAGTAGAGATAGTGTCATGGACAAAATTAAGTCTTTTATTGCCTTCAATCAAAAAGTAATCACAGTGCAATTCTTGTGCATAGTAATGCAAGATTAAGAAATGCTGTCTTCTGCTCCAAATGGCTAATACGTTCAAAAAAAAGCTTTGGGTGAAATGGGCTTTGTTAAATATCGTCTGTTCGTTTCTTTAAAAACATTGTGGTTTACACCTGTAATTCAGTCTCCCTATGAGTTTTCAGAAACTATTTCAATTACAATGATTAAAATTATTCTATCAATTGAAAAGAAATATTTTAAATAAAATATATACATTTATATAAAAGCAATACACTGCCAAAACCTCTATTAGAGAGATATATATATTTAATCATAATTATACATGCATACATATACACATATATAGGTATTTGCTTTCATATATGTATATGTAATGGTTTAATAATTTAATGATAGATTTCTTCTCTTCTGTTGACTCCACTCCCACTTCTAGTAGCAGAGGAAGATCTCAAACATTTAATGTGGGACTTCTTTTAGCCAAAGATCATGGACTATGTCTGAGCTCCCCGGTGCAAAAAAGACACAGACATACAGTGACAAGTCCAGTGAGGGACTATGAAGGTAATTACAGGGCTCAAGCCCATGGTGTATGAGAAGAGTCTGAGAAAATTGATTTATTCAGTCTTAAGAAGAGCAAGTTAAGGAAGGATCTTTTTGCTGTATCTATGTACCTAGTAGAGCAGACAGGAAACAGACTCAAACACTTCTAAGGTGTACAGTGATAGGGAGAGAGGCAACAGACAAAATTTACAGTGGGAGAAATTCTGATCAGATGTTAGAAAACAAATTTTCACAATGAGGATAATGAAATGCTGGAGCAAGTACCCAGAGGACTGTCATCCTGGATGATACTCAAAGCCGACAGTACACAACTCTGCACAACTTCTATCCCAGCTGGCCCTTATTTCAGCAAGGGATTTTCCCTTCATAGGTCACTCTTACCATAAATTATTCAATGACTCTGTAACTAAGTTAATAAGAAGAAACACCAGTACTAACAAGACCAGGGATAAAAGGTCCTTCCCCTTCTTATATCTATTACTATATTGTGATATTTTTTTCTTTTTTAATTGTTATCAAACCTAATTTAAATAAAACATCTAACATCCTTTCTTGTTTCTGGAATTATTTATGCACTGTTTTAAAATGTCACCATTTAGTTTGGAAAGATTGCACAACAGAGTTAACAACAATTATAAAATACTATCTTTAAAGCAGAAAGAAGGAGTTTCCTGTCTGACAGCATTATTGTTTACAGCATTGGTGAGTGTAATTTCCCATGCGCTGTTTTGACCATTTAGCCCATAAAGTTAGATGATGCTCATTTTACATTATGTCAGTTACACTTTGTATGAATCATGTAAGACTATAAAATTCAGCAAAATCAACAGTTATGTCAACATAGTAGAAAGAGCAGAGAAAAAACTCTTGGAGGCAGTTCAATTACCCAATCCAAAACACTATGTGAACTGCATTTAATGCTCATTGACAAGTATTACAGTGCTGTCTGGCCTCAAGCAGGTGGCTGAGAAAACAAAGATTTTCCGCAAGACCTGCCTCTTTTGTCAGTCCTGTTGGGTATTGAAGACCATACTGTCCTGGTTTCAGCTGGGATAGAGTTAACTGTCTTCCTAGTAGCTGGTACAGTGCTATGTTTTGAGCTCAGTATGTGAAGAATGTTGATAACACTGATGTTTTCAGTTGTTGCTCAGTAGTGTTTATTCTAAAGTCAATGATTTTTCAGCTTCTCATGCCTAGCCAGCAAGAAAGCTGGAGGGGCACAAGAAGTTGGCACAGGACAGAGCCAGGGCAGCTGACCCAAACTAGCCAACGGGGTATTCCATACCATAGGACATCCCATCTAGTTTAGGAACTGGGAAGTGGGGGCGGGGAATCACCACTCGGGGACTGGCTGCGTGTCGGTTGGCGGGTGGTGAGCAATTGCCCTGCACATCATTTGTACATTCCAATCCTTTCATTATTGCTGTCGTCATTTTATTAGTGTTATCATTATCATTATTAGTTTCTTCTTTTCTGTTCTATTAAACCATTCTTGTCTCAACCTACAGGTTTTGCTTCTTTTTCCCGATTTTCTCCTCCATCCCACTTGGTGAGGGGAAGTGAGTGAGCGGCTGCGTGGTGCTTAGTTGCTGGCTGGGGTTAAACCATGACACACAAGGATATTTATGTGTAGGCAATGGATTGTACATTTTGGCTGAGCAAACTGAGATATTTCTTAAATGACTTCAGTAAAGTCTTTCAGATTTTATTGCTGAATCGTAAGAGACAAATTTCACTATCATGTCAGTCGTGGATAAGGTGCTGACAGAAAGTACTTTACTTTTATTTCTAACAGATTAGATTTCTGTTTTAATCCTGAACAACAATGATCATGAGCTGTGATCCTCTTGCTGCTGAAACTTCAGACCCGCAAGGAGGTTAAGTCCACCATTGTCCACCATATCAAAGTATGTCTTTAGTTATTTATTTATTTATAACCAAACATCAACTGTTACTTTAACTTCTCTGTCACTGGTTCCATATGACATTTTAACATTGCTTTTATCTCTACAAACCTTCCAGAACTCCCAGCTCTCAGAAGCCAAAACCAACACCTCTGCACAGATGGAGGGTCCACTCCAAAGAATGCAGACTGTTGATTAACTCACTACTTTATGTCCTGCTTATTGTAATAACTTTGTCAGTGGTTAAAAGAATTAGTCTTACAAAAGTGTATATGAGAACAAATCAAAGTACTGTTTTGCTTATCCTAATGAGGACAAGTAATATTCCATTAGTAGCAGACTTTTTCCTTCTCTTTATGTTAATTAACATAAACCTGGCTCAAACACTAGTCTCATCTGCAACAGCTGTTTATCATCAATTAGTGAGCATTAATGACTTAATAATCTTTAATTTTTTCTACTGATGTACAGAGAAATATTTACAATCAGTACAACTGGCAAAAAAAATCTGGAGAAACAAAAATTTCATATCTGAGTTGGCTATAACAATTCATGTACCCTTGTCAACTTTGTTAAGTTGATATGTTCAACAATCCTTCTAAAAATAAAAATATTTCCTTTGACATTCTCAAAATGTCAGTTTATTTTGAAATAACTCTAATATGTGAAAGTTTATAAAGGTGTAAATTGTTTTTTGACCCAAATAGATATTTCTTAGGTAAAAAAAAAAAAGGAAGAAGAAAAAAAAAAAGAAGAAAAAAAAAAAAAGAGCTAAAGTAATTCTTTCTACGTTGACCTAAGACAATTATATTTCTATCTGTTCAGTTAGACCAGAAAACCAAAAAGGTCAATATTTGCATGACACTAATCATCTGCATAGCAAAATATATGCATAGCACAACCATAAAATTACTTGCTTTTTGCTGCAGAAAGCTGCATAATTGCACAACTTTTACAGATTTTTTTAGCTGCATTTCCCATGATTTTATGAGCCACAATATTCATTATCCTATATTGAATAACCAAACTCATAATTTTCTAATGACTTTTTGCAGACACTTCGAAATATCAGAACCGTATTCTGCCTATAAAGAAAGCAGTTGAATAAAATTGCAATCAAGCCATCCAGTTAAAGGTATGCTTTCTGCTTCTTCAGTATAATGGGTTTGCAGAACATTCCCTTGTCTGATACTGTAGTTACTTTGAGGCTTCATTACAGATTTCCTGTTTTATTTTTTCTTCCTTAGAAGTTAATGTTGTTCGTGAGATTTATGCTTCTCAGTGATAAATGAGAAAAAAAAAATATATTAAACCTGTTAATACAAAGAATATTAATTTAGAAAAATGAGAGCTTCAAATAGTCTTAAAGCAGATGAAAGAATGACCTTCATTTCCAAAGCTATGCAAAAAAACCCAAACAAACCCAAAAAAACCCACCCATGCCCACAAGATTTGCTTTTACAGGAGTTTGACATTTCCCAAAAAAGAAAAGAAAGAAACTGAAGTCTACTACAGAAGAGACTTTCAGCTGTTTCCATGTCTCTTTCTTGGGAGAGGACAGGTTTCAAACTGTTGCACTCTTAAAAAACATGAGATTAAATGACAGAAATGTAGCATCTTTCTAATGAATTTCCCTGCTTCAATAATTAAATAATGTAGAAATATATTTAACAATTTCTGCCATTATTTACTTGGACAGTTCCCTTCCAAGGAAAGGAAAAAAAAAAAAAAAGAAAAAAAAAAGAAAAAAAAAGTAAAAAAAAAAGAAGAAAAGAAGAAGGAAAAAAAAAGACAAATACTTACTTCTAAATACATTGAGAATACTGGACAATAGCAATGGTCCTAAGAGGGAATGAATAAAAACTGAGATGTTTCTAAACACAGTAAAAGATGAACTGGGTCCACTGCTTCTGAAGTGAAGTACTTCCTGCTGCAAGTAGATTTATAAATATGAGGACATTATTAGAGATTATTAAATTAACTGCAACACCAAAAACCTTCCATCTCCCAGGCACCATACAGGATACTGGTCCTGACCCAAGTTACTTTCTGTTTAGAGCACCACAAATCATATTTTTGTATTCCTGAAATGGTGGTATCAAGGACTAACCTGGTGTCATTGTTTAACCCCAGCCAGCAACTAAGCACCACGCAGCTGCTCACTCACTTCCCCTCACCAAGTGGGATGGAGGAGAAAATCGGGAAAAAGAAGCAAAACCTGCAGGTTGAGACAAGAATGGTTTAATAGAACAGAAAAGAAGAAATTAATAATGATAATGATAACACTAATAAAATGACAACAGCAATAATGAAAGGATTGGAATGTACATGATGCACAGGGCAATTGCTCACCACCCGCCGACCGACACCCAGTCAGTCCCCCAGTGGCGATTCACCCCCCCACTACCCCCAGTTCCTAAACTAGATGGGATGTCCCATGGCATGGAATACCCCATTGGCCAGTTTGGGTTAGGTGCCCTGGCTCTGTCCTGTGCCAACTTCTTGTGCCCCTCCAGCTTTCTTGCTGGCTGGGCATGAGAAGCTGAAAAATCCTTGACTTTAGAATAAACACTACTGAGCAACAACTGAAAACATCAGTGTTATCAACATTCTTCACATACTGAGCTCAAAACACAGCACTGTACCAGCTACTAGGAAGACAGTTAACTCTATCCCAGCTGAAATCAGGACACCTAGTCTCACGTAAGAATCAGCACAACCAGTCCCTGCACATATTCTTGAACCCAGCAGTGAGGAAATTGAGGCTTCGGTCATTGCTAAGTGTGGTGGTGTGCTCCCTCCCACCCGCCAACTGGACCTGTATTTCCTGTAATCCTGATCAAGCAATAACCACTAATGAATGCTGATCATAATGGTGTCACATCCCAAAGTTAGAGCGACTCAGGATGTGGATTTCCTTTGTCAGAATTAACATGAAACGACAGCAGAGGAGTTCAAACAACTATCAACATTTATTCAACCTAGCTACCCTTGCCCAAGTACAAGTGAACTTCTCAATATGAACCTTGCAACACGTCATTAAGCCGCTGTTTGAGAAGAGAAGGGAAGTGTAGAAAAAGAAATGGAAAAAAGAACATGAAATGTATCAGAAGGAGAGCCCTTCCATTGAGTCATGAGGTTCAGAGCAGACCCCCTTGTTTTCTGGACTCCTTCTCAAAGAGGAGCTCAGGGGCGGCTAGATCCACTCCCAGTCTCAGACTTGGTCAACGGTTTATGTTTAAAAGGATGAGGTGTAGGGACTGTGGAAAAGAGAGAAGGAAAAGAGGGAGAGAGAGAAAGAGAGAAAGAGAGAAAGAGAGAAAGAGAGAAAGAGAGAAAGAGAGAAAGAGAGAAAGAGAAAGAAAGAAAGAAAGAAAGAAAGAAAGAAAGAAAGAAAGAAAGAAAGAAAGAAAGAAAGAAAGAAAGAAAGAAAGAAAGAAAGAAAGAAAGAAAGAAAGAAAGAAAGAAAGAAAGAAGAGAAGGGTTTCACCAGTTCTGGGTCCAGCGTTGGTCCAGCCAGCGTAGAGATCCAGTTCTGGAGGGCACACACTAAGAATTCTTTCTCCCTTCTTTTATAGTGTGTTAGTTGGTGGTCTCTACACGTGCAGTTCACGTTCCCAGGTTTCTCTGGAAACAGTCGGTGAGCTTTGCAGGGTGGTTCATTGAGGAGTTGCCTCTCTTTCCCTGCTGGCATGACCACTTAAGATAGAAGAACACTCCTAACTTCCGTGGGGCCTCCTCCTCCAGGTGCATATGCTGTGCTCCTTCTCCTGGTCACTTAAGGAATTGGGGCTCTGGAGAAGTGCGGCCTCCATGGGGCCCTCTCCTCCGGCCACATTGTCCTGTTCACAAAACTCCAGTGTTTTTACAGAGGCCATTTTCTCCACCAAAGTTCTTTAACGAATGTTTGAGACATTGACTATATTTTCTCAGACCGTCACAAATGGATGTTTGTGGCTCCATCTGCCTGAAAGTGGATTCAGGGGAGACAGATAACAGTATAATAGCCAAGGGCTAATTTGAACAATGAACCCATCTAACCATAGTGCTTGCCAATGTCCTACTCAAGCCAAGTTTGGAAGAAACTAATACCTGTAGTCGGTATGTAAATATGACTACAAGTCAATTATCTTACTCCATAAACAGTGGACAGACCAGGGCCCATTTTGATCCCCTGCATGGCAGCAAGCTGCATGCCAGGATCTCCCCTTGAGTAGGGACACCTCTCAAGGTTATTCCTCAAGGTTGAGAGAATCCTTATCACATCAGATACTTGGTAAGTGGATTGGGAATAAGTGTGCTGAAACTTTGAAATCTTAGCTAAGTGATACCAAGGATTGATTGTGCAAGTATAATCCTTTAGACAAACTGTTAAACAAGTCTGGTACTAAGTCTGGATCCAGCTGCCCCCGGGCTCCTCTCTGAGGAGTTTAGAACTCAAGGGGGTCCACTCTGAACCTCATGACTCAACAGAAGGGTCTCCCTGACAGTTTTCTCTGACCCTGTCTTCTGTGCAGTGAATATCAAGTGAACCTTGGCATCTTGTTAGAGCATTGTCACATTTACTATCAAACTTTGTTAAATTGCTGGTTTATATCAGTAAACGTATTGCTACTTCTCTCTTACGAGTGAAGAGTGTCACACCATCTGCGACTCTGAGGAAGATCCAAGAATCCACTATTGAGATCACAAACAGCACCGTGGGTACAGAATTTGCACTGAATTATTAGTTTTAATTAAATAATGGCGTATTGTACTGAGAGATTCAGCAGTGGCTTTTTACTTCAAGGCAAACAGAGAAAGTCAGCCTCCACTGTAAAAAGCCAAATATCTTTAAGAAAGACTAAATTACAAGAATCAATGTTAATTACTGTAAAAATACATCTCTACTTAATGAAGAGGATATTTAATCTATTATTATTTGCACTACCCTAATATCCAGAGACTCCATTCACTTTACAATGCCAGTGTCCATGCACACTGCAAAGGCTATTGGCCTTTTACCAAAGAATCTACAGAGTGGCAAAGAATGGCAGGGTAAAGAAAAACATATGGAAAAATATGGGGCGTATAGAGGTAGTGATTACATGGCAATGCAGTATAAAAGGATGTAGGCACAGTTCTGGCATATTTCTTTAGTCTCAGGTGTTGAAGCTAAATCACCTAAGCATTAATAAAACCTTCATAGTACTCCATATATGATAACGAGAACAGGAGGTTATTAGCCCATCAAAAAACTGAATGCATACCCGCTTGTCATTTATGTGGCATCTACAACCATGTAAGAATGTGCAGATGTGTCTGCTTTTTTCTCTTGCAAATTCAGCTACTTCTTCACTCACATGAACATTCATCGAGCACCATTTTCAGTATGGTAGAAGTATAAATAATTTCAAATAGTATGTCACTACAAGTCAAGGAATGAAACAAAGGAGAAGGACCAATATATTAAAAAGCCGCTCTAAAATATTTCTGTGGGGTTTGTTTTCTGTGAAATTCATAGCATAAATAACATGGGATGATATGAAGTTTTTACTGTCGGTTCTTTCAGTGACTTACATAAGTTATTCCAGGCTTTTGGAGGGAAATGTGTATCTTAAATTTATAACTGTAAATCTTTTAAAAGATGTCAATATGTATTCCCTCATAGTGTTTGCATAAGATGTAGATGGTATGCAAAATTGTATATGGAGTTAAACATTAAGTTTTAATTACTTCCTAATTAAGAAATACCAAGTATGGCTTTAAAACCAAATGAAACAAAATCAAACCAAACCAACCAAACAAAACAAAACAGATAATATTCTTCAAGTATTTTTATAGTTGAAGAGGTTCCTGTTCTTACTTTTCCTGAAAATCATGTTAGTCATCTAATCGCCTAATGTCAGAAACAAAAGCAGTGAAAAGCCATTCACAGTAAAATCCAATATTAGCAGTAATTTTATTAAATTACACAATATTTCTGTCTTTGATAAAAAATATCTATTTTAATTTGATAGAACAGTGATCATTTTGTCACTGCAGAGGCTACATCTTCCACAGAGCTTGTCAATTATTTGTTGCAAGTCCATGAAGTTAGCTGATAATTATTCAGTTTTATTTCTGTTATGTAATCCAAGTAATCTGAGGAGTGATTTTTCAAGTACACAAAATCTCACTGGCAGAAGGCAAATCTAAACCTTGGAATTCAGGAAGAATTTAGGGAGGAAGTAGCCGGGAGGTGATAACTGCCACTATGTTGTTGGTGTTAACCTTTTTCATGTCTTAGAGAAATTTTCATAATTAGTGAGAGAACTGACTGCAAGAACCTAAAAAGGAATAAAATCACATGGGATTTACTGACCACAGATGGGACAGTTTGGTTTTGTACATGTAACTCAAGGTTCTTCTGCAGAGTTCCCCTATGTTGATGCCATGACTCTGGAGAAGCTGTTGGCAATTAGCTACCACAGCTATGTAGGTGTTTCTGGAGGGAAAAATGTAAGGAAGGGAAGGATAAGTAGAAGACATTTTATTACAAAACCCATACAGATTTCTGAAAAAAATACTTGTGGACATACTCTCCTTCAAAGGGCCAAAATCTCTATTCTTACAATCAATGCTAAAAGTATGATCAGAAACAATGTTACAAGTACTCAGAGGGCTTTTTGCCCAGCTCTGATCATTACCCATCTCTGGAGGGCCTGGATCATCTTCTAGTGCACTTAAGATAAAAGAGAGAATGATTTATTCTATACACAGCTGTTAAATGAGAGCCTTTGATTCTGGTTTGAAACAATCTCAGAGAACATAACTTTATTTTATTTTCTTTCTTGTTGGGCGGCAAAGTTTATAGTTTTCCCCGTTGTGGCTGAGAGGTCACTCAGTGAAATTTCCTGACCCTCTCTGATAACAGTTAAAAACATCACTGATGGAACTCTGTTGTTCACCATAGTGGCTGCTGCTTACTGATTTTTTCACTTCTATGTCTTGTATTTTGACATATCATTCACAGCATATGTGTGACAGCTCTTTTGTGTAACCATGTTGCATTATATATCATTTCCTTTCTTGAAGATGTAATGTAGAATTTTTCTGCTCACAGAAATACTTTTTCATTTGGCTTTAGAAACATTTGTCATTTCCTGCAGGATAATATACAGTACATCCTCTTCTTACATCATTTGTCTTAGAACGACTTATTTCCTCCTTATTTTGCTTCCTTTCAGTTAGCATCCATCTTTCACTCTCACCAAAGATAATAAATATCTTTGTCTCTCCCCTTTCTCCTTATCCAGTTGGGCTTTCCTTACATTGAGCTCTAAATGAAGTTGATATTTCTCAGTATATTTTGTCCAAATCTCTTACAGGCTGGGTTTTTTTTGAGTATCTGTCATTTTCAGCTTTTGTCAAACATTTTAGTCTAACATTGAAGGAAATCAGAATAATCTTGTAGTTCGTGTACTGTATTAAAAGAATATTATGAGAATTCACATTTTAACCTTCACTAGAATATTTACTGGTTCTTTCCTCTAAACAGCAAGTCTCTTAAACAAACATCTCTGTAGTTATGCATTTAGTATGTCATCATACATATGTATGTTTATACATACGATTGTGTGCATGTACGCTGTATACATACATATATGTATATATCAATTTATATATTGAGCAGTGCAGGGAGAGAGAAAGAAACATTACTATCTGGTAAAAAACATATTTTTAATTGTGTCTTTGAAGTGTGAACTTTTTCCCGAACTGAACAGCTGAACAATTCATTTAATCCAGTGTTGGCTAAATGTTACCCCTTCCTCAGAGGCAGAAATCTCTGTATTTAGGAAATCACAGGTAAACCCTTTTCTTCTTCTTCTTTTTTTTTTTTTTTTTTTTAATTTTAACTAACTTTATGGTAGTTTTTCAGAAAAAAAAATCTAGGATTGTTTGAAATAAAATATGAATTAACTGTAAGACACATTTTTTTCCTTTAGTGAAAATAGTGATTGTGCCTAAATGTTTAAAGATTTGAGAAATTTATTTTTAAATTCCTGCACATTTCTATAAAAGGTCTAATTTGCATAATAATTTCTTAATAAGACTGTTAGTTGGATAATAAAATGTTTACATGTGGCAAGGTTAGAAATGTAATATGTACACTATTATATAGGTATAATTACATATATGTGTGTGTATATGTTATATATATATCTATGCAATGCATATTCTATAGATGTTTATGTATATGTAACATAATTAGGAAGACAGAAAACATATAATTGTATATAATTATACATATATTGCTATATCATTCCTCTAATACATATAATCCCTGTGTTGTCTGTAAACCAAAACTTACAATTCAGGTGTAATGGGCACTGTGTGTGTGTATGTGTACCCAGGTATTATATGGCATACCAGTGGTACTGTCTCTGATTCACTGTGGCCTGCTTTCTCTACTCAGACAGCTCTCTGTCTCCCAAGTCCCTCTTCTTTATGTTTCTGACCGTGCAGCTCATTCCATTGTAGCAGTTATCCTCAGATATTTTCCAGTGTTAATATAGTTAAAGAGCTGAGCATTGCTTGAGGTGTGGCCCACACTTTTTAAAACACATAGGCATTTTCCTAGCAGTTTGAGGGAGTTGCTTAGAAAACTGAAAGAGACAACACACCTGTGGTTTTAAGAAGAAAGAAACATAAGGTACTTGATAGTAGTTCTCTTTAAATTTCATACAAACTTAGAAACAAATTTAAAAATATTTTTTAAAGATGATAGTATTTTAAAGAAAATAAGATGAGACTCATTTAAAAAGACATATTTAGTTTTATTGATAAAGATTCTGACAGCATCAAAGGGATATCTTTAAAATTAACTGAGTAGGAGGAATCAACTAAAACTGCAACATTCACTAGGAAATTATTAATTTAATTTACTATTTGGAATTGGTTTGCTGGGTATTTTTCTGTATCAAGGTGAGGCCTAAGGAAGAAAATAAAATGTAGAAATAGGCAAGTTTATAACCACCCGATATTGCATGGCAGACATTTATCTATATATGTTGTCCAGTTCACTGCAAAACAGAAAGGTTTCAGAAAAGTGCTTCAGCTATGATTCATCTCTCAAAGGTGTTTTACACAGCAAGAGGTTCAATGAGTTCATTCTCTTCAATAAGAAGAAAAGAAGGTTAAGGCACGGCTTGACCAGAAGCTACAAGCAAGGACAAGGAACAACAGTGTTAGAACAACTGTTCTAACAGTGGTCAGCTTTTTACTCTAGGAGAAAAGTATACAATAAGGTCCACTGCCTGGAAAATGACACTAAGGGATGAAAAATCAAACATGGGCAAGAATGTTTTACAGTAGGGACAGTTTATTATGGTAACAGCTTATCTATGAACCCAGTAGGATCTCCATTGCTTGAGCCTTTAAACTGAGATTAGCTGTCATTAGAAAAGGTGCAATAGACTTCAAATGCTGGGTGGTTGAGAGACACATTACTAGCCTGCATAACACATGCATCATATTAATGATCATATTAATGATCATATTCCTACCCACCCTTAAAAATATATTCCATACAGGAAGACATATAGGGAGGGAAGTTATTATTAAATTACCTAATATATTTGTCATATGAATGGTAAAACATTTATATGCAAGTTTTGCAATGTTAGTAATGCAACTTCATGGTCTGCAAACCTTAAACACACAGATAGGCAAAATACTGTTGTTTTGTTTACACATATACCTTACACATATGCTCTGCTGAAGATCCTCCGTATGTCTCCAACACATGAGTCATTTAAAATGTTATCATGTTTCTAATACACACAAAACTTGGAACAAAGGAGGGAGAAAAGTTGTATTAGGCATGTTAACTTTCTGTCACTGCATTCTAAAAGCCTTGTAAAAGAACCACGATGAACAGGAACATATTTAGTCTCCTTTTAAAATACTTACGTTCACAGTCTAACATGCTTTGTCAAAAATATCCTGTGGTGAAATCCATGCCACCTTGAAGTCAGTGACAAAATCTGTTTTGTCAGTTTATAAACCACAATACCTTCTGTTAAACAAAGTGATAGAGTTACAAACAACAGGCCATGGAGTCAGGATTTCACTGCTGCTGCAGCTGCCTCTTCCTTACAGTATATAGGCTTATTTTTCTGCAGTGTGACAAACTATTTCTTTGAGGAGCAAGGGTAGGAAGAAAACGGATTTGTCTGTTTTGTGGTTTTTTTTCCAAGGTCATCTCTTTCCCTTTCCTCCCACCCTTTCCAAATACTAGTGCCTTTCTGGTTTTTAAGCAGCTAGAAGTTATGGGCACTTTTCAATACGTTAGCTGGGTATATATTTAATTTGAAATATTACTCCTCATTAAGTTGTTGGATTATTTCTACAAGTTTTATACAATTGAATATAACTAACGTATTTGACTGTAATAAAGGAAAACGGAAGTGCAAAAAATTAGAGATAAGCACAACTAAGGTGATAGTAATTACACTGCAGGCAAATATCTAAGCATTCTCATGGTTGAAAACTTTATCCAAAGTTTCTGTTTGCTTGTTAGTTTGTTCATTTTTTAACTGAACACCATTCAAGGTAAGTCAGTAGTCCATTAGCACCACTTTTTGTACTGTATGGTTAGATGGCACCATTACCTGAATCTGACAGCCACAACCTTCTGCTTCAAAGTGTTCCTCTGCCTCCAGAGCATGAGCTGCAGCCAAGGATCAACTTGCAGGGCTGTGGACAAGTTCTGTGGACACCAAAGAACTGCACTGGAAACTTCATGTTTCCCAGCTGTCTACAAAGCATATCCCCAGAGCCTACACAGGCAGATCTTCTCTCTTTAACCATTTTAGACACTTAAAGGTAAATGGGGAGAAATTGGTCTAATATGTCAATTGCCAAAGAACTGAGCAACTCAGTGCAGTAGGCCAGATGGCTCTATTCCTCCACCACCATACTGAGTTTCCTATTTAATTACCAAATTTCTGTTTGAGCAATTCCACAGGGAATACTTACAAACTTCCAGTTAAAGCTATCCAGGTGTGCACCAGCTTTGACAGGCTCAGGGCTTAAATCAAACAAGGATGTTGTGATGAGATAAGAGAAATTGGGGAGAGTAAGCACTAGAAGAATGATAGAGTGACATTGCACAGCCCTCTGTAAGATGTTATTTCTTAATATTTAAAAGGGTTTAAATAAATATTTAATAATTATAATTATTACCTAAATCCCAAATCTGTTTAAAATAGCTTTTTTAAAAATATCACTCTTTTTGAACTTGATAGAAACAGATAATAAGAGCAATTACAAATCTAGTATGAACAGGTGGCATTTAACTACAAACTATAATAACTTCTAATATAAAGACAAAAGATCTCATCATCTGATTTAAAGATCACAATGAGATTTATCTCTATGATGATAAAATGAATATTAAGTTAAACAGGCTCATTATTTCAGCTCATGTAATGAAAAGTTTTATTTATTACAAAACTATTAAATGTAATTCCATTTAATTTGCCTGACTGGTAATCCCTTCCCACAGGACACTCTAAACAAAGGTTAGGAAACCAAATCACAATTTTGTGCTGGCTTATAACTGAAAAATCCCTTTACACATAGAGACACAATGCATGCATTGTTAACAATGGTAGATTTTAAACACAACATTTGCAAACTAAAAGACACACAATCCTCTACAAATGCAAACAGCAGCTCTTGAGAAATCAGAGCTGCACAAATTGCACTTCAGAAATGTTAGGGTCACTCAACAAAGTGAGAAACGAAAACTCAGAACCTGCAGTCCGACTCAGCATTCTCCAAATCTGCTTTTCAACTGTTTTCATGCCTGATCACTGTGAAGAAACAGCCTCGTTAAATAGCTAGCCTTTTCCTAACAGCCAAATTAAAGAGGGTGGAAGAGACTCAATCTGAAATTTTATCATTTCATTTTCTTTTTACAGATCACCACACCAGGGATTGATGCACTAAAGGAATGCAATGTGTAAAAAGCCTAGAGCTGTATCCACCTGTGTATTTTGGCAGCACTGGACATCTGTTCACTTCTCAGAGCAAAACAGGGGAGGGGGGACAGGATATGAGTGACTGCAGTTCAGAAATCAGAGGAAGATGTCTACCTACTCTTTTACACTCCAAAGAAACTATATGAAAAGTAGGCTTAGTAAAAACTGAGTTCTAACTGGAACAAAGCACAACACAGAGTGATGGAAGTTGCATCACATCTCTACAGTAAAAGCAAAGTTTGGTTTTGTACCTTAAACAGAGATTTAGTGGTATTGTTATTTATGGAGAGAATGCAATTTTGCTAAGGGGCAACACTTTCTTATAGAAATTCTGGAGGATTTCCTAATATATGTGTAACTAATTCAATTTTAACTCATAGTGATTAATGGAGTCATAAAAGCCTTTCAACATGACAACACACAAAAAAAGTGGAAGATAATTATAATCCAATCTATTTGTTTGTTTCCATGTGAAAATAAATGCAAATGTCTCAATGTGGTGTTTCTTTGTACAATAATTATAAAATAATATAATAATAAAAATAAATTAAAAAATTACAATCTCAAGATTGAATCTTTAAGAATTTTTATATAAAATAAGAACCAAGCTTCTCAAGGTTTTCCATACTTCATCACCCATCATTATTTACATTCTATTAACTACTCTAATAAAAATTCCTAATACATAAATTGGTAGTATGAATGAACAGAAATAATCAGATTTGTCTCAAAGTTTCTGACATTCTTTCCAGAGAAGACTTTGTTTTGAAAACTATATTTCACCTTTCCTTAAGAATATATTCCTTTGAGAATGCTTGGAGCACTGTAGCTACTGTTGAATTACATGTTTGGAATTTGTCTTAAAAATCCCTGGGTTTTCCAATGGAATATTTATCTCTACAATGTACTATTATTATGAGTGCTGGATTGTTCCTTCCTATAAAGTTATGTGCAGAGAATGTGAAGTAAAGTTTGTTTATAGCCTGCAGGAGTTCAGCAAGTGTTTTTGAGAAGGAAGAATAACAGTCCTTCTGGCACAAGAACATCATGGTGTTTGCAGTATGTACAATAAATCTAGCTAATAACCAAATGGTACATTCTGGAGTATGTATTCTAGTCGTTCTAAACACACCTATCCTATGGGAATGGATACAGTGTTTTGTTAAGATTTGTCTCATCTTCCTGAGATATTTAGGATTCATTTCTTTTGAATATTTTACACAAAATGAAGTCTTTACAGTAAAATTATAAGATCCACTTGCTTACATGACTTATTTTGAAGGTTGCCTTAGTTACTTTGTCAAATTGCATGTTAAAATGAATATTTGAGAAACAAAAATATGTTTACCAGTACTTAAAAATGCAAACAAGAAGCTTGTTGACACTACAGAGGGAACATCAAGCCTTTATTTTCTAGCTTCTGTTTTCTTTAAATTAAAAAAAATTATATGTAGACACCATGACCAGTTGTTTCCCTCTCTTAACCTGGAATAATAATGCTTTCTTTTATTTCTCTAATAGTTTTTTTCTTTTCTTTTCCAGGTGGTTTTGATTTTGTAACTTGGGAGCAGTTCTGTTAATGACAGTCTTCCCTCAAGACTAGTATTTTACTGTTTAAAATAATTGTGGCAATAAGCTGTGTAACACTGATTTTAATATCTGAAGAGATTTTCAATTAAGTCTGTGAAGAAGAGACAGTAGAAAGATGCTGCATTGCAGGAATAAGATTCTAGTATCAGACCTGGGAGTTACTGGCTTTCAGATCTTAAGAACAACACTTCAATTTCTCTGTCTCTCTCTTCGGCTTATAGGAGAATGGAGATATTGAGGTTTGCTTGTTGGGTTTTTTTAATGCTTCAGATCTTTATTAATTTGTTCCATTATGTAAGCTTTTATACAGATTTGGATTTGAACTAATATAGTTAAGTTGTTGGGTTTTTTTTCAAAACCAGAGAAAATCTCAACATAACACTAAACACATATCCTTTTCCCCTTACCAGTAAGAAAATCTTTCAAACACTGTAAACCAGTGTACATTGTACTATGAAAAGGTGGGAAAATAATTTTCATTACTTGAAATGACAGTATTTAACTATCAATAGAAAAATTAAATTAGCCCATAATACACAAACTGTCATTGCCAGGACATAGCTACCAATATTTATGGAACATTTTTGGGGATTTTTTTTAGTGAAAAATTATAAGTTCTCCAATTTTTCAAAGAATGTACAGAAACCATGTCTTTTTTAGAAAATTATCTAAATGAAATCCAGATGTCTTAAATTCAGAATAGTCTTATATAATACTTTGTTCTCTGCTTGGAAATTCAACACTTTTGTAAAGGTGGATTGCAAGGCCAAGATATAACTCGCTGCAATATTTACAATAAAAACTATACAAGGTAAAATGAATCCATTTCTAAAAAAAGACCAAATGTGTTTTTCAGAATCAACAAAAAAAGGAATTTGGCAAATTCTTAGAGGTAATAATTCTACTTATTCTAAATTAGCATCTTTTAAAGATTAACAAATGCCATTCTTAGTTCCTCCTAATATTTCTTGATATATGTCTAGTAGAGTAGTCAAAATAATATTTTTTGCTTATTTGCTTACATTTCTTTAAAACTCTACAATATTACAGCTATAGTACATAGTTACCTGAACAGAAGCAAATTGCTTGCAAAGTTGCCTTACCTAAAATTAATGTTTCTTCCATAAAATCCTTTAAGATTCTGAGATCTATGCTTCTTAAAAGCTTTCCTAACAGTGGATTTATGCTTTGCAAGACATTTGATTGTGTAGTGTACTTACAACTTATATTTTACTGTATATCTACTCATCCTGCTTTAGGCTATCATTGTTAATAACATTTGCTCAGTAAATTTATACAGGATCCTAACAACAGAAACATAATTAGGCAGTAACAGAGCAAACTTTGGCAAATCATATATGGAGTGCTTTACCTTATTTCCCTATTCCCTAATTTTATTCAAAATAATCAAAATTTAGGTCATCACAAGATTTTTACCTGAGGATAAATGATTTTCTTTCCTTTTATGGAGATCTTTAATTCAGTATTTTCCACCTCCAGAAATCTGAATTAAATGACCATTTTCCCCAGCATCCTATGACCTGCATTTATGTTCAACAGAACTCTAAATAAGAGATCTGTGCTCCAGATTGCTGGCTCTGAACAGAAGCAGAGACCTTGCTAAAATTTAAAATAGAATTGCATACACTCAAGAGATTTAGAAAAATTAAAAAAGATCAATTCCCATTTGGAAGCCTAACTTTAGGTAACAAGAGGTTAAAAAAAATAAAGATTTCTAGCCTATGCTCTTCCAAAAGAGAAAAAGCAATAACCTTAACAAACAAACAAACGGAAAATCAATTTATTTGAAGATATTATGTCCAGTCTGTCCAGCATAATACATTTCACAGCATTACAGAACACTACTTCTGTTTGTACACTGGGAAAATGTTGGTATAAAAGCACAGAGAATTTGACTAATTTTTTGTTTGCTTGAAATCAGATTCACTAGACTCAGTGCCTTCAGTCTGTTGCTCTCCCCCTCCCCACCCCCAATCTTTATGCTCATTCAGACCATAAAATAGGCTTTTAGAATTTTCGTCTTGTAATAAATGCAGACTTTTCTGTAAAATACCTCAAACTAGTTATGAGTAGGTCTTAGAAAAGTTTATCATATAGTAACTGTCTACACTTAACTACACTGACTCATAGAATAGTTTGGGTTGGAAGGGACCTTTAAAGGTCATCTAGTCCAACCTCCCTGCAATAAGCAACTAGATCAGGTTGCTTAGAGTCCCATCCAGCCTGACCTTGAATGTTTCCAGAGATGGGGCATCTACCACCTCTCTGGGCAACCTGTTCGAGCGTTTCACCACCCTCACAGTAGAAAATTTCTTCCTTATATCTAGTGTGAATCTACCCTCTTTTAGTTTAAAACCATTACGCCTTGTCCTATCGCAACAGACCCTGCTAAAAAGTTTGTCCTCATCTTTCTTATAAGCCCCCTTTAAGTATTGAAAGGCTGCAATAAGGTCTTCCTGGAGCCTTCTCTTCTCCAGACTGAATAACCCCAACTCTCTCAGTCTTTCTTCATAGAAGAGGTGTTCCATCCCTTTGATCATTTTTGTGGCCCTCCTCTGGACCGGCTCCAACAGGTCCGTGTCTTTCTTGTGCTGAGGACTCCAGAGCTGAACACACTACTCCAGGTGGGCTCTCACCAGAGCAGAGTAGAGGGGGAGAAGCACCTCCCTCTGACCCTTGCTAGCTTCTTGCCAACACAAACATACACAGATTTTGCAGAACCTCCAATAGCTTTTTGGCCTGTGCCTATGACACTTGACCTTGCAAACCTGCAGTCAGTGAGATTTGTGATTAAGCATTTCCAAGATCCAAGGTTTATTCATTTCTATTTGGAAAACAAAAATGCTTCCTCCTGTACTAAGCAATTTAGGTTATTTTAATCTTTAATATCGAGTAGTTAAGTAACTCCAAAGATTGTTTTGAGGACATAATGAGGACAAGGTGGATGAAAAAATACACGAATTTCATTCGACAGCTTGGTGTCCACTGCTTAGGCTGGTTCTGTTCTTAGGTGTTCACAACCATATTTTTATTTCTTTAGGAACTAATGACCAGCATATATCTAAACAAAACAAACCTGTAAAAGATGCACTGCACTTTTGGAACAGGATAGAAAATCAGAATCACAATGTTCCCTACTTCTTTTGGAGAAACATTTTTCCACTGTACATTAAATGTGAAAAAGCTCTCAGAGGAATAATCTTCTACCATAATTATATCTTACAAAAGTGAGATAAATACATTCTTTTACATGATAATTTAAATTCTCTTTTTAAAGGCAAAGGTTCAATGCTGGTCTTAGGCAAGAAAATCAGAAATACAAAGGAGCTCTTAGGTCATCTTCCCCACAGAATACAAATGATTGCTTCTAGAAAACTCCTGATTGCTTTCCTTGATTTTTGGTTTGTTTTTTTTTTTAATGTGCTTTAAAGTGATCGAACTGGTGGGAAAACTTAATTTCAAAGCCTTCCAGGTTAAATTTTCTTATTCTCTGTGTCAATTTTCTATTTTTTCTCTGTTACTATGACCTTAAACAGCTCTTTCCTCTTGTGTTCACAGCATCTATACATTCACAGACTATTATAATTAGTTATTGTAATAATATTATTCATTCTATACTGGTAGTATACTGAGGGTGCTCTTTGTTAGCACAGGAGAAACACAATATGCTAGAAATTTCCCTGTAGAAAAGTTGCTTTATAATATAAACTGGGCAACAGATCGTGGACTTCACACACATGTAACTGTTCAGTGCTGGTCTGACATGGCTGTATGCCAAGATGGCAAGGAAGAGACTGTATTGATTACACATCACAGAGAATTTTCTTTTCAGCAGAAAAAGGGCAAGAGAATTTCCCTTTCATCCCATGCTGATAGTGAAGTTGGACATTTTTAGTGGGTCCAGTTTAAAACATACCAACACATATGTTCTTATTTTAATCCAAGGCCAGAATTCAACTTCATTAAACTTAGGCAAGGTTTTAATGCAAAAAAACCATCAGCTGTCTCTCACATTTGACCATAAATGGTGGAAAGCAATGGAATAAATGTATATGGCCCAAAGAAGTCAGGCTTATGAGAAATACAAAGTCTGGTATTTCTCAGTACCACTGCAATGGCTCTGCCTACCCTGATAGAGCATTTAGCTAAGGGGAGCAGGGGTTGCATGATTTTCTATGTAAAGGAAAGAGATTCATGTAGTATCATTTAAATAGTCTTAAAGGCTTTTTCAAAAAAGCACATATTACATTTGTAATTTATACTCTTTGATCAGAAACAGTTAAGATTCAGCAGCAGTAGAAATAAACACAATTCTGATGTAAACAAGGATGTTATGAACAACTTTCAACAACATAATCTACACCATTATTTAATAGCTGTATATAGCTTATTTTTATATCAGTTTTAAGGTCAAATTCAGTACTGTTTAAATGCGATCTTATGCCTAGGTTACTTCAACAGATTTAGATGTCTGTCAGGCTCAAACAATTCATTGAATTAGGCCTTTGTTTTTAAGGGGCCTGAGTGGAAGACTCCAAGGAATAGACATCTTGGCAATGGGTGATTACAATTGAAAGGATGGAGCAGTGAGAGACCGAATAGTCTGCTATTGTTCTGCAAAATATTCCACTCCAAGGACACTTTACTCATTTTAGGAAAAAATAAGAAAACAGCCTTCCCTTCCACATAAATATACTACAGCCAAAAACATGTTTGAAAGCTATGGTGAGATTGATATTTTTTTTTATTTTTTTTTAACAAATGAGGACTCCACAATTGCAGTATTTGCACGTACTGTGGGTCCAAACCCCAGTGAACTCAGCGAGCAACAGAAAAAATACATGAATTGCTGAGTTCAGAAAAAAATACTATGGCCCCAAAAGGAAATAGCACCGTGATGCTTTCCACTGTAGAAAAAATAAAGGCAAAGAAAATCTGGACTGCAAAACCCATAAGAAATCTCAGCATACACATTCTTAGAGGCCAGAAGCCTTAACATGACATAAATAATTGTATTTCTTCTTTTTAAAAAAGTGACTGTACAATGTGTCTGGGACAGAAATCAGACTGCAGCCAATGTGGTAAACTATCAAACTTTCAAACACTGATGTTTTCATCAGATAATGAATGAAAACATTAAAGCACATCTTTACAGAAATGTAAAGCATATATTGTTATAAACGCTCGTGACAAATTGGAGGAGCCAATTTGTATTGGATAAAAACAATCGAATTTATTAGCAAGCGATAAAAGAGCAAAACAGCGCTGGGCGGCCGGGGAGGCAATGCTCCGCCACAAGCTCGGACCGAAACTGGGGAAGAGTCTCTTTATTTATACAGTCTTTTAGTCCCTGATACGTGACGGCTGGCTGGTATCTTCGGTATCTTGTGCCATCAGTTGTTAGGTGGTTGTAATCTGCCTTCTGGTGGTTGTTGGGATGAAGGCCGAAGTCTTCCTCAGCTTTTCTTTAGGTGACTCAAGTCCCATTCATGCTAATCATCAGTATGTAATTGTCTACTCAACTGGATACTTATGGTATTAGATAAGTGAAGAACATCCCTACCTTTACAGGTTTTAGATAAGCGAAGAATGTCCCTACCCCCACATGCGATTTCATGAACAAAGTTAACCCGTTCATTATATATATGAGTAATTTGCACACCTAATATAAAGAAGGACCATATTTTAAAGGATTTTTCTTGGTCCTGTTTAAGCTAAGAGCTAAATGGCAGTTAATTTCAGTAACAGTAGATTTAGCTGCACAGGAAAAATTCTCAAACTTGTCTAGTTAGTGGAATTTGAATCCACATTTTGTCACCACAATCTGGTGTGCTTTTTTGAGAACCTTGGCAATGGACCACACCTGTGTTTTAGACAACCACAATGACTTTCAAGTTTAATCTTTTAGGGATGCAAACATAAAAAAAATGTGGCCTTTTTGTAAAAGATATTTTAATTTGTACTGGGCATTTAAAATTAAATTAAATATGAATGCATGAATAAATTCCTACTATCTTGCTGTATTACATAACACCTAGGTGTTTCAATCTGGTTACTCTAGAGAGTTAAAATTGAACAAAACTACTTTTACACTGCACATTTAAAAATTATTCTTTCACTAGATGGCCCACAATGTTTCCCAGTGGTATAACTGATATGGAAGATATACAGCTTGGTAGTCCCATATCTGCATGAACTATAAAGTTGCACAAAGAATAAGAGACAGATCAATTTCTCTGTGCAGAAGCTGGAGGGACTCAAAAAGCAGGTGAGTTCAAGATAAAGCACATAAACTGAGTACATTACAGAGTAAGTATTGACAGGAGAAATGCACAGGGTTAAGATTGGCTACAACATTTATGAAAAAAAGAGAGAAAGAATAATAAAAGACACTGGCAATGGTAAAAAGAAACATCAGAAAAGAACTTATCCTATAGTTATATTTATATTATGCCAACACACTGGTCATACATACTTATCTTTTCAGTGTTAGTGGATACTGAGGCTGTAAAGTGGCCAATTACAGGTACTAGCATGAAAAGCTACCAAAAGACAAGAAGAGACAGAGGTGAATGTTCCTTTTAGTTGTGGAGATACAAAAGAATGAGAAATGAGTGATTATGGCCCCAAAAGGAAATAGCACCGTGATGCTTTCCACTGTAGAAAAAATAAAGGCAAAGAAAATTTAAAAAAATTTAACTACAGAGATGATGGCCTCACACATTCTTGAAATATGTCTGTTTTCTCCACCTTTAGTATAAACACTTTCAAATGAAGGAGATGTTTTTTGAATGTATCCCATTGTCATGGAGTCTCTCAAAATAGACAAGGCATGTACCTGAGATTTATTCTAGTCAAAATTTTTTAGCACTCCAGCAAACATGAGTAAAATACAGGTTCAGATGTCTGTCAAAGGGAACTAATACTACATAGCCAACTTAAAAACTCCTAAGCTTTAGAACAATGACCCAAAATGCACAATCACTCACCCAATAAAGCGAGGACTCTCAACCTCAAGGATTTTCCTTAGGCTCCGTCCCAACCTAAGAGAGTCCCCAACTGCAGACCCAATACTCAGAGGAGGACCAAGCCCTAGTACATTTCTGCCCCATTCGAATCTGATCTGTGGTCATATATGGTCAGCAGTCTAGAAACTTCTCTCAGCCAAGGTATTTCATTGGTTAGGGGCCTTGTCTGTAGATCAAGGTGTCTCTTTCCTCGACCACAGTCACCACATAGCTAGGTGGCTTGACCCCCAAACCGTGGCTTCTAGAACCCTTTTCTTTGATCGGTAGAGAAGTTTCAGTCTTTACTGGGGTGGGTGCCCCTGCCACACCCATACCTAGTTGAACTCTGCCTCATTCCTGACCTAGGATGCTGGATTCCAGAAAAACCAAAATAGAATAGGATGGAATGGAATGGAATGGAGTGGAATGGAATGGAATAGAATAGTTTCAGTTGGAAGGGACCTACAATGATCATCTAGTCCAGCTGCCTGGACACTTCAGGGCTGACCAAAAGCTAAAGCATGGTATTAAGGGCATTTTCCAAATGCCTCTTTTTAAGGCGCTGACACAGATGAGACATTGACCACCTCCCTAGGAAGCCTGATCCCGTGTCTAGTCTAAACCTCCCCTGATGTGGCTTTGAACCATTCCCATGCATCCTGTCACTGGATCCCAGAAAGAAGAGATCAGCACCTCCCTCTCCACCTCCCCTCCTGAGTAAACTGTTGAGAGCAATGAGGTCACACCTCAGACTCCTCCCCAAATTAGACAAACCCCAGCCATTCCTCACAGGACATTCCTTTCAGCCCTTTCACCAGCTTTGTTGCCCTCTGCTGCATGCATTCAAGGGCCTTAACATCCTTCTTAAATTGTGAGGCCCAGAACCACACACAGTACTTAAGGTGATGCCACACCAACATTAAATACAGTGGGGTAATCACCTTTTTTTTGACAGGCTAGTTATGCTGTGTTTGATGCACCCCAGGATGCGGTTTGCCCTCCTGTCTGCCAGGGCACACTGCTGACTCACATTGAGCCTGCTCTCCACCAGCAGCCACAGATTCCTTTCAGCAGGGCTGACCTCCAGCCACTCCTCTCCCAATTTGTACTTGTGCACAACATTACTCCACCCTGGGTGCAGAATCTGGCATCTGTTCTTTTTAAATTTCATCCCACTGATGATTGCCCAATGCTCCTATCTGTCTAGATCCCTCTGCAAGGCCTCTTGTCCCTCAAGGAAGTCAACAACACCTCCCAGTTTGGTATCATCATCAAGCTTGCTAATGGCACATTAAACTCCTGTATCCAGATAATTGATAAACCTTTTGAACAAAACTGGTCCTAGAATTAAGCCCTAGATAGCTACTGGGGACCTGAGAAAGAATAAAAATGAGTATCATTTAACCATGGAGAATACAAGCTGAAAACATATTTAACAAAAAAAGACTTCTTAATGGAAGCATAGACTATTTTGCTACAAAGAAAGCACAAAGAAGTGGAAGAAAGGGCAAGGGAAACTCCAGAGGACCAGCTTCAGCAGAAGGAGGCAGCAAGCCCACTCTTTGTGGCAGCATCTTTCAACTTCCACTCACTCCATTGACCCTCACCATAGGAGGGACGGACCATGGGAGTCCATGGACAAATGGGAGTATGCCAGATATAATACAAGAGCAGCTCAGAAAAGCATTTGATACAGCACCTGAGGAAATCTGGCTTCATAGAATAAGTTGGAGTCATCTGGACAGGAACTGAAAGTTGCCTGAAAAGCAAGGCAGAAGAGTAGAAGAGAAATAAAAGTGGCTCTGCTGTCTGGCCTAGAAATGTAGTACACCATTGTCCCCATCCAATGTTGGGGAAGGTTTTGATATGATCCCAAGAGCAAGATTAAGACACAAGCGAGGTCAAATGCCATATACCCAAAAGAGTTCTTATTATCAAAAGTATCAAAATTAGAAAATAGTAGTGATAGGATAGAATGGAAGAAAAGGCAGAAATCAAGCAAGCAGTCAGGATAGAGTTGCAAGGATAGTCACCACCATGATTCCAGTGGTGTCCTGTTGGTCCTCAGTCTTCAATTCTTCGGTGGTGGTGCACACCACGGCTTGTCTCCATCTTTTTTTATAGGGCATATTTCAATGATGTATGCACATAAGTATTGTTCATGCACTGTTCACATGCTGCAGGTTTCGTCTATCACACAACCTTCGTGTGATCAATACCAGAAACCAGGACCTTATGTCAAAGAGTACAGTTTCCATGAGAATGGTAGTCTCCACATTCCTGCATGGTTGTCGGCTTCAGCCCATTTTCTCTCCTGGATGCCTTGGTGGCTTAGTAATTGTCCTTATGGATGGAGGAACGTCCTGCTTAGACAGGCCATCCCAGAGACAAAAGGCTCGAGATAAGCAGTTCACAATTCAGTCTCTTACATCAAACAATCCTTGAGATGAATGGCTTGAGATGACAGTCCAGTCTCTCACACCTAACAATCTTTGAGACAAACAGCTCAAGATAACAATTCAGTCTCTCACAACCATCTAAAGTGTCTTATGCTATTAAATTAGGAGTTAAAATTACAGAAAGAGAAACAATACCAATGAAAGGAGAAGGAGAGGTAGAAAATGTCAAACATTGAAGAAGGCCACACTTCAGAAATGTGTTCTGAAGTGCATCTACTCTAAGAGCACTGATTAAAATTGATCATTGTACACCAGTTTACTGAGATGTGTTTTCAGCAGTGCATGTTGCCAAAAATGTCTTTCAATATCATGTCACAAGCAAGTGAAACACCAAACTTTTTTCTGGATGTGGATGACTAAGGCAAAGAAACTGATCATTGTGTTACCGAAATCTCGGAATAAAAAAAAACTTATCAACACCAATTTAGTGTAGATAAGCAGACACTTCTTTATTGACTGCCGGGTGCACGGGCGAGTCCTCTCACGAACTACGCACACCTGTTACCAAAACAATACACCTTATATTGAACTTACTTATGCATATTCATAAGATTACAAAGACGTCATTTACATATTCATCAGATTTCCAGGAAATCATTTGCATATGTTCGTGTCCATCACGCAGGCGCACTAAAGGTCTCTGGTGGTCTTCTAGAGTCCTCTGGTGGTGTTTCATAGTCTTCCTCACTCGTCCGCTTCTTGACCTCCCAGGTGTTTCCAAGCAGCAAACTGGTGTCCATAACGGTTTCCTTAGCCTTTAAAACAAACACTACAAGACTACCAATCTTTGTCAAAACTTCTGTGGTTAAATGATTTTGAATACTTAAATTATTATGGTTACACATTATACATTTTCTAAGCTCCTAAGTTCCTAAGGCTACATTTCAAACTTAACACTCCCATACTTATGCTTCATAATTTTCTACTTTTTAGTCAAACCAAACTCTTTTATAATCAGATTTTAATTTTCTTTTATCTTGTTATCTAAGTTCTAAATGTTCCTACTAGATGATTTTAGCCAATTTGTCCGGCCTTGGTACAGGGCTATACAGGGGATTACACAGCAGATACTGGTTGGTGGTTAAAATACAACATACATATGATTTTGCTAAACTATTAAAATTAGATATGATTTTACTAAAATATTTCCTATAACTCTATATTACTATTAATATTAATATAATTAACTCCAATAACAAATCAGTGACCAATTAGTAACAATTGGACCTCTCATCCAAGTTAAATATGTATCAAGCACAGTCTCTACAGAAAGATGTTGCTGACGCAAAAAATATACATGCAAAACAATTCTCTCAACTGTATTCAAGATTAGTGTGTTTGTACACATGTAAAGTAAAAAGTAAACAACAGATTAGGAAATGGCAGGCAGCCACCACCTCACATGGTACATTCTGTTTGATTAAAGTACACAAAAGTTGACCAAAAGGGTTTGTTGAAAGAAAATGGCAAATAGATTATGTTCTACCTCCCCAGAAACAGCAAACCAGAATACAGTATGCTCAGTCACTCCTGTGAGATATGGTGCCAAATCAAGGGAATACGTGCAGAATTTTGCAATAGTCTGTAAGGAGTTGGTGTTAATCCTGGTATCTGCATATTGAAGCTAATTTATTTTATTACCTTCCATTTGGGCCTACTTGACTCACAAAATTGTCCCAGATTAAAGCTGAGATTTTACACTGATTTAACTAAACCAATGTAAAATTGACAGCAACTGTGTTTAATGTTTTGTATAGGATTTACTTCTTCAAAAAGTTTACAGGTGCAAGTGAAACAAATGCAGCCAATTTAAACCAATTTAAACTATGAGAAAACCCATTTGTTTCTTGCATTGCTTCTGTTACCTTAAACAGTTTTGTCCAATCTGTTTTCAGCTGGACAATTTCAATGTGAATTTTACAGCTGTTTTCAAGCAAACAGAACTGTGCCTGTATTGTAAGAAATAATTGTTAATAGTAAAAACTCTGCCCCACTAAAATCAATGTCAAATATTACTCAAGAATTAGATTTTTAATGAAGAATTCACTAATATCCTGATCAGATGTCAGCTGATGCCATTCTCATTCTCTTTATTTAATCTACTGAACACGTAACTAATACTAAGATCAAGGTCAAACCAACATTCTAAAGCACTTTCATACGAAATTGATATTCTTAGAAACTTGTTTGTGGTTTGGAAGACAGTAATCTGTTTCCACAGATGAATTGAAATGCATTTGTCCTGTAATCATTTTCTTCATTTGCGCAAAATTCTTCCCTATAACTCTGGTCAACTGTTCTTTAAGTGCCACCCCACACTGAAATGAAAGATGCAATTTCCTATTACATCTAAACTGATTTCCCCACCCCCCCCCCCCCCCAGAGAGTTAATTAGTGGAAAACTTACTTTACTGAGAAGTGGGCTCAGATAAGTGCCAATGCACAGAAGAGGGGATGGGAACATAGGCTGGTACAGAAAAATGTCTCTTAGGGGCTACGAACCATTTTATTGTTTAAGCTATAAGATCAAGCCAATCCTGCCTATATTCTTGAGTCCTTTTGAAGGACAAGACTCACACAAGCATGAGTGCCCACTGGCTCTAGCTCATGCATACTCTTATGAATAAAGCACTGGTCATGATTGGTGAATTTGGTCTTAGGGCTAATACTGAGAATACTCCTGCAGTACAGCACAGATATTACAGAAGAAATATCTATGTTACAACTACTTGCCACCATCAGTGTGCTCAGGAAGATTTTGGTTTTGTTTTTGTTTATTTTAATCCTTCAATAAATTAGTGTTATTCATAAATTGTTCTGGTGAGTAATCTACATGTTTCTTGAAACAATCTATACTTGGAAATTCAGTTGAGCTGTTTCATCAACCATTTCTATTAGACAGTGAAAATTTTTTTCTTTTTTTTTTTTTCTGAATAGTAACAGCAAGCCACACAAAAAAGAACACAGACTACAGAAATCTGCAGGTCTTTGGGCTGTTAGAGTTATAATCTCTTCTTGCATTTTTTATAAGTCAATAATTCAATTTGGTACATTTCTGAGTTCAAAAATCTTTTAATATGTTGCTAGGTCATGTAAGCTGATTCTCTGTATGTGACCTGAGTCCTAGAGTTTTATGTAGGTATTGCGGTTTAGACCCTCCATTACTTACTTACTTAAAGCTCATATTCCACAGAGTGTCCAGATCTGTATTTGGTGACAGCGGTAGCCGGTAAATCCATATCTGACTGTTCTTACACTTCAACATTCTTGATCTTAAACATGTGCATCATGTTCTTCATATACTGTTGTGGGTTAACCCTGCTGCAGATAAGCACCACACAGTTGCTCACTTACTTCCCTCCACCAGTGGAATGGAGGAAGAGGAAAGGAAGAATTAAACCAAGAAAACTTGGGGATCAAGATAAAACAAACAAGCAAACAAACAAACTACTATTTAATAAGTGAATCATAAATGGAAGATGAAGGAATAAAACAAAACGAAACAAACGATGCAAAAGCAATGACTTACCACTTCCCTTGGGCAGATCAATGCTCAGGCAGTTCCTGAGCAAAAGATGGTTAAACCCGAAAAGCCCCCTCTTCTCCCTTTTAATGCTGAGCATGATGTTATATGGTATGGAATATATCTTTAGTTATTTGGGGTCATCTGTGCAGTTGCGTCCCCTACCTGCCCACTGCACACTCTCTCCCTTGGCAATCTATTCACTGTTGGGACAGAGTAAGAAGCTGAGAAGGCCTTGATGTTGTACAAACACTGTTCAGAAAAAGCTAGAATATTAGTGTATCAGCAGTACTGGTTTGGTCAAAATTCTAAAATATAGCACTGTATGAGCTGCTATGAAGAAAATTAACTCTATCCTAGCCAGGCCCAGTGAGTACACCTAAATGCACCCTACATGTTAGAATAGGCAGCATCACCTTACTTGATCAAGGAAATACACGATATGACATGTTAATATAAAAGTAAAAGACATTAGGTGTTCAATAGTTTCTAAATTCTTTTTATGAATTATTACCATAAAGTTCTTATTTTTCCCCTTCGTTGTAGTAAATGCCTTTTTGAAGGGTAGGATCAGGTCATATAGCCTGCTGATTATAACACACAGTTGAGGTAAATGTTTTGTAGCTATAACTTACTCATAGAAAAGGACAGTTATATCACAGCTCAGGTTCCTTCAAGCAGTATCTTCTGGTGCTTCGCATCGATGTAGAAGAATGCCTTTTGCAAATTTTGTTAAGAGGGTGTTTCAGAGTAATGTTCTTGTGATAAAATTGGAAATGCATTTTCAGCTCATATTATCCTTTTCAAACATTGTAAGCTAACCCAGAATTAAACTTCAGTCTTCCATTTTACACCAGATTTATAACTAAGTGATATTCTACAATATTTCTTTTGAGTGCAGGTCCAAAAGCAGGTTTCACTTTTATGCCTAGGTTGAAGAAAATCAGTGCAAACACTGCCTGTCATATCTGACTGAGTGAGCTTGCTACTCCCAACCAATAAAACTGCTGTGCACACTGAGTAAATCCTTGCTGCCCTCCTTTAAATGATAAAGCAGCTTTATAATAATCTTTGCTTTTAACACCCCACCTTCATCAGGTTTTATTTTAATTGCTTCATTAAAATATTTCAAAGTCCATCTGAGAATCTCATCTGTTCACCCTTAAAACTTCTTTCAGAGAAAACTGATTCATTTCCCTTCTGATTTCCTGTCATGAGAGTGAATTATGTAAATGGGATGAAAAAATAATTGATTGCAAAGCTGCAAACTGGTGGGAATTTGTGGAGAACACAGGCTGGGAATATCTGAGGGACATGAAATAATAGTGACTGCAGGGATAAACAGAGACAAGGAATAAAGACAGGGTCCAATTTCCATTAGTGGGTGTACTTTGCATTTATACAACCTCCATGTTTGGGAAGGGAGGACAAACTTTAGGGAACTTTAATCAGGAGTACAAAAATAAATTATTTTCTGCTTAATTAAAAAAAATTGTAATGTTTAATTGTCTGGATTTATTTACCTTTTTGAAAAACAACTTCTAATCATTAACTGCAGTAAATACTGAAGTTATTTATACTGTCTTCAAATACAGCTGATTTAGCTGATTTAATAAATTTACAAACAAATAAAAAGTGGTCCTAATGTGCTGGAAAAGGCCTGCTTCTGAAAGATGGTTAAGGACTGTGGTTTTACAAAGCATTCAGAATCAACTATTACTATATGTCAAAGGGAGTAGTAACTGGTAATCAGTGAATAGATTGAGAGAGTAGCTGTTACCCAGTCAGCCTGAAATGAGTATTCTGAAATTCCAAATACTCACCTAAAACTTGATTCTGTTTGTAAAATTACATTTTTGGTGGTAGAACTGTAACTATACTAACAAAGACTTTTAGTCAGAAGAATAATAATGTCATTCTTGTCTGCAAATAAAATGGTGTCATATAAATTTGATGTGCCAGACATGTTGAAATATGTGCGTTATTTAAGGGACTGCAAAAATGTAGATGGATTTAGGACAAATAGTAATTTTTTTCTGGTTTCTTTTCTGTCTTATTAACAGAATTGAAGCTTAAAATACTAGATAACCATGCCTTATTTTTTAATCCATTTAGATGTATCTAATGGGCATATAAATTTTATACACATAATATGATTATAGCATCGCTGTTTCCTCTTCTTATCTACATTTTTCTTCTTTTCATTCCCATTGACTCCATAATAACTGATAATGTAAAGTGTTGTTCACTTAAGGATTTTGTTGATTTTTTTTTAATTGGAGAAAAGCTTTTGCCAAAAAAAAAAAAAAGGATATTTACATTGTTTTCTGAGAATGGTTTTGCATGGATTTTGTTTAATCTGGTTAGGAGAGAAATTCCAGTCAGAAGTTCTCCACTGAGAAAGTTCTGCCTAAAGGAATTTGCTACAGAAATAACTTTAACTCATCCATATACTAAGACTAGTTTGTTTAATACACACAAAACTGAGATCTACTGTTCTTTATTCACTGTGCTGTAGCCTCTGGATAAGCTTTGAGGGGTTATTAATAAAATTGTTTAGTCACCTAACTCATGTATACAGTTACAAATCGACACTGTCATTTGTAGTTCTACATCCTGTCTTTTAACTGAGTTCATAATCAGTTGTCTATCCTGAGAGCAACATGGCAGTCTTTTTTCCTGAAAGCAAACTAATTCAGATTGACCCAATGAATTCAGTAAGAGTCTTTACACAAAATGCAGAGCTAGTTAAGGAAAAGGAAAAAAAAAAGGAGAGGGAAAAAAAAAACCCAAACCACACAAAAAAACACTCATTCTAAGATTCCAACCCTGGTTTTGTGTTTTATCAACTTATTCTTTAATACTTAAACAATCTATAGGTGTCCCTATACTAAGTCTCTTTACTAAGGGGACTGAGATACCCAATTATGCTGTTTCTTGCTCTTTCTTTCACTGACCCTACAGGAGTTGTATTACTTGTAGTACCACTGCATGAAATAAACATACAGTTTGTCCATAGCCTGATGATAAATGCATTTTTGGGAAGCAAAGACTGGGTTTCTATCTTCTTGTGTTTGGTGACACATCTGACCTCTTACTGAGAGGGAGACAGCTCGACTTACAGAGCTGTTACATTCATAAGAACACTATTTCCACCTGATGATTTCAGTAGCTACTAAACATGACACGTTAAATGTGTCCTTCATGTGCCTATCTCTGTATGAGCATTAGGCATAAGAACCCCTTGCTCTGCTAGTTGTAGTGGCAGTAGGAATGAGAATGGCTCCAAAAGACTTGACCCAGATGGAGGTGAAAGAGCAGAACTTCAGATTCTTAAAGGTTTCATGACCAAAATTTGGGTCTTAGTAATCTAAAGTTCTGGAGTTTATGTTACATACTGTGGCATATAAGTGCCACCTAATTGTCACTTAATGTAGCTTGGTCCTTACTCTCAAGACAGAGTGGGAAAGTCAAATCTGTGCTATTCACTTTATGTTATGTTATTAAATTTTTATGTTAAATGGGAGTTATCCAACTGAATTAAAGCAAACAGACACATTAGATTTTTCATTTCCAGCTTTGGGAATATTTTAACTGTAATTCTAATTTTATTAGTAAATTTGCTATATAATACACACTTGTCAGTGTTTTTCTCTCCAAAGCATCAGACATTTGCTGGTAAATACCCCTTCCCCATCTAAAATGAGGAGCTCTAATTATAGCATCTACATCTTTGATGAGAAAAGGTCTTTTTAACTGAGTGCTAATTATGATTAATTTATTTATTGATGCTGCTATCATTTATACTTCAATGCACCTGCTAAAATGGCAATAAACTTTCAAACATATATCTTTTTATTCATTTCCTTTATTTAGCTAAATAAAAAAATATTTTTGTAATCAGTAATCACATTTCTTATTTATAGCATCCTTAATGAGAAATAATATGACAGTATTTTTTTCAGTACTGAGGCAATCTGGAAAGCACCAAGAGATATAAATTTGCAAGTGCAGAAGAGCAAATATTGTAAATATACATCAGTTGCAGATAGGCTGCTGCCATCATTTGGTTATGCAAATTATTAGTATGGAAATAGCAAAACTTTTTTAAAAAAAGCCTCATACATATTTAAAAAATGCATTTCAAATTAATGAAACATGTTTTACCCTATTCTTTCATGCAGTACCATTTCACCACATGTACAATCTTATTGCCTAGGTAGAAAGACACAATGGCTCAGATACTCATCTGTCCAACATGTGCAACAAGACAGACATTAGTTGTGAGAAAAACTTTATTAAAAAAAATCACTCCTTTTTACTCTTCAGAACCACGTCACAATTTTATACAATGAATCCACACAGAGTTGAAAGGGAATGAGATCTGGCCAAATACATCCACACTTTTGCTTAAGCATCTTCACAAAAGCTAAGCCACGGATTACGTAGTTTTTGGGGATGACCAAGGCTTCAGCCAACACTTCTCCTGCCAACTGGTTTAGGCAGGGCACTGCAATCGTGAGGCTTTCGGTTATCCAAAAGGCCCCTGATGTGGAAAACTGCAGACTTTTTCCAAACTCTTTAAGCGGTTCCTGATTTTGGAGAGTGGGGAAAGTCCTTAAAGTGCTTCTACTTTTCCCCACAGTGCACAGGAAGGAGAGACGAGAAAAAGCTAGGAGCAAATTACTGACTACACTCCTCCCTGTCTACAGCATGTCCAACTGGAAGCCAAAGAGTTGTTCAGAGAAGATGAGGAGGGAGAGGCAGCAGTCTCCATTTAAAACCAGTAGCTGGGAGCCTAGACCTCTGCCCCCCCATGCCTGTGAGGGGGACAGGAGCAGGGTCACACCCTCTTTCTTCCAGAGTGATATGATACAGTCAAGAGTCCCAACATGGAGCTCTGAGCCTGAGGCACTGTCTGATCCTCAAACAACAAAAGAAAAGAAATAAAAAGGACTGGTGTTTTGGGGCTGGGTTTTGGTTTTGTTGCTGGTTTGGAGGGGGGGCTTCATGTGAATAAAAGCCCTGAGCTTGGTTTGCTGTGATATTTGCCTTCATACTATTCATTATTTTCAAATATTAGGACAACTGCTGAGTATTCAGAAAAGCAACTGAAACATCAGAAAATGTTTCATGAAGTTTAGCATGATTGAGTACATGTTTAAATCACAAATAAAACTGCATTATACAATAAGAAAAAGTAAAAAGCATTTCAAACCAGCAACTTCACTATGCAAATGTGTCTGAACTCCTAAGCAAATAATAAAGACATTTTTAACCTTCATTATTTGAATGAGTCATTGAACAATTGAATGATTCACAAGTTAAAAATCATGAATGATTCACTAAGTTAAAGATGGTTGACATTCATAATAAATCCGCTTTATGCAGGACACTTAATGGAGTTTAGAATATCTTCATAGATACTGTAACAGCTAATGACCCTCTTACATTTCTCACCCTTCTTGATGTCTTTCTGAAAATTCACTTAATAAAAATGTTGGGAACTCTGAAGCAAAGAGACAGCCTGAGAAGAAATTTGTGTTTGACAGCAGACTCCACCCCAAGACATAGCTCTCCTGGGCAGGGCTAGGCATGCTCTGAAGTGCATCATAATTAAATTAACAGTTCAATATTTAAAATTAGTTCTGTACTTTTTCCAGGAGAGACCTTGGAGATATTTAATCTTCAAATACAACTGGCATAGAGGTCCTGAATGGAGTCTGGGAGCCTGTCATATTGTAATATTAACCACCAGTAGTCTTATGAGAGTAACACATATACACTGTGCCATCTAACTCTGAAATCTGGTAATCTCTGAATTCAGATACGGAATTTTATATTACTTCATCAGGTCTACCTTTTAAGAATCTGCCAACAGCTACAGCCTTCAAGCAAATGTGGATAGAAATTAAATAAATTAAATTAAATTGAATAAATAAATCTTCAAATAAAAGCAATTGGAATAGTTTGTGACTCCTTCATGTGATACAGAAGACAAAACAATAACGATAGAAGATAAAATGCATACTGACCTGCATCTAGCAGAAGCAATGGCAGGTAAGGAACTAACAATTTGAGTTTGTCATACACATTAGTTTAATCTCAATAATCTCAATGCAGAGAATTAGGCTTTGGCCATGAACTTGTCTGACCCTGACAAGAGCTGGGAGAAATTCTAAGCTCTTTCTTTTTGAAGGCCAAATGATTATTTTTTTTACTATGGGACACTTTGAGAAGTAGCAATTAGTACAATTGGAAATCACTTACACCCCCTAAAAGAGAAATTGATTCGAAAAGTTTTCTTTTTCACCTTCCTTTTCACCTTACCTTTCAGATCCTACAGTACGTAACAGAGTTTTCCACAAGCACCTAGAAAGTAAATCATCACATTTTCTACAGAGCTGATTGAAATTTGGCCCTAAAGGTGCTACAGCAGTTTACTGTATCAGAATAAAAGTTTTCTGAATTTATATTTGTAGTCATATCTTGAGTCTTTGAGAAGGTCATAATGAAAATTAACATGAGTACTTAATGAACTACCAGAGCTCTTTGACATATTTTAAGGCAATCATCATTAATATGAGTTGAGACCAATTCATGTCAGATAAGTATTAGTCTTAATAATGAATCCCTGGCCAGTAAATTTTCATCCAAATAATGCTTGTCTGTATACTGGAAACAAAAAATGAGCCCGTTCATTTGCCAAAATACAGAAGTGGGTGGATGAAGCAACTTAAACATTCATAAAGGTGAGATAATTTACTGGTACATATGTATTATTTGTTTTATCATATCAAACAAAAATTAATGTATAAAATCCACTGGAATGATCAAAGTATTTAAACAATACATCATCTTCTTCCTTGTAGCAATTATAAAGTTTAATGAGAACCAAATTCCTGAAATATTGACAATATGAGAAGTAAATTCCACTTTCCTCAGCATCTCATTTCTAGCATTGTCACGCAGATGATTATTTCTAGAAGTTTTCCACTGCATAAAGACAGGACAGTGAAAAATAACATTTGACAAAGGTCCAAAAAGATATATAACTTAAATCTCCAGAACAAAATTTTTAGAAAGAATAATAGGATGCTCTCTATTTTATACAGAATAAAATTCCCAACACTTAACAACAGATTTTAGTAAAGTTTTCCAGTTCAAACACTGAAAAGTCTTGTAACTCACGGTATCAAAGTTTCTGGTGTGGAAGATGCCAAAATAAGATAGAAAACCCTCAAAGACACAATAGAAGATTATTGCAGCAATAACAAATACAGAGATTATTCTTGTATTATTTACCAGCACACATCTGTATAACAGTCCTTGAATTTCAAGAACAAGGACTGAAGAAGAACAGCAGGGAGGCAATTCTCCATCCTGCTACTCTGGAGAAGGCTTTTTGGTATTTAGCTTTCCATTTAAAGGAAGTAAATTAGAGACTTCTCCAATTTTCAGACAGCATTAAAACAGCTGGTCACAGGGATATCACCAGTTGTGGAAATGCCTACAGGTAGCGACCTTTCCTCCTCATCAAGGAGTAGCAAATTAGCAACTTGAAGGCCCCTGAAGTTGGAGGCATAAGAAAAGAGAAAATCTTTTATAAAATGAATTTAGTTAAAATTGTTTCACTTAGTGCAGTTAAACCATGTGAATTTGAAACACCAAGCTTCAGCACATGCACATAAATATGCAAGCACTGGGCAGCAAGATTTTCACGTACCCATACAGAAGCACATGCACACACACAGAGACATACACACACAAAGAGCCTTTTTCATCAACAGTAGCTTCAAGCTTTTAAGCCACACTCATTTTTCTTGGCTTAGGAAGGATGAGCTCTCCTGGAGAATTTTGAATTCTTGGTATTGGGCCTGTAGATACTTGCCTTCTTATGTTTTGCTGTTTTAAAGGTCTGGTTAAAATCCCACCAAAGTAAATGGAGAGATGGGACAAGCCTTGAATGCCATGAGGACCTAAAGTTTCATAACCTCTAAATCCTAATCCTTCACAGAGCTCTGCAGTTGCTCTTAAAACAACTTTGTGCAGGCAGAGCACGCAAAAAGTATCAAGCATCTCAAATATTTACAGGACTATGTAACCACTGTAGCCTCAGATATGCATCAGTACTGCCTCCATTTGATAGGCACCTTGGACATTGGTACCTATAAACTTCCCCGTACTTCTGTCATCAGAGTTTTTCATGCATTTTCATTTTGTCCTCTGCATTTTATCATCCTCAGTCTCACTTTCCAGCTTATTGCCATAGGCTACTAGACTGGAACAAAGCTCTGTGTGATGCCTGCTAAAAGAAGAGGAAATCACATAAGGAAATTTGGTTATATCCACTATAATAGGTCTTAATCCCCTAAGCAGTGCAAGTTGTGGAACATCAGCCAAGTTATTCAGAGAGACAGGATGAAAGAAGTTATATGATATTGATACTTTCTCTCTTTTAGCTAAGAGAACAAAGGGTCACAGGTAAAGGGCCAAGCAAAGGCATCATTTCAAAAGAACAGTTTAGTGTCAGCAATAGATATGACCTATCATTCAGATAAGCAGAAATACCAATAAAAAGATTCCCATCTCTGAGACAAACCTTTCTCATTACTGTAGAAATTGGAAGATGCCATCTTGTCTCATTTGGGCAAAGTTAGAATAATGATGCCTGTTATTTTTTTGTTCTAGTCAAAACTCTTCATTTGACTGCAGAGACAGGTAAAGAAATAAAAAATGTAAGAGAGCTGAGAGTGAGAAAACAAATAAGGCACCAGCTGTGGTTAGGATTTTTGTTTTCTGTACTATAGAGAGCCTTCCCACTTGGTCATGAAATGAGCCACATCAAACTATTATGCATCAGATCAAGCCATTACAATGCATCTTAAAATTATACACATTAAAAAACCACTATGAAAAACAAAACATGCTGAAGAGATAATGTGCAAATATCAGTTTATAAAACTGATGAATATCAGGTCAAGTTTAAAAGCAGCCATGTAGTCCAGAAAGCAGAATAACTGCCAGACCAGATATATTTTAGGTGTGTGATAACTCTGCTGCTTGGAATATTCAGTGGGCAGAACAGGGGGTTTGCACACTGCTAGGAGCATCAGGAAGAATGACTAACAAAATAATCTTATCATCTTTAGCACACACCAAGTTATTTTATACATGTCCGTGGTACTGCACATAGAGAAAAGACTGAAGAAGTGGCAAGCTTCCTGAAGGGAGGAAGGATCAACTGATCAATAAGTACATCTCAGCCTGATTGCAGAGTGGCTCTGACAGACTGATTAATAGAGCTGCTACCCAGACACTGTTGCCCGGAAGGATGGTAGCTTGAATATGAACCTTTGAAGATGGGCTAAAAATGCTGTGGAAATACAAGCAGAAGGGATTATCCTGGAAGGGGGGGGGGGAACAGATCTGCTTGTCATGCTGATCAAACTCACAGTAATACATATGATTCCAAATCCATAAAAAAGACAATATAGCAAGAACACATGAATGAATAATGTAACATGAACAATAGATATCAAAGTTCATTGTTACTCCACTATCAATGAAATGCACTGTGAAGCTTCCCCTTCATGCTGCACAGCAGGTATTGTTTTGGAACCACTATCAAGGGCAACAGATTCAAGGATCATTGCTTTAATGCATCACAAATTGTGTTACAACTTGCAAGTGAAAATAGATTCTTTCTTTGCTCCCACTGTATCCCACAATAGACTGAGGAAGGCAGAACCAGAGATTGTCTAATGAATATTAAGCATGTCCCAACAGTGCATTTCTAAGATGATGTAGACTATATACATGTATCACTGCCACCTGCTGCATAATTATCATGTTATTCCAGTGAACCTTAGTTTCTACTCATGTCCTAGTCACCATTTACAATCAAGGAAAGATGATTCTGTTCTCCTGTTATGGATAACATTGATTGATAATTCTTCATATGGTAGTTGAAAATAAAAATTAAATATAATCTGTGCTCTTTTATGTTTAATACTGAAGGTCTCAATTATAGGTAGTAGAGAGGACCTGTTAGAGACCTTTCAATGCAAACAACATTCATTATATTTTGGGTAAGACATACTGCATAAAATACAATTGAAAAGACTATAAATATTTAACACCTTGCCTTTTTAATTATTTTTGTTCCCCACACATATGATATAGTTTCATTTATACTGTGTTCAAATATATACATTACTCTTTAAATAACCCCTGTAAATTGTGCTTCACTTATATCAAATATTCATCACATAACACTGCAGTTCCGAGGAAAATTAGTCTTACTGTACATCCATCAGTATTCTGCAAACATTGATTAACCTTAAGATGGAGAAAGATATGAAAAAAAGCCTTCAATGAGTTAAAAAAAAAAGAAACCAACATTTTTGCATTGAAACTTTCCATCAATTTTTTTTTTCATTTTTTTCCTGTTTTAAAAAAAAACAACAAACAAACAAAAACCCACCCCCCCAAAAAAAAACCAAACAAACAAACAAAAAAAGCAGAAATCACTTTCTACTGAAAAATTGAAAGTATTTACAGACAAAACTCCTTTTAAACTCACTCTAATAATAAAGCTTTTATTCTGGTCAGGACTGTTCTGTAAATCCTAGCTGGAGCTATTTATATCTTTATTAACCTCAAAACCCTTTGAAAATCTGGTCGTTTTGAAAATGAGATTCAGGATATATCTAGCCTGAGAAATGGACATGGTACAAAGTCATTTAGTAATAGTCACCATAGTCATGGTACTGAATCAAAATCAGTGCAGCTGTACCTGAGTGGCACTATTTCCCACTAATAAATTTTATTGGTAGGAAAGCTGACTGTGTCTCTGCACTGATTTCCTGTTCTGAGCCAGTATCTCTAAACCATATTGTACATCAGGTACTTGTCTAGAGACCTCTACCACCAAACTCTTCTAAGTAATACAGACATACTCCAGGCAATTCCTAGCCAGTAACTTGAGAGAAAATTTTGTAAAGCAGCTTTACAAAAACTTTAATGGCATTCAGACTCCTACCTGTATTACACTTTTTAGGCACAAAGAAGGATAACATTCTCTGAAAAAGGAATAACAAAGCAGCACTGTCTTTACAGTCTAATGTTTGAAATTAATTATTACTACTTGATAAACCACTTTATTACAAGACTATGATAAATATACCCATACAAGTTCTCAGATAACAATCCATGTAAAGGACAGGAATGAATACCTTAATATGTGGATTAGAAGTACTGTGCAAGGAGTAAAGATTGATGTTAGAAATATACATCACCTTAATTTTGAAACCATTTGAAATTTAGTTCACATAATACAATAAACAAAGTCCTTGCAGCAAAGGAGTATTTCCTAAGACAGCTGTCCAAGGGAATGGTTATTGCTTCCTTTCCAAAGGAAGGAAGACTTTCTAATAAGATATAGGAAATGTTCTAATGAAAACACAAAAAGAAATTCAGACTTGTTTACAGTTCCTGACAGAACTTCATCTTGTCTGCAAAGATTCCTTGCATCATCAAGAGCTAACAATGTTATGGTTGAAGCAGTCTGAAAAGAAAAATCTTACAAAAGGCAAGATGGCTATATGGTTGTAAGAAAATTAGAGAGACAGCAGAGAGGACTGAAGAAGTGAAACATTAAGTGGTGGTAAATTAATATTTAATTGTGTGCATGATTAATATTTAATTGTGTGCATGATATATTGCTATATTAAAAACAAATTCTGTAACAGATATATATTATTATTCTATGAGATTAATAAAGCTGTGTGTATCTCAGTAATAGCTGATGAACACTTCATTAATTTTGATTCTATTAAGAAATTCAGTTAATTTTATGCCTATTTTTCCACTATATACATCTATGGCACTCTTTTTCTCACTCTCAGTGAAACCAAACCTGTGCAAATTTAACCATAAACTAAAGCACTGTAAATTGTCCATAGCTGAAAACTTTTGAATTCTATAAGAGAAGTTAATTAAAATGTCTCATCCTCTCCTACACAAAGCTATTGCCATAAATACTAAGGCCCATTTGCTTCTTTTTATGTTGATACTCACTCATATACTTGCATACAGATTCTTTTCAAACAGTTCATACCGCAAGTGGAACAATATGGTACTGGTGTTTAATTATTGTTTCTTCAGCCAATGTCTTTAATGTAATTAAGTCAAACTGACTTCTTGCTGTAAAGATTTATATTCAAATAGGGTTTCACAGAACATCTTTAACAGAACAGTTATATCAAAATGAATCACATGAAAATAGTTTTCCTTTGTCTTTAACAGAATCTTGCTGCCAAACAATAACATCTATTTTTTAATGTTGATCAACGATGGGAATAGGAAGAAGAAGGAAAAGCAATGCATTGGCAACAACTGAGCTCCCACAAATGGAATTAAAGACCTTTGGATTTGAATGCATGAAGTTGGGAGAAGACAGAAGAACCTCCAGATGGAGGCAATCACAGACAACGGCAAAAAAGTGCCAGAGCTGAGCTGTAGCCATGGGTAGCGAGCTCTTAAGGAGTAAACTGCAATTTCACCAACCATTCTTCTGAGCAAGCCAACCATAACAAAAGGATGAGAAGTGTTCTTATCCAGTCCTGATGATCATTCAAACTGATCTGTGTAATGATGGCCTCAGTGATCCTTTGTCCTTTTATAGTAAACTCTAATGTAACAGAAAATCTTTAATTGGGTGAAGAATAATCAAATTAACTCAGATGGAGGAGGAAATCTATGCCCAAATAGTAATTAAGAAGACACCACCAAGAAAAAATACATATCTTTTCTGTTTTAAAATATAAATGAATGTGAGTGGAGGTTTTTTGTTTGTTTGTTTGTTTTACCTGTATAAACACAGTTATTGTTGTAGCCTCAGCTAACAGCCAGACTCCCACCCAGGCACTCAGTTACTACACACACACACACACACAAACACACACTGTATGGAATGGGGAGTGAAATAGGAAAAAATGCAATGAGAACATTTGTCTGTCAAGATAAAGACAGGAAGATTACTTGCCAATTACTGTTAGAGGCAAAACTGACTCAACTTGGGGAAAAACAATTTATTGTCAGTTAAAATAGATCTGGGTAGCAGAAAACAAAAACACAAATGCTAAAACACCTTTCCTCTCTCCTTTCCCAGGCTCACCATCATTCTGCCACTCCAAATACTACTACCTTCCCATCTTTTTGACACTACTTCCCTCACACTTTTCCTCTGCTCCAGTGTGGCCTCTACATGGTCTGCAGTTCTTTCAGGAATATCCAACTGCCACAGCATGGGTCTTCCACAGGTTGCAGTGTGGACATCTGCTCCAGCATGGAGCAACTGCTCCTCTTCCTGCCCCTGCTCTGACTTTGGTGTTCCTTCTGCCCTTTATCACTCTTTTTGTTCCATCCTCTTCTCTCCATATAGAGTTTTCTGCCCCTTTTAAAATACATTTTCATAGAGGCAACACTAGCTTCCCTGATAGGCCTGCTTTATCTTCAGGGAACCAGCGGTGTCCAGCACCAGGCAGCCCCTGACCTCTACCCACAGAAGCTGCCCCTGATGGCCTCCCCAGCTACTAACACCTTGCCATGGACACCCAGAACAGATGCAATCAATCATCTTTACTGGAATGCTGCAAATTATTGTTTCTCTGGAAGTATCAATCAAGTAGAAAATGTCTGCAATTGTAGCAGCTAACATAACGCCCTCAGCAAGTCAGAGCTAAGAAACTGGTGTGTCTGAAACTTCAGCAAGATAAAGGCACAAATAATGCTTCAATAAAGACGAAAGAGAAACAAAAATTACATCTGGATTTCTGCAGATGAAATTTTGTGCTATATTAATGTGTATTCAGATTCTGCCAATGATGTTCTTAAACACTAAGTTTGCATAAAGTTTTAATAATTTATTTTATACAAGATTCTTAAAAAAAGATTGAATATTTATCTGTTCAACAGCTGAACCTGATGTTACAGGTAAGTTACCTGGTACTTACCATGCAAGGGATAATAAGTCTGGGTATTTATACCCAGTGACAAAGGAAAAGAGCGGTGAAAGAATTTTGGTGACTGACACAGTGTGCAAATCAACAGTAGAAGCGCTTAAGGAGAAAGGTCCTAGTCTCTCCAAGATTTTGATCTGGAATTACAGCCGTACTAGAAGATACTGCATGATCCTACCTCAAAGGCAGGATTGCATAGTGTGGCCTTTGGCTGACACTAACACATTAAGGATCAACAGCCTTATCATTTTGGGGGTTTGGTTCCAGTGCAATGTTTAATTTATGTAATTAAAACATTGCTTTCCGCTTTGTGGTTACACTGTGGCACAGAGTGAATGTTAGGTGGGACAACAAGAGAGTAAAGAAGAGATGCTGGAGTTAGAAATCTCCTTCAGTGCTGAATTGCTGAAATAATATTGAAAACATATAACTAGTGTTTTGGATCACAGCTGGGACCAATAAAAGCCTGTGAAGAATTTCTGTAAATTATACTATCCTGTGGGGGGCCAAGGAAATGTTGTTTCTCATTTAAAATAAATAGTCCCCCCTACTAACTTATTCCTAATCATGCAAACAACAAAGGAATTAAGTAGGCCATTTCCATACATATGACTGTTTCTTTTATGAAATGTAGTTCACCAGAAATTCAGAGCTAATTGATTTAGAGGAATTCATGTTTGTAAATTTTTTCAACATTGTAACAAAATCCAATGACTTTATTTTATGCAATTCCATTTCTTATTATAGCATTTAAAAATGACAACATTGAGTGCTCAACGTGTGTTCTGTTTGCATTGCAAAGCAATGGGGTTTGCCTATAAAAGAAGACAAAGTATTTTGTCGGATCCACATTGCCAATGACATTGTTCATGAAATAAAAGCAATGTCACAGTTTTCTGCAGAACCAACTGTTTTTGTCATCTACTTTGAAATTTGTATGAGTAGCTCTAAATTCAGAATATTTGCTTTAAAACTAGTAATCTGCATACAAAAATGAGAAAGAGCATTTTAGAGTTGCTTTAAAACTTTCCTCAAGAAAAGTGCGTTTGGTTGTTGCTGTATTTTTCATCACTTATGAATGAAATCACTCAGACTAGACGTGTTCTAAAAATGTACATAGGGCAACCCTTTTGTAGGTTCCATCCTAATACCTAGAAGCTAACCACCTTTCTTAGATACTCATGATTCTGCCTGCCAGTTAAGGACATCTGAAAATGTGTTCATTTGATTCCATCTGCCTATCCAACCACTGAAATACTGAGAAAACATGGACTGCAAAAAATTCTTCTGTTCATTTTTCATTTGATAATCCAATTTTTAATCTCTGCTTTAATGCTGCTTAGGATCTAAGGTGCCTAAACCACCATATGGCTCTTTCCTGCCCTTTCCATTATACAGTAATTTCTCAGAAAAACAAGGAAAAATCTCAGGTTCTGGGATTTTCATAGACTAAACGTTCATTATCAGGGTAATTATGGCATGTATTAGATGGGATCAAGAGTGCATTGCTCAGCTCATTCAATCATGGTGATGCTTACTATTAAAATGAGTTCTTACCACTCACACTTATGCAAATTACACCACAGATCTCCAGAAGTACATCTCAAAGCTTTAAATAGTACATACAATCTTTAGAAGTGGGCACTAAAAATACTTTACTACTATTTCAGCAATTTCATTGATATGATGCCTAGGCCTGTGGATGAAGGCAAGATATAAATAGCATATACATGGTTCTGTAACTTCTCATTTTAAAGCAATCCTTGTGCAAAGCTTCAACTAAGCTGCAGTGATATTTAATTATTTGAGGATGAGCTGCAGGTATTGTGATGCTTCACTAGCCACTTCATTCAAAGCTAACTGATAAAAGGACGAAAGGTAGCAGAAAAGCAGTAGACCTCCTTAAAAATAATTAGCTGCTTTGAGGAATGCTGGAACAGTTCAAGCTGTCATGCTTCACAGTGAAGCAAGTACCAGCCATACATCACATAACTAGAGCAACATTAAATACAGGATAAGAATACACTGATGTAAGTATTTACATTTTCCCCTAGCTCCAGGCTTCATTTCTGCCTCTCTATTGCTCCCTGCATAGTGGCTATACAATTATGTGTGTTCCTCTACAATATAAAAAATTAAAATCCAGACAAAATTAATCAATTTTGTGCTATACAGTTTCTCAGCTGGACCCTTACCCTGATCCTGTTCACTGTGCACCTGAATAAATAACTCTGGCAGCACCATACAAGTAAGGGGACAATTACTCTCTAAACTGGCTTAAGTGCAACAGTTAATATATGACTGTGACATTATGTAAAGCTACATATTTAACAGAAGTCTTTAGCAAGCTCTTTGCAGTGACAAAGTGGTCTTTTTCCCTGATAACTTAGTTGATTTCATACTCTCTAAGCTGTACCACTTAATTCAATGTTTTCCTTTGCATGTGCATTACTTTTCACTTATAAGAGATTGATAACATGCCTGGCAGCCTTAAACAAAAATGAAATCATTTAGGAAAAAAAAAAAATTAAAAACTAGGACTTTGATTCTACAATGCTAAATCAAATAAGATTTACACAAAATATAGCATCTTAAAAAACTGTTTTGAACAGAGCATACAGCTTAACAGCAGAATTTGTCCTTGCTCACATAACCTTAGACAGTTATGTTTTCTAACCAGCAGAGACTTGAGTTGGAAGAAGAAAAACTGCATCAGAAATTGTAAACGAAAAAAAATGTTAGTACCTTAAACTACAAAAACATCTACATAATGTACGGTACAGAGTATTGGATAGGATTGTTAACTCTTTGAAGGGATATTATCCTATTCCTCTCTAGGATAGTGTTAACTGTATCTCAGGGAGGATTTCCTGGTTTGATTTCATTTGGGGTTTTTGTTGTTTGTTTGTTTGTCAGTGTTTTTTTTTAAGCAACACAAAATATTTTCTGAACAAAAAAGCAAGAGATATGAAAGGAAAGAAATTACAAAGAATACTGGTAGAAATTGCAGAGAAGTAATAAGCAAGAGAAGACATATAAAAGGGGCAATATACAGAAAACAACACAAGAAAGGAAAAAGGGGGCAAATACAAAGGGCGGGGGTAAGAAGTTTAGTGGCAAAGGCTAACAGATAACTCATAAAGGCAGACAGGAATACAATGCAGCTATGACACATTGAAAACCAAGGAAGATCATTTCTTAGGCAGCTTGTTCATGAAGTGTCTGTTTTTCATCCTGCTCTTCCACCGTAAACTTCTTACGGAATGAAACATATTGCTTATACTGCTGGTTCTCAAAAAAAACAAAAACCAAAAAAGTAACAAAATGGAGTCAGAAAAGTCTTCTGGAGTCTACCAAAATCATGCAATAGTTGTCCAGAGGTCGTCCAGGTCTAACATTCTCCCTTACTTGTCACACGCCCCAGCTTCTATCCTATCTAAGAGCCAAATGGATTCACTTATGCAGCCTGAAATTCACAGGGCCAGAGCTGAGCTCTTATTCCCAGGGTGCTCATTTTAATGATGATGCAGAAGCACTCCTGCTATATGCACTGATTCTTTGCTGAGGGAAAGGTGGGGGGAGGAGTGGAAGATTAAGATATTTTAAAAACTATGAGAAAGACAAGGAAGAAAAGAATAAGTGGGTTTTTTTAATCTCTGCTTTCCCTCTCTCCTCTTTCTGTCTCACAATGAGGATAAATCAGCAGAGAAGAATTAATCAAAAGAAAAAATATATTTGGAGAGATATGAGCAGAAAACAAATGAAGAAAACAAAAACGCAACAAATGAAATAAAATGGCAAGAAAATTGAGGAACAACAAATAATAGATTTGAATGAGATAGTAAAATAACAAAATGAGGAAAAACAAAGCAATAAAAGCAACATTTTTTGAAATAGGCTTCTATTGCCTGGAAGTCCATGCATATCTTCAAAGAGAATGCAATTATGTCACTGAAAAGGTAGATCTAAACATTGGAGAACAATGAGAAAGTATATTGCTTACCTGGAAAAAACATTTGTTTACCAAAAAAGAAAAGTGTCTAGAATAAATTTATGTGCATTTTCCTCGGCCATCATCATACTATCACTGCATCATTGTCACTGACCTTTCCAAGGATAGAGTTCACTATATGGGAGCACATATTATTCCCTAGGTATTCCATATCTAGTTTTCTAGCTGGTGGGTTTTGAATTTGTTAGAGAAGATACTATAGCCTCAGACAACAGTTTCTATCTCTAGTGTCTCTTCTAAGCCTATTTCTTTAAAAATATCGATTTATGCATTTATTGTGCTTATGGAAAAGTTTTTTTTTCCTTTAAATAGTTCTTTGAGGAAATTATTTTCAACCAGTCTTAATATTTACCACTATTTATGTATAGAAATTCAGTACTAGTTGACTTTTCTCTGACAGCAAAGCCCCTCAAAAGATTCCCTCCTCTGTTTTTTTTTCCTTTCCTTGCTAGTTTGTTTTTCTATTTTGAATACACGGCAGCAGCAAAACCCTCACAGCTGCTTATGCCTACCAGCCAGAGCCTGTGACCTCACCTAGGTCTTTTATTACCTTCTGCTAAGAATTATTTGCAAGAAAATGAAACTCTGACAACTGGCACGTCTTAAGTGAAACTTACTAAGTTCTTTTTGAACACATTCCTTAAAGTAAAACAGTCTGAAGCAGAAAAATGAATTTGCAGCTTGTCAAAAGTTGGCATTTGGCTGCAAAATTGCAGAAGAATAGGATTTACATTAATTATCCATATAACTTTCTCTTTCCTTTGCTTTGAATTATTATTGGTCTTCTCAGTATGTTTCACTGTCATGGTAAGCTGACTGCAACTTTTGTAAGGCAAGCACTAGTCTATTCCATCTTTCAAAAAACTGATCAGATTAACCTTTTCCAGCATGTCTTCAGGGAGCTCTCAAGCAAATCTTTGGAGAACTTCTGTCTAATCTTTTCCAACTTCCTAACTGTGATTAAACTCTGTGGCACTTATGACATTACTAATTCTTTCTTTTTCTTGTTTTCCTGGCCTTTTTCTCTGTTTTTAAACCAAGGCTTTAGATGACCAAAAAAAAAAAAAAAAAGTGTTTGCAGAAAAGCTAAAGATTTAAAATTAAAATTAATACTAGAAAAAAATAAATATTATCATTAAAAAAAAAAAGAAGCCTGGTGAAATCATAGCATAAATGTAAGAATCTGAAAAACCTACTTCTTTTACAAAAGAAAGTTTAACATAATTAGCAGGGCAGGGAACAACTGGTTATGATTTGAATTTCATACATTTAGTACACAAGATTCTTAGAAGATATTGGGAAGCTGATATGTTTAAAACCATCAGGCTTAATTCACATCCAAAATACTTGTCAAGTTTTTAAACATTCAGTTTAAGTTTTGAGCTCATTACAGTAATTCAGACTGAAATACCACATAAATCCTCCACTTATTACTATTCTAATAAATATTCCAACAAGTATTAGAAAATAAAACTAAAATCACAAGGCCAAAATGATAGTTAATAACTTGACATATAACTTTTGCTAGCACATCTTCAGTGTGTTTTTAGATTTCATATTCACTTTTAGATTAGAAGATTCATTTCATAATCTTAAAGTACATTTTTACATCTGAAAGCATGATAAAAACATACAGACCCTAGTCTGAATTCAGTAAGTCATTTTAATTTTCGCTATACCAAAAATTGCAGTCACTGTAAATTTCTGTAGCCTGGTGTTTCATTGCACACGAGTGAAAATACCAGTTCTATATAAATTTTACTTTTGATTTTCAAGAAATTTTATCAGTTAGATTTGTGAACTAGAAAAGAAAGTACATGTATATCATTCAAAGTAGACAGTAACTCATTTATACATCTAAAGAAAAATTCATAAATATTAAAAAATTACACTTCACTGTTATTTCCCACTTTTTCCTTTAAATAGTTTACAAAATTTCATTATTTTCTGTTTTCAATGGATACTGGTATTCTGCTTATTTACAGAAGTCTTCCTGAAGTATATAATTCCATATCCATAAAGAAGGATCCTTGTTTGAATCCACTTTTATACATACTTACAACTTCCTGGGAATAAATTACTAGCCTTACTGATGAATATCTGGTTGAATATGCACTCCCTTGTCAATATATACATATATCCTTGTGAATCCTTCAATTAAAACTCAGCATATAAATGTATCAAAAGCCTAGTTTTAAAAATTGCTGATCACCCAGGTCTTATTGATTTCACTAAGAATTATTTGGTTTATCATTTTTCTAAAAGAAACAATAGGAAATAAATTAATTTTTGAAAACACTGTTCCTTTTAAAAAGTGATTAATAATAGTTGCACAGGCTTTAAAATTGATGAGGGAAAATTGATGAGGTCAGGATACCTTCTGGAAATGAATGTCACATTTATTTCTACACCTTAAAATTTAATATATTTTTCCGCCTCTATTCTTTTTCTCACTCCTAGAATCACTAACTCTCATTGAAATCCATAAAGTTTGCTTTATTTATGCTGGTTATCCTTTGTATATTTCATTTTGGAGTTATGGATTTCTTCTTTCTTACATATGTGTCTCACTAAGAAGCCCCACACATGGATATCTATGGAGATATTATTCTACTTGGGAAAGCACCTTCTTTCTTATGTGTTTACAGAATGACTTGAGTCAATTCATTTTTGAGGGAGAAGGAGTTACTGGGCAATAGATTTGTCTTTTTACAAATAGATGCAAAGGTTCATGTTGTCTCTAAAGTTACCTAACAGTACAAGTCAGTTTTGAATATTAAAATCTTCAACAATATAGGTCAGTGCTGTTACTTCAAATGTTCAAAATGCTTGCCTGCCACAAGTGATTTCCCCCAAAATAAAATACAGTAAATTATTTAATATAAAAAAGATCAATGAAATAACATAATAATAATGATTTAATGTTCTACCAGGTGTTTAGAATGTACTTTAAGTAAATACATATATATGTAAAGCTTCTCTTAACCTCATAGTAGAATTACAGCATGCTTCTTTAAATAAACACTTGTACAAAGCTACCTTCTGTTTCCTACAACTTGCAGTTAAACCTCAGATGACATGAAAATTAAGAAAAATCTCAATTTTTGGAAAAATGGCTTTCAGATTACTATGTGTTATGTCGGAGGGAAAGAGACAGCCTGTTTGTATTAATAATAACAACAAAAATGCTTAGAAAATAGATTGCCTCTATCAGAATCCTCTTCAGGTATCTCATCAGGCATTACCACCCTTTTGAATTACTTAGCTTCTGAGTTAAAAGGATTGTTACTTTGAAAGAAAAAAAGCTCTTTAGACATATGACATACAGATCAAGAAAGGGATTAAAACTGAAAGATTCTGAGACCAACAAGTCTTGGAAGACTCCAACCTACCAATCAGCCACTATTCAGTCAGAACACTTCTATTTAGGAAGAAAGTTAATCATATATTTCAAGTCACAAAAAAATTTAGTATGTAATTAAATGAAGGAAGGTACAAGTTTGTTGCACTGGAAAACAGAGAGTGGGAGACAAGAATAAAAGAGCAGCTGGTTCTAAAAGGACAGAGGAAATAATCAAATCGGGAACCAAAGTCCAAGAAAAAGAATGTACAGATACTTGTGAAAAATGGGGTTTGTGCACATGGAAAGGAAACACGTGGGCAGGAAGAGGGATTTACGCCAACCCAGAAAATTAAGTGACTAGGTGCTTTATCAACCAAAATCAGCACGCCTGTCATGAGACCAGACTCAGGGAACCAAGAAGGTGTCTTCAAGAGTCAACCACATATTGCTTAAATTCAGCATCAGAGAGCAGGAAATGATGGCTTTAGAGTTATTAATGCTCTGGGAATGTCTCCTTTGGATAGACATAACTTCTCACATGGAAAAACAAATGCTAGAGATTTTGAACTGGTTAGGAATTTTCTAATGTAGAGTTAAATCTTGCCTTCATGAACTTAATAAAGGTATCACTGAACTTCTTGCAGGTTGGAGTTCACTCTTTCCAGGTCTCCAGAAATTAAAAGCTAGTAAAATAAACTTCTTACCCAGTATCTCTAAAAAGTCTTTTCACTACTGGAGGCTAATCTTTTGAGTAGACTGAATACTGTGATACTGTATGCACTTCACCAAATGTTGACAGTTTAGCTATAACTTTAGGTAAAACTTTTACTGCTGCCACCTCAAAACTGCAGTACCTACTCGAAGATACAATCGTTTTGCTAATGCTTCAGTGAGACCATGCCACATTCTTATCACACCTGCCACAGTATTGCTTAATTTTGGGTCTGGGGGTGTTTATCTAGTTACTGTCAGTTTTCCCATATCTCATTTTACCCACTGCTGATGCATCTAAGGGACTTCTCCCATAATAGGTCACTTAGTGTGTACATCATTTCCATCTATTACAAAACACAGTAGGTTTTGTAGAATTGTTAACTGACTATAATTCACAGATGCACACCTCTCTCCCTGATGAGTCTTGAACATAGAACAAATAAAGCTGGGGGGGGGGGGGGGGGCAAAAATTAAAAAACAAACAAACAAACAAACAAACAGAAATAAACTTATTAGTGATTGCTCAGTTAAATTCTGTTCTCAGTTACATGGATATCTTGTATAATTACAGTTATATGGTAGAGTGGGACCCTGACTTTTTGAATACTATTCTGATTTTTGTTATTATATGATACTTATTGTTGGCTGTCATTTTCAGAGAAAAACTGTGCTTTTAAAATCCTACCTTTCACACTGAACCCTCATCAAACAGCAGCGTTTTTGGATAATGTATAGTACGACAATATTTATATCAGATTATGTAAACTTAAAATAAGACACAGAGGATTTCATTGAAACCTCTATGGGAATTACTTGAATAAATTCCACCACTGCTTTCCTTATGAACTTTCTGAAGTATTAAAAAGAGAAGACAGAAAAATTAGTTTTGCAGAATTCTACAGTCCCACAGTAGAGTGTAATTATTCCACTACAATTCTTCTCTGAAATAAGACAAGAGCAGTGAGAGAACTCAACAGAGATTAATTTTTTTTTTTTAAGGAGAGATTTAAAATAGATAATGAAGAAACTATTACATGAATATGTATTATATATTACTTGTCACAGATTTTGTTTATTATTTAGCCACATTTAGAGACATATGCCAATGAAGAAAGTTTCATAAAAAGTAAGAAATTGTCCTGGTTTCAGCTGGGGTAGAGTTAACTGTCTTCTGAGTAGCTGGTACAGTGCTGTGTTTTGAGTTCAGTATAAGAATGTTGATAACACACTGATGTTTTCAGTTGTTGCTAAGTAGTGTTTAGACTAAAGTCAAGGATTTTTCAGCTTCTTATTCCCAGCCAGCAAGAAAGCTGGAGGGACACAAGAATTTGGCACAGGCCACAGCCAGGGCAGCTGACCCAGCGTGGCCAATGGGGTATTCCATACCATGTGACATCACATCTAGTATAGAAACTCGGGGGAGCGGGGGTGGGAGGATAGCCATTCGGGGATTCACTGGGTATTGATTGGCCAGTGGTGAACAATTGCACTGTGCATCACTTGTATATTCCAAGCCTTTTATCATTACTGCTGTCACTTTATTAGTGTTATCATTATCATTATTATTTTCTTCTTTTTATATTCTATTAAACCATTCTTATCTCAACCCACGAGTTTTATTTCTTTTCCTGATTCCTTCCCCCATCCCACTTGGTGGGGGGGGAGTGAGTGAGCAGCTGCATGGTGCTTAGTTGCTGGCTGTGGTTAAACCATGACAGAAATATACTAAATTATCAGGGAAATAAATGAGAAGGCAAAATTATGAATGTTTAATTGTTTATAAAGAGGAAAAAAACCAAGACAGATAAGTGATTCCAAGTGCTTGACCATACTTTGCGACATATTCTGCTCTGAATTATCCACAGGGATAGGAAATCCTCAGGGTGGTTAGATGTTGTGTTCAGCTGCAGCTATCGTTTGAGCTTTGCCTTGGAAACTTTATTTTCAGAAAAGAGTTAAACTAAGACAGAAATCTTTGCTGTGGGAAGTGCTGCCTATCTTCAGTACAGGGTAAAATGTTAGACAAAAGCATAAAAAAGCAATAATACAAACCATGATTGTGCTAAATGGTCTCTCACTGCTACACACTAATATAAAACATCTGCAGTATGTGTACAGCTGAGGAGTAAAAATCATTTTCAGGAAGTTTCCTCACACATTATGAAGAAATATATTGCTATCACCCATTGACTCAAAAAGGCCAAATCAATCCATATTGATATAATTTCTCCTCAGCAAATGAGATATTAAGATATTTTGTCTTTCAGTTCTTAAATTCAAAGAGCCACAATCTTAATTTGTAAGAATGATTTGATTGACACTTTTTCTCCCCTGATATTTTATAAAACCCACCTCCATTAAATTCAGAGTTCTACCCCACAAATCACAGAGCAAACTATCCAAACCATTTACTTTGAATCAGGTATTAATAGCCTAGGCTTCAATCCCCCACAATTTTCCTTGTATGCTTAAATTTACAAATGAAAATAGATAAATTGAATATAGACTACATAAAGGTGAGAGTTTGTGGAAGTTTTAAACACCACCATAGTCAGCAATATAAACTGTTGTAACAGAACTATGTAAACAATAAAATTATACCCTCCAGTTTTTCTTTAGTTTTGCAGGAATTTGGTTATTAATCTAGTTCTCCCCAATAAATTTGATGACCTGTTTCAGCTAAAAAGTTTAAGTATTTTATCCTTTTCTCTACTAAGTCATTTTGGAATTTGGATTTGTTAATATGTAGCCAACCATTATACAGAAGAGTCCATGGAAGTTGAAAAATTATGTTGGAAATGTGCAGCTTATGACTTTTCCAGTTCATCCTTCCCAGAACAGGTATAAGCATTGTGATGAAGCCCTAATCTTCTGTGCAAATGGAATATTCATCCTCACCACTCCACAGAATCACCGGTTCCTTCTGATCTGCAGTGCCGCCCCACACAAGCCACCGGCAGCTTGCCAGTCCCAAAAGCAAGCAAGCAGCTATCTCTTCTGTATTGTGGACCATGGGCAAGTCCACACTTGCATAGGTTTGCAGCAATTTGCAAGAATGACAAGTGACAAAACAAGCACATGCCTACTTATGTGAAAGATTCTTTGAATTTTTTGTTCCAAAAATTATTTGCAAATTAGAAAGAAAAAAATTTTCATGTGGTTAAATGTGGTTTAAACTCTATGTATATGAAAAGCTGTTCTAGGACACAGCACTTCCAAATTGTTCAGATAGCTCTGAGCCATAGGTCAAAGGCAATAATAAACAGAAGAACTAGAGATGGAGATTTGTACTTAACCTACAAACTGGCATCTGCATCCGTTTCCCTCATTAAATACTTAATAAGTACCAGTAGAAAGTGTAAAAAGTGGGGTTGTTTTGTTCTCTACTCTGCTAGACTAGCAGAACTAGGCTGGATAGTCTTTTATAATTACTTCATTCTTTTAATATTAAAAATGGTGCTATATAGTATTTACCATTACTAGGAACTAAGGTTTCACAAAATAACCCAGTTTATGCTCTGTACTTCTTGCATTTCATAACAGACTTAGCTTGAAGCCTGTATTAAATAAGAATTATAGATTAACAGTAAATTTATTGTTATTAGCTTTGACAGCAATTCTTCAGCAAAAATAGTTCTATGGTAACTTACAAACTATTCAGATGTATAGGTACATCTACAGTAGTAACAATGGCACCTAAAGCCATTACTCCTTTAGTTAATGTATTTTCCTTCAGCAATTATATTTTGAACTGTCTCCAGGAAGTAATCCATTTAAATCACAGAAGAAGAAATACTTCCTGAAAATATTTTTGAGAAGTGAAATCAAGTGTATACTAAAATAGTTTTTAGAACATTTTGTTGGAAGTTCAATCTATTTATTACTAAGAGGTTCATAAGACTGTTAAAATATTATTAAAAATTGTTGATCTTTCACAAAGAATTATATGACAATAACTTTCTAATTCATACAATAACCATCAGTATTAGGCAAAAGTTAAACACCATTATTGTCATAACTGTATAAACAGACATAGCTGAGATTATGCCTATTCTTAATAAAACACTATAGCACTAAATCAGTACTACCAGCTGAAAATGTTTTGCATTTAACTCAACTGAAGTTTAAGCTTATGCTAGATTACTGCACTACTGTCTATACATCAAGAAACACCAACAATAACCCTTAAATTCTGTGATTAAATGTACACACACACACACACAAAAAAAGAAGAGACTATCAAAGAAAAGAATTTGTGAACAATTTGATCTGAAAAAATGTTTCTAAATTACAGATGTGTCTACATAAATTTGGAATTAGTCACTGACAAATATCAAGAAGCTTAAAAATTAAACTCTTCTACCTTTTAAATTTTGCAGACAATTATACCACTCTGTAACTTTTATTTTGTTCTGTATTCTTATGTTCTTATGTGTTCTTTGTTCTGTAACATCATAAAACCCTCACTGAAAATAAGCCACAAATTGTTCTTACTTTGCAGGTTTTAGTATACCTTGATATTCACAGCATATTTTTCTAGCAACTGTGTGAGACAATGTAAATTTCAAAAGCCTCCTTCAAAATAAGGTCTATCTCTTTCCCAACAGTTCTTTGCAAGCTCAGAAACAATTCCCTATTAAGTTAAGCATATTGCAAACCCAGACCCTATACATGAATATCGTCAGATACGGTTTAAAAACTTTTTTTAGAGATATTGGAATACATATATTGACAGGTAGAGAACCACAATGTGTGCAGCATGATAATCACCATTATCATCATTCTAAATCCATCTCATATCTGTTCTGTCTTTGGCTACTAATTATTAAAACAATAATTAGATCTGCTAGGGTTTTTCCAATTAAACAGCTTTCTGTCAGAAAATGCTGATTAATTGAAACCAAAAGCTTTTGCAAGTAGAATTTTTCACCACACTAACATTGGGAAAGAAATCTCAATTGTCAAGCAACTGTCCTGCAGACCAAACACTTGCTACTCTGGCATAATTGTTTGTAGCTCAAGTGCTGGAAGTCTAACACTGAAAAGCTTGAAGAAAAGATACACGTATGTAAAATGGGGAAATATGCAAGTTCTAATACTATGAGACATAAATATTTAGATTTCTTCTTTTTATCTTGTTTGACCTTAGTGGTGACCTTGGAACAGCTTATGCTTCATCACATATTAGACAGAATCAGTAAACAAGATCAGCAATTAGAGGGCAAAACAAGCTCAACAGAAAATATCAGTTAAGCAATAGTGGTAATAAATAAAGAATCAAAAGCTACAGTCTTTTGATTGTCTTAAACTGAAGCAAGAGTTTGTGTGAAAGGAAACCTCTAAAAGCCCAACACTCCAAATACAGAAGATCATTTTACCAAAAGAAATGTTGATCAATAGGGAAGTCTTTTGGTATTTACAATATTAGTTCTACAGATTACAGTCAAGTTCTGTGAAATAAACCTTTGCCTTGACAGGTGGCCCATAGCCTCAGAACTCTTGCAACTGAAACACTTTTGTCAGTACATGAGCAAGTGAAGGGAAGGGAGTGTGTCCTTTGCCAGCAGCTTCAAGTACCTAAAGGTTAAACAGGTTCCCTGAGACAAGTCCTTGGTTTTCCATTCTTTTCCAGCTTTGTAAACACAGGAAGAAGTTGTACAAGTAATCTCCCTGATTGATTTCTAATCAGTTATTTCCACAGAGTTCAACACCTCCAAAATACTACATGCCACTAAATAGCCATGGACTAGGAACTCAAACAGATGAAGGACAAAGAGTTATGCACCTGGTCTGAATTTAGGCAGTCATCTTCTTTCTTCCAAAATCTTCCACTCAAAAATGCCCATCAATATTTTTAAAATCCTTCAGCTATGCAAATGTTGAGTGAGAAAAGTTGGAAATGTTCTAGTATTACACAGGACGAGATAAATGTTTCCTGCTTATCTCCAATTAAGAAGGTAACATGATTTTTCCACAGCTTTGGAGGGGCTTAGTGTCTATTGTTTGATATTTTTTCTTGTGATACAGGATTATCAGGGCCTTACCTTGACAGAGCTGAGGACAATGCAAACAGGGGCTGAGTATAGGGAGCTGCAGCACTCAAGGTGATTCAACTGGTAACTAAGTGTGATGAGCCTTAGCATAGGACATGGGTCACCACCTGACAGGAAAACAGTACCTGAAACTGCTGGAAAGGTACCACACTGTGTGGATTGATGGACTGACAGCCCGTGACAAAAGCTGCCCGTAAAAACTCTCATCAGTAGGTGAGGGGGATAGGGACAGCACACATGACAGGAAGGAAGCAATACATCTGGACATCAGCAGCACATAAGATCAGAGTGCCCAAGCAGGAAGTGCTGAGCCTTGGAGCAGAGCTACTGCTTGTGAGCCTGACACTGGAGCTGGCTGGAGGGAGATTATACTCCATTTAATGCAATAAAATTAATAGATATTTATGCAAAAATGAAAACAACTAGTTCTGATGATGCAGGGTATTCTAATTAATTGGTTGGTTTTAAAGAATATGTGGAAATATGTTTTCAATATAACTTTACACTAATTGCAATATTATTTTTTCTATCAGAGTCATGCAGTCATCTTCATTGCTTACTAGAAGAATTATTACAGTTTTGCTTGTGCTATTGACTTATAAAGCAGCAGTAATAAAAATTATTTTCTTGTTTTGGGGGAGGGGAATTGGAAAAAATAATAAAATTTATCATTTTCAGTTTATGTTGAAAACTTGTAATGCAGTCATAAATTTAAATACATTATTCTCAATTCTTTATATCCTCTGTGTACTTGGAAATAAGAGCTTCATGGCCTTCATTTCGTCTTGCTTCCCTTTATGATTTTCAATTACCAGTTTAGAAATACAGTATAGAGTACATTAAGTAACAGCAGTTGCATTTGAGGTTTATCTGTAATAAAAAAAGTGTTCTATTCTTGAAGCAACACTGAAGCATGTAAGCCATTCAAAAAGATCAAGGGGGAGTTTTGAATTCTATTTTATTTCACCTTATGTTTTCAGTATTAAAAACCAAATCAAGATGGCAGTTAAATATAGGCAAATTTATATCTAGAACAACACTTGTTCTTCCTTTTTTTCCTGAAAGCTTTTCCCTTGAAACTCAAAGACCACACCAAATCTCCAGGTGCCTCACAGCAACTCATCTGAAATAAGTTCTGCTTTTCCTTTCCCCTTCGTCTTTATAGGCACAACATTCTTCTCTCACTCCCTTTGCAGTCAGCAGTAATTAGTGACTGTACAAAAGAAAACATTTTGTGCGTAAAATAAAGCATAAGAAATTAAAATGGACAAATAATAAATCTTAAAACTGCTAAGATCAGTAACTGTCACAAAAAGCTATATTGAGCCAAATTATGCAGTCCTAACTCATATTTACACAGGAAAAATTCACACTAGTTTTTCAGTAGAGATTTTATCAGAGAGAGAAAAAAAGTTCCCTTTCTTTACAAAAAAAAAGAAACCAAGGAACACCTAACAAACAAAAACCTCCCACCCCATACACACAGATACTTAGCTGTTTGGTTTAGTATAGGGTTTTTCTAAATCCTGTGAAACTTAGATGAGGGTGAACATTTGTAAGTCAGTCATAGAATTTAGCCACTCATACAGCAGGGCTGAAAGCAAAAAATTGCAAGTGGTTATACTACACAATGTTCGTAATTTCTGTCCCCTTCCTCCACTTCCACCTCCATAAAAGTTGCCAGGACACCAAGGGTGTCTGAAGAATCTAGTGTATGTCTGAATCTTGCTGAGTGTAATTATATCTCTTTAGAGAACAGTGTTGAGATTTTGCCTTTCCCTTCCTTTTGCCTCCTTAACCCCCTTACCTTATGCGGTTGAGGAAGAAAAGGAGCAGGAACAATCTAGTTTCAAAACATGACCATATGATGCCTGTTACTGAAAGAACAGAAAACAGAAAGGTTTTATAATAAAACTGAAACTAACTGTGGTCACACTGCAGAGCCCTCATAGTAAATTTCACTGTTAGTATTACAGTGGTAGGCCACATGCTGCTTCAGTCTACTGAGATTCTAGCCCTCAGCAGTGGTTTAATGGAGATTACACAGGGTGTTGGCACAAACTGGTTAATGCTTGCAGAGCTAGAGAGTTAGGATCACAGTCTGGGAGAAGTAGAGCAAGCTAGAGCTGCTGTAGCATTAAAAGTTACAGCACTGCAAGGTTGGCCTGCAATTAGTGGATCGAGGGTGTCATCCTGATACACAGTAAAGCTATGATTTAAAAATGTAGAATTTTATTTTTAATCAAATCCCTTCTTGCCCAAAACTGTTGGGGGAAATGCCTTGTAGGAAGGCATTCTGTCTCCCTCTCTCTCCCCTTCTGTTTTCTTGAAACATTGCAATTTCAAAAATGCCAAGGGGGGCAAGGGGAGGGAGATTAAAGCAAATTCTCTAGCAGCAACCAGCTTGAGAAAATTTGCATAAATACTTCTTATGTTATTCCAAACTGAAAGTTACAAAGTGAATGTAACACTACATTCCCCTCAGAGCCATCCACTACTTTCACACAAAAAAGGTAATTTCTTTTCCCCAAAAGCATGTGATTTTTTCCTTCCTGACTTAGTTATATGCCTGCCCATTTTGTCCTTCCCTGTAACTCATTCATCTCACCCAAAAAGTCTTTTAACCTGATATACTGTCCAGTCACTTGGTTCTTACTGTTGCTCTGTTCCTTTAATCCTTCTTCCGCTTCAAGATTCAGATTTAGATTCGATCAAGGAAAACTCTAATTATGATAAGGATTTTCTCTGCTAACACATAGTATCTTTCAGGTCAAAGTCACAAACTTGTATCAGTTGTAGCATTAAAGTCAAAGGACAGAAATGGACCTTGAAAGGTCATCTAACCAGTGATCTTGCCGCAGGACAAGGACAGAAAAATACCAGTATCATTCATGACAGCCTATCCTCTTCTGAAAAACCTTCAGCAGTGGAGATTCAATAGCACCCACAGGCAAACTACTGCAATGCTTAGCAGTCATTTCTATTAGTACATTTTTCCTAATGTCTAACCTAAATCTCCCTTGCTGAAATTTAAGCCAATTACTTCTTGTCTTATCTACACTGGACATGGAGAACTCATTATTTCCTCTCTTTGAAGCAGGCTTCTATAATTTTTAAGACTGTTATCAGGGCTCTCTTCAGTTGCTTTTGTTGCAAACTAAAAATCTTCAATTAATTCACTCTTTCCTTCAGTTTTCTAGATTTAGATCTCTAACCATTGTTGATTTCTTCTGGACTTTCATCTGCACATCAATGTCTTGCTGATCAACACTGTAGAACAATCTTTTAAACTTCATTCCATTGGTCTGATCCAAAAAATACAATAATCATGCTATTTTATTAAAATCCCCCTTCACTGGTGGAAGTATAAAAGTGTAGCAGATCTAAAAGAAACATGTATGGAATACTTTTTGATGCACATTGGTGGGTTGGAAAGGAACTTTTTCTTTCCAGTTACAGTTTATTAGCAATCATTTGACAGTTAAAAAAAAAAATAAAATTGCTATTTTTCAAAGCTCTAGGAATGCACCTGTGGTTACCTGAATTAAAATAGGTTGACCAACTGATTAGATTTTCCTTGATGATACAGGGTAGATTTATATTAGAGGTAAGGAAGAAGTTCTTGACTATGAGGGTGGTGAGGCACTGGAACAGGTTGCCCAGGGAGGTTGTGGATGCCCCATCCCTGGAAGTGTTCAAGAACAAGTTGGATGGGGTTTTGAGCAACCTGGTCTAGTGGAAGGTGTCCCTGCCCATGGCAGGGAGGGTGGCACTAGATGATCTGTAAGGACCCTTCCAATCCAAACCATTCTATGATTCTATGTTGTCCAGACATTACCTTATTGAGAAGGTTAACATCACAATCTTTCTTGAAAAGACCTCTCACATAACCTGTTGTTTGTACTATGCAAGGCAAAGCTCTGCACTAAACTGTATTGATTTTAAACCACTCAGTAATGGTGTTTTCCATCACAGTTGAAAGCCTAAAGATTGTCAAGTTCTTTTTCAGAGAGCAACACTGAATCTAACCTGCAACTTTACAAGATCCTTTAGTTTGAAATGTAATCAAAGAAAATAGAAATTAGTTGCTACAATCAAAAAGGAACAGAGAAGAAAGAGAGTACTGTTGCTCCATCTGGAAAAGGCCAAGGCAAAATCTGCCTCCCCATCTGAGATCTGTCAGAGGAAGAAGCAGTGAATGGCAGTGCCCCCGGAGCCAGCTGGCCTGAGATACCATTTGAGTGCTCTTGAGGCATCTACTGACAGTCATGGTCAGAAGGTCTTTAATTAACAAAAGCTTCAGCCTTTCTCCCTTATTATTCTGAAGACTTGACCTTCTTCTTTGATTACCTAACATGCAGGTGTAAGGTGTAGGAGTCAGAAGATATTTAACTAGTCTCCTAAAAGCATTTTTTTTAATCTTCTGAATTTCTTTGGGGGTCAGTTTGAGTCAAAAAGCTGCTAATGTGTATGATAAAGCCATTTCTCCACCCATGGAAATGGTAAAAAAAATAACAACAAGAAAAATGATGCATTAAAGTAAATATAAATTAAATGTGGTCCACAAAGCAAGGGAAATATATAAGCCAAGGCAAGAAAACTGTGGCCTTTTAACTCTGCCTTCAAATTAAAAAATACTTAATTCAGAAATGACAAGCCTTTCTGATCCTATGAGGTAAATACCAAAATCTCTGATTTCTGTGACCATCAAACCACATATTACATATACATTACAAGTTCTACAGATAAGAAATAACCATGTCTGAGTAAGAGTTGTACTACTCTATGCACTACTCAAGCCCCTCAGAGGAATCGCTGTGGCTGGTGATGCTCCCTGGTGACCCACTGCCACCCCATGGCCCTGCCACACCAGCAGCAGCAATTACAGTGCCTGAAAACCACACAGGTCACAGAAGCTACAGGGTCCTCATCCCTGATTATATTTCATTTCTGTACCTTCCTTGCTCCTGTCTAAAAATTTCGTTGGCAGCCTTCTCCCTTGCCATGTGTTTGCTTCTAGCTCAAAGCTCTGTATCTTTACTGTGGTAATAAAAATTCCCCTGAACTAGAGAGTTCTCCCAATCCATCCTACCTCCCCCAAGAACGGATGTTGAAAGTAAGGAAGGTTTTCATTAACTGGCAGGATGAGAGAGGAAAGCAGTCTGCCATTGTGATCAGTGCTGGCAGACAGAGAGGGAGAGAGACTCTGCAGCAACACTACAGACAGCTCCTTCCCCCCTGCCTCCCAAAGTGCTTTCTCATCATAAGCAATGGCAATTATAGTGTATTTTGAATCTAGCTACTTGAGCTAGTATCACAACAACTTTCCTGATGCCTACATGAAGACAAAAAAAGAAATCACCTCCAGAGAGGACTTGAGTCCTGGAAAAATAAAAAGTCAGCTGCTTCATCTACTGAGCTACAAAGGAGTTGGTTAGATTTATTTAACTTCATATCTTCTACAGAGGTGGGGAAAAAAAAAAAGAAGAAAAAAAAAGATCAGGATATCACTTGTAATAAAATAATAGTAAAAAGGCAGGTGCATCATTCTCCTTGGTCATATAACTCAATTCACTTAAGCTTTGTATGTGATTTCTCTCTGGTGTAGTAATGAAATATGGGGCTTACCCTATTAGCCTATTAATCATTATAATGCTTAGAAAGCAGTATAAATTGAATACAGTAGAGTTAGGACTACACTGCTGTGCAGCAGGAAATATATTGTGCAGTTTCCTTGGTGATTTCTTCCATGTCAACAACAGAAGCAAACACTATCATATATTTCTGGGAGAAATTAAATTACCATTACCAAAGGATTACATTTGTCCTACCTCACCAGCAAGATGCAAAGTGCATCAATATGAACAGAACTATTCTTAAATTATGAAAATCTCCCCAAGAGAAGAATTTTGCCCCAAAAATGCCATTGCTGGAGTTCATAAAATTTATTTATCAATATTTGAAAAATCTGTCAGATTATCTAATCAGCAAATATCTGAGCAAATCTAATAATTATTGAAAAATAATGCTATGCAAATGTATGAGAACACATTCCATCTCATTATCTTCAGATTTATAACATATCTTAGCAAGTGTTAATTGGCTGCTACATTAATTTTTAGAAATCAGCTACTCATACATAGATTAAAAACTAGATATTATTAAAGAACACACAGATTTTTAGCTTCAGGCAAGTTCTTTCATGTTAATGGCTTTAAAATAGACACTTTTTGCAATTCATATTACAGCCTACAGAGAAACTGTAGCTTAATGACATCATATAAAGATTGACTATCTTTTTGAAACATTGCAACTGCACAGAAATTCATACAGATATGTTTTAAAATATCACAAATTTTATTACAAAGTACACCTTAAAGTGATGCTTCACTTAAGGAATTTCAATAAATTAATAGATATTCTGAGGCTAAAACCTCTTTCTAGGTAAATAACAGTGAATTATTTCCTTCAAAATGAATCCCTACTGAAGGAAATAGTTCTCTGTAGAAGTGTATTTGGGAAAACCCTGTAACAGAATTTCTCCTTCAGTTGTTCTGCCTGAAATCAGAAGAATACAAAAGAATCATCAAAATAAAATAAAGTTTATTTATTAATTTACTTTTTTTTTCATTATTTTTCATTCACATTCTCAGACACTCTGGGAACAATGTTTCAAAGGTGGTGGATCTTGTGGAAAATACTATCCCAGGTTTTCCAAGGCTACAGTTACTAAGAAATTGAATCGTTTAAGTTCACTGTCTGGTTCTGTAAAACCTAACCAACATTTCCTGCCTCTTCTCATGCAGCAACTTGGTAGACACACTCTGAATCACAGATGAAAAAGTAAGTTTTAAAAAGATTAAACACTTTAAGTTGACTGATTCTATTTAATACTAAAGAAAGCTACAGAAAACAAGTACAAAATCCTTTCCTGATTAAGGCATTTCTTCTGTCTTTTAGCAAACCTGTAAGTAATGTATGATAAAACATGTTTCAGGAAGCGGCTGCTGTGAAGAGACCCCAAGAAAATTACACTTTGAACAAGAAACAAGACCTGACTCTGAAAAAGAACCTTTTGGAAGTGGAATACCTAATAATGTATGTTCTTTCTTACCTCGTTACTTAACATTGTTCTGTCAACAATAGCTTTTCAACATTCACATTGGACACTGTAACCTCACTTTAAAATACCATTATGATTTAGCACTTTGATGTTTGGGGAATATTTTTCAAATATATTTTAAAAGTTGAATTTTGGTATCTCAAGCAGGACAGCCAAAATAAAAGAATTCAAAATCCCCTTTGGGATCGTTCTACAAGCGTCATTATTCTATTTTTGAAGCATTTTACACACCATCTAAATTACATCTTTTGCTCCTCATCCACTGTTATAACACTGGAAACATGTGGATTTTATTCTCCCCTTTCCCTTTGTCCCAAAAGACACTCCCTAATTTCAGTTTATAGATAGGTGAAAGTGTAATCTGTTAGTTTAGCAAAGAATTGCTTCCCATATAGAATACAATACACAGAAAAAAAAACAAACATGCCTCTTTATTTAATCCTTTATAATGTAAAACAAAATAAAAAATGTATGTTATTTCTCATTTCTCGGAAAAAAATATCTCTGTTGCTCAGAGCACCTTTTTTCCCCCTATTGATTTGATCAATTTTAGTTACACATTCTACGGAAGTAGAGAGAACCTATATCTCTGGAACAACATTAGAGATATTTTATACCCAAGGTGGCAACCACAAAATATTTAGGCCAATTTACAACACTGATACTGTCATTTACCTCATTTGCTTCGCAAACTTCTTTCCTGTGTGGTCACATCTTTAATTTCCCTCTAATATGCCTCTACTTCAGCAAATTAGGGCATGCATTGCAAATCAGATATATCCTACTTTAAATTTTACACCGCAATCAAAATATGGTGAACTTATTAGTTATCCAGGTAATATATAACTATTAATATTTATCTAAATTCACTTTTTTTGCCCTGAGATTACTGATCAGATAGCTGAATACAAGGAGGATGGAAGGGTCATTGATCTAAACATTTGGAGATTTTTCCCTGAAAGAATTTGTGCATTCCTCTTCTTTATGAAAGGTAAAGAATATAATTTTAAGCATCAACTAATTCAGAATTGCTGACTGTAAAGAAATCAAAGATGAAAAGAAAACAGTTAACCCCTCAAAACAAAGCAATGTCTTGTTCCATAAACATATACAATATACTTTGCATATAATTCCTGTGAAGTACTTCAGCACGTGCTAAACTTTATTAAGTAGCTCCATTCATTTTAAAGGGGCAATTATTTTCTCATTAATGAGGGAATAGATCTGAGATTTAAAAAAAAAAAAAAAAAGCTAGGAAATGCTAGGCAAAGGAGATCAAGCTCGTTACAAGGAGACTCAAAATGATCAGCATGTAGTACTAGCCAACATACCTGCAATTAAGACTGGTATTATTATCAAAGATACCATGCAGAGAATAGGACAGTGGTATTCAACTCTAGAAATATCTGTACAAAGTAAAATTATATCTTATTTCTCTTGCTCATAAAAAATACAAATGATATTATACAGAATATAAATTGTGGGAATAAACTTCTCTTGTTATTAGAATATTTTTTTTTTATTTTTTTAATGACAACACTTGACAAGGAGGATGTAAACTACCATTCAACCTAGAAATCACCTGTGGATCAGTTTAGCTTTGTCTGACTTCTCAGGCAACTTCTAAATTCATTGAGAAAGCCTGGAAACCTATCTCAGCTGAATAAACTTCAAATTCACAAGGGGAAAAAAAAACCCCAACCATTTCCAAAGAGCATTCAATCAGAACAACAAAACTGAATTTGGTACAGGTGATAAAATTGCACAGAAAACATAAAACAACAGGGTCTGACAAGAGCAATTCTGGAAGGAGACAGCTTAATCAGGCAGCCACACAGCCTTTAGGGGCAGAACTAAAGTGGGCCTCCATGTGGTACCATTTAACAGCATGAGCCTTTCTGAAAATGCAGTGTAGGTAAAATAGTTCAGGAAAATTCAGTGGTAATGGTAACAAAAATAATGCTGCTGGGTAAAATAGAAAATGAATGCTACAAAAATTATGCAAGTTGTTCTTAAAAAGTGTGAGAGAAAATAATACTATTTATAAGGTAGCATATACTGTAAAGCCAAAGGAGAAAAGATAGGCAGAAAGCAATACTTGTACTGAATCCTAGGTGCTTCAACTACAGAAGACATCAGTTACTTTTCATCTGTATATGTAAAGTCTTAAAAGGAGGAGAGAGTATTACTGACAAATCAAATGGGAAAACCTGAGAATTTGAATCTCAAAAGACAGCTGAGCACTTCAATTCCTGTAGTCTGCTTAAGAAGATGCAAGCTCCTTTGAAAGATAATTTAAAAAAAAAAAAAAAGTCTAAAGGAAAGTGTATCTGAACTCACAGTCATTCCCTCAACATTAAAAAATACTCTGCATTCAGGATCTAGAGCGCACTCCTACATAGAAGAATCATAAAGGCACATTTTGAAAAGAAGGGCCTAAATTTATCACAATATCTGGTGAAGGAGAAAGTTAATTAAAACTTTTGGGTTTTCTGTGGAAGAAGCACACAAAAGATAGGAGGCATGATTGTGTTTTCTTCTTCAGCATGAGGTGGATTCCCAGAGCTCATCTGCAGCTCCTGAATTTAAAAGGAAATTCCACCTCTCAGAAATACACTTGCAGGGTATTTTATTAACACTGCAAGTTTTCCTATGTGGACCTAGCTGCAGGCAAGTATTCTAGCCTTCAGGTTCAAAGCTGGAACATTTTTATAAAAGTCTGTTTTATAGCAGTGGCTTATTCCATTATGCCATCATCTTCCCAACTAGTTTTCCTTAGTTCAGGTTCCTGTGTGATTCTTAAGGAGGAGTCTTAGAGATAAATGATCTCATGCACTAACTAGCAATTACTGCTGAGCAGGGGAAGAAGGGTAGCCTTTACTTTACACCAGGTCTAAGCTGTCAAGTTGGCTGACAGCAGAACTCCACTTATTGCTTGCTTTCTCTTCACCACCTATATGCTCTCCTCTACTTCCAGTACAGCAGTCTTGGACTACATGGCAAGACTGACGTAAGTGTGGTTCCATGCTGTCTACACTGTGTTTGATTATGTGGCTAAACCAGCATAACATCATGATTCTGCGATGTCACATTTGAAATCAATTCCAAAAGACATCCTTAGTCTACCTGCAGATTCTCAGGAATTTCTCCATCTCTTTCAGCCTGCAGTGATTCTTAAAATAATGCTTTCAAGGAAAGTAAGTCAACTTTGTAAGTCTGAAGTAACAAGATGACACCATGCCACGTGTGGTGGGTTGACCTTGGCTGGCTGCCAGGGGCCTACCAAAATGCTCTCTCACTCCACTTCCTCAACATGATATGAGGAGAAAATAAGATGGGAAAGCTTATGGGTTGAGGAAAAGACAGGGAAATCATTCATGGGCAAAACAGACATGACTTGGGGAAATTAATTTATTATCAGTTAAAAATAGAATAGGATGCTGAGAAAGACAGAAACTAAAACACCTCCCTCGCAGCCCCAGGCTCAACTTTGCTCCTTCATTCCCAACTCTTCTACCTCACCTGCTCTGAGCAACGCAGGGGGAAGGGGAATGGGTATTGTCCTCAGTCCGTAACAGCTCCTCTCTGCTGCTCCTTCCTCCACACACTTTTCCCCTGCTCTGGCATGGAATGCTTCCTGATGAGTGCAGTCCTTCAGGAACAAGCTGAGTTTTGAAATGGCAGCAGAACAGCAAGTTCCTCAAAAATCAGTCCATTGATTTCAATTTATGCAGATGCACAGAGTTTTACAGTGGGTTAAGTTCTTCTTTTCAAGTAGATTAGATATGCTTTTTTTCTTTCTTATTTCCTTTCTTTCTTTCTTTCTTATTTCTTTCTTATTTCCTCAACGTTATACAAATATTCCAACACCAACCCGCCTTTTTATGAGCCATTTGAAAATTTCTGTTCAAAACTCTCTCCAAAATCAAATCAGTTGTTGCAAAGACTACAGAAACTCAAATTTGGACTCAAGAGTTTGCAGCTTAAGTAATTTGGAAAATGTTGACTTAGGTATTATATCTTCCATATATATATACACACACACATACACACACACTTGCTATATATATATTGAAATGCTTAGGTGTTCAAAGTACAATTAAGCAATATAGGGTATACTGTATATATACACACCCTACATATATACCTATATATATATATATATACCCTTTATAGATATAAACATACAGATAGACATATATACCCTATATAGACAGATAGGTATAAACGCTATATATAGTGTCTGTACACCCTATAATACATAATTGTACTTTGAACACCTAAACATTTCAATACATTTGGCATTTCTAGGAATGGAAAATAAGAAGAAAAGAAAAAAACAAACAAAAGAAAAAAAAAGGCATTATTTGGAATACAGCAGGCTTATTTCAATTACATAAGCTAAGGAGAAGCTCCTGCTTCTCATGATGGGTAAGCAGCAATCCTGTCAGGTCCCGTAAAAACATGACAAGTATGATTTCAGTTACCTTTCCACAGCAGTCAAAATAAGCACAATAAATCTGTCAACCTGGCCCCAGTAACCTTTTTTTCACATATGTAAAAGAATGGAGGAAGCCTGTCCCCCAAAAAACTTTCCACCTCAGGGTCTGACATATTGTTTCTTTATGGGGTCTGTCTTTGAAAAGTGAAAACCAAAAGAGATACAGGCAGTCAAATCCATGTACAGAGCACAATATTGTATGGCTGCTTGCCTTGCACTACATCACATATTCGTGCAACTGAAGCATTAGGTGATGACACAGAATCTAGGAGCCAAAGTTGCTGCAGAGAGGTGAAAGTGTAGAGAGAGGCAAAGATAAAATATTGGGGCATGTTAGATAACTGCACTGTGAGTGTGCCTGTCACAGATTTCCAGCTAGGACAAGGTGGACCTGATGGGTAAACTCTGGAAGCTGAGTCCCACAGTCCAACAAAGGCTGATTAAATATCATAGATTGCAGTAGTAGCTTTAGGAAATGGCATCATGCTTGTGAATATAGACTTCGGTAATAAATAATTTAGACATTGGAAATATCAGAAACTGAATATAGTGACTGTGAGACTATGCAATCCCTATTAACTGTAAAGCCAGCAGAACTCACATTACCTCTACAAAATCCCAATAAACAGCAAATGTTCCCCTTTGGGTTGATACATGCTGCTCTTAATGTGATTAATGTTGCCAGAGCTGTCTCCTACACTTGCCAGGGATTAGTACAAGGAACTGACCTTCCTTGGGCAGTTTCTCTCTCTCTCTCTCTCCTGTGTTTTCAAGCATACATGCAAAGTTAACTAGAATCCTCAGAACTTGAAATATGTACTTAAAATGTGTAATGTATAGCAGGTGCAAATCAACTGGAGTGTTTAAGAAAGCTTCAGACTCTGAATCCAATTTCCCTGAATTGCAAGTACAGTGCCTTAAGTCCTCGTTGACATCCAAATATATGTGACAAATGTATGGAGTTAGAAAATACCTGCACACTGTAAATATTGAACTGGAAATTCTCTTTGTTTGGTTTTCCTCAACTGTGCTCAAGTCCACTCTCATCAAATGGCATGACATGCTAGCAAGTTTTTTGACAACTAAAAAGTGGCGGGAAGGTTTATGATGGTTTTGACAAATGGTTTGGGGCCCTTCCTGAATATAACATGATAAGGTTTTAGAAGTCAGTGCGATCAATTACAGCAGCAATAAAATAATAAATGTTGCTAACCCACCTCACCCCCATATTTTACACACAATGTGAAGTTAATGTGTAAAATGTGTTTCCCTGAGATGGAAAGATAAATAGATAAATAAAAATTATCACCGGGTCATGTTCAAGAAAGCTAAACATTGGATTTCAATTTGCAGATACTGCTTGTATTGGACCATGTCTTGCATTTCTATAGCTGTGCTTTCTTCCTGTAGTGATCACAAGTACTTAGGAATTTACTGGAAATGCTGAGCTAAAAGGCAGAACAGGTTTTCTTACATTGTGAGAAAAAAGGTTAGGACATATTCCCAACTGCTCTTTTTGTGGATACAATTTTTGTTTTGACCACTCTGGTAATTAACATTAAGAAATTAAAAAAGTCCATAGTTATAAACTTATTCTGCCACCTCTTATTTGCAAGTCAATGCCTATATCCATGTATAAATTCAATGAATGACTCTCTATGAAATTCATAGTTACTCAATTTCTGTTGTATCATCATCCACATGGGAACCTTAAAAAAAAAAAAAAAAAGACCTGATTTCATAAAATACGGCAGATGTTTCATCAACAAGGCTAAAGGAACTAGGATGTTGCCTAAAACTTAGGATAACCTAAGTGGACTGTGCTTAGAGTCCTGGAGAGGATATTGAATGTGAATCACCATATGAAAATGAAAAGAAGGTGTTTATTTGCACACAAGGTTAAAGTTACTTAAGCATTTTCAAGATCTTTCATTCCCTTGCTGATTTTAGGTCTGCTCTGGCAATATGTTCTGAAGATGATAGGGACTGACAAACAGCAGAAAGTAAAACATCCCAAGTAAACATGCCTTTGTATTTAGGATTGTACTTAGGATTTTAGCAATGTTCAAAAGACTTGACAATGATTTGCAGAGGTAAGAAACCTTTCAGGCCTAATTCTTAACAAACAAGTGTAGCTCCCTCCACTGCAAGATTTTGAACATTCTTCCCCAAATAAACAGCATTTATTATGTTCTTAAAAGAAAAGAGGGGGAAAATTGTACACTTAATACTGTGATACAGTAATTTCTTCTGCTATTAAAATGCTGTCAGCCAGGATACATCTTCAAAAGTGCTGATGTCTCAAGTTCAAAAATTAGTCAACACCAGATCCTTGAAGATGCCTTGTTCTTGTTTAACCTCCATTGGCAACTATTATCTGAGCACTTCTTTTGTCCAGTTCTACCAGCGCTCTCTTGAGTCATGTTAGGTGTACACACACACATACCTGAAAATGCTGAGCTCTGACAAGCTAGTGTCAGCGAAAGCTGAGCAGTTAACAATGCTATTTCTTAAAATGCCTGCAGACTAGTGGATTTATTTTTTGTTAAAATATCAAAGGACTCAAATATCCTCTTAAAAATAGAATCAAATGTACTTTTTTACAATATTAATACTTATTTAAAAAAAATTATTTCGCATTCTAGCAAAACTTACACCTTCTGCAAATGGGACCAGTGGCCTTGTAGGATGTGGTGTTCATTGTCTTCTCCTGGACCAGCCGGTTCACTGCCCAGGCTCTCCTTGTGCACCAGTGGCCCTGGGAACCAGAGCTTGCCTCTGAGACTACACGCAGTTGGAGGAGGGTGTTGCGGTTAAAGGAGGTACTGAAGAAGTTCTTTGCACCTACCTTGCTTTCATCCCCTTGCTCTCCCACCACCAGCTCCACACTCTGCCTCACAGCCACACTCCCTCCCTAACTGGGCATGCTCCACCAGTGTATCCTGCTGCAGGCGACAGAGGTTGCTGCATAGACAGATACCAAAGCAAGAGGCTGGTATCACAGTAGTATCAATGTCTAAATTTTTCTGTACTAGTACCTTTGGATTTGCTTAGCCATCATGATATTTCTAAGGATGACTTTGAAAGAAGAACACATTTAAGAAGCTTGTTTTATGAAAAAAAAAAAAAATTGTTATAACATCCTATGTGTTATATGAATCTGAAAGACTTCTATAATTTTTCTTCTGGACTTTTCTCTCCCTCCTGTAAGCATGCACAGCCTAGATATTCATAGTGAGGTTTTGTTAAACCATGAAAGACATGTCAAAAACATATTTTCTAACTAAACTACTGGAGAAAAAACTCTACAAAACACATATATTATTGGGGTTTTCTTCCTTTTACATTTATTAAATAGAAAGTAATTGCTATTCTAAAAAAGCCTATTTTACAAAACTATTAGCACAATCATAGATTTCAGCCTGATAAAACAATCCTATCTTTTAACTATAATAACATAAACAGGACTTTGTAGGGTAAAATGGGTAATAATGGTGATGGCACACTTTAGAAGATTTTTCTGATCCAGCATTTTTTGATGTTTGTATACTGCCAATTTATAATTTATAATTCTATGTCCTTTCTGAATTATTAATTTATTAATTACGACCAATAACTGACTTTACCAAGAACTACATAGAAAAACAACTGATAAATTTCTAAAGGTTAGTTAACATATTTATTAGGCATGAACAGTTGTAGTTTAAAACATTAAAACAATGCTACTATAAAATTAAATATATATGGAGAGATTTGGTGCTGAACTGAGATAAGAAATAATGATTAAGAAAAAATAAAACGGTGAAGGCTCTTACTCATCATGAGGGTTAAGATAAATCTAGTAAAGAAAAAAAGCCCAGAAGAGTTTGTCAAATTAACACTGACAGTGATGTATTTTTGCCCAGAGAACAACTATAAATATGATTTCCGAGTGCCGTAACATCACAAGTTCTGTGAAAGAAATCAATGAGAAAATGGAGTGCTGAAAATTGAGACATTTCTGTTACAATATTTTTCTCTAAGTTACCAAATCATGTAACTGCCAAGGATCCAGGTAGAAAACAGTCACTTCATCTCACTGTTTCTGTCTCTCAGCCCCTGCCTATGTTCTTTAAACGAACTATAAGTTTTTGGTAAAAAGACTCCTCTAAACAGGCATGCTATGGCCGAACCCTTTATGGGTTTCTTCACTGCAAAAAAGTAGTTCAGTTGTTAGCTTTAATACTGCTGACATCTAATATAATTGCGCTCCTTGTGCCTCTCCATGTACCACTCCCCAGGGAAGCACACCCTGGCCAGCACCTGCTTAGGGGGCTCCTATTCCTTTGTGCCATGGATGTGCATGACAAGGAACTGTCCAGGTACAAAAGATTTCTACAGAGTGGATTATCATAGAAAGCTTTGATCAAGCAAACCCGAAAAGTAAGCACATGCTACTTGGTACCATTAAAAAAATGTTATTATTTTCCAGCTGTATTTAATAATTACTTTCCCACTACTGAAACATTACATTACAAATACTCTGTGAGAATATGGTAACCTTAATTACCCCACTACAGTTTGGACAAACAACTTTAATCTCCAGTTGCAAAAGCACACTTACATCTTGTCCTTGTTGCAGGACAGTATTTTTTACTTTTTTTAAGATTAACATTTCTCAGAGGAAATATTTCAGTATCACTGTAATACAGATGTTTCAGCACAAAAAAACCCCATGGGGCAGTCAAAAATACAGACAGAAAACACAGTGCAAAATATATAATACAAGCTGGTTTTGTACAGGTGCTGCTTTTACATTTGACAAGCCACTTCTTCAGCAATCATTTGTTTCTGAATTCTTATTACTGCATACATACATTTTCCTATCTTTTCCTATTCCCCACTGAATTTATCAGAGAATATTATATTATCCCTCTATGAGGTCAAAACTTTCTGATCCATCAGGGACCGAAGTCTCATGGAACTACTTTTACACTATTGAATCACTACCACCTAAATATTATACTATTTCTCAACATACCAGTTTAAATCAGTTTTTGTTATCTGTAGCTAACAGAAAACCTGCAGGTATTGCTTGCAGGCTTAAATTTACAATGGAATTTAATGAATTATTTTTTCCAACCTGTGCATACTTACTGTTGAGTTGCTCCCCTCCTCACCTAGATCTTTTCCACTCTCTCATCCACTCTTTTTGCTCTACTGTAAACGGGCTCACCAAGGTCTTCATCTCCTTCTTGCCCTCCCTACAGGTTTTGCTGTATTATAATGTTTACCTCAGGTTCCCATCACTTTGTTCATACACCTTTTTTTGCCTACTCTTTCACCATTTCTTTGAATCTCATATCGCCATATCCCCATTATTCCATCTCAACTTTTCCTATCAGATGTAAATAGTCATTTAACACACAGAATTTTACAGAACATGGTTTCTGAATGTCACAACTTCTATCAGCTTAAGAGCTTTGGACCGTACGTGACTGTCTCAAATTCTTCCCTATTTCAGTTAAATGGTTCAAAGGTATCTTTAAGGAGCAGAACACTATTGTAAGACTGGATTTTTATATACTTTGAGTAGATATTTTCTGTTCTTTTTCCTACGCTAGCCTTAGGAAAGACTTTTTCTGTTGTTTAACCTGTAGAGTTTTTTTAACTGTAGTTAAAGTGTAAGTCTCCATTTTCCTAAAAGTGAAGGTGATTTATATTAAGGCAAAAAAAAGCACAGCTTGATGCCAAAGACAAAAATCACATATATGCAAAAACACATTTTGTCTGACCAGCTTATCAGCAGAAAGTACATTAAATGAGATCTGAAGCTTGTAGCTTAGACAAGAAAATTATAGAGATTGAAAGTAGGACATTAGTCACATGAATACATAAATTTTTTGTACATGAAGATTCAGTGTAGTTCTGATAGAAACCTTTGGTTCTGATTTTGAAATAGTGTCTGCAAATGTGTTCTCAGCAGCTTGTCTAACCAGCTTGTCAGCCAGATGGTCTCGGTTACAAAGGTGGGTGAATAGTTAATTATTATTCATGCAGTCAAACAATTTAGTCTTTTTCTGTTGATGAACTTTTCATGAAATTGTCTGCACTATTTAGGCAGAACCACTCAAGCCTCACTGCAGCGTACACTTCCTCCGCCTCATGTAGTTCTTCAGTGATGACTTCTCAGGCTTGGAGCTGTGCTCATTAATTGTGCAGCTCAAGTGGCATTGTTTCTATTCTGTGATATATGTAACTAACCAACATCACAAAAGGTTTAAATTTCAAAATCAAATAAATAAATAGAAACTTGCTTTTGGCCAACATACAACTATTCAAGCTTAAAATTGAAGTTAATCAGCATTCACACCAATAAATGCTGAAACATTTGTGGAAATTAAGTATGAAGAACTTTGTCCCCTAAGGAAATGGCATAGTCCTACTTCTTTTTCCAGCCATAAGCTTGGAAATCTGCTTTTCCAAGGGAGTTATTTTCCTCAAGGAAATACAGAGCCAATGATTTCTGAGAAGACAAAACAGGATATTTTGTCCTATAATTTCTTCAGAATCTCTGCACCATCTTTAGAGAAAAAAAAGGTGTTTATTTTCTCCACCCCCTTCTCTACATTTCAGTTTATTGCTCCTTCATTTTTTTCTATTATGTTATGACTATCAAATAAAGACTAAAATACTTCACAGCAAAACAGAGGATTTACCATGCTATCCTAAATCAACTATTTTCTATCCTCCATCACTGTTTGGGTTTTCTGTTTTTTTTTTTTCTAACATAACAAACCTTGTCCTACTTTTCTTGGTAAGAATTTTATACAGGCATTTGACAGCAATTTGAGAAGAAGCAGATTTTTCAGTGGTGGATCTGTAGAGCTCTATTTAAATCAACATACAAATACCCTTTATATCGACTGAGAATCTGCCTTTATGTTTCTAAATCAGTATCAGGAGAGGAGAACATAATGTCTTTAAGACATAGCTCCAGGACACCATTTTACACCTCCATTCTGCAAAGCAGGATATTTCCTCATTCAGTATCTTCTCCCCCTTCATGTTTTGCGTTGTTATTTTTGTGTAACAGCTAGATTTCAACCCTTCCTGAATATGAATGACAGTTTCTTATGTAACCTGTAGCCTCAGATTACCCTGATGTATATGACATCTCACATCACCTAAGCAGTCAGACTGTAAGTTTTGCCCATTATAAAAAAATACAAGGATTTGTCATCTTAAAGGCTAGGCTGTTGTGTGCCTTGGCCTTCATTTTTCTAAATTAAAGAAGATCACTTAGAATTACTTTTCCACACAAATAGCACTTTTAATCACCAATTCTGATTATAATCTGTAAAGTACATTTTTAATTATTTAATAAAAATCATATGCCCTTTCATTGGCTCCATATTTGGTTGAGACTGCATATAGAATTTTATGAAAATATTTTAGAGGATTTATTCAAATAGCAATATAAACCTGCTTGCTTAAGAAAACTCAGAAGTGTTTTTAAATAATTCTCCATGCATTAGCTTCTAAATTGTAGAATTAACTTTTTTTTTTTTTTGAGGCAATAAACACACAACATGCATTAGCTAATATTCATAATCAATTGCAATAACAAGTTTGAGTGTTCTAATTATAAACTAAACACACTATGAATACTAGCAAGTAGTGAATTTTGCATAAATTGTTCTGTATATCAATACAGAACAAAAAAGAACTAGAAAAAGATGATTAGGTAATCAGGGTGTAAATATCACTTTTCACTAATGAAATTGCATACATTTTGAGAAAATTATATTGATTAGTTCAAGCGTAATTAAGGGAAGGCTAACCTGAAGTTTAGGAAAAGAATAAACAGAAGGGAAGAAGACATTATATGAATCAGAATTGAAAAATGCTTTATGAGTAGTAATTTTTATTTATTCTTTTCAATAAACCATTTTTCCTCTGTCAATGTATTTTCTCATGTGGTGTATGTGATATTATTACCAGCTGTCTTATCTCTGAGTTCATTAAAAAAAATTATATCATGATTGAAATCTTATAATATGCTACCAGAAAAAGTACTTGATTTTCTCCTTAAAGTTTTTAGACTCAACCACTCCAAGGACTAAATGACACTCTTTAGGCTAGGTTTTGGGGGTGTGGTGTATACTTCAGTTCCACAGAGCCAATCCCAGAAAGCTGAGTCAAACATTGGGATCTCCAATACAGAATAGGGAAGAGTCAACCTTCAGCATGGAAATCTAAACACAGACTTACTGCATGGGAGTTGAGTATAATTAATAGCATGAAAGCTCTAAATTGTTATTGTGTCTTACATTATTTCCAGGCAAGCTGCTTCATACATGTGAGAACTGACCTTCTCTATTTTATTTTATTTTTTTTTAACCTTTGAGGATAGATGCCTACAGTTATTATTTCAAAGAATCAAATAAGGCTCATTATCTTCTTCCAAACCACTAATGCCCATTTTTTTAAACATAGTATAATGAAGTATTCACCTAATATTCTCTTCAGGAAACAAGAAGTAGGGAAGATTCAAACAAAGAAGCAACAGGGAAGAAAGTTCATTTTCCAGAAAAAAAAATTCAAGGGTATTTTGGTGGAAAGAGTTCTTCAAACTGTGTTTCTTGGTCCAGTAAATACTGGTACACTTCCCACCAAGACTGTCAAATCTAAATTCCAGATGAATTTTGGGAGCAGCATCCAGAAACACAGTTCTCCCCTTTTTGGATTAATGTCTCAGTAGTACAGAAGGGATATAGAGAATTCTTGGAGAATGCTTCTTGCCGTCTTTCTGATGAACCACATTTTGCACATTTGAGGAAAGTGGGTAGCACTTTTCTGTCCCTACACTTCACCTCTAAACTAGAGTCTGTAGCAGTCTTTAAGAACTCAGAAATGCAGATAAATCACTCTGGTCTTAGTAAATGCTCTTAGACATTGTTAAATAAAAGGCAGACAGCTCATTATAACGCCTTTTAAAAAAATCTTTAATTTTTCAAGTCCATCTTCAGACATTCACCAAGAACACTTTTCACACTAGACCTTACTGGAGACCTGGAATAAATTACTTTCTAGATGCTGTTTGGCTTCAGGCAGCACCTGGCTATGAGTTTTCTCAGCCTATAGTATGCATAGAGGCAGAACTCTGAAGAAAACAGAATACAAGTAGCACCTAGCTGTAGCAGGAGGGAGTTTATGGACTTCATAAACTTACACATCCCAAGTACATGAATCACTCTGTATTATGTCTAACTCCTTTATTAGGTGTAGGTTCACAGATGATTGCTTCAAAGACAGATTTTGACCCTTCTATTTTTCCAGCACTTCAGGTACATAAAGCAAACAGAGTACCAGATATTCATAATTGTGCTTATTCTAGTTAAACGATATTTCTTTAAAATATTTTGTAAAGGTGACAGAAAATCATATCCCAAACACATGAATGGAATGGAATGGAATGGAATGGAATGGAATGGAATAGTGCAGTTAGAAGGGACCTACAATGACCATCTATTCCAACTGCCTGACCACTTCAGGGCTGACCTAAAGGTAAAACATTATTATGAAGGGCATTATCCAAATGCCTCTTCTTAAGGCACTGACAGGCATGGGGTGTCAACCACCTCTCTAGGAAGCCTGTTCCAGTGTTTGACCACCTTCTCAATAAAGAAATGTTTCCTAAAGTCCAGTCTAAGCCTGCCCTGGCACAGCTGTGATCCATTCCCATGGATGCTGTTGCTGGATCCCAGGGAGAAGAGCTCAGCAGCTCCCTCTGGACTTCCCCTCCTCAGGAAGCTGCAGAGAGCAACGAGGTCGCCCCTCAGCCACCTTCTCTCCCAGCTAGACAAACCCAGAGTCCTCAGCCCCTCCTCACAGAACATGCCTTCCAGCCCTTTCAGCGGCCTTGTTGCCCTCCTCTGCATGTGTTCAAGGGCCTTAACATCCTTCTTAAACTGTGGGGCCCGGAACTGCAGGTAGTACTCGAGGTGATGCTGCACCATCACTAAATACAGCGGGATAATCACCTCTTTTGACCGGCTGGCTAAGCTGTGTTTGATGCACCCCAAAATGCGGTTTGCCCCCCTGGCTGCCAGGGCACACTGCTGACTCACATTGAGCCTGCTGTCCACCAGCAGCCCCAGATCCCTTTCTGCAGGGCTGCTATCCAGACATTTCTCTCCCAGTTTATACTTGTGCCCAGCATTACTCCACCCCAGGTGCAAAATCCAGCATTTGGACTTTTTAAATTTCATCCCATTGATGACTGTCCAATGCTCCAATCTATCCAGATCCCTCTGCAAAGCCTCTTGTCCCTCAAGAGAGTCAACAGCACCTCCCAATTTAGTATTGTCAACAAGTGAAGATACATGACAATTTCAGATCTTCTATGTGCTTCCAAATCCAGAAGCTCCTACCTCTTAGTGCAGCAGGTGAATTACCATGGAAGTATATAAGCTTATTTTGTTTTGTCCTATTTAAAAATTGTATTTTATATGTCCTTCTCTGAAAGCCATATATTTCCAATCATGAGCTGCCAAAACAGCTCAGTACTTAATATACCTTCCAAAAAGAATATGTACCCCAGAGTCTGTTTCTTGTTTTCTTTTATGCTATGCCTACCCCACTGGTGTCAGTGCGGAATAGTCTAAGATCTGCACTACTACATTGTACCTGTAAAAGACATGGTTCAGAATATTCATTAGTGACCATTTGCAACATATACATTTTTTGCTTGTAGGAATTTGCAGCAAAGACAATTATTTCAGAAAACTGAATGAGAACCAGGAATGGAAACATTCATATCCAAGCAGGCTGACAGAACATACAACATTCTCCATACCAACTCTATGCATAACACAGTGATTGTAGCATCCCAAAATTTTTCTTTTGCACCACTTAGAGCTTATACACAGCTTATTACACATACACAAACTGCCCAAAGTAGATGGAATTCTTATTTTTAATGCCTTATTACTGTTCCTCCCTTTCTCCCACAAACGCTGAAAAAAACTGCCAACAGACAGCAGAATTACTACCAGTGGAGATATTTAAAGTCAGCCTATAGAAATGACAGTACTGATTAGGTTTAGTTTAGAGATAATGAACTAAATTCCTCCATGTTGCAAAAATATAGGCCAATTAGAGTTCCCTTCTTTTTGAACAAATTTTACAATTTAATGGGCACATGAAACTTCCATTAACAATAATAGGAGTTCTGTGCATGCACTGGGGGGGAAATAAAGCCCCGTAGAGTTTTTCCCTTATAAACAGCATGAAGCAAATGGAGCACAATACCAATCTCAAAGAAGTCATGCCAATTGCAGTATCTTGAATGAGAATAAAATCTGGGAGAGCAGTCCTGGGGCACAGGGAGTAAAATTAAGAAGGAGTGAAAAACTCACAATGCTAAACAAGACAACCAAGAAGGTCAGCTCAACAGTAATGTGGGTGAGTTGGTCCAGACCACTCTGAGACTGAGTAGCTATAAAATACATAAAGTAAACAGAGACATTAAAAACATTTTAAGACCAAATCAAAATAAAAATGGAAATAACGTTCTTGTCAATGGGCTGAAAATGATTTATAAAGCACCTGGGGATACACTGAAAAAGCCAGTACATCTGCACAGTGCAGACATTAATAAAAAATAAAAAAACAGTTGTAGTATTATTTTTAGTGTTATTTTAGTTACAGTTGCCATGTTGTTAAGATGTTGCTTGCTTGACTAAGGTATTAACGAATTTTCATCTCACCGATCTGAAGCTAGTTCATTCAGCTGGATCAAACCACATCCAGCCCCAATAACTAGTAGTACTTTAACTTGTAGATCAGATGGATAAAAACTAGTGTTCATGTTCCATATCATGTTCCATTTTTGCATTTAATTCTCTATGCTTATGTTGCCGTAAATAAGTAACTTGAGAAAAAGCTATTCCCTATGTGTGTCTTTGAGGGTGAAAATCTCTGGGCCTAGGCACCCTACCGTGATTGTATTCTTGCACGTAAGGCTCAGTGGACATGGATGAATCCAGTAAAAATGAGGTAAAGACTCCAAGGGTCAGGATGAACATATGTTATCTCAGCTCTTGCTAACACAAGTAAATCAGGGGAATTAATATAGTTGCAGAAATAATTTTCTGAGATGCTTATTTTATCATGGGAACTCAACATCTACAGGGATTCTGCAGAGTTTCTCTAATCATGCCATTGGGAAGTCATGAATTAAAAATCTAATTTAGCTTCATTTTATTTTCATTTTTCTCAAATGAAACCAAAGAAGTCTACAGTCAATCACTGCATAAAATGTATAATGTACTATATTCACATTTCATTTGCACAGTTTTTCTTGAATTACTGTTATCAGGGAAAAGATTATAACCTAAATGTCAGTTCTTAAAGCCCCAAATAAAATGTTTAATTGCTACAGTGTGTATTATAACTTTTATAATGTATTTCTGTAATCACTTTCCATTTTGATGTATTTTCTCATGCTTTTTAAATTCAAAAGAGTTATGGCTAAAATATCAATATGAAATAATTTGTCTTTTATATATCTCAGAAATGGCCTTGTAGGAGCTGCTTTTATTTTTCCCCATAGTTTTGGTTGGTTATGATCCTTTCTAACAGAATTGATTTGTATTTAGTGTTGGTATTAGTGCTTATACAGTATTTCCTTTGCTAAATGTTTATTGTTACTGCAGTATTTATTGTCTTTTCTGAAATATACAGAAAATATGGATTATAAAGACTACTTTTCTACCTTTGTTCTTTTAAAGATCATTGGTATCTATTTTCTCTAAAACTATGGTTAAATCCTCTTCCAAAAAAAAAAAGAAAGCTTTTTTTTTCCTGAAAACTTGACATACTATACTCTTTCCCATAAATCCCATGCATCCACATATATCCAAAATGTATACCATATACATATTGCATATACACGTACTTGCACAGGGTCCCTGGGTTTTTAGACTGTGTATGTTTCTGCTGCTTATGACGTGCTGTTCGTAACTTGATGATTCATGTTCTATTATTAACCCTTTTATGAGACTGTTGTCGTTTAACCCCAGCCAGCAACTAAGCACCACGCAGCCACTCGCTCATTTCCTTCCCACACCGATGGGGGAGAGAATCTGCATAACAAGTAAAACAACTCATGGGTTGAGATAAGAAAAGTTTAATAGGACAGAAAGGAAGAAAATAATGATGATAATAATAACAATAATAAAATGGCAATAATAATAATAAATTTGAATATATAAAAGAAGTGATGCATGATGTAATTGCTCACCACTCACCGACCAATGTCCAGTTAGCTCCTGAGCAGCATTCTGACCTCCCCCAGCCAACATCCCCCAGTTTATATACTAGACATGACATCACATGGTATGGAATACCCCTTTGGACAGTTGGGGTCAGCTGCCCTGGCTGTGTCCCCTCCCAACTTCTTGTGCCCCTCCAGACTTCTTGGTGGCTGGGCATGAGAAGCTGAAAAATCCTTGACTTAGTATAAATGCTACTTGACAACAACTGAAAACATCAGTGTAATAGCAACATTATTCTCATACTAAATTCAAAACATAACACTATATCAGCTACTAGAAATAAAAATAACTGTCTCCCAGTGAAAAACCAGGACAGAGATATGAAAACCATAGTGAACTAAGTGTCTCTATTTAAAATATCCATTCCTAAAGACATACTTTCATACATATCTAAGTTTAGAATATGTTGAGATGGAAAGAGGGAGAAAGTAAAAAAACCCAACCAACCAACCAAACAAACAAAAAGAAATCTACCTTGGCAATATTTCATTCTCTAGATATGATATTTGATTCTAAAATGCTCCATGCTTCTGCTACAAATTATGTAACTGCTATTAAGAGCTCCAGATCAAGAAACTTTTTCCATCTTTATAGAAAACGGTAAATCTACTCAAAAGGATACTGTAAAGTTACTTAAACTTACTAAACTCTGTTTTCAAAGACTGTCTGTAAGGTCAAGACTGACATTTACAGCCAGTTCAATTGCCATGGAAAAACCCATGATGCTGGATAGAAAAGTGAATATATAAAGAAAAAAAAAAAAAAAAGAAAAAAAGGCAACTTTAGAAGTAACATGCAAAACATTACTTTTTGAAAACAGTTTTAGAAATGCTAATGAACAGTACCTATGAATCAGAAAGCACAGAAAGTAAAATCTAATGTATATTTAAGAGACTATGAAATACTATCATGTGAAGGATAATGATGAAACAAACACTGAAAAAAGTATCACAAGAAGACAGATAAAATTCTGTGTAGGTTAGCCAAAATGCTCACAGGAAAAAAAGAAAATGGGAAAAAGCAATGACTGAAGATTTTATCTAAAGCAGAAATATCAGCCAAGAATTTTAAGAAAAAATGTTTTTAAGAAATTGAAGATCATATTAGTAAAAAGGAAAATAAACAAACTGTATACATATATATGCATACAGTATGACACTATGTTTTACATGTCTCTTACCATCCTTTTCTCCCTTCACTCTTCAAAACCTTTCTGTATCCTACAGGCTGTTACCTCCTTAAAAGTTTCACACAATGCTTCTAAAGAACTGACATAATACTCAACTACTAAAAGTGTCAAAGGAAGACTGAGCTGACTTGTTTAAGATGCTAAGTTTAAGGGAAAAAACTAAAACATATCTTTCTGCCAGAGGTATGCTATGGTCCAGATGATGCATGAAAAACATCTGTCAGTGTAGTTGAGAGATGAGTTTGGGGACAGTAAGGTTAATTACTGCACCACAAACAGAAGATTTGGGGGTGACTGCCTGCACAAGGAGAGAAGTTGAGCAATCACAGTAACCCAGCTCTTTCGCAGCAAAAGTTCAGGTTGCAATATGCCAGGACTCACCTGGATGATGCATTCTTCACACATTAATGCACTAGAAAACCTGTAATCTCCATTCATGTGCTCCTCTGTATAAAATGTAACCACACATTCCTGCCACACTCAAGCTTTCCTCTAAAGCACATCATGTCCCACTTTTCCTTAAGCTCTTAATAATCATATAAACCATAACTTCATTGAACATGTGTGACCATGCTTACACACTCTGTCTTCAGCCATAGTTTCACCTTTCATAGTAATATTAGTCTGAGAATGCAAAACTTTCCAGACCACAGAACTGTGACCCATCAAGTCTATGTTTACCCTCAGTCTCAGATCTTAATGCACTATAAAACACATCTAAATCCATTAACCAATGTCAGACTATGTACCTTGGTTTGAAGGACACCAGACTTGTGTGGACCACATTTGGGAGACAATTAACAAAGCTAATACTTTCACACCGAGTTTAAATTTTAACAAGTGGACTTTTTTTTTTTTCCATCAAACAAACAAACAAAAAAATATCATCCACAAATGCAGGATTGAAACCATAAACCTTTTCATCTGAATGACTGAATTCTGGGCAATTTCAGTGGGACTGCTCCAAACTGGTATCTGCTCAAGGTTACCAAAGGTTCCCTTTGCAGGGAGAAGACTGATGAGCAACAGCTGCAGATGAAGGGCAGAAAAATTCAAGAGACTGGGGAAAATATACTCCACAGCCCTCCTCATTGTTGTTTAGATATGAAACATTAGATGATCCCTCTAGTATAGCCTGTTACTGTACTATGCAATGAAAACTTTGGCCTGCTTACTCTGCTCTATTTGAAGGCAGGGGCCTCAGGAGCCACATTAGCCTAATTCTTCCCAAAACTTCAGACGGGGCAGAGTCTGCTTTGCCCCAGAGCTGCCTAATTCCATTAAAAGAATGGGAATCCCAATGATCTTTGCCTCTTGCCTCCACAAAAGATATTACTTAGCCCTTAGCATCTTGAATTTTATAAAATGGATTGCCTGTGTTACCAGATGAGATTATAGGAGCACTGCCTGTTTTATCTAGCCGAACACACTCAGAAGGGATATTACCAGTGTCTCTAAACACAGTAGTGGTACAGGCAGAGAAAGTACAAGGAGGGGGGGGGAAGTATTTAACCTAAAAAATTGACACTGGCTCAGGAAATTTATCTGAACAAGCTGCAAAGGGTAAGTGAAACTAGTTCCACTTCAGGAAACACAGGCAAATAAACCAACCGATTTAAAGTGGCAAATTTATGAATCACATTATAGGAATCTGTTGCCTACAAAATATGAAATTAACCTCAAAGGACCAGGAACATGCCCTTACAGTTTCATGTCCAATATTTCTGTCTTGATTTTCTTAAAAAAACTTTTTATTGGTTACTAATTAAAACCTAGCATCTCCATATGTGCAACATTTAAGTGAATACTCAATTAAGTCAGTTAGACTCCTTGTTTGGAGAATATCCACATAAGATAATTATATAACATTATAGGTTTTTAAAAATAAAAATTGTAGTGGGTTTTGAGTTTATGAAGGAATTGTCAGTACTTCAAGGTCATGTCCATAACAGAGGCTCTATATAGTTTCTCACAAGCAGCAACTCAGCTGATATAACAGCATCACGAGTATTTGATTCTCTTCTTGTAATTCATCTGCTGTGAAATCAGTATCTTCCAATTTAGGGTGATACTAATTAACTGTATTATACACATTGACCTACTTGCTCTGTCTCAAAGCAAGGAAACTGAATTATCTGCAATGCGTACTCTGGGAAACACAGACAGGTAGTTTATCCCCTAAAGGAGCATACTTACATACAGGGTTTAATATTTGTGAGGGTCAAGTTGAATAATTCCATAAGAATTTTTTTCTGCTAAGACTTCCTGTTGCATAAAGTACCATCCAGTCACTTACAGACCTTAAAAAATTACATATATATATATATATATATGTATATGTGTGTGTGTGTGTGTGTATGAAATTTGTAAATCTATAGGTTAATCCCAGGTTATAACTTAAGGTTAGAATTGTTCTGACCATATTAATTTATTTTTATAAAAACCTGAACACCTTCTGGGAGTATTGTGGGGTGGGAAGGGGACTAGGCAACTGCTATATGACCATGCTGACTCAGAACTTGTGCCCATAGGTCTTGTTTCTAGGAATCAAAGAAGTTTTTTCCCCAAAATAAATGGTCACCTACAATATGGCCTTGGGGTGGGGGGAAGAAAAAAAAGAAAAGAAAAAAAAATCCAAGTCTTTAGGAGGGCAAAACTGAACCTGAGAAGCTTGGTAGAAATTGTAACTTAGCTCCAGATAGAAGTTGTTTTATTGTGTAGCAGTTGTCGATCTATCATGCAAGCAAAGCTGGATACTGAAAAGTAGTGTCAATGGGTATTTTAAACTGACTCTGAAAGAAAAATTGGGTTATTATTGACAGAAATTGTTTAGCAAGTACTGCATTACAATAATTACACTAAAACAATATTTGGGCTGATAAATAAGTTGTTACTGGGTATGAAATGAACCATACAGTGAAGTATGGAGGTTAGGAATACAAGAAGACTGAACACAAATGTCCTCTGGAAACAGTTATGCTGATGGACTGAATGAAGGGAAGAGGAAGAAAACCCACAGAAGAAAGTCATATATTGTATATCACAAATTATCTGAATCATTGTCATGATTCACTCACAGCTACAGAAAAGCAAACATGGTAACTGTGCAAGAAAAACAAGGTGGTAGCAACCATAAGTGTTCCACTCAACAAGAAGATATGAAACTTCATTAAAAACTGATTGAAAATATCTAGTCTAAAAATATTTCTATCTGGACATGCTTAATTGCTACTGCTTTACCTTTTGTTCATTCATATAAAAAGCAGATTTTTACCTGTCGTGGTTTAACCCCAGCCAGCAACTAAGCACGACGCAGCCGCTCACTCACTCTGCCCCCCCCATCCAGTGGGATGGGGGAGAAAATCAGGAAAAGAAGTAAAACTCCTGGGTTGAGATAAGAACGGTTTAATGGAACAGAAAAGAAGAAACTAATAATGATAATGATAACACTAATAAAATGACAGCAGTAGTAATAAAAGGATTGAAATGTACAAATGATGCGCAGGGCAATTGCTCACCACCCGCCGACCGACACCCAGCCAGTCCCCGAGCGGCGAATCCCTGCTCCCCCCTTCCCAGTTCCTAAACTAGATGGGACGTCACATGGTATGGAATAGACCGTTGGCCAGTTTGGGTCAGGTGCCCTGGCTGGGCATGAGAAGCTGAAAAATCCCCAACCATAGTCTAAACACTACTGAGCAACAACTGAAAACATCAGTGTTATCAACATTCTTCACATACTGAACTCAAAACATAGCACTGCACCAGCTACTAGGAAGACAGTTAATTCTATCCCAGCTGAAACCAGGACATTATCACATAAAGGGAAGGGTGCTATGGAAAGAATTGATTTTGACTGAGAGCTGGATGTCTACTCACATTTGTTAAAAACCTTATTCTCTGTCTCTAAACTCAGAAGCATATCTTTCAAATCATGGGATGGCTACAGTTTCAATGTTAAGTGTATTTGACTTCTGCAAAATAAATATTAGTTAAGGTATTCTGCTTACAGAACTAGAGTTTAAATGAATATCTGCTTTTAGAATTACTCTAAAAATAACAATTGATATAACTTTAATAATCTTAAGTAATGCCTTAATCCATTCCAAGAAACTCTTCACAGATGAAAGTATTATTTGTCTGAGTAAGAATAAAGAAACAGACTGACACTATTTATTCAACACAGTTATAGCATTTTTTTTTTAATGGGGAGAAAGTAATTACACTGAAGAAATAAGAAAGGAATGAAACACTGAGTTAGAATCTTAAATATATAATGCATGTAACAAAACCTGATAATGAAATAGTAATTCCAATGTCATATCTTAACATCCAATTTATAAATCTATGAGAATAAGAATTTATTTTTTAAAACTGAATAACTTATATAGAAAAAATAGGATGAAAGAAAAATGGGAGGTTATGGTCATATAGCTATTGTACCAATGCTCTTGGTTTCAAAGTTTAAAATGTTCTTTGGCCATAAACCAAAGCTCTCAGAAAACTTTTTAATCTAAAAATAAAACAGCTTCCAAACTTGGTAGAAACAGAACAAAGAAGGAAGGATAAAAAGCAGTCTGTTCCATGGGTCAAATCTAAAGTAATTTTGTAGATCTTAATGTTTCATGCTGTGAAGTGTGTAGTTTTCCTCTTTTTCATGTTGAAGTGGAATCTTAACTTTGAATTTCCAAGATATAGATGCACCTCTGTATGTATCTATTTATAGATACATACATAGCTCTATATACACACAAAATATATTCCTTAGTGTCAGTTAAATATTTCTTAAAAAAAACCCAGAAAATAACCAAAAGACTCTCTTTCATTTTATCTTTGAATTAAAACTAGTGTTGGTTCTTCTTTGGATGGCAAAACATTATTCATTAAAAACTACTATGCAGTGTGAAATATTAGTTGATTATGTTTATTCATATATTTTCAACCTCAAATAAGACTCATTATCTATACACATTGAATATCACACACATGCATTTGTGCATGTGTGCCTTACACAGTGTAGAACTATATGCACAAGGATATGAGCCAGTTCTAATACTGAAAGCAGCATCATTGTAACATTGTGCCAGTCTAGCTCAACTAGTGCACCCTACTTCTCTGCATAACAACATCTTAATACTAATAAAACTATATCCAGAATAGTGGGACTGTTGTATTCTGCACTGGTATAAAATGTGATATAGACAGAAACCCTGTCAGCCATGATCTTTGATCCTTCTAGAGACCTCTGCAGGCAGAAAAATACCATTAAAGAACTGTTTATCTAGTAAACATTTTTTTTTAAATACTAACTTTTTTCTTCTAAATAATTTTACCATTTCCATTTCAAATGGATATTTTAATTCTAATTATTCCTTATAAAAGTCTATTTCAATATTAGAGAGTTTAAATTATTGTGGTATAGCTTATTTGATCAATTTGTGGTTATATCACTTGCTCAGTCTACCATGTAAATTTTTTGTTCATCAGAAAGGAAAGCCAACCAAATCCACACACAACTCGACTGCTCCAAGCTTTTCTCTCTTTCTCACTCCTTCTACACCACAGAATGTGAAAATTTTTCCTAACCTGTGTCAAACACTCCACCCTCACTTTTTAAAGACAGGGCTCAGAAGATCATGGAGTATCCAAACAGCCCTGGTACTTAGATGTCTACTTCAGGCACGATGCTTCTTACTTATACCCCTGTGGACTCTGTCTACTTACACCTTGAGGGTACACATGCTTACTTTGGATGACCACCCTGCTTTCTGCAGAATGCACAAAATGGGAGTAAATTTAGTCATCTTACTAAAAACTTCTGTTTATAGCGCAGAAATTTTTAAGTATAGTCTGCAAACCCAGAAATACAACATCAAGGTTGGAACTTTAGAAATGGTCATGCAACACTGAATCAAGACATGTGGTAACACCTTCAAACAGGATACACAGGCACTGTCTGTACTATGGTCAGAGTTTTTTTCTCTGCCTACTATATATGCACTGAAGTTATGACCTTATTATACAGGAATAGACAGACTTGCTTTTAGGCTAGCATTTGTTGCACTGGATGTTCTCCGTATAGAAGAGACAGTCCTTTTACAATGCTCCCAAATTATGGTTAGGATAATAAGAAAGGTGTGAAAGTCCATGCCTAATTGCAGCCTTTTCAACATTTCTATTCATGAATATGTATATCTTTGTCTTATAGAACCCCCTTTGGGTGTTTATCATCTCCAAAGAGAATCCATCAGAAATTTATCTTCACATAGGAGAAATGTTTCATGAAATTGTTATCCTCTGAAGATTTATGTGGCAACAACCTAATACCAATACTTTTGGCACTGTCCTTAATTATTTTGAATGTAAGAGAGGATTACATGCTCTTTTGAGGTTACTTGGAGCTTTTAAGGACCTATATTTCACAGCAGTATATGGTATATGGTACTTGCCACTAGAACTCATGGTTCAAACTCTGATACAAAGACTTCCTCTCTTGGCTACCCTTTGACAGCATCAGCCAGTACCCTTTCTACTGCAGTCACAACATAACATGAAAGAAACTTTTCATGATGAGACAAGGTTGCATTGCAAGTTCTCATTATTCTCTATGAAAACAGTTCTGCTGATTTCAGCAGAGGATTGCCTGATATGGTATGAACATGCAGACCAATTACTTCATAGGTTGTAGTAAAAGAGGAACTTACATATTAATAGCTTTTCTTCAAAAATGTGAGTGTTAAAGAAATACATGAAAGAATACATGTAATTCACTTATTTAATTGCTTTTAAGATTTTTTTTGTTCTAAACTCTTTTGCAAATCATTACTTTTTTACCATTTTTTACCAATTTAAAATATCCTATCAAATGAAAGCAAAACTGCATTTCTGATTACAGATGAAAATGTACTGTCGTACTGTTCAGACCTTCTGCTTTTTTAGTTTTTTGCTTCCCACCTACTAATTCACAACTTTCTGCCATAAGAAACAGAGAATATATGTTAGGCATAGGAAGCAATCAGTCTGAATTTCCAGCATTATCTAGATGTATTAAGCTACTTTCTGTGAGAAAGCTTGGCCAGAAACTTCACTGATCTTGACAAGAAGGCTGTGCCTTAAAGACTGATATTACGAGTTCCAACCTCTGATTTTTTTAATTCAAATTCCAAAGTTTTTAATAAAACATGGAAATACAATGCACAGGGTCTTAATCTCAGATTGATCCCAAAGTATTTCATAAGGCCAGGAGTTTCCTTGAGAGTATTCCATGAAGTGAATATTCATGGATGAATATGAGAAAGTTTTCAAGATTTTAATGTGTACAAAAATTTTCTGCTCAAAATAAGCCTGAAACATCTTTAGAGAAGCTTTAGTTTTCTACATTTTTTGAAACACCAGTATAAAGAAGGAAATTATTTTATTCAATTATATAACAATGCACTTAGAACCATACAAAATGTAAAATGAGATGACCTCTGCTTTAAAGAGTGGATTTAACAGTCCTGTTTGTGAATCTAGTTAAAAACAATAAAATGAAATTAAGTGTAAATTATCTAAATTATTTTAAGTGTTTTTGAGACGTTCACTGGTACTCTGTTCAACTTCTGGAAACAAACAAACAAACAAACAAACCCACCTTTCTAATCAAAACCAGACTGTCTTATCTAGCTAAAACTTCTACCAGAAGATTTAGACATGGTTTATAGCCACACCCATCATATTTTCCAATATGGTGATCTTTCAAGAAGAGCAGGATGGGTCATATGAAAGTCAGAGATTCTTAGTCCTGCAGTTTTTAAGGGGTCCTCAGCATATTTCAGAATTAAAAGCTCCAGTGTGGATTAATGTAAGATTAGTTCAATATGGCCTATTAGGGGAAAAGATAAACTGTTCCCTTTACTTTTTGTGTTTTACTAGGTTTATTATACAACATTATTTTCCTACTGTACTCTATTTGCAACATCTAAAAAGATAAAGCAGCCTAACACTGCCAAATTTATGTTGCGCTTTAGTTCCATTCTGAAATAAGTTTCGGTCTAGAGTAAGGCCTAGTATTTAAGACTAAAACTTGCCTACTTTCATTAAGATTTTGGTGGGGTTAATTCCATAGCATGTCTTCAGTATATCTCTACTTCATTTCTGCGTGACAGAGGAAACCTAGTTAGAACAGGTGATGCAAGAAAGGTATATTGCAATTAACAAATCCCCAAAGGCTTCTCTCCATCAAAGAAAAGCTCAGAACAGGATGGAGCACAGAAGGAGGTGGAGAGTCAACAAATATATCTGCTCTGAAGGACTGTGGCAGGTGTGCTTCCCCCCACCACCCCCTGCTTAAGCCATAACCACCAGTGGGGGTTGTGATGGCTGCATCCAGCTTACTCTGGACTTGGGGGGACAGATGGCAACACGGTAGCCAAGGGCTGCCTGGGACTGTGAGCCAGATGCTTTGCTGGTATGCAAATATTACTGTAAGTCTATCATCTTGCTTTATAAATAGTGGACAGCCCAGGGCCCGTTGAGCTCTCCTGCATGGCAGCAGCTGCACACCAGGATCTCCTCTTGAGTAGGGACACCTCTCAAGGTTAATCCTCAAGGTTGAGAGATTTCTTGCAGCAACAGATACTCAGTAAGTGGTTAATAGCATGTTAAACTTTGAAATCTTAGCTAAGCAATATCAAGGATTGATTGCACGTATATAATCCTTTAGACATAAACCGTTGACCAAGTCTGGGACTAGGAGTGGGTCCAGCTGCACCTAAACTCCTCTCTGAGAAGGAGTTTGGAAAGTAAGGGGGTCCTTTTTGAACCTCATGACTCAATGGGAGGGTGTCCTGGACAGTTTTGTCTGTCCCTGTCCTCTGTGCAGTAAATACTCACGTGTACCTTGCCACTGAGTCTTGTTAAAGCACTGTTGCATTTACACTGAACTTTTTTAACTCCCTATTTTATATCAATAAAGTATATTGTTGCTTCTCTCTTACGAGTGAAGTGCATGACCATCCATGACAAATTGGCATAGTTGTCAGGATGGCAAGTAGTATCACTGATTATTTACACAGAGTGAACCCAAGTCTCAACTGCTAAGAATGAGCTTGTGACAATTGGCATAATTGGGAAGCCATTGAAGAGCACCTAAAAGTAACTAGGGACCTCACAAAGGATGGAAAAGAGAAAGGAGTTATCTGCAAGATACTAGGTGATAATGCTCAAAATGCCTGTAAGCAAGTCACTACATGGGCAGAATTAACACACTGCATTGTTAACTACAGCTGTGAAATGGGCTGAAAGGATGCACCAGCTGAAAAACAAAACCTGAAGCCCGGGGGAGGAGACCCCAAAGTAAGACCGGTGAAACAGGGAACAGAAAATAGATCAAAGGTAAACAAATCTAAAAACCTTCAAAAAGAATCTCAAGAGCAGGGAAATGCATTAGCCTTAGGCATTCCCAGAGCTACAATTCAAGGTCAGCCTACCAGCATTATCTTGCGTCTGATTGAAGACAAGGGCAAATTGAAAGAAACTTGAGGGATAAGGAAGAAATTACAGGTACAACTATGATTTACATACAGTAACTAGAGATGATAATTCTGAAAATCAGATTTGGGGATGTGGTTGATTGTTTTTAGGTATTTTTGCTCCCTCAGCACTGATAGCAGTTTGTTGGTGGGAATACAGTAGCAATTAATTAGTTTGGGTTAATATACATTCATGTAATAAGATATTTACTTCTTTATTTGGCATTAGAAATCTAAAATAAAATCACTAAGATTTTAGTCAAGAATTAAAGAACAGCTTATTCAGCTAATGTAAATCAGAGTAATATGAAAATTATTTTAAAATATGGTTTGTCTGAATTACACTGAAGGGTTTTTTTAAATATATACTTACTGTTTTCATTTTTATGGTTTCTGAAGTCAAAAGGTATTTCTTGAGTGAATTAATGTCCCTGCTGCAAGAAGGAGAAATACATTTCAAAAGGTAGTCCTCAGAGGAAGACAAAGATAAATGTGGATTTACTGTTTTATGTCCTGAGCAGTGGCAAATATTACAGTTGTTTGTTTCTTTTTTTCCCTGCCATAATTCCTGTGGAATGGGAGGAAGCTAAATCTTAGGTATACATTTGTTGTAAAGTTACTATTTTCTTAAAATCAGAAGCTATCTTGTAGGGTTGAGGAGAATAACTTGTATTTTTGTAGCTGACCACATCCAAGCAAGCATGTTTCATACTAAACTTAGATTACCCAGGACAAGAACAGGGAGGACTGGAACACCATAGAAATGCTTCAAAGCACCGCAAGTTGTATTCACCAGGAGGACCTTGAAGCAAGGAAATAAGTGAAGAATAATGAAACAGGAAAAATCATTATGGAAAAATTGAATGTAAATTATATATACCTTGATTTGAAGCTTCCTGGGAAGATAATAGTCAGTGTTTTCTCTGGGAGCCCACCAGCGTGCTGAGTGCATAGCTAAGGGGGTAAAAAGACTAAAGCATTTTTTGTATAATTTTTCTAGTATACCAGTGACAAATGAGAAGAATGTTAATTTCTTGGCAGAAAGCAGTAATTCATGAAAGCTGGTAAGTGAAGTACAGCAAATTTTTCTGGCCATTTTCAAATACCACAAGCCAAGAAAGCAGGAAAGTCTGGTAGGTTACTTTGAAGGAAGAATTTATGTTTCAGCTATTGTATCATTTCCCTTATTGAGCTGGGAGGAGATAGCATATGTAGAAGTGTTTCTTAAAACAAGATCTGGTCAAGGTGTTTGAACCAAATTATATTCCAATTGTTTAACTTGTGGAATTACTGTAGTTGTCACAATGATATTCTGTAATCATTATCTATTAACATGGCATTAATCATATAAAATTTGCTGGGTTTTTTGTAGAAAAGCTGATCATTTCTTAAGCTTGGTTCAAATACTGCTTTCTAAACACTTTCCTTAAATATTTTTACGGTTTCTTTTTAAAAAATTATTTTTTCCAATGAGTCAGTAGAAACTTTCCAAGACAGTCCCTACAAGACCATACTATAAAGATGACTTTTTTCTTTTTATAAAAATCTATAGCTAAAAAAACTTATATTTAAACCCACTGAACTTACCTTCTACAACCATGTGCTAAATTTCCTCATGGTAAAATCAAGAACATAAAGGGCATGTACTGCAATAAGAAATAAAGCTAACCCCTGTGAGTTGCACCTGTTTCATTCCAACACATCTACTTGTTTTTGCTGTGGGTCGTTTTTTGTTGTTGTTTTTGTTTTTAATACATATTTTTGTGATGCTACTCACTAGGCAATTAAATCAGGATTTCCTGAATGGGAAAAGGACTTTAAAGAGAAAATGAAGGCTATGTGCAGTTTATTTAGAGCCATACATTTGTGTGCAGCATCCATAGTATATAATTCCTATTTTTAACATCACAATATCAGTAAAATAAATCTGAGAACTATTTATGTGCTTAACTTATTGCTGCTGACACTCCACTATTTTCATGGGTACACTGTCATAATCATCAGGTACAGAAACTTTACTCAGATGCTTTGCACTACTCCAACTTATCCCACTTGAAATATAAGATATCAGGTAAATTTGACTTAAATAACTTTTTGGGAGTTGCTATGACTCAGTGGAATGAACAGTCAATCTCAATTACACTTTTAATGTACTGAGTCACAGACACATCCATAGGATGTGAATCCTTATGTATGTCTTCAGCAGACACAGTGGTGTGAACTGGTATCATCAACTCCAATATAAATAGATATCTACTGCCCGGAAAATAAAAGTGATTTCCTCTAACTAATTTTTGAAAGGGTTTTATGGTTATGTTGATCTCAGAAAAACTTGATGCTAAACTGCCAGACAAACATGTCAACAGACATTCATATACAGTACTGTTTTGGCGTTTTATTGCATTCATTAAAAATTGTAAGAAAGGCCATATACAAGAAAACAACTGTCTGGCTAATGTTAATTATTTCCATTTATCTTCTTTCCCTGTCAGTGTGTCCTTCCATGCCTCCATGTACTGGGACTGTGAGCAGAAATAATGCAGCTTGTTTGCTGTAGTGCCTGCTATCAGTTGTCATATTCCACATAGTTGGCTTATATTCAGTAATATTTCTCTCTCCTTCCTTTTCTTAATCTGAACTTCCTTTATTGGGATTTTCTGCCTCATAGCAAAGCAGAAGACTCTTCACAGCATGACCTTATGCTTATGACTAGCTTTATTCAAAAAACATTTGGCACAGACAAGCAAGTTACTCTCATTACCTCATACTCACAGAAATCAGATGAACTGCAGCATATGCTACTTTAAAAAGATGGTTTAGAAAAAAAGGCAGATTTTTTTCCAGACAGCTGCAGACAGTACCAACTACAAATACCTCAACACTTGATATGAGAACATAATCCACCATCAATTTGCCATCAGTTATGTATTCCTTTGCCTTTTTCCATCACTTGGACCAGTTAAGGCTGTGGCTGTAGCTATACAGCTGTGCAGCTCCGTCTTCACTTCATAATTTTACCCAACCTGGACACACAGTGAGTGTCTATCTACATCTTTACTTTGGGTTCAAACAAATGCATACCACTGTCCACACCTGATGATGAAAATAAGCCCTGACACTTTCAAAGCTAACAGTAATAACCATCCTTCATTTTGGGGGTATTTTTTTGTCTCATTCATCAAATTTTTGTGTAAATTATAACATAGCAAATACTAATACACGTTTGCTTTAAATCCAATGTCTATGCTACATAAATGAAATAGTTTCTGAGGAGCTAGAAGACATTAAATCTTCTGTACCCAAGACTTTACCAATGATTGGCTTCATTAGCTCTCCAAAGTAAGAAAAGCAAATACTATTTCCTCCCTTCAACATTGTGTCTTCATACAGCTATATGCAAGCTCTAACCAATAGCAAGTGCCATGTCAATAAAACCAATGTCATTACAATAGCTATTGTTATTTAATTATTAATTCATGGAAGTATTTCAGTGTATATGTACCAGTATTTACGTATGTATATATATATGTGTATCTATGTATTTATACACAAACACATACAAAATAAAAAAAAAATACTGTTGGCTCTATTCACTCTTCCCTCCTCCAACTTGTCTTCCCATAAAAAAATGTTATGATACTTTATATTTTACTATATATTACAAGAAAAATATTTTTACATGCAGAAATACTGGTGCAATTTTCTTGCTTTGTCCCTGAAACTGATATTCTATCTTCTGGATATGTCTCAGCTTTACATATATCTCAACATGAGTGGGAAGGCATCCCATTCTTCCCATTCCCGTTGGCATCCATCAGTATGCCAACATACAGGCTGCTGCATATGAAGAAGTAAAGTGCAGTAAGAGAAGGTATCTTCACTGGCTGTTCAGTTATGCAGAATATAAAAGATCAGCCTTTCTGTTTCTAGGCACTCCTCAAAAGTTATAGTCAACCAAACCACTTCTACAGTACTCCTCGGTTCATTGAATTCATTCGCTATGTATACATTATTCTTTCTTGCCTTCAGAGAATGTGTGTTGAATTCTAAACACTTACACTGCTGAATTTCCCCACTAGAAGCAGTGTGTACAGTGATGGTTTCTGAATGCACATATTAGCCAGGATTTACTTTTATATTCATTTTGCATACCTCTCCCCACCCCCCCAGCAAAATGCAGTTTGTACAAACTGCTAACCCTACTTTGCACTGAGTACTGCTCTGGCTGAAAACAGTGTGTCAGCCTGGCATTTTTCCTTCATCACACAATTTGTTTTCTTGCCAGTAAGGTTAAGAGCAAGGGATACAAATTATCTGATGTAAAATGAAGATAGATGTCATGCAAATATTAAATCATCTATCCTATTTGCATATTGGCAGATAACCTGCTAGAGCCACCTAAATTAATTTTAAATAGTTCAATGTATAAGGGAAGCAGCAAAGCATACCATGATAAAACAAGGATCCTCAGGGTTTCTACATCATTACATTTCAATTTTGATTGGAGGAAGAGCAAATGAAACCCGAATTAAGCTCTTCTACAAACTTGCAAGTTGGTAGAACTTTTTCAAATCTTCATTACATTTTAATGATCTGTCATATATCCAAGCAGTATATAGCAATAACTTATGTCTAGATGCATTAACTCAGGAAAATATTTTATGAATGAATTAAAAAGAAATCTACAATCTTTCAGACTAGATAACAACCAAACTTTTTTCAGATTCTAGATATGCTATGTTACCACATTTAATTTTTCAGGGTTTGTTCCATTCAGTTTCCTCTTATATGTTTCTAGAAAAAGTATAGCCTTGGATGTACACTGCACATGAGGTACTCCTAATTGTCAGGCACAAATGAAGGCAGCAAAGAGAAATTTTTGACAATATAAACCATTTTTCTAGAGTCTAATATAAGTAAATATGAATGCAAATCCACTCTGAAATGGCCAAATAGTGCAATCTTGTATTTTCTTACATATACAAGTGCTGAGTGAATGAACTATTTACATTAAACCCCAAATATTGAGAAATTAGAAGAATAGAAAACGAAACATATATTAGAAATATATATTATTAGAGATTACATATAATTACATATAATTAGAATATTATATGTAATTAAAATATTATACATATAATTAGACTATAATATAGATAATTAGTATAGAAAAGAAAAATATTTTATATATACAATTAGAACATATATATAATTAGAAAAATATAATACAAAACCAATAAAGTAATTGCTCAGATCCGAAAAAAAATCTAAGACCAGACTTTACTAGAACTATTATTCACCAAAAATACTATTTTGCTGTTCATTTTCTAGATATAACCACTTTGATGTAGATGACCTGGAGAAATGCCTTGCCCAGTCCATTGCCCAGACCCAGTAGGCCAATGCATATTGCATGTGTTGAGCCCTCTAGAGACCTATAAGGTAGAAGGGAATGACCTGCTTGTGCTTTTCTGATTTCAATTTCAACTGCAGAAACATCTCCCCAGCTGAGTCAGTCGTTTATTATGTGTTGACAGCACTGAGAAACCCTCAGCTTGCTTTGTAATGAGATGATGGGAGTTCATTTAATAGGGGAAAGAAATAAACTCTCCCTAGATCAGAGAGCATTTCTTTTTGCAAGCAGATGTTTGGACCCTAGAAAAATTGTGGTTTATCTCAAGCGAGTGCTGCAAGCGTAGAAAAGCTGTCTTATTTCTACAGTCATCAACAATTTGTTTTCTTTGTTCCTGTGTTACCAGCCAAATAGAAAGTTGACCATGCCAGATGCCACAAGAACTGAATGTTGTACATCCAGCAGCTATCTATCAGTGCAGCCACATACCAAGGATAAATACAATGCACAGGTAATGGCTGCTGTAAACTCTAAAAACAGCAGCTTCCATCCAAGATGAACTTAACACAGCTCCATCTGGTAGCTCTGCTCACTGCTAATCAGCTGGCAGGGCAGTAGGAGCTGGCTGGAAGGGCTGCAGCATCCAAGAACATTGGTTAGCATGAATTATAAACTTGGCTACCTACAATTTCACACCCTGGGAGGTGCTCTCGGGATGATTATTGCCCTTAGCAGTTGGCTACCTCCTTAGTCACAGAATTACTCACTTTGTTATTAAAGCAAATTAAGAGGTGGAGGTTTATTGAGTGTTCGGCAATCCACTAATCAGTGCAATAAGGCTCCTTCAAGGGAGGGCTGGATGCCAGAACTGGACCAGAATTCAATTTGAACATAATATCTACAGTTTCCCTGGCAAAAGAGAAGTCTGTAGAACATGCAGAAGAAAAGAATATATTCTCAGGAAGACCCTTCTTTTTTCCAGTAGTGATCAATGTCTGTGCATATGCCAGCAGAAGAAAGGGAGAGGGACAGTCCTGAAGTAAAAACACAGGTAATGTTCATGAAGAGGACAGGTCCTGCCATACAGTATTTTAATTGGACAAGGTCTAATACACAGTGCTGACAGCCAGAAAGAGGGTTTTTTAGGTAGTGTTAGGCTCCTGGAACATTTTATGCCCAGCTGAGGATCAGAGTCAGTCAACACAGAGTTTTACCTTACAAAGCACAGTAATCAAAGTACCAACCACTACCGCCTGGAGGTTTTAAATAGAAATTTGAAATTTAATGGTTAGCAACTGTTTTCATGGGTGAGGGGAAGAATCTTAATCAGCTTTCTTAGCAATTTAAAAATAAAATTAAAAACAGTATAAAAAGAAAAGAAAAAAATACAAAGAAAAAAAATTAAAATTGTATCAGTTAAGGAACGAGGTGAATCCAACTATCAGAAAGCACTGAGCAGCAGGCTGGGATTAGTTTATCTCAACAGTCTTCCTGGTGTGAAACCCTTCATTCTGGGAGCTTTATCATGATCTATTATTACTAACAATTTATGTAATACAGGCCCTCAGTTCTGTTTATTACATTCTTAAGATTTCACAGCAAAATTTAACACTCAACCTTGTATGTGGAGCATCCACCATATTCTCACATACTGGAGCATGACTGGTAAGAAACTATAAAAGGAAGAGGCAAAAGAAATCTCTGTGTTAATGAGATAGCTCTGTTGACACATAACACCATAATATGTGATTTTATACTAGTTATGTTTAAAAGTTACATTTTTTACAAACTTTTAATTTTCAAAGCAACTAAATGTAACCACATGTAATTCAAAAAAATGCTTTTCTATTCCTTTTTTAGAGATAGAAAACATATGTAAGAAACTAAATAACTCCTTTTCTGAATTAACATTACCAAAGTCTAAGAGAATAGAAACAGACAAGGAATATGTCCATATTTAATAAGGGAAACCAGTGATCCCCTACTTCAGTCTCTAGAATAATGTTAGAATGAATGATTACAAGCAATTCACATGCAAGTAGAAAATTAGTAAGATTATAAAAAACGCAGCAAATGTGAGTTAATCAGGAAAAAAAGAATCATGCTAAATAGCTTTCTTTAGGACAGGTCTACTGCATTAGTTAGAGGGAAACATTACATTTTTATGTAAGTAAATTAAATAGAATATGCAGTTAAAAAAATTTAAGAATAATACTGACTTGAAATGCATTGTACATACCTTAGAAAGCAAGTCTGGAATTAAAAAATATTTTCGTAACCTTGAGGTCTGGCATAAAATCAGTCAGATGAAATTCAGTAAAGATAAATGCAAAGACCTACATTTGGAAAGGAGGTACTAAATGCAAGAATGGAAAATGAGTAATTGCTGACTGGGCTGAAGTACTGCAAAAAGGAACTAGATGTTGAGTAGATAAAACAGGATAAGACAGAAGTGCAATGCTGTTGCTAATCACCATAGCAGGAAGCTGCCATTGTGGGTTGTACTAACAAGAATTTTATATGTAAGACACTCTTGACAGCTATTTGGATCTACTTATTCTAGGGAGCTATCATTTGGAGTACTGGTTCAGCCTTGGGTGTAGCTGTTAACGTTTTAAGCAAATGTATAGAAGAAAAAAATATGTTGCATCATGAGGAGAGACTGCATCTATAGTCTGCTTTAATCCAAAAGAAACTGTAGTTTTCTGTAAAGAAAGTGGAAGAATAACTGTCTTCTGTGACTACAGGTAAAAAATTAAAGCCTAATGCAAATACAGCAAAAAAGGGTAAAGGCTGGCCTGTAAAGGTTATAAAATCTTTACTGGAAGTTTTTAAAGTACAAATTAAACAACGGTAGCAGGGATGATCCAAGTATACTTAATACTACTTGAGACCAGGAAGACAGGTAACACAATCTCTCATGGTTTCTTTCAACTTCCCACTTCTTTTATCCCAAATACACATACCATACATGCTCTAATTGCAGTCTCCGTGAGTTCCATTGCTGGACATGATTTAGTAAGAGTTGTATTGCTCCTCAGAGACTTCTAAACTAATAAAGTGAATCTGACTGGCAGAAAAATCCATTAACTTTTCAAAGGAACAAAGAGACACAAAATTCATGTTGCAGCTTTTTTTCTATGGATTTGAATATATGAACTTTTTACTAATTTTTGTTACTGCTTTGAAATTTTTTCTTTTGAAATGCCTAATCTATAGCTTCTCTGAATACAGCTATTCTATCAATTGTACTTGGTTAGCTATACTTATAAAATTTAAAGCAATGTACATTTCTTTGTTTGTTTCATATACAATTTTCCACATATTAAGACAGATAGAAATAAGTTGCATCTGTTCTTAAATGAAAGTATTAAAGCAATCAGATGGTTAGACTATTTAAATCCCTCGGACAATCATTTAGTATCCTTTTGATCAAGAACAGACTACTTAAGAGTCAGTTTCTTTCCCTTACTGTTTCCAGTAAAGTCTCTAGAGCCAGAAGAAATATAGTCCATAGACAGCCTGTATGAATTTGTCTGTTCACACCCAAACTGTCTACTATCACTATATAATGCCATGCTAAGCAAATACTTTGCTAGATGTTTCAAACATCCAAAAATGAGCAAAAGGCACCCTGCACTCACACAGTGTTTTCAGATTTATTGTCTGGATGCACAGCAAATGCTGTCCTCAGGAATGCACATGGGCACTCCAAAAAACAATACTCAAAAAAAACCAAGATTCAATTTCTTCAACAATAACCATCTAGATTATAATGTCTTGGGGCATAAACTGTGCACTTATTCTGTGTTGGAGAACACCACACATAATTCCTACTTTTTTATAGGTAAATAATAGGATTCAAAACTAAAACACAGTAATTTTAACTTTGAGTGGTTTGTCAACACATTAGATCCTATCTTGCTGTATTTTCATTCTGATCCTTTTTCCACATATAATCTACTTATCCTGCATACATGTAAAGAAGCAGATTGATATAACTAGCCAAATTCACTCCTTCTTGCTTTAAAATAAATTTTAAAAATAGTGGAGTCCAGAAAGCACCCTCTGAAATTTTTGGTTTGTTCAGAATACACAGTTCCAGTGTTCAAAAACATGTACACAGGACCTACTTCTATTCATTATGTACAATTACAACAGCTAGCAAGGTATCTCACTAGTGATCTACACGCACAATTACCTCGTTTGCAAACTTACAAGATCATTTAAAATGTAAATTAGTCAGAGATTTGTACGTACAAATCTGTGCAGGTGCATTTTTCAATTCAGGTTCATCTGGACTCAGCTTCTCTCCTTCAAAGAGGAATCAGATTAGAGGGCTTAAGTCACACCAGTTTCCCCAGACCCCTGACGTTTTTTTCATATAATGTATTATATGTGTTTTATAAACTATTCGATATTTGAAAAAAAATCTTCATGCGATATTAACTATCTTTTGTCTTATACAGGGGTGAAGTGTACAGCAGAAGGTTGTGCCCACTCTGGTTCTAACACAGATATGAGCCGTTTCTTGGCACTGTTCATTTCATATCACTGCTGGATGGTTTCACCTTTTTACACACACACCAGCATGGCTGACACCTCTATGTCAGCAAAAGTTCAGAATTAGAATGTTCTAATCAGCTGAGCATTAGTTGTTTGCATCTCACCATTTGTAGTTGCAGTACAGCCCTTTTACATTAATAAAATATAGGGTAATGTTCTGAAACCAGGTTGCACACACGTATTGGGACTGCCTAAAAGGTGGGATTAAGAATGTTTTGTGAAATCAGTGAAATGTATTTACTGTTACATAGGCATTAATATCATCTTAACTCAGTGTTGGATGAGAGACTTAACATCAGTGAAACAAATATTAGGGAGTACAGACAGTTAAGATGGCTGCAGAAGTCACTCGAGAGAAATACAGTGCTCAGGGGTATGAGGAAAGGGAAAAAAACTTTTAAAAATTAAAAAACAGTAACCACAAATGAGCTTTTCCATACTTTTCTAGAGGTTACTATTTTAACATTTAAACATCAGTAAAATTTTCACTGAGCTCAGTAGAATTACTTTTTTTGAAAGAAGGAATTAAATCATGGCCTACCTTCTTTAACTCATTAATAACTATTTGCAGCCCAGCAGGCAGTGGTTCACAGCTCTGGAGGTGTAGTCACCTGTATCAAACAGTAATTCTTAAAGACCACATTTATCTGGGAAGCACTAATTAATAGCATTAAGACAGCAAAGACTGGTAGAAGAGCTCTGAGCTATTTTATGGGCTGAGTTTACTCTGTGCAGCTATATAGCAGTCCGCAGGGCAGTATTTTAGGAAAAAAAAGAAACCAGGGCTGTTAGCAAGGAGGTTTCAGGGGTGGCCTCTGTGAGAAGACTGCAACCACTTGCATCGCTCATTGCCTTACGTAAGGAACTTAGTGTAACTTGCAACGCAATGATACCAAGGGAATGGAGACAAGGACAGTGGCAGAAGAGGTGTCTGGAGTGAAGCTGAGCCTGGGAAAGGGAAAGGAAAAGTGCTTTCCCTGAGAGTTTAAATGCTTGTTGTGTTTGTTTCACAATATCTATCAGTAATCAAATGTTTTAAGTTAAATTCCCCAAGTTGAGTCTGTTTTGCCTGCAAGAGTAATTTCTGACTGATATTCACATCTTTATTTTAAGCCATGAGTTTTCTTGTTCTTGCTTTTCCTATTTTCTTCCCTCATCTCACTCAAGGCATAGGGTGAACGAGTGGCTGTGTGGGTGCTTGGCTGCCAGCTGGCACCAACTCACCACACCCGTATGTTCATGCTTCCAATGGACAGCCAGAAAAGCTCCATTAGGCTTAAAGATGTCTAATGATTTAAATAAGTATCTATAGATAGAAAATGCCTAATGGTTAACAACCACCTGCTGTTTAGATGTGTAATCAGTTATATGTTTACATGCTGCCACTGCAACAGTTGGAACAGCCATCTAAGTACTGGGCAACAGAACACAAGGAAACAAACTGGTCATTCAAAAGTTATATGCACAAGTGAGTTCTGCTAGAAAGGCAGGCAAGAGGACTGAACACCTAGAAAGCATAAAATATTTCTTACTTCATTTATAACGGTTTTGTACTACTTAGGTAAATTCAAATTGGTCTTCAAGCAGCTATGTTGCAAGAAAAGAATCAAACTTTTAACATATTTATCATTTTGAGTCATTGTGGTTTGTTGATAGTACCAGTCTTAAAGCTACTGTAATTGATTGTTATAATTATCCTGAATAGGTATCACCATTTATAATTTTTCCTCTGCCAAAAAATGTCTCAGCAAGTAATATTTGAAAAGCAGTATCCTTAACTTGAAAAATTACCTCCTTTTCAATTAAAGCAAACAATTACATATGTTAGTAATAGAGACATACAGCTATAAATTATATAGATACATTTGCAAATAATTCTTAAAGAACCCTAAAAAACTTCTTGAAACTGCATAAAATCGATATAAAGAAAGGCAAAAATTATCAGTCAAAATATATAATGTTCATACCACAAACAAAATTTTTAAAGTATTGCCATGTTCTAATGTGGCTCCCATGGTTTAAATAGGACTGGTTTACACACAAAATTATCTTTTTTTTTTCTGTTAATCCTCTCTGTCATTATTGCACATGCAAAGCAAATTCAAAAGATTTTTCGATTTGCAAAAACACAATGTTAGTGCAAAATCCACTGGTAGCTCATTTATACTGCCCTGCATTACAGATAATATTGTCCTGTCCAGCTATAGAGCTCCAATAACACTTTAGCACAAACTTATAGAACACTGTCAGACACAACTCCATCATTGATCTCTTTGAGAGCAAAGCTGTCTCTCTGAAAGCAAAGACAGTACAATGGAGACAATCTGAACATGATCATGTCAATTATAACAGAATAATGAATGCAATAGAACCAATTTTCTTGTACTAATTTGAAATAATAATGCAATAGCTGTAAAATAATACATACTTGCTGCAGGATCATGCATTACAATAATAAGTTCTCCAAAAAACCCACTGTATTTTGGTTTTAGTTTTACACATGATGTGCTTGATGCTTCTTAAAATAAACAATGTTTATAAAATAAATTATATTTACATATTAAGGAATCAACTATAACTTATTGCAATGCCTTCATTAACATACACAAAGAACAGTATGAATATGAAGCTGAATCTTCTACATTTATAAAGCATTATTTTGGTGGTACCAACTGACCACCCATTCCAAGAATCTCCTAAAGAACTAAGCAAATTATAAAGCTGGGCAAAGGAATATCCACTTATCATAAAATGCTAGATTCTTTCCATTCTACTGCTCTATTCAAATTTTAATACAACAGCTCATTCCAGACTGAATTCTTATGCCATGCATACTACAGCTGCACAGGAAACATCTGCAGTTCATACCAGCAACTGTCTAAAGCTCATTTACAACACCTGTGTTTTTAACATTTTAGTTCTTATTTGAAGGTACATTTTATTCACTCAAAATACAAATATGAGCTTTATGTTGGCAGCTTCTGCATGGAGACTAAATACAGATTTGAGAGAACTCAGTTTGCTTGTCAATTTTGTTTAAAATTTGGGGGGTAAAATCTGTTATCTTCCCATCTATATCATCTGCCTATACCATCCTATCATCAGGTCACAAGATATTTAGTATTAGATATTAGTGTTTAGATGTCAAGTGAAAATGCAATTTGCATGCCTTTAGAAGGTGTAAGTAAATATATATAAAAGTTACAAGTTAGATTTTAACATTTTCACAAGTGGTATTCTCCAGACATATAAAATAACAGCAACATCAGTCGCAAAGTGGTTATACAGTAAAGGTAAAGCAAAGATTATAGATAATCAATGTATAGTTCAAAATCAGGAAAAAAAATGCTTCACTCCTGTTTTGGGGGAGGGGGATTTTTTTTTAGAAAGGAAAGTGAACATACTGTGAAAACAAATACTAGAAAGCTAATAGATTTGAGACAGCAGCAAAATAAATTGCAGTCCAGCTCTATGTACTCAGATTAACTGAATACAGAGAAGAAAGGTATTTTCTTCCAACAGCTCTGAAACAACTAAACCATTATGTTGTACAATTAATAGCACAATTTTCTAGCAGGTCTGTCAAAACTATTAAGTAGCATATGACTGGTGAACTGTAAACTGCATGGAAGAGGAGAAGGATAAAGCCAAGTACAAACTAATATTGCTTGGGTACGAGGCTTAAAAGCAGCTTTGAAAGACAGAATAATTAACAAAATTGAAGTAAAGGAGAGAAAAAAACAACAGTAAAGGTATGTGTCTGGGCGGGGGGGGGGGGTGGATAAACTAACCCTGATAGCTTTTTCTTATAACTGATTTCCCAAATTAGAGAAATTCAGTAGGCATGTATAACTGGACTTCAGTAAAGCATTTGATATGCTGGAAAAGTAGTAGTCAAGGAAGAGAAAATAAAGGACCAGTACTAAATTTATAAGGGGAACAGAACTGAGCTGGATCAACACGATGAAGGTCAATAATATAAAAATGTATGTAAAATCATGTGCCTTGAATCTGTATTTAAGATTTTCCACATTTTGCAGGAAGCTCTGAAAATTCACCTCAATTGATAATAGATAGACATTTGATTATGATTAAATCATGAATGAAAAATAGCTGTGATAAAGACAAATCATATCTGTCTCTGTTTGAAATGTAAAGGATAAACACTGTTCCAGAAGTCCTAGGTAAGGCAATACCTTGCTCATGTCATACCTAAATCATGTCTTCAGTCTGAACACCTCTTTTCAAGGAGGAGAAATTCAAACTGGAGTAACTGCAAAAGAAGTTTACTAGAAAGTTGAAAGGAAGAGATGAAAAGAGCTTGGCTTCTCTATTGTTGGCAGTTTGCCTTGTTAAAGCAAATGTAGTAGAGACACAAGAACCAAGGAGGAAGTTATTTAAACTCAATAACAAACAAATAACTGAATATTAATTGGCCATTAATAAATTTAATTTTTATTCTAAATCAACCAACGAAGTTCCCTGTAAAAACACAAAAAACTCTGTCATGCAGAATCTCTTTGACTCTTCTCTTCCTATTAAAAGATACTCTGCAAAAGAAAGTATGCTGTTTTTATAGAACATCTGATATCATTTGACCAAAAGTTGGTTACATTAGTGAAAACAGTAGGGCTACCTGAATCTGCTGAAGGCAGATTTTGGCCACTCTATTACAATGTGTATTTTACTTCAGTCTCAGCATGTGCATGTGTACCAATACATATACATGGTGTCTGGCTGTGGCAGACGCCCTTCTTGATCTCCTATAGCTGAAGCATCTCCATGAGCACTGCGCAGTCAGCTGTGTGTGCTGCAAACACACACTCATTATGTCAGCTGTAGAACAAACCACGCAAGTAGAATTGGTCCTTATTTCTTCTTCTTCAAGCAGGATAAGCATGAGAAATCATGATTTTATGTTTAAACGAACAAGCTATGTTAGATATAAATGTTCAAGGGAATATAGTAAGATGCCTAATTATTACTTAATTTCTGAAAAGCAGACATGCTCCTCATGAGCAAGAATTAAAATAGATACATCAAATTCCAAGCTCTTTTTCCATCTACAAACTCTATGGAATTACTCACCCTCATGAATAGTTCCTAACCCATATGAGCTGGTTGACTAACAGAATAGAGTCAGACCCATAGCTGGATTTTCTGACAGGTTATGGGAGGGGTGGGGAGAGGAAGTTACCGTAATCCACTGCAGGTAAAGATTGTAAACTCCCAGATCTCAACACACACCAAAATATGACTTACTAATATTTTGTTTTAAAAGAATCACTAAAAACAAAGTTCCAGGATTGAAAAACTGGTCAGAAGCAGACCTATACAAAGCTCAGTCTTGCAAAAACTGCCACAAAGCTTAACTTTATTACTATGAGCAGTCCTTACTATTCATGGTGGTAAAGTAAATACATGCACAAGTGCTGGCAAATTAAGTTTTTATCTCCTCAATAAAAAAAAGATTGTATCTGTAACTTATTACTCTAGCTTCATAGGATGAGAAGGAAAGTCCTTTTCTCTCAATCTAAAAAATCAATTAAAAATCTGAAGCAATACCATAAAGTGCTCCTTCACAAAAGTATGACAAAATATGACAAGAACACATTCATTTTAGGCAAAGGAAACAGGTGAAATGCTGGAGTTATACTACAACTTTTTCAGTGAGAAGACAGCAACACCTTGGATAAGTAGACATCTTGAACACTCTATAAAAGGAGAAAAAGGAAAATTTTTGCCGTTGATAAATCTTAATGTTACTGAATAAGTGAGTGAGGAATAAGTTAAACAAGATTCTCTTTCTCTGATACAAATCATTATGTAGCTGTCAGCAACCTAATAAGTGTGCTTAAATAGCTAAAAATTTTCCGTGTTAACCTAACAACAATATGGTCACTTTAACAGGACAATAACAATGGGAGAAATAAATAGTGAGTTGGTAAAGCTGTCATCCTAGATAGGTTTCTACCTAAATTTTACATGTCACTAGCCTCAAACTCACCAGCTCTTTTAAGAATAAGAATTTAAGAATATGGAGTTATACTCAAGTGGAAAATGTCTAGTTTGTTTTCATACAAATGTCATAGACAATACAGGAGGTTTCCCATAGGTGAATGTTGCAGCTGTACATCTGTATTGTTTTTAAACCCCGCTTATAAAATCTTTTCTAAAATATTATTGCATATTGGAAAACCACATTCTTCCCTTGTCCACCTAGATCAAATTATGCTAATCCAGGTGTGATTTTGCTCTGTATGAAAAGGCAAACATGGTTAACCTGAACCAATCTACTGAGGGGAAAAGCAGTCAGGAGGAATGTGCAGAATTTTTTGATCCAGCTGCTGTGCTGCATGGAGTTTGAAGGGAAGTTTGTTAGGCAAAAATAAGAATATACTCCAAAGGAAAAGTCATTCTTCATGGAGGTAAAACAGGAAGGATCTGACCAGGAGTAGAAGCAGTCAGGAAAAAAACATTAATCTGTTCTTCTTTAATATGAATGATTAAATTATTAGTACTTGTCCTGTACAGATAACACCAATGGTTTAACTATTGTGAAGAAAATGAAACCTCCAAAATTCAGGACACAGCTAAGCACACAGACAGGCTAACATATCCAGAGTCTAAACTGTACTCCCAGGGCTGGCTACCAAGAAACATATTAATGTCTTATTTTTTTATCCTTATGCAAATGTTCATTAGAATAGAGAATAAAGATTTCTACTGCACTGTAAAAATCCCAGTAGGCTTCACCAGTCCTGACAGACTAAATTGAGAAAAAACTTTCTTGCATAATCATCTATTTTCTTTACCAACGATACCTGTAGAGATGGTGTTCACCGGTATGCTAAACCCAGAGAGAGGAAATGGTGAATGTGACCAGGAGAAATCTACTGGTATGAAGGTAGAGGAGGTCTTCTGCCAACTCAGTTGTCGAACACTTGCCAGTTCCTCTTTTCCCTCTACAGGGAAGTACTGACCTTGATTGAATATATAATGATGAATAACAGTCATTTATGTTAGCTTTGCTTCTACAGTTTTAATTTTGTTAGGCTCCAAGAACCTCTCAGACATTTGCAGCTGACTCATTCTGTTCCTTTCTTTTCAAGAGTGTCTAACAATGTCAAGGTTATTTGTTTACAGGTAGTCTCATATTGGCTAGTAACAATTCTTTCCTAGTGACATCTACTTCCAGCTACTCTTTTATGCTGCCCCGTGTTTTACATGGATGTCAAAATAGCTACACAGTATACTTATCAATCCTGTTATCATCTTTAAATATTAGCATAATGTTGAGTTGATCCAATCTTGTGTAATAGGAGAGATGTATAATGTGTGGGAGAGGTATTAAAAAAAGAAGATTTTTGACATCATCATAATTGTTCCGCTTGGTTCCAAAATTCCCCCTCAGCACCACTTGTTAAGAATTTCTGCTTCCATTTAGTCAGTTTTCCTACCCATAAGTCTGAAAAGACACTGAAGACTGTTATTGTCCAGTTCACCAAACAGAACCAACCACTGATCAATGAGAATCAGCCAGAATCAACCAGAAAGGATTGTCCATCCTTGGGTGAGTTTTCGCTGCTATGCTTCTCTTCCTGAATATGAACATGTTCCTGGATGGAAAATTTGCACATCACCTAAATATTTTCACCTTTTCTTTCAACGATAGGGTAGTTACATTAGAATCCTTCAGGTGTTAGCCCTACCAAGTGCACAAGACCTTTCCTTGAAGCCCACCTGAGCATTTGAAGGCTTTCCCATCCCAAATGAGATTGTGCTATGTAGACCAAACCCATCTACATTCCCCATGTAGGTTCTGGGACTTGGTCTGGTTAACCAGGATTAAGGTAGTAGTCACAGATGCCTTACTCTGTTTCAATTATTTCTTCGTTAAATCAGTTCCAACACCACTTCTATGTCTATTAAATAACCAAGATGCATAATCAAATAAATAACCAAAGGTGAATGGAAATACTGTGTTCAGTTGTATGCTAAGGTTGTCCTCAGGTGGAAAGATTCAAATGACTGTATATCAACATTTTATCTATATTACTGAGATAAGATTTAGCCTTAAATTTATTTTTTTTTTTAATTCATGTCTTTGAACTAAAAAGCTTTAAAAAAGTCCTTTACATTACTGTGGATTAATGCTTGTAATAAAAAGAAAAGTTTTAGTATTGTATTTATCCCCTGTAATATGAACACAGTCAGAAGTAACTCCAAGGAATTGTAAAACTCCTTGCAGATAGTAGTTGGTAGTGCTTGACAAATATTTCCAAAAGTTTTGGTTAATTTAGGAGTTCTCTTAAAAGTATCTTTATATAACAAAATAATAACAAAACAAAGTTCTTTCTTTGACTGTGTCATGGTTTAACCCCAGACATCAGGTAAGCACCACACAGCTGCTGACTCACTGCCCTCACAGTGGGATGGGGGGAGAGAATTGGAAGGCTAAAAGGGCAAAAACTTCTGGGTTGAGATAAAGACAGTTTAATAGGTAAAGCAAAAGCTGCATGTGTAAGCAAAGCAAAATAAAGAATTCACTCACTACTTCCCATTGGCAGGCAGGTGTTTAGCCATTTCCAGGAAAGCAGTGCCCCACCACATGTAATGGTTCCTTGGGAAGACAAATGCCATAACTTCAAATGTCTCCTCCTTCCTCCTTCTTCCCCCAGCTTTTATTGCTAAGCATGACATCATGTGGTTTGGGATATCCCTTTGGTTAGTCGGAGTCAGTCCCCTCCCAATTTCTTGTGCACCCTCAGCTTACTCGCTGGTGGGGCAGTGTGAGAAACAGAAAAGACCTTGACTCTGTGTAAGCCCTGCTCAGCAGTAAATAAAACATCTCTGTGTTATCAACACTGTTTTCATCACAAATCCAAAACAGCACCATATAAGCTACTATGAAGTAAGTTAAATCTATCCCAGAAAAAAACAGTGCAGACTGTCTTCTCCTTTGTTCTTTATCATTTTACCTCATCAAAGAAATTTGATCTGTGCATTAATGGGTCTATTATGCCATAAAATTTAGTAGGTATAGAGTAGATTCCCAGCTGTTTAGACCCAAACTACTTGCAAGTGTTCTTAAAATCAAAGCACTTGTAATGGGCAAGGACCATTTCATTTCACAACCAAAGCCAGCCAATTTTCCTGTTGTTTACATGCAAAAGAGAATAACACTTAGGAATGGAATTTCAATTATGTCTGGAAATCTACAGGTGCTTTGTCAACACCAGACATTCTTTTTTTTTTCCCCCTAATTTCACAAATATGTTATATTTCAGATGGACATACTCTTACCTTTTAATCCTTTTTGGAACAGCAGTCTATGCAGGGGGAGGATCAGCTCAAAGACTCCAAACCTTGCAATAAGTAGTTAGAGAGATTTTCTTACTTTACACATATTCATTCTTTTTTTATTTTTTTTTTCATGCATATGAGTGGGCGCATAGATTTCATTGCCTCTTTTTTTGTGTATTAATTAAACTAAAAAAAAAGGGTGTATTTCTTACTTTTGATTTAATCAAACTCATCAAAGATGTCATGGTGATTCTAACATCTTCCTCAACCTCTTTCTTGGTTTCCATCTTCTGTATTCAAAGATGGGTCAATGAATCAGGGCTTCTCTATTCTTTGCACTTTTAAAAAATAGTACAAACACAGTTATGGATTTTGGAGCATTTTTAGTGTGTATTTTCATTCTAATTTTCTTTTCTGGAAAAGTTTGAATAATCCTGGTCCGTGTGTGCTGGTTATGCAATACTCTATTACTTCATGTGTTTAATTCTGGCTACTACAAGACATTGTGTAATCACCTGTACAAAATAACCTTTCAGATGTTCCATTAGAAATAGTTTTTCCTTGTTTTAAAAATATTGATATTATTTTTCACCCTTCTTTACAGAGAACATTAATATACTGTTGTTCTTTCCTTAGCTAGCATCAGAGGTTTTTATTATTATGCCACTTTTGTAACTATGGGCACTCCTTCTTTGTGAGACATTTATTATATACAACAGATTTATCTATTTCTTAAAATATTGCAAATGTATTCTGCATCCATATAAACAAGGGACAACTACTATTTCTTTTTACCTGACTATTTCAGCAACAAGACCAGGAGATATTTTTAGATAAAGATGCTGTGGCATCTCCATTTCCATAGTCTATAAATTCTCTGCTATCCCTTTTGCAGTGTGAGCTCCCTTGCACATAATCTGCCACTCATACTTTCTAGTACCAAATATCAAAAACTGTAATGAATAAGAGAGAGTAACTATGCGTGTAATATTACTTCCCTCTTCCATTTAATATTCAGAGGTACATTAACTCCATTAGCAAGCCATAGTAGTAATATTTTTAACTGAGGGATACTCAGAAAAGAATTGTGAATTAGAAGTAGTCTAAAGTGGTAAAACTGCTTACAGTGAGAGTGAGTCAAGACTTCTATAATGCAGTGAGCATGGTGCTGTTTTTTTCTTTAGATCTAGTCAGCTTGCATTTTACACCTCAGGAAGAACAAGCAACAAGTTTTCATTTCTTGTAAGTTGTAGCATAGCTATGGTACAAACTCTTCAATACTATTAATGAATTAAATATCTAAGATCTTAAAGACAGCTCATTTGATTTCAGTAAAGAACACAGAAGAATTGCATGGTACTCTATGGTACCTAACCTTCTAGCAGCTTAAGCACAGATTCTATAGGCTATCCAGGGGCATAGGTTGTCCTACAGACTTTATAAATTTAAGCTACAACTTGATTGTATTGCATGGTCAGAAATCAAGATTAAATATTTATACAACATACCTATCCTTATAGGTTCAGACACCAGATCACCTCTACAGCATGCACAACTGAGGCACCTTCTTCAGTGCTGATCAAGTAATTGCCCCTCTTGGTTTACCACTATAGCAAAAATAGGTCCACAGCTACCACACAACTCAGAGAGAAAGCTACAAGCAGTAGTGGAAGGCAGGCAATATTGTTACTTCCCAGTTGTTATGGAAGTACAAGATCCATCTATTCCAATGCAATCCTCACTTCTGGCCAATACTGGGCTGTTAGGAAAGAGCAAAAAGCAGGCAAGCCTACAGTCCCACTTTCTCTAGTCCCTTCCACAAATCTGCAAGGAATTTCTCTTAATAGAAGTGTTCGTTCTTCACTGTTCTGCAGTGTGAGGCCACAAACATGAAATGCAAAAGAAGAATCTGTTGAGTGATGATACATTACTTTAATGCCACAATGTGATCTACTCTTTTTCTCTTCCAAATAAAGGTGAATTATAAGTAGGATTATTAGCACCTCCCATTATAGAAGTTGTCAAACTTTTTTCCAGAACACATCCTTCTTTACAGTTCGACGGTTGATTTAACAACAATTCTGTTGTACAGGTCTCCAAAGCTTACATTCGTGTAAGCTTACTCCAGGCTTGGGCTGATCAGGTCTTTGCTTACACCACGACTTTTCCAAATCTCCCTGGTCCCAGTGAGATATCTGGACCAGATCATAGAATCATAGAAACATAGAATCATAGAAACATAGAATAGTTTGGGTTGGAAGGGACCTTTAAATGTCATCTAGTCCAACCCCTCTGCAATGAGCAGGGACATCTTCAATTAGATCATGTTGCTCAGTCTCCCATCCAACCTGACCTTGAGTGTTTCCAGGGATGGGGCATCTACCACCTCTCTGGGCAATCTGTTCCAACATTTCAGCACCCTCACAGTAAAAAATTTGTTCCTTATAGCTAGTGTGAATCTACCATCTTTTAGCTTAAAACCATTACCCCTTGTCCAATCGCAACAGACCCTACTAAAATGTTTTTCCCCATCTTTCTTATAGGTCCCCTTTAAGTACTGAAAGGCTGCAATAAGGTCTTCCCAGAGCCTTCTCTTTTCCAGGCTGAACAACGCTAACTTTCTCAGCCTTTCTTAATAGAAGTGTTCCATCACTCTGATTACTTTCATGGCCCTCCTCTGGACCCACTCCAACAGGTCTATGTCTTTCATGCACCAAGGGCTCCAGAGCTGGACGCAGTACTCCAGGTGGGACCTCACCAGAACCTTCTATTCTTTCCGTAGCCCACCTATCTTTACTATACAGTAGAGCTTGCACAGAGTTCAGCAAACAGGGCGTAGGACCCCAAATTCACCAACAAAGTCTCATTACCTGAACCCTATTTATGGCAGACATTTGGCAGAAAAGGTGACACATTATCCTATATTTAAGAAATTATATTTATATGTGTACAAATAAAATGGCTGAAACAAGGTAATTCTAATTCTGCATCTCCCAGCTTTTGAGTGATTGATTTTTTTTGGCTTAAATAGTACTGTTCTAACTTTATGCATGTATTGCAGGATACTTCCAATAAAAAAGAATAAGGTGGGCCTCAGTCTTAAAATACACTCCAGACAGGAGTAACTTTCTCAGCCTCCTGTGTTGTAGACATGCATGATGCTCCTGGAGGGACAGGTCAGGGGAGAGAGGGAGAGATCTTCTACAAAAGCAAAAGAATGTCTGTTATTCAATTTATAAAGAATATCTGGACAGTCATATCTTCCAAATTATGTTTTATCCCACAGGTTTTGGAAGTGTGTCAGGCAAATTTCAGTGCATACTGAGAAGTGCTTTGGTAGAATAGTTTTAAACTATTTTGCATAACAGCTTATTGTCTTTGAGGGGTTGTGTTACTCATACTTGATCCACAAATGTAACAGAGAATGAAACAATAACAACAAATCAATAACTGAATTCACACTAGAAATATTGTAAACCTTAGACAAGTAATGAGATACTTAACTTTAAATATTGCCCAAGTCAGAAATAGCCAAATGCAAGTTAACTATTAAAAAAGAGAGAGAAAGAGAGAGACAGAGAGAGATTCTGGGCATAGAGAAATAACATAATTATATTCTACTGCATGATATTGCACAAGAAAAAAAAGATCAGAACAGCAAGAAATGTAGAACATAAGTTTAGATTCCTGTAATCTCCATGAAGCTTAAAACTTTCCACTTTAACCATAAACTAAACTCAGACCTTTTCAAAATCTGTGTGACTTCACCAAACCCAATATTACACTGAAGCTTCAGTTTCAGCATTGGTAATTAAGAACTGAAGTAAGTTTGCTGGATATCTGAACCCAAGGCTAAGAATTAGCAGCAAGCCATTGGCCTCTGCCCATATTTGTATGCTAATAAGTATGAGATAGAAGGTGGTCAGTAATAACTAAATATCGGAAAGCTTTAAAATCTGTTTTTTCCAGTGTCTGCTTTCAACAAAACATTTGGATGTTAACTTTGTATAAGAGCTTATATCAATTAGAACTCATTCTATTTGAAAGCTGCTAGATGCCTTAATTAAACATACATACAAGAACATGATTTCCAGTTTCTCTTACTCTCATAATAGACAATATAGTTACAAACATAATTATCAGTTTTCAAGGGTGATCATTGCACATGTGGGATATGTTTCCTTTTCATTACTATGTTAATTAGATGCAGATATTTTGTTTAATTTGTTTTCTACCCATAAGGGATGAGGATTATGTTAATGCAAAGTCAAACTCTCACTGAGTTGAGAAAAATTCATTGCAGAGCTTCAGACAAAACTAACTTCTTCTTTTTTTTTTTTTTTTTTCCATCCTGGGATAAATGGGGAAGAGTTTGGGCATCTTTTCTGTCTTGAATATTGTTCTAGCACTGTTTTCATAGTAATGATATAGTGCCTTAAAAAATTATTAATGTAAGTACCTGTGCAATTAATCCAACAAAGAGAGTTCTAGTTCAACTAACAGTGATAAATACACAAGGAACAGTTACACAACTGCACACTCCACTACCCAAATAAAGTAAGCAGTATAAAGCCATTGTCAAGAATTTGTCACCTAGGAACCTTCTTCTCTACAGAAAGTCTACTTTATTGATTATTAGAAAGTCCTAAGACATGGAGAAAAGACCCGACTCCACGTCTGTAATTTAGATGAATGAAGAATTTGACATTTCTATCTACAGACAGCACTGCTTTTATCACAGATCAATTTTTATATGTGGGGAATATGATTCCTGTACTTTGAAAGGAAAATGTATGTAAAAGTAAATGAACAAGCTTACTCAACAGGAGCTTTTTGATCTCTCAGATTAAAAAGGGTCATATAAATACACTGATTTTGATTGCTAACACTAGAGAATTGTAGTTTTGACAGCAAAAATACCCCTGTAAGAGAGGTTTTCATCAAAAAAAGTTTTTGGGATCAAGGCCCTATTATCTGAGTAAAAAAATGTCCCAAACTAATACACTGCAAACAGTATTGTTCCACTAAAAAGTCAAAAGCAGTACTTTTAGTTACAGTATTTCTTCTCCATGCTGAAACAAAGAATGTTTCATTATTTGGGATCAATTAGATACAAAAGTAATTCATCTAACAATTTAATTCCTATCAGCAATGTTTAAGATCCTAAAAACAAGCCAATCAATTCTACACCTAACCCCTCAAAAAGCCAAATCCATTCACTAATTTCATTCTTATTTGCAATAAAAACAAATTAATTAGAACAAGTTCCTTTGCAAGACATCAGAAGCAATTCCTTCAATTATTTCTTTCCAATCTGCAATAAAAAGTTCATTAACCTTAGCTTCATTCTGAAATTTCAAAACAATTTATTGAATAACTTCATTTTAATTCACAAACAAGTTAATTACCCCAGGTCCTGTTCCACAAAGTTTTTCTAAGACAACTGCCTCCCTAATTGAATACACATTCTTTTCTCCATCTTGAAAAGCTACAAATTTGTCTCTCGCATCATTTGAGATGCTGGCCATGATCAAAGGGCTAGATCCTAGAACAGCACTTGCTGTCCACCAGGGGATTTACAAGTATCAGTTATCTTTCAGGATTAGCCCCAAACTGAGCTCTTCTTCAGAGCTGCTGTAGTCTCTAAGAAAAATTTACAGCAATAATTGCTTCAGGTTGCATGAGTAAACAGTAAAGCAAAGCTTGATGTTTCTATCTCCAATTCTATTATGTTAGCACTGGTGATGTGCAAGCATCAGCACTGCAAGTCACATTGAGATATTAGCATTAAGTAATACAGGTGGATTCATTTTCCCTCTCAAACGCTTCACAGAAAAATTGCATGTATTCATAAAAGTTACAAGACCTTGTATTGTTTCTGCTATTTAAGACTGATATTACACATACCATTTCCCTATCAAAATGAAGCTTTTACAATTTCCTGTAGATGATGAGGGACTAAAATTTTTCCTTTCAGAAAGTCATTCCTATTGCCTTAATATAGGTTTAATGCCATTAACATGATTAAAGCATATAGAAAGACTGAAGCCTTGAACTGTGTATCTATACCCTTGCCTGAAAACATCCATGATTCCTCAGGCTAATGTTTCATGACACTGCAGGTGGGCAGGAAGAACTGAGAGTCACTTTCTCTTCTTCACAGCTGGCCATCCTATTGCTAAGGAAGGGCAACACCTTACCATGGAAAATTACTACAGAGGTGCAGACTGAAGTAACCAATGTTTATGGAGTCTAACATTCTTTGTGGAGCTCAATTATCAGAAAGTACTAACTCTACAAAAAGTAGCCTAGCAATATATTTGAAGGTAAGAAACAAAAAATGCCAGTCACTCTTCCATTTTAGCAAATGGCTAGTCATGGACAGTGTTGGAAGAACAGGAAATATAGTCATTATAAAATACAGTGTAATGAAATGGAGAAGTCAAAGACTATTTTACTTAACTTTTAGGCAAGATTATGATAAATAAAGAATAATCACATTAAATGTTAGCCTTATAGATTCTTTTTCCCATTCCTTTAACATTCATTTTTCTTTAAAACATATATGAGCTAGTGTCATTGTGTGAGTAGGAAGGATTCAGACTTCATTCCCTCTTTACTCTTTTAACTTAGCATTGTCATTGGATAATTATCATCCTGGCATCAAACAGTAAGGGATCTGAGAAGTAGAAATAGCAGAATCAGTAAAACTTTCCATCTGCAGGCATAAACCTTGAAAAGCTCTGTCAACAAATATTGTTATTAATGCATTTGTCTAACAGGGCCAGAAAGCTAATATATTCCCAAAAGCTATTTTCAGTTTATAGACAGTTGGCATTAGGTTACCAAGATCTAGTCATTACAAGGCATGACGCATCTCATGCCCAAACTCCAATGACTGAGAATTCATTTCCATACCAAACCTTTGTTCACAGGCAGGTCCAGGGACAGGACCTGTGCACTGCTCAGCAAATTAAGGGCACTCAACAGCCCTTTGCGGCACTCTTGGGGCAACATGACTGCCAAATGTTAGGGGTTTACAGTTACTCTGTGGTTTTAAACACCTTCCTGAGTACCTTGGCTAATAAGAAACTTGCCTTTAACCCATCATTACAGAAGGTTATTCTGAAGTCATCACAGAAGAAACTGGTTCACCATGATAAAAAAACTTAAGAGAAATGTGATCTCTCAGGCAAACTGATTGATGTATGGACTATTATTCTAACTGAGAATACTAAACACTGTAATGTGTTCAGAAATCAAATTGGTAATCTAGAAAAGAGATCTACTGCAGAAACCAAAGATTGATAGGAGGTTTTGGAGGCATAACAATAAGAAAAACTAATTTTTTATTATTTGCACTGTATTACAATGTTTTGTAATAAAGTATATCCAATCTTTCTGATGAAGTTGCAATCTCTTCCTACTTCTACTGTCTTGATTGAAAGCCAAGGTTACAGTGAATAGATATTCAGCACATTGCAGTGCCTTTTACCCAAACTCTCACACTGATTGGTAAGCTACTTAGTAATCATTTCACCCAGCACTGAAATCTGGCTACTTTTTCTGCACAAATGAACAGCACTGCAACAGTAAACAACAGCACTGCATTGCTGCTTGCTGCGGCCCAGACACAGGATGTTGTGGGGAGACTGCCAAGGCCTGTCCAATCATTTGACCACTACCTCCTGCTGTTCTTACATGTGGGCACCAATGCCAGGAACAACCTGGATAATACCAAAAGTGTCTACAGAGCCCTAGGGGTGACAGTCAGGTACATGGGGCCTAGGTGGTGTTTTGCTCAATCCTGCTGGTGAGGGGAAAGGGTTATTAAGAAGGCAGCACTGCTACCACGTCAACAACTGGTTGAAGAGCTGGTATCAGCAACAGGGCTGGTTTCTATGACTGTGGACCACTACTTGAGCATCAACATCTGCTTGGGAGATATGGGATCCATCTCATTAAGTGGGGCAAAGGTATCTTTGCCAGCAGGATAGCAGATCTGGTCAGGTGTGCTTTAAAGTGGGAATGAGGGTGTTGCAGATGGAGTCATGCACTTTACTCATAAGAGAGAAGCAACAATATACTTTACTGATATAAAATAGGGAGTTAAAAAAGTTCAGTGTAAATGCAACAGTGCTTTAACAAGACTCAGTGGCAAGGTACACGTGAGTATTTACCGCACAGAGGACAGGGACAGACAAAACTGTCCAGGACACCCTCCCATTGAGTCATGAGGTTCAAAAAGGACCCCCTTACTTTCCAAACTCCTTCTCAGAGAGGAGTTTAGGTGCAGCTGGACCCACTCCTAGTCCCAGACTTGGTCAACGGTTTATGTCTAAAGGATTATATACGTGCAATCAATCCTTTATATTGCTTAGCTAAGATTTCAAAGTTTAACATGCTATTAACCACTTACTGAGTATCTGTTGCTGCAAGAAATCTCTCAACCTTGAGGATTAACCTTGAGAGGTGTCCCTACTCAAGAGGAGATCCTGGTGTGCAGCTGCTGCCATGCAGGAGAGCTCAACGGGCCCTGGGCTGTCCACTATTTATAAAGCAAGATGATAGACTTACAGTAATATTTGCATACCAGCAAAGCATCTGGCTCACAGTCCCAGGCAGCCCTTGGCTACCGTGTTGCCATCTGTCCCCCCAAGTCCAGAGTAAGCTGGATGCAGCCATCACAACCCCCACTGGTGGTTATGGCTTAAGTGGGCGGGCAGGGGGGGAGCACACCCACCACAGAGGGTGGGGGAGAGTTACCAGCAGCATTCTGATGGAGTGATGGACAGGGCTGACAAGTAAAGAACCTGGATCACTCTGCATAAAAGGGAATGCAAAATCAACAAAATGGGGCTTAGGAGGGGTGACCTCAAGCATTTGCATATAAGCAAATGTGAAGTGACTACAAGGCACCATTATGGGAAGAAAAAAAAAATCTGAAATCCAAAACAGGCTGTTTCTGGGAAATCAGGATGCTGGAGTGCCTCTTTGAATTGCCTGCACACTAATGCACACAGCATGGGGAATAAGTACAAGGAAATAGAGATCTGTGTGCAGTTTCAGGGCTGCAGTCTTGCTGTGATTGCAGACATGTGGTGCGATGGCTCATGACTGGAGTGCTGCAATGGAGAGGTGCAGGCTTTTTAGGAAGGACAGAATGGGAAGTTATGCTTTATGTGAGAACAGCTGGAATGCAAAGAAGTCTGCCAGGGGATGGATGAGGACCCAACTGAGAGTTTATGGGTAAGGATTCACAGGTAGACCAGTATGGGTGAGAATGTAGCGGGTGTCTGCTATACGCTTTCTGATCAGGAAGAACAAGTGGATGATGCCTTCTACAGACAGCTAGATGTAGCTTCATGTTCACAGGCACTGGTCCTCCTAGGGGACTTCATCCACCCCCTTATGCGCTGGAGGAACAACACAGCAGGGCATAAGCAATCCAGGTGTTTCCTGAAGAGCATGGATGAAAACTTCCAGATGGAAATAACATAGGAGCCAGCAAGGCTGCTGGACCTGGTACTCACAAATAAGAAAAAAATAGTTGTGGATGTAAAAGTTGGCGGTAGGCTTTAACAAGAGTATTTAACAATGCTTTATCAAGAGTAGTCGTACCCCAGTGAGCAGGAAATAAGGTAAAAATGTCATGAGGTCTGTATGGATGAACAAGGAGCTCCTAACAAACCTCAAACCTAAAAAAGAAATATAAAGAAGGTCAAAGCAGGGATAAGTAGCGTGGTAGGATTATAGAGAGACTATCTAAGTATACAGAAGAATTCATAGCTAGGAAAGTCAGAACCTGCTTGGAACTGAAACTGGCAAGTGATGCCAAAGGCAACATGAAGGGCTTCTCTAAATCCGTAAGTGGAAAAGAGAAGAGTAGAGAAAATGTGGCCCCATTGTTGAATGAGGCAGCAGGCCTGGTGACACAGGATGTGAAAAAGGCTAAGGTACTGAATGCCATCTTTGCCTCACACTTTACAAGCAAGCCTGGCTTTCAGCAATCCCAGAGTTGTCCCTGATAGACTCCAGAGGTCTTTTCCAACATAAGTCATTCTGTGATTCTGTGATTCTGTGAGTTAGCACAGTGAGGTAGAGATCAGGGAGTTTGGCCTGGCCTAGCTCATTTACCTGAGGCTCTAAACTGATTTTGGAGACCTGAGGGGTTAGCTAGAAGTGTGCATACCAGCTATGTGGGATACAGGGTGACAGACTCCCTGGGGTGCTGCTGGACCTAAGCGAGTCCTAAAAGGAGAAGCCACCTAGCAGGGCTGCCAAAAACCTGGCAGTTACACTATGTGCATGACACATGGTGCCACTGCTCCCAGGTTCATTTGTACTGACAGGAGCTGGTGCAAAACCTGGAATGAACTATGTCATCGGAGACCACCTCATTGATTCTAAGAAAGACTGTTTATCTTCAATTTCTCTCTACCTTTTAAGACCCATGCTATGATCAGGCACTGACAGCCAGTGTCTGACCAATGTAAATCCAAATTACTGCTTTGCAGGATTCATTGGTGTAGTGTTGGATTACCCCAGTGTCCATTGAGTAAGAGGGCAGCACAACACATACAATGATATCAATATGTATTCCAGACATTAACTTACAATTTCTAAAAGCTTCTGGCACAGTAGAAACAAAGCTACAAAGCCAACCTAGAAAGTATTGCCAGTAGAAAGGATGTGACAGGACAAGGTATAGTAAAAAACAATCTAAACAAAGAAAGTGCATTGCTTTTGCACACCTGACTGATAGAACTATCTTTTTGCCATGGTGGCACATATGATTATTATCACTGAATTTTATCAACTTTTTCTCACATGTACATCCTAGCTCAGAAACTACCAGAAAACTTTTTTCTTTATTTTAGCTTTACTAATGCTGCAGCTGTCAGTCATTGCAAATGACACAACAAACTTAGATTTAAGCATAGAATGCAGCAGCAGTTCTTGTTATTTGCTGACAGTAAAAGGGAAGTCAGAGACCTAACCCTATTAAATCAGCATTCAGCAACTGTGTTTCTTGCCTTCTGATATTTACTCTCAATGCATATTCAATGGTGACAAGCCCATTTTTCATCCCTATGTTGAATGATTAGTATTTATGAAAATGAACATGTAAGATACACAGTTTCTTTGTACCTGACCTCATTTGTCAGAAGATGAGATCATTCAATGAAATTAGGGTGATGACAGAGACAGATGGTAAACGATCATGCCAAAGGATTATTATAGTTCCTTTTTAGTACTGACACACATAATACAGTAAGATGCATTAGCTTAAAATGTCTTTGGGAATTACAATAATGAAATGTCAGTTATATGGCGTTCACCATCACCCTTGTTTTGTTATTACCTGGAATGAATACTCCAACAGAAAAAAGGGGAAGGGAAAGGGGAAGAGGAAGGGGAAGGGAAAGGGGAAGAGGAAGGGCAAGGGGAAGGGGAAGGGGAAGGGGAAGGGGAAGGGGAAGGGGAAGGGGAAGGGAAGAGAAGGGCAGAGCAGGGCAGGGCAGGGAAGGGAAGGGAAGAGGAAAAAGGGGAGGGGAGGGGAGGGGAGGGGAGGGGAGGGGAGGGGAGGGGAGGGGAGGGGAGGGGAGGGGAGGGAAGGGAAGGGAAGGGAAGGGAAGGGAAGGGAAGGGAAGGGAAGGGAAGGGAAGGGAAGGGAAGGGAAGGGAAGGGAAGGGAAGGGAAGGGAAGGGAAGGGAAGGGAAGGGAAGGGAAGGGAAGGGAAGGGAAGGGAAGGGAAGGGAAGGGAAGGGAAGGGAAGGGAAGGGAAGGGAAGGGAAGGGAAGGGAAGGGAAGGGAAGGGAAGGGAAGGGAAGGGAAGGGAAGGGAAGGGAAGGGAAGGGAAGGGAAGGGAAGGGAAGGGAAGGGAAGGGAAGGGAAGGGAAGGGAAGGGCTGATGATTGCATTAATCACAAAATAAACCAACTTTTGACATCTTTAGTTTGAGAAGGAATAAATTCAGGAGATTTTCAAATAAGCTAAGCATTGTCAAAGCATACTGAAAGATTCTACATAGCAATTAAATGAAGTTTTAATTTTAGGCTCAGGTATAACTTAGTCAGATTTCTGTCTTATTATTATATCTTTTAAAAAAAATATTTTTTCCATCAAATTCTGTCATTTAGCTTACATCTTTGTGAAAGAAATATGCTCAGAATCCAGCATTAATTTTACTACAGTGAGTGGAAGGAATAAAAATCATGGTGGTTCCCAAAAGGAACTCCACAATCAAGCATGAAATGCCATTATATTGGGCTTCTGTACATGAAAGTGCACTAAAATTACCTGAAGCACAGTTTAGTCTCTCTCTCTTGCTCTCTCCTACTTCCTCCTGGTAATTCTGATGTCATCTGTTTTTTTGTCTAGTCCCCTGAGTCTTTATTTCTTTTCCAACCAATAACACAACTCCTCAGAGGTGATAAAACTGTTTTCCTTTTTTTTTCCTTTTTATGGTCTGGAGACTAGAACACATTCTGTGGGAGGTAAAAGTTCAATAGTTATTTTAGTCTTGTTTAAACAAAACAGGTTAAAAGATACCTTACCCATGATTCAGAGCCCTAGTGGATAGAGCTGCCTCCTTCCCACCCTGCCTAAAAATGAGGCTTACATTTCTCCTCAGGTTTTACCTCTTGGCACTGGCCAGTTACATGTTGATTTTGATTAATGTCTCTTTGGGCAGTTGTCTTAAGTGTCACAGAAACTATTTCTGGGGTTTTGTAAACACTTATTAGCACATATTGTTGTTTTGAAACATATGCTATTTACTAGATATTCCAGAAAGTCTTCAAGAGCTAGTACAGATTGTACTTGTTCCTTACAGTGGTTTGATCATAAGCCCATAACAGTTTCTGAAGAAGAAAGTTTAAGACTAGGTTTTTGTTTTTCTAAATGATGAAATTACATCTTTTGGCAAGCTGAGTGTCTCAAATGACAGCTAGGAAGATTCCACCAGCATTATTATTTTATTCATTAAAAATGCAGATAAATTTTGAAGTATATTTTTTAAATTCCCATCTGGGAGGATCCAAATGAAAATTTCATGATTCAGCCTTATGACAGCTGTACATAACAGTAGGCCTTCCATCTCCCTGCTGACTTGTCCTGTTTAAGAAAAAGTCAAAAATACTTGAAGAAAAACCTACTTATGTATATGTACAGTTATGAAGCATTTTTGTTGCAAACTATGTTTGAACCATGTAACTTGTGGAAGACAAACACAGGGAAAGGTAGGAAGTGTTATTAGTGTTATACTATGCCAGAAATCATGGTGGCAGCATTGTCAAAAACACCGTAAGAACCCATAAGAACTGGAAAGAACAGAGGACTTTGCAGGGGTGCGGGGAATAAAAAGATGTTTTATAGCTGAATACAGTATATCACATATTTATCTTATTTAATCATTGACTTTTGTGTCATCATGCACCCAAGTATGGTTGTAATCAGACTGGAACTCTGCTCGTTAATCTGATAACAGATTTCCACAAATGTTTCCCCAGCCAATATGTATCTTCCTATGTTAATTATGCAGAGGCCAGTGGGACTTTCTCTTTTCAGCTTCATTGTTGGTCAAAATATTCACAAATATATCATTGTTTACTTCTACCTCTTAATTCTCCATTTCTACCACATCTTCAAATGTTTAAGCTTTTAACCATTGAAAAATTACACCTTTCTGGTATATCACCACCTAAATATGCTTTATATTTTAACACAGAATTCTGCACTCTTGAATGCAGCAAAATATTTAGAAACATCACACCAGATCCCTATGATCCACATGATTTGCCCCTAAATTCTCCAGCAGTTGTAGCTATGGCTGATTTCCAGGCCATGAAGTCCTTAACTGCATTCCTCTGTACATAGAGGAAGCATGTGAAGTGTCAGCCATGATTTTATGTTTTTCTGCAGTATGGACAAGTTTTTCTTACAAATTTAGTACAAACTGAGCCTTTCCTCCTGATGCAGAGGATAAAGGTGCACATTTAATATGACTTTAATAAGTACCCGTTGTCCATGTGACCATGCCTCCTGTGGAGTCCCTCGCATTAGACACAGAGTGGACTTCTACTTTTTTCTTCCTTCTGTCAGAATTTTCTCTTTTGTTCAAGCAGCATTCAAGTTACCAACACCAAGGTCCATTGTCACCTTCAGAAAACTTCAGTCATGTACATAAACATTAATCTCTTCTGTTGTAGTAAGAGGCTTTCCATGTTGTGGGGTTTTCCCCCCTTCCCTATTTTGTGTTGTACCTGATCATATTTGGGACATTCTGAAAAAGCAGCTTTTTATTGTTCAGAATTTTTCAGTACGAATGTTACAATAACAGCACACTGCATATTTAAACTTTGCAAGAAGTTTTCATCCATTATTAGTCAGTTATTCTCTTTCTAGAAGTGCTCTTATATTTCAGTTAATACACATGTAATTTTTAAATGGAGGTTCTAAGATTGTAAAAGACTTACAACCTTCTTAAGGTGGCCTTCAGTTTGATGTGTCTCTCTGTATTCAGATATAATTCAGAATGTATGAAAACCCCCTGAGGGATGGGATGCCATTCGGAGGGACCTGGACAAGCTCAGGAGGTTCAAGAAGGCCAAGTGCAAGGTCCTGCACCTAGGTCAGGGCAGCCCTCAGTGTCAATTCAGGTTGGGGAATAAAGTAATTGAGAGCAACCCTGTGAAGAAGGACATGGAGGTACTGGTGGATGAAAAGCTAAACATGAGCAGGCAATGTGCACTCGCAGTCCAGAAAGCCAACCATATCCTGGGCTGCATCAAAAGAAGTGTGGCCAGCAGGTCGAGGGAGGGGATTCTGCCCCTCTGCTCTGCTCTGGTGAGACCCCACCTGGAGTCCTGCATCTAGATCTGGACTCCTCAGCACAGAAAGGACATGGACCTGTTGGAGTGGGTCCAGAGGAGGGCCACAAAAATGATCAGAGGGATGGAATGCCTATCCTATGAAGAAAGGCTGAGAGAGTTGGGGATGCTCCAGGGAACCTTATTGCAACCTTTCAGTACTTAAAGGGGACCTATAAGAAAGATGGGGACAAACATTTTAGTAGAGCCTGCAGCAATAGGACAAGGGGTAATGGTTTTAAACTAAAAGAGGGTAGATTCACACTAGATACAAGGAAGAAATTTTTTACAGTGAGGGTGGTGAAACACTGGAACAGGTTGCCCAGAGAGGTGGTAGATGGCCCATCCCTGGAAACACTCAAGGTCAGGTTGGATGGGCTCTGAGCAACCTGATCTAGTTGAAGATGTCCGTGTTCATTGCAGAGGGGTTGGACCAGATGAACTTTAAAGGTGCCTTCCAGCCCAAAGCATTCTATGATTCTATGGAAACAGGATTCAAAAGAGGAAAACTTTGTGGGACCTCTGATCATCATGATGATGATGAAAAGGTTCTGAAGACAGGTATGAAACAGTACATTGGTCGACATTCTTAATGTATGAAAAAAGTATGTCTTCTTTATATTGACCAAAACATTCATCTGTAATCAGACCTTTTAAGACAGTAAGTTCTAAAGAATCAAATAAAGGTTTTTTAATTAATTAACAATATATTCTGAAGTTCATTTTTTTAATGCAGAATAAACCTATTTCACTCTGGGTCTCACTTAAATGCTATCTCATAGTGTGATAAATAGTACGTTCAGATGTTACCTTTGAAAGCTTTAAGCAGCTATTTTATCTCTATGCTGTTTCAGAAAATTTTTATCATGTTTCAGAATGTCACAAACCAGTTACGTCCACAGTATTAATGCTTACAACCTGTTCAAGAGTCACCTATGGCTGTCATTGTACAATTGTATTGTTAACCTGAATTTTGTCTCCTAATTATAGGTAAAACCAAAATGTTTTCTTTTTTTATGTGGAATATATGATTTTATTCCACCATTTACATTTTAAATTGAAAAGCAGTTTTCAACTGGCAATGTTTCAACAACATTTCAGAACTGCTGTCTAGAAACCGATTCAGTTTTGATGAAGCTATGCTTTTCTGATCAAAAATTGTGTCAAAAGAATTCTATACCAGCACCACTACATAATGCGCCTCAGGCCTGGCCTGGTTTTTTTCTGATTTAGGATTTCTCTTGATCTTACAAATGATGGGTAAGTTTATGGCACATAAAAGGAACAAGAATACAATATATTCTTCTTTCTTGTGGAGACTATGTAGTCTCATAATTTGAATGAAGGCTAGAGAAGAGCAAGACTAGAGATGATCTCCCTTTCTAGCAGAAATAAGAAACATAAAGGGAAAGAAATCTGTGTCATTTATTACTGCATTGCAGTTAACAGCAGCTATTAAGTGTGTTGTTCTAAATTTTAAAGAAATTACTTAACATCCCCTTTCATTTGTTTTAGTGATGTTAACCTTAAAACGAACATTATGAGTAGTAGCTACTAGGAATGTGTATTAGCCATCTCTTCAAAACATGTATTTATCAATAGTTACCAGAATCAAGAGGTTACCACACTGTTTTCATACTTTCATGAAATTAATATTTTTCTATAACCATGTCTGTGATGGAGTAACTTTTCACTCTTCTTAAAAAGCTGCTTTAAGCTTTATAACAAAAAACTCTTTTTTATAATTTTTCATCCATGTGAAAATGTGTGTTCAACTTATATTCATTAATTACCATATATTCAGCTAAATCTTTATTCAGGTTATTCAAGAGCATAATAAACGTTAAAAATTGAACCTCAGTCAGAATCAAATGGATTGAAATAACCTATTTCATCTCTATTATCTTCTAATTTTAAGTCATCTGAATTTTGTCAGTCTACCGAAAAGAAACTTGCCAGTCAAGTTAGTAGTTAAATACAGTAAAGGTCCACTGTTTTCACTATGCATTGCTGGGTAAATAACCTTGTCATCTCCATATACTTTTATTTGCATCAACTCTGAATTTAGTTCATCAGTTCTGTAGGGCAGGTTTCATATCTCTTTAATTGAACAATTCATATTAAGTGTCAGCAGAAAGGTCTGTCTAACACAATGCACGGAAAAGTGCAACTCCCTGAAAAAAAAAAAAAGGGAAAGAAAAAAGGTAAAAAATACTACTTCCTCTAAAGAATTATATCTCTCACTCTTGGTTTTGAGCCCAGTAATGCTGAAGTTAAAACAGAGTTGTAATATCACTAAATAGTCTAAACCAGATCAACTTTCTTGTTTCCACAGGTATTTATCTTAATTTTTCCTGATTCTTCAAGTCACTGTGTTCAAATTCAGTATAGTCATGCAGACATACTGAGAATGAACAATGAAGTTTTATAATCCTGAACCATCACCCGACTACCCATGAAGAAAGAAAAACAGGTAAATCACAATGATTGTGATGACATTGGTTGTTGAAGTCATAGATTTAGCATGGCTTGCAGAAAGAAGGAGTTTGTAGATGCTTGTGCAGCAGAAAGATATGGGTGAAAACTGTATGAAATGTTCTTAAGCTGTATCCATAACCTGGATAACTATGACAATATGAGGTACTAATGGGAACCTTTTTCCTGTTTTTTGTGTTTGCAGTGCAATAATGAGGAAATAAAATTATAAAGAATTATGTATAAAAAATAACTTGATATGCAGAAGGTAAAACAATATCAGCCCTACTTAAATTAGAGTGGAAAGTTATCAGAAATAAAATAGCTAATATGTTAAAAGATCTTCTGACACAACATTATGCAATTACAAAATTCATGAATAATAAATACTACATTACTAGTACAAATATATAACCTTTCAGATTAAATTAGGTGTGGGTTGTGGAGACTTTTTTTTTTGCTCTGAAAAATGAAGAACCTATGAGCTGAAGGAAAAATTAGAAAATGACCTTCTTGTAATAAAAAATTTTGGAGGTGTATGGTAACAGATTCCAGCAAAATGCTGTGATTTTGGTTTTTTTTATTAAATGCAATATAATATGCTTTGAATAAATTAATTTAGATATTACAAATATTATTCTTTGTATAATGTATTGAAGAGGATTTCACATAGAGAATCCTCATTTTTAAATTAAATGTTGACTGCTAATATATGATCCAGAAATCTTCAGTCACCAAAGCATCCAGTTTACAATCTGAAGTTTAAAGTGCCAGAGCAGTAAACCTGAAGATCGTGTCTCCACAGACTATATCCTCTCCTGTAATTTATCACTTACTGCATTTCCCACTTTTATGAAACGTGAGGACCGTAAGCACAACCAATCCAACAGATGTTCAGCATTTCCAACTTTCCCTGAATTAAAATGCTCACACTGATGGCTTCAGGGCAGAAAGTGTTTTCTAACTCAATTCTGTTTCAGAATGTAAATGATTAGCTGAATGTCATTGCATTCTAATTTTTATACTGCTTGCCCACATTGTTATTGGGGTTTTTTTTATTATATCAGAATCTTCAAATGATATCTTAGCTGTTCAGTACTTTATATTGGTTTTAAAGTTATAAAATGGCAAAGATTCTTTTCTTATTTATTAAAAGGTGACATAAAATTAACATAAATACATTTATAAGACTTAATATATTCATTTATTTCTGTTGACATAGTATGGGAAATTCGCTTTTAGTTTAGTAAGTGTCTCCTCCTGTATGTTAAAATAAACACATCCATGAGTTATGATCTAAACTACTCTGTTTAATTTATATATTCACTTTCAACATACACTATGTATTGTAAGATACAACAATCTTTGCCCTCACTAATGACACACAGTGCCATACCTGTTATTGGTAAGACAAAAATTCTGAGAGGACATACTTTTTGGGAAAGGTAATCTGTGGTGTGATAAAGAATATTCAAAAAATGGAAATGTTTGGCTCTAATTTCATTCTGAAATGAGTAATACAGTGTATCAGAACTTCAGAAATCAGATCATAAAAAAGTTTTGATGAAATGATTACCTTTGAATAAATATGTTACTATGGATACCTGGTTACTAAGGTTACAACCAGATCTGTAAAATAATATAAAGTCATGACATACTTGATAACTCAGAATCACAGTAGGAATCTACAGTTCTTTGATTTGAACAAAGATTTTCCTTCTTTGACTAGCACTTCAGCCTTTCTACTATTATTCTTTTTGTGGTGGTTATTCTAGCTTTTAAAAAAAGAATAAATTTATACAGATGCATTTAAATGTGTTATCTAAAACTCCCATTTATTGTAATAGATTCAACCTTTAAAGAAAATCATATAGTCAAAAAAATTATGTAGTTCCTTGATACAACCCAGGCCATAAAGAAGGTGAGAAACCTAAGAATGTCAAGCCCAAGTAGAAGGCACAAACACAAGGAAAATAGCTTTGGTCCATTGAATAATTTCCTTCTGAAAAATCTCTTTTCCATCCTTTTCTCTTAAGATTTAAAAAAATATGGAGCAGATGCATATTTTGCAGTTTGCTAAGTACTGCATGCCACCAAGTTCACAAAATTATAGAACGTATAGAATAGGCATGTTTTACCTCACCCGTCTGGTACTGTGAAGAAGTCGGAACAGATGCAAGTGGTGGAAACAAGCATGCCCATAGATATGAGGTTATTTCTGTTTTTCCTCAGGGATTTTATAGGGAACAGACTTTAAAATCTAGCCAGATATCTGTATCAATCACAGCCTCTAAAATGCCCAAAGAAAATTTCTCATGCACATTTGCCCAATACAAAGCCCTTCTCATTCTCTAAAAATGTCTATTGTCTTCCAGGCAATTTTTACGTTGCTTAGGGCCTACTGACAGAAGGACAAGTGTGACTACATCCCAGTGCTTGCCATTAACTCTATAAGAAATGAAGCTAGATGATATCAGAAGGGCTTTGCTGAAGGTCCTAAACCTACTTGTATAACACCTGTCAATTTGAAAAAGATACTACGTCTCTCTAATCTCTTAAGGTTTCTAGGGTCAGCCGGTAGTTTTATCACTACTTATGCAAGGAAGTGTGTGCATGGACATCCATGCATCTGTATCTGTTTCTGTTGTTGTTGTTTTTAATATAAATTAACAGGAAAGTTTCTGAACTGTGGGTTCTTTGAAAGCTCAAGATCTGGTGTTCACAAATCCATAAGGACTAAGACCAGACAAGTTTCATAATATCTCAAGAAGGAAAGGAAGTTTCCTGTCAGTTAATAAAGTTTGTTCAAAGTTTATCATGACTAAGGGGGGGGGGGGGGGGAGGTAAACAAGTCTTTTTAAAGGAAACACTTTAAAAATAAGACAAGGAGTCTGGTCAGCTACCCAAAGTGTGAGGAAAATATAATTATTATTTGAAAATCAGCTCATTTGAGCTATAACAGTTCAAATTTTTCATTTTTAGAAGCCCTTTATAAAGTCTGAGCAAATGTAAGGTCAATTTATTAAAGGGAGTTGAAATGTATTAAATATTCTTAATCATAATTAAGCCTTAAATGACATATGAAATCAATGTAATTGGCAAGAAAACATGATAAATTGTTGTATACCATAGCTTAGATATTTAAATATTGTTAGCCTGTAATTTTATGGAACATTAAGGACTACTTATCTGGGATAATAAGTATAATATAGCATTGCTAATATATAGAGAGAATTAAAACATTAAAAAACAGTAAAGGAAAACAAACTGAATATTCAAACCCCTGAAAAAAGAAACTGCCACAGAAAAGGTAAATTTAAATCTTAAAAAAAATCCATAGTGACTAAACTTTAATGGGAATATGATGGGAATTTCAATCTGACCATTGCTCTTTCTCCATAGCATGCTTAGCTCTGAAGCACAAATCAATTTCTCTTTATTTTAGACAAGAAGTGATTTAAGAAGTGAACAAAGTTTTTCAGAATTTTCTTCATAATCAGAACTCTCTGGGAAAGAATCTGTGTTTTGGAGACTGACCCTTTAGCTTTAAAAAGATGAAAATATCTAGCTTAGATGTATAAATTTCAAGTCCAAAACCAACATTTTTTTTCCAAAATGCAAGTTTCTATTAAACAAAGTTACTGAAAAAGTCATAAACAAAGTAGTTATTGTTTTGTCTTCATCTGAATTTAGATTCACAGTTTTCAAAAGTTATTTGTATTCACCTGAAATCTACTCATGTAGTCTCATGTCCAGCTCTGCTAGAAGACGAAGTATAACAGAAGTCAGAACGGTGGGGTTTATTCCTAGCTCCTCTGAAAGCTGCCTGTGCAACCCAAGCAAAGTACAACTTTTCCCATTTCTCTCTTTACCAGTGTCAACTGTGGAACTGAAAGGAAAACAGGAACTGTTTACAACTTCACATGAACTCTAGTAATAATGCCACACACAAATGGATAGCTATCTTTGGGCAGCTGGATCTCCCTCTGGATGGCATCTGTGGAGTAGAGCTCTCCTGATGGCGGTGCCAACCCAGACAAGAAACTCAGATGTAGACGTCTGTGTTGTAAACACTTAAAGTTTGGTGACATCAGTCACAAAGGTCCTGTCACATATTGTTCACATGAAGAGTGACCTCAAAGACTCTCTTCTCCTAGAGAAAAAGCATTTATTTAATTTTGTTTATTTATTTACTTATGAAAAACAAGTGTAGATTTGAGGTAGTTTAGTTTTGAGGAACAGTGGAAATTTCTCCTCATGGGAAAAGGATTCCATTTTTGCATGAAGGCCCTTTTCAGCAAGTCTGACAAGACAATCTGCTTCAGAGATTACACAAAACATGAAATGTTTCAGCATGAAATGTTTCAGTTTCTGCTCATGTAGATTCTAAAATACATTTTGATAAAGCAGTAGAAAAGTAGTGTAATGATCCAAAGCCTATGAAATGGTCAATGCTTTGATCCTTTGTATGTACACGTACAAAATTTTTAACACACTTTCCATTTAGAAATCTGCATTGACATATCACATTAAAACTCTCTGCATTTTGTAGTCTACTTGCACCAAAAACAACACTATAAAAATAGCAGTGACCTCTTTAACAAGTACTTGTAACTTCTACAACTTGATTGAAAACTGATTACTTGAGAAAAATGTATGCAAGCAGAATGACTTTATTAACTACCATACTTTATTTCTTCTTAAAAAAAAAAAAAAAGAAGAACTTTTTCAGTAGTCATTTCATAGTACAGGATTTCTTTTCCAATCAGTTTTTAGGAATAATAAATATTTTTAAGTGCATCCATTTCCCATTTGTAAAACACAGTCAACTTCTCTTAAAATATGCTGTGAAAGTGAGCTAGGTAGTATTATAAGGAAAATTCAGAAGGTACTATCAGTAATACAGAAACTGCTAAGCTCTAAGAATAGTCTGGGATTCATATTTACTGCATCCTCAGGCATCAAATTCTCTTGATATGGCAAGAAAAAAAACAGAAGAAACTTGAAGAATGCCCAAAATATGGATAAATCTGAAAAGGCAGATGAATGAAGGATAGTAAGTTAGATATCAGAGATTAATGAGGTAGATTGGAGTAATCCATTGTCTTTAACAAGCTTGCTTAAGACCTTTTATGCTGTATGTCCTAACATTAAAATTGTGCCCTTGTCAATTATATAGTAACTGTACAGTAATGCCTGAAGGAAGAGGAAAAAGAACTGAAGTAATCAAACTTGGACCATCAGTGTTATTAAACTGATATGCTCCCCATGTGCCACTGTATCTTTTGTTTTCTGCCAGTTAACCTCACATTAGAATTCTGTATTTTTCCTCTTAATAGAATGGCAGTGTAGGAGCAAAGGAAGGCCAACTTGCAGACAAACTAATAGATGTCATTAGTGGAACTGTCTTTTGTGCACTTTTTTCCAGTGCTGACCAGATTTGACAGTGGAATCAACAAATGGAAAAAATCCTTTTAGGACAAAGAATTTCAGACATCAGTTCCTATCCAGAGGGGACAATAAAATTGCCAAAGTAAGTATTGAGCTTGGCTTCGAGCTTAACAGCTGAGGAAAAGGAAACCAGAATAATTCATAGTGTTAGAGATAGGAGAGCTAATAAACAGCACAGGTACCACACAAAGAAAATCTGTGCTGGTGTATTTGGATTGTCATTTAAAGCTACACTGAATGGTCAAAACAATGCTGTGTGTACACAGAGGCAAACATAGAGAAGTAGGGGAAAGAAGTGAATGGCAAGAATGGTAACATCCTTCAATCTTGCACCATATTGAAATGGAAAGGGCTATTTTCCCCCTTGAAGTGCCAATACAACATGCCAAAAGCTTGGAGTGTAACTATTATTCCTATAATTGAAGTCCTTGAGTCAGGTAACTTTAGGTAATATGAAATGTGATAAAACAAGCATCAAATTCATTTGTATTAGATGGTTATATTATTCTAAATTGATTTCATAGCAATAGTTGTGAGCCTTGCCCTGATATTTTAATTGCTCCTAGGTTCATTACAACTGGACAAAATTGCATAGGCATGATAGTGCATGCCAGATACCCATTGAAGTTTTGCTTTGGACGAGGGAGGAGTTTTATTCTCCACTTCCATTTTTTCAGTCTTGTGACCAATATCTTAATCTCTGCAGAAGGTAATCAGTGGTTTGCAAATAGTCTGTGAAAATTAATCTATTCTCCCTATTTCAAAATATCAAGTGATGATGAACATAGATACACAGCTAATACATTAAGTGGTGAAGAAATCAACTGCTCTGGCACTCTCGATTAAGTCAAAGTTTATGTTTTAGACTTTGGCAAATACAGCATTCCCTTATGCCAAGCCTAGCCTAACGTGATTTAACTAACTTTAATTACAGAAGTAGTTCACAGTGCTCCTCAAAATATTATCATTAACAAAGTATAAAACTCTGAAATTTGCCAAATATCCTAGTGGTGCTTGGATAATGTGACCTACTTTCTGTTTATCAGAGACTGTTACGATGCTAAATGTGCCCTTAAGCATAAGTACATTCTAAATATCTAACATTTACCAAGAAATTTCCTTGCAGCAATGATTTCACATGCAAACCAGTTCTGTTTTAAAATAATCATAATCTTACAAACATACAGTAATTCAAAGCCAAGCACAAAAGTAAAAATTACATAATCAAACCAGGGAATAAAAGTCTTCTACTTGACACTGAAAAAAAGACAGTACATGATTGTTTGAGAGGGGCTGAGCTAATGTTGAAATTTTCCACACTCTCCAGTAGCCAGTGCATAAGAACAATAGCAAAAGTTGATTCCAGAGTAAAGATTTTAACTGCTACAAAGGGTTATCTACATGACTTGTAGAATGTCTCCTTAAAATTTAATCTTAACTGAGAGTAATAGCATAGGACCTATAATTTAAAATCTAGTAATCCAGTGTTTTGTCTCTCTGTACAGCCATTTGTGCTCTCATAAGTGAAATGCTGTCACTTCAAAAAGGTATGTTTCTGCAGAAATAATAGACACAGGGTGAGGAAATAGAAAATACTCCCAATGGTATTATAACACAAGTTAAATATCCTGATGCAGCATGATAATGAAAGCTTCTGAAAATTACAGATACACACACACATACACACAAAGAAATAAATAACTCAGTGCTGAAACCAATGCACATAGATTAAATGGATGCCAAATTTCCACTTTCCAGGATTTAAATCCTCAGCAATGAAAGAAAATCTGAGAAAAGCATGGCAGTGCCACAGACTAATGTCAATATTTTATAAAACAAATGTTTAATATTAAACACAACTAGTCCTATTTGTTCCAACAATATAATATGAAGTTAAACTATACTGAAGTGAGATACTGAACTTTGCCTTGTATCAAAGTAGACATGCATGAATGTTGCTAAGAAGTGCTTGGAAAAAAATCTGAGTAAGAAAGAGCACATGTTACTATCTTATCTTAAAGGGTTTTCTTAAATAGTTTTGTGGTTAGCTATATAGCCATTATCTGATCACAGTAGGTTATTTACATGCAAGTCACGCTTAAAGACTGGTTAAGAACACATTCACTTTGTATATTCCAGTTAAAATGAAATTCAGCTGGAAAAACCTAACCACCCAGCCCAAATTTGCAAAGCCAATCATTAGTAATCTTCAAATGTATACAGATTTGCAGTGCAACATTAATTTCCTCTAAAGTATATGCACATTATCTTGTAATCTTCATTTATATTGTTGCACACCATTGTTTTCATATGACCTGCCTCTTCAGTGCATGGGCTTATATATATCCTGAAAAGTTTTCCCCTCTTAATTCTAGGGAGTAGCTCCCAGACCAGAATACATAAACTCCAAGGCTAAATATTGAAGAGAAAGGAAAGAAAAAAAAAAAAAAGGAAATCAATGTTTCTGTGAGCTACTTAAACTGAGAAATGGAAATAGCAACTGTTTCTCAGGAGTAGCCAAGGTTCACATGCAGGGAACGTGTTCATAAAGCTCAAGGAAGAATGTAGGGAGTAACTGACTGTTGCGAGGAAAACAAAAAGTATCTCAACACAAAGGAGACTGGGAAGTGGGTTTTCTTTTATGTAAACTTCTGTAAAAGTGGATCAACTGGCTGTATGACTTGAGTGTCTCAACTTGTTGAGTAAATGACATTCACTGAGTTAATCAACAGAAAGTATTGTCTCCCTCAACTAACCAAGACCAGTATGGGGAATTGTATATGTGGCTCAGCCTAACATGGAGTACAAAAGCTAAAAAAGAGAGGAAAACAAACAAACAAACAAAAAACAGAATTAACTTCTAAGAGAGCAACAGGTTTGAACTGACTTCAACCCATGCCTTCCTTCTGACAGATGGAGATGTCCAGCATCATGGTGGTGAGCATATAGAGCCTGGTAATGGGATTCACATTCACATTGTGATCCTTATGTATATTGTAATTGCTATGTTGTGCTGCATTGTGCTTTCAGTACACTTCTGTAGTACTTTGCTAAATCACAGTCCTGTGTAACATGAACTATCTACAAATGAGTAGTAAATTTGATATTAAACTTTATACCCTTTTCATTCTTCTAAAAGAATCTGGCCAGAGAGTATTAGACTCTGACAAAAGGTACCAAGATTTGCGTTTGTCTCCTGTTTGGAGACAAGTGAAGAACTCTCTAGGGTTGGCATCAGAAATATTAATGTACGGCTAAACCTTGGGACCAAAGATTCAATCACAGTACAGGTGATTATCTTATCTAATAAGGAAAACTACCCTGTCTACTTCATTCCCAGCTATCTGACCAAAATTTCAATGTAACTTGTGCTGGCAGAGGAGGTCATGAAGCAGATTCCATGAGGACCACTTTATTAATGACATTAGCAGAAAGATCAGCTATGAATTAAGCTGTCTAAGTGTCAGGTTTATTTTTCTCTACAAGGTGCAATGTGAGAGTGTTGAAGCTCTGCTCTCTTGAATTCATCAAGGTAAAGCATAACCCTTAAGAGGGTGTTTTCACATTTTTGCATCTCTTTCATGTACTATGCAAAACTATTGATGAGACAACTGCAAAATCAAATCTGGAGAAGGATTCTTCTCCAGATGGATATCACCCACATGTCAATGACGTAAAAAAAACAGTGGAAAAAACCTTCATACAGAAACTTCCTTCAGTCCCTCAGTATAGGAACAAAACCACATTACATGATCAAGCAGCCTTGATGCAAGCAAGATTTTCAAACTTCAAGTTGGTTTTTTTTGCATTTTAAAAACTTTGATAGTTTAAACTGTTTTTCAGTATAATAACCATAGAATAAAAAGTAGGTTTATTATCTTTTACCATGTCATTTATCCCCACAGTAACATTTTGCTTGCAACCATTCCCAGGCAGCATGATATCTAATCCAGGACTGTGGTTTCTGTTTCTCAGAAACACTGTTTTTGTTTACTTAGAAAGCTTGCTATTTATATAATGACATGGATGAAAATAATAATCCTCGTCATTCAACTCATCATGGAGTGATTCTTTCTTATGAAAGAGAGGTGCTAGCCTTTAAAACTGGTGAGGGCTTCTTACAAAAGTGCTGGTTTCATTTTGATTTTTAAAGTAAGTGTTAGATGGTTTCATTTCAACAATCTACATTTTGTATTGATTCTTTTTACCCCCTTTTTGTTTAGAGGTACATGAATAGTACTGAGAGAACTAATTTTTGTAGGAGAAAAACCCTGCTTTTAGAAGTAGCAGGCAGCTTGAGCCAGTAGGAAGCACAATACAAAAAACCATAATATTACAATCCATTTTATTATTTAACCCTCAGGTACAAAGCTTGCTTCAATGTTAACTTTATAAATGCATTTTGCATAGTGCTTGACATGCAGAATACAAATGCCAATGCCAGTGGCATAAGAATGGTAAATGTTATTAAGTTATGCCCAAGTGTTTGTTAAAATAGTCCACTCTGCAATGTTTTGTATTTTTGTTTGTTTGCTACTAAAATTTAAGATCAGCATGAAAAGATGTTTCTATGTCTATTTATAATCAGAATGCTTTTGGTTTCATGGCATTTAAATAATTCTAAGAGTTCTTGAGCCACTAGAACTGGGGCTTTAAGAAGTAAAGAAATTAATATTAAAAAATGAGGCTAGAAAACCAATATTAATGCAAGTTATTCCACCAAGACCCTGACATAATTCTGTTGCTTTATTAGATTATATGAAGAAGTTATTTTACTCAAAGTGTAGAGAGATCCAAAATAAAATTAATATCATAGCAATAGATATTTTGCTACCTGTAAAAATAAATTAAATACAAAACCCACATACCCTATAAATTAAAATTACAGGACTGATTAAGAGATAAATATTTATTTCATTCTTTTTGGGATAGTATGTATATAGTATGAAAAAAACCAAAATGTCCTCCCCTCGGTACATCAAATTTAGGTTTCAGTAGAGAAACAAAAATGTATCCAGTGGTGACTCTGAGATACCCAAGTTCAAGTAAGCCCACAAGTAAAGCCTGTGGACTTGCATCCACTCATTTCAAGGCAGTGAAAGTATGAATCTAAAAACATATTTATGCACTTCTACACAGTGTACCTGCCAGACTGGGAACATCAAAATACTTTTAGGACATAAGGACCCCAAGAAATTTTTTAATTTTTCAATAGTGGTCTCAAAAAAAGACAAGAGAAGTATTTCTATCACAACCAGTTAGGATTTGTAAAAACATTTCTCACTTAAACACACATTCATCTGCCATAATGTCTTAGCACAACATGAGTAATTAGTACGCTAAACACATTCTGCTTCTTTCTGTCTTGAGGTAGTCATTGCAGTAGTCATTTACCTGGCAGCCAGATGAGCACATATGATTTATGTAATTATATACATTTAATCCATTTTCTTTTTAGTGACACACTGAGAAGATACTAGATGTTGTTATATTTCTAAGCAAAACCACTAAAAATATCATAAGCAGATAATAATTTAAAATAAAATATTTTAGGATGTTTGGGTGAATATAGTTAGTTTGTTAACTTCAGCCTTAAAACAATACATTTTCCTAGAAGACTTGATCAAAATAAATGATGAAAAAAGGCCTTGTAGCATATCCTAGGTTTCCAGCAATATTGATGTGAAGACTGCTGTGCTAATGCAGAACATCCTTTTTCAAATAACAAATTATCATCTATCATGAGCAGTTTCATAGCACTTCCAGCAGGTACATGCTGAAGCTGGATGTTTGACCGTATCTCTAAAATTAGTTTCATAGATAGCCTACAGCACACACAAATGCTGAGGAAGAAGACACAGTCTTAAGGATTTCAAAAAAACCAGACTCTGACTGGCAAAAAAAGGAAACTCAAGTCTTAAATTGGTAGAGGAAAATGTTCTCACTCCTGCATTTTCATTTTGGAGGAGTTTAAAGTGTCCATTACTTTTAAAGTGAAGAAGCAAAATGATTGACATCTTTGATAAATGTCATAGAATAAATTAAGTTGGAGTGGACCTCTGGAGGTCCTCTGGGCCAGCCTGCCACTCAAAGCAAGGCCAGCATAGGTCAGGTTGCACAGGGCGTTCTCTGGTAAAACTTTGAGTATGTCCAGGGATAAGGTTCCACAACCTCTCTAGGCAGCTTTGTCCGGTGTTTAACTAGCCAAAGTGTGAATTTTTTGTTAATAACATGTCAGAATTATAGTAAAAAATTAAGCAAATTGTGAACTCAAAGCTTTTCTTTTTATTTTATGTGGCATCTATAAAAATTACATTGTAAGTTTTTCTAAATTTTAAAAATTGTAAGTCAAAGGAAAATTATAAATAAGGTATAAAAACAGCTCTTTCAGAAATTTTAAAATGTTTATGTTAATAGTTCAGCTCTGAAATTTTGCAGTCCTTCTTCATCAGTTTCAGGAACAACATAAGTACAAAACATAGCAATATTAAACAATAGCACAGTGACTTGGCCTTTAGCATTTGAATTTTAATGGCTTGAAACCAGCACTGACACAAATGAAAGGCATGCAAACTACAGATGTGGTAAGAATAATGATAATTCAGAATTTCTGGCTTAGACTTGAATCAGATTTAATGTTCAGCCTTAAATATTGCCGGTAATTTTAAACCTTTGCAGCTTACCCTCTGACTAAAACAAGGTCTTCACCCCTACAGCTGTCACTGTAGCATCTTTCATTATTGCTGACCTCAACTTCAAGAATGCCCTTTCATTTCATCATTGAAAACATATTTTCTCAGATTTTAACCTTTTTTCCCTCTAAAATGATCCTGCAGTTACTGAAATTAAAATAGATTAAACAGACACTTGTTAACTTACTGTATTAGAGAAAAGTAAATTAACAGTATTATATTACTGTGACATATATTTGTATCACAGCTTTGGTGAGAGGTCAATAATCTTTAAATCAGTCAACAAAATGGTTGCAATGCTGCTGAATTTAAAAACTCCAGCAATCCTACTGACATGAAACCAAAATCCAACTTGTAGTTCCACAAAGTCTGTAGCTTCCAGAAATTAGCTTCCTTTTCCCATTGAACTGTCCAGCAATCACTGCATCTATTTTTAATTTTTCCACTTTGTTTTCTGGGTGAATATAAGATTGACAATATAAACCACCCTCTTTTTCTTAAATATTGTCACTAAATATTATCATTAGGAGGACTGCTTTGGGGAACTATAAAATCCACTGCCTAGACATTCTCAGATGAATTTGCAGCTACAGGGAGCTTTCACAGTAACCAAAATTCTGCCTGAAGATAAACACATTCCTCTGCTTAATGGATGACATGATCAATCTAATGTAATAATGCAGAGGAATGTCACAGTACCCTGGACAACATATTGGGTGGATTTAAAAAAAAAAAAACAACAAAAAAACAAACAAACAAAAAAACGCCAAAAAATTTATCTTCTCTGCTCTCACATTCTCTCCCTGCGTAAGTCATTTGACCTGGCTGTTTGCATATTCTTGTCTCCTGAGCAATTACATTCACACTTCACTGGAGCACCTGAGTTTACAGCTGTTTAATGTTTTCTCAAGAGCTGTTACAGACCTTCAATAACACTCAAAAATATATCCTACTTACACTTAAGAGAAATATATATTCAAGATATGTTTCTAAATGTTTTTAACTCTTCACAGAATCAAGTACAAAGATAATTTCCAGTTTTCCTGTAGCAAAAAGATAAGATCTTAGTGTTATTTCAAACTTTTCAAATCTGCATTAGAATTTCAAGGTGTCTTACATTACCTGTTTAACACTATATATAGTGCTTTAGTGTTATAGAAATAGGACAATTAAAAAAATTATAACTCTCCTCAAAAATGTTAAGTTCTTCTACAGATGTTATCAGGAGCTGTCCTAATGTTTGGGCTACAGTATGTACATTAGCTTAAATACCTGCAAATGAACTCACTGATGACAAGGGAATCTTGAAAGTGTTGACTAATAGAAGTCATAAAAAGGAAGATTTTGACACAGATCTTTGACTGTCTGGACCCTAAGTGCTTCTGAAAATGTCTGCTAACTACACATGTCCTCAAATACTTTGAAAATTCACTCTGCTCTGTTTGACTTTAAGACTGAGTTTTGCAAAAAAAAAAAGACTGTAAAAATCAAATTAAGGTTGTAGGGTTTTTTACATAATCACAGAAAATATCTAGATTTTAGCTGTTAAAATTCTGAAGTCTCAACCTACATCCACAAATCCATAAGTACACAAAAAGAATGCAATGTCTTTATAGCATGTGATGGAAGAAGTATGAGCTTCATCTAACAGCATAGTACCATTCTTGCTCCAGCTCAGTTAATATTTCAGGACCATAATTTCCAGCACAATAAAACAATACCCCCTAGATGCTTCTGGATCATGAAACACTGATCTATAATAGTGAGTAAAACAAAATAAGTTAATGTCATTACATACTTTAGAGTTAAGAAATTGATGCTTTTAGAAAGAATTTGGAAATAAGAAGCATTTTGCATACAGGCCCTGAAATTTCCAAATCAGTGACACTGAGTTATAATACTATCACTGAGTAATTCTGTTTGCATAATAAATCTGTCCAACCACCAGCTGTTGGGACAATGTGAAATTTAATCAAAAAGGATCATAATAATAAATTTTAGGTAATAAATCCCCAAAATGCACCTGGTGTCCTATCTGTCTGCATTGGGCTTACACACAAATAGTTATAAACACATTGTTTAGTCATGGCTACTGCTAATTCTTAACAGAATGCATAAATAAATCTTTTGAACAGAAGAATATTAGTTGAAGTACTTAAAGAAAATATCAATTGCATTACGATTGAATATTTTAAATGTAGAAATATTTCTATAGACTTGGAACTTTTTGACTCTTGAAGGGTCATTCCCTTTTACAAAGGGAATTATTTTGCATTTATTTGTAGCATATGCCTATTAAAATGTGTTGCATATGCAAATTATTATTTGTGGTTTTGAGGAAGGACAGTGTAGAGTTAAGGTACACAAAGACTCTTACAGTCAGTTTCCAGAAATACCTGGTAGCTGCTCATATGACAGATAAAACTCCTTAAAGGAAATGTTCCATACATACCTCAACTTCAATGCAGTAGACATCTTTAAAATTGTAACCATTAGAAGTATTTGCTGAAAGTGATGTTTTAAAATTCTTTTTGGCACCAAATCATTTAACCACCAACTCAGCAAGGGATTTTGAATACATTTGATATTCATTAATCCTATATAAATGTCCATTTAACAGCAATTTCCATCAAAACCAATTTGGGAAAGCATTGCTATTCAAGAAGCTACTTAATTTTAATTAAGAACTTTTCTTCACTATTCAGTGCTGTTTTCAAAACTCTTCCGTTTCTTACTTGCACATTGTACGTTTACAGAATAGATTTCTGTTAGTGTCTTCCATCTTAAAAATATAAATAGCATATTTTCTTCAACAGTTTTCCTAATTAGGACTATCTGGCCAGAGCATCATTTTACTACTGGGGTTTACTTTCAAAACTATTGCCTCAATATAAGTATTAAATGATTAGCATTCTTTCATAGATTTTTATATTTTCCACTAATAGAACTACACAAAGTTGTTTTGGTGCTACCCATTCATCTGTTATATTGGGAAAGCTACACACATTGGAAAGAAATGATGGCCAGACAGTAAAATTTGTCCTGAGTACTGCAGATGTTTCACCATCATAATCTGGAGAAATGGCTTTCTTGTAAAGATTGTGCTGTAACTGGGGAGAATAAGAAAGAGTGACAGATGGACAGAAAGAAACAGAAATATGTATTTATTATTGTATTTATAAAATAAGATTGAAAACACAAGGAAGCAGCTAAAATATATCTTATGGGGTTCTCATTCATTTAGAACAGAAAAGGGGCTGCAACATTTTATGAGAAAGCATAATTATTTTCTATTATGTGGGCAGTATTTGCTTTCTTCAGTCAATCCACTATTACATTTTCTCAGAACAAATGTATTTAGAGCATGAAACAAATATCAAGTGATGAAATCTACATGGCTGTTTATAGAAAGACAATACAGTTAATAAAACGCGTACGTATGGCTTCCTCTCAATTCTCAAATATTACACAAAAGACGGATAAGAACTGACAGGAATAAAAAAAGAAAGGAATAAAATTGTGTTCCTGAAGATAATAAAGATACAGATACAATTGCGTTGAAAATATGGCAAAACTATTTCTTTGCAGAAGGATGCAGTCAGCACATTGTATAAGCATAAACTGATTCAAGTTTGTTCTTACATATGGTACCATTTATTGGCCAGCCTGTCTTCTAAAAGTCACATGACATTTTTGATTTCTAACATAAATTTCCACTTTCTTAATTTAGAGCCTTTATCCTGGTCATTATCTCTTTTCTATTACATTCCCTTTTCTTGAATCACATTGTTATAGTTTTTGATTATAATAGTTTTAATCACATAATAAGACCTTTAAAAAAGCAACCATCTCTGGAATTGGATTCATTCTTGTATACTGGATACAATTTCACCATGTACCTTTGGCTGAAAAAGAGCTTTAGTAAGGTTTAGCTGTTAAAACAAACCTAAAGAAAGAATATATCTACCTCTTCCACATATGCATATATATTTGTTGCAAATACAGATCCTTCTCACATGGCTTATTCTTCAGTATGATAAATCTGATAAGCAGAATCACCAATTGGTCATCAATAATTCATAATTGCCTGTCATCCCAAGGTTTCCCTTGCTTCTTTTGATCTGGCACTTATGCAGGTATGTCTCCAAAGTAAGTGAGATTATAAAACAGCAAGTCTGACAAGAGATATTAAAGCCTGTTTAGTTTATCGACTGGGCATTTCTAATATCCTTATACACAAATTTCATTATCAAGTTCGAGACTGAAGAAAGGCATGTGCAATTAGGGCATAAACAGCAACTTCATTTCTTGCATTTCAGGAAAGCATTTCCAATTTGCGTGGCGGTTAGTACCGAAACTATGCAACCTCTTCTGAGCATATGGCAGATTTCCTAGAGGATATGGTGCTGCACATTATCAAATTGATATATTTTGCTGGCATTTTTAAGATACCATTGATGTTTGAGACTGGTAGCAGCAAAATGACAGAGGCTATGTAGTTATTAAATGGTTCAGGTGAAACCATCTTGATGAGCCATCAAAGAATGTGTAACTCACGTTCTTAGCTCATGGAAACTAGAGGCATATAGGTTTACTTAAAAGGAAAAATTTTATTTGCTATTATTACACAGCCCTTTGGGCCTGTGCCCTCATCATCTCTTTGCTTGTTTATTTGCAAAACTTTGCTTCTGCTGCTCAGCTCTGCTGCACTCTCTCTTCCTATCTGTGAGTCTGAAGAAAGGTTGTCACCTCTGCCAGAAGGTAGCCAGAGTGGGTTTCTGAGTTAGAAGGGTTCCTGCTGATGGCTGCAGTAGTGGGGTTCATAGCCATATGCAGCTGACCAGCAGACACAGAACCTGGAACTTTTCATGTCCCAAAAGCAGACAGATTAGGTTACCCACCACCATGACAATTACTGTCCTGCAAAGGGAGCTCTTCTAAGCTCACCTTAGCAGATTTCAGGAAGGAGGTCTAGGAAATCTCCTACCACCCCTTTCTTCTGCAGCTTGCCATAAATATATTTCAAAAAGCAAGGGTTTTTTTCATGAGGTCAAGAACAGAATTACTTTTGAACTAGTAAAACACTCCAGCCTAAAGATTCAAACACTGACACCTGCAGCTTAACTGCTTTCAATATTCAAATGCTTAAATGATTTTTGAATCAGAGTTTACCAGTCTGCATTTGGTTGCTAGCAAACTTTTGTGGCATTCTTCTGAAAATATGATTAAATTGGTTTTACAGGGGTTTGATGTTCCCCTACTTTATGTAACTTTTTACTGCCATAGTCAACACAGGTGTTAAAATCAAGGCTTTCAAACCTTCTGCCTTCTATAAAGGAAAATTCAGGCCAACAGAAAGTTTACTTTTGTTTTCAGAATGTGATGATGATAGGGAAACTGGAAGTCTCCCTCTGACCTAGTAAATAAAGAGATTTGCTTACCTCCACAAACCAGGATTTCTGACTCCCAACAGAACTGTTGAATGTTAAAAAACAACTTTCACTGGGGTTTCTAGCAAACTCTGGAATCACTAGAGGTACATGGTTTAGACTGCCCTCAGTATTCCCAGTATATCTTCCAAGGAAGAGGGATGTTCCCCCAAAGGAGTAAAGCATTTACTGTATGCTAACAAGTACAATGCTAGGAGGCAAAACTCTGAAAGTCCTCCAAGGAAACAACTCTAGCATTGTGTATTGACTGTGTGGCAGGGTTTTGGTAGCAGGAAGGGGACTACAGAGGTGGCTCCTGTGAGAAGCTGCTAGAAGCTTCTCTGGCTCCAACAGTGGAGTGGCACCCACCTCTGGCCAAGGCCAAGCCCATCAGTGATGGTGGTAGCGCCTCTGGGAGAACAGACTTAAGAAGGGAAACCAGTAGTGAGTAGGGGGATTGGAATGTGAGAGGAACCCCTCTGCAGACACCGAGGTCAGTACGGAAGGAGGGGGAGGAGGTGCTCTGGAGGAGGCCATGCCCCTGCAGCCCGTGGTGAGATGGCAGGCTGTCCCCCCCCTCCCCAGTCCATGGAGGGGGGCGGGCGAGCAGATACCCACCTGTAGCCCATGGTGGACACCATGCCAGAGCAGGTGGATGCCCCTGGAGAAGGCTGTGACTCCACGGGGAAGCCCACGCTGGAGTAGTCGGTGCCTGAAGGACTGCAGCCTATGGAAAGGACCCATGCTGGAGGAGTTCATGGAGAACTGCAGCCTGTAGGAAGGACCCATGCTGGAGAAGTTTGTGGATAACAGTCTCCCATGGGAGGGACCCCACGCTGGAGCAGGGGAAGAGTGAGGAGTCCTCCCCCTGAGGAGGAAGGAGCAGCAGAGACAATGTGTGGCGAGCTGACTCCAACCCTGATTCCCTGTACCACTGGGAGTGGAGTTGAGCCCAGGAAGAAGGGAGAAATGGGGGCAAGGTGTTTTAAGATTCAGTTTTACTCCTCCTGTTTGATTTGATTAGTAACAAGTTAAATGGATTTTGTTTTTTCCCCAAGTTGAGTCTGGTTTTTGCCTGTAACCATAAGTGGTGAGTGATCCCTCCCTGTCCTTGTGTCGACCCACCCACAAGCTTTTCATTATAGTTTCTCCTCCTTGTCCCACTGGTGAGGGAGGAGAGAGCGAGTGGCCTCATGGTGTTTTGTTGCCAGCTGGGCTTAAACCACAACACATCACAAGAATTTCCCCTTATTCTCTCCCACCAGTCTCTCTAAATGTATTTTCCTGTTGTAATCAGAGACAGCATACATCATACAAGGTGGATAACCCACTGCAAAGGATTTACCAACCATGTAGAGAGCTGATAATTTATATGCATATTAATGCAGAATGTGTAATTTCCTCATTGTCCTGTGAGAATTCCAGAAAACGGGTCAGGTGGCTACACTTCAAAATATGGAAATAAGGATTAAGCTTAAGATAGTGTTAAGTTTACAATATTGCCATTTTTCTATATAATTTCCCTAAGCAACATAAAGTTGTCTTCTTGATCATGCCCTGTTAATGCTCCTGTGTACACAATAGTTTTGGTAGGGATATTTGTGTTCAGCCAAAATTCCCACTGCAACAACAGGTCTAGAAGCAAGTCTGCCTTGCAAATGAGCTCAGTCAAGAAGCCCATTGTAATGATGGTTGAATCTCATCACCCAAGAAGGTAATTACATTGTATTTCAGAAATGCTGAGAAAATCTGTATTTCATATGCAGCCTTGCTTCTCTGCCTGGCCCCCTTTGCTGCTGGTTGAGGTTGCTCATACTTTGACATACACTAATAAAACTTTGGTTTTAGACTTGAATTCTCATTTCTTTCCCATCCCTCAGACACTGTGAGAGACTGTAACAGTCCTTAGTTCAAGGAATATATGTTCCCATCACTTCCCACATGTCAGGCCCAAAATAAGTTCTTGAGCTCTCAAAAAATTCCAGAGAAATGCTCCAGAGGATTAGCAATAGCACAGAAAGATGCTTAAATTTATAGTTAATAATAAAAATTAAGATAAAGAGTTCAATTTCCCCTTTGTTCTGCTGCTCTGAACCCAGTGAGCTATAACTTTGATTTAACAGGGGTGGGCAAATTGCAAATGATAACACAGCTATTCATAACATGAAACAATGTGATTTTGCATAACATTTTCTGACAGCAGTGCTGAATTTGACAGCATAAGCCATCAAATACAAAATGAAGAAAAAGTAGATATGACGTGCATAAGCCTCGATAAAGACTGTGTAACTTACTTTCAATGTGTACTGCTGAAAGCTAATAAAAAACACTGCATCCAAAAATCATCATCCAGACACAGAATATTGGGTATTGTCACAGCAAAGCCATTAGAAGGGAATCAGAGGTGGATTATATGTTGCACAAACTTTACTCCTAACATTTTTTGTTATGCTGTTGTTTGATTTTACGCATACCAGCAGTGAGACCTTGCCTACTAAGGTCGGAACACCAGATCAAAAGATAACATGCAGGTTTGGTTTTAATGCCCAGAAAGCAGCACAGATTTTCTGCTGTGTCATGAAAGGAACCATGTAATGAAGAATCCCAGCAGAAAAATTTTTGAACATACACGCAAAGTTTTTTTTGCATGATCCACTGTGTGAGACAGCTTAATAAATGCAGGCCATACAGCACGTAAACCTAGTCCAGCAGCTACCAATTAGGTGTAAAAAAAAGCAAATGGGTTTTAGACTACAAGATAATTGAGCCTAACTTGCACATTAGATGAAACATCTGATTTTTTCATCTTCTTTATCCTCATAAGTTGAATGCCCTGCAAAAAATCCCAAGTTTCACATTAACATTCCTTAACAGAAATGAGTTTGTCTGAAACACTCTACAATTATTTTAACTGTTTCTAATATTTATCAATCCTTTTGGCACAAATATGCATATGACACATTCAAAACTGTGAAGTGAAAAGAATGGTGTCTTAAAAACCCAGTGTCCTCTCACTATGCCTTACCTTGGTCTTACTAGGATTTTCTTCATAATTGATATGCTAATCAACAACAACAGTCTCAAAACTTATCTGATCCTGTAAATATACTAGTGGCAAAGAAAATGTTGGAGTGAATCTGTGTTTGAAGAATGAAAATAATTTCAATAAGAAAAATTAAACATTTATTTTTAGAAGGGAATTAATTTTTGCCTCTTCAAATATGCAGGGTAGTTTCCTCCCCAAACTCAGGCCATAATCTTTTTTTTAGCTAAAAACATATGAAGAGTTAGTAAATGATCATCTGGCTGATAAATGCTTTGTAAAGGAAGTGATGACTTTCTTCAAAATATCCACCAGTCTAATATTTTGCATGTACAAAAGAACAAAATAAAAAAAGCACAAAGTATATTCAATATTTTTCCACCAATAGTTATGCTAAGAAAAATTTCCATCATCTTTATTTTACCTCATGGGAGTGCATTTCCCTACAGCTCATTGAAAGCATTCCTGTTTTACATTGTCATGCTCACTCAGTCACCAGATTTATACAGAAAATCTCAAAATTTTTCAAGAAAAGAAGGCTATTTTGGAACTTAAGTAAATTTACTTTTGAGACCGTTGGAAAAAAAAGAGAACAACATTTTTCTATTGTCATTTAACAATTCAGCTTTATGGGTTTTTTTGTTTGTTGTCTTTTTTTTTTTTCCTTAATTTTCAGTTCTGAATAAAAGAACTTAAAACAAATACCATTCTTAGTTTCACATGAGGTATTCTGCAGAATTCAATATCAGTGGACATACAAATCACCTTTCTGCAGGACAAGTCTTGCTTTTGGTTTTGAGTTTAGATTCTTAGTTTTCTCTGGATAATTACAATTTTTGCATCCTCCAAGAAGCCTCCATGAAAAAAAAAAAGTAATTTGAAAAATTGTACAGTTTTGATTGGTTGAAATAATTCAGTGTTTTCTGCTGGTTATCTTGCAGTTTTGTACTAGCTTTATGAACTTAAAGGTGGTTCCTGAGACTAGCAGTAAAGGTGACTGTCACTTAATGGTTCCTGCTTCTTGTAGGAAAAAAATTACTAGAATACAGATGCCCAATTCTTCCTAAATTTTCATTCCACTCAGCCCCAGCCTCCATTTAAAATGGTTTTTCAACATGTACTCTTTCTGTGGATATTTAGTAAAGTGCCAAGTTGGGGGAGGGGGAGTGAAATATGTTGGTGCTTGTTTAAACCAAGCATACTGGGTACTCAACACAAAGCCAACCAAAGTCTTAAGTTCAGTGAGTGTATACCAAACCCAGTATGATACGGTTCAAGCCAAGGCTATTTCTAGCTCATGGTTTAAAAACCGTTTAGTAGTAGAATTCTGTCATCCGGAATGAAAAGTAAAGTCATATCAAAGTTATGTTATTGATTCACAGCCAGTTGCCTGCAGTTAGGGAAATCCTAAAATCCTGCAGATTCATTGTACTGCTTGAGAAGCTAAAGTTTCAGACTGTACAAGTACGACAAAAAGAACAGAAGAATCAATAGTTTGACTAATGTATTTGTCATTCATGAACAGAGATGGTGGGTACTATCAGTGTAAATTATTTAATCCTTAATTAGAATGAATCTGAGGAACAAGCACCATTTTCTCAGTCAAACTAATATGCAAGTTCTCAATGAAATTACAGTGAGAAAGGTCACTGTTGACTGAAACCTAGCTGCAGATCAGAAACAAGTTGATTAGTCCCACGTAATACTGTAACATTAGAAGTTAATTAATGAGGAAGTACAGGATGATGAAAACTCCATATTTATAACAGACATTGCAATGAAATAACCTCAAGGGAGACTACTGTAGGCTTGACTGATGCATACTAGCAGTAAATGAGTGAAACTTTTCCTGCAGTCTAAGAGTATACTGTTCAAGTTCTTAGAACTTGTTATTTTTTATTTGAAATGGACTTTTCCAAAGAGGAAAACAGAGGTAAGGGATTTTGCTACAGGAAAGGGATTTCCCCACACATATAACCTGAAATTGGGTGTTAACCCTTTCAAGCTTTTGTAATACTTTTCAGATCACATTTTTTAAAAAATACACATTATGTAAAATCAACCTCTTTTCCCTTGAGTGCAACAGAAGACAGATCTGCTGCATAAATTATCTTGAGACCTCTAGTACATCTATGAAGCTGAAAGCAAAAGAAACTTTCCCCTACATGCCCAAAGTTTCATGTTACAATTTGAGTGATATTAGATTAATTGGTTTAACATAAAGCAAGAAATACTCAATATTATGGAAGCAACTGTGAAAGACTGCAAGAGTTAATGTCTCAAATATTGTGGTGGGGCAAGTTCTGCTTAATGATGAGTGCTGCATAACAAGGAACCCTGCACAACAAGGAACCATAGGTGAAAAGAAGCCAATCAGCAACCCGACTTCAGCAACCAGACTTCAGCAACCAGAGGGGAGGGAGGGCTTGCTGGAGGGTGCGCAGCTCCCTGTTCTGACCCGCTGAGCTGAGCGGGGCAGCTCACCATGCGTGGCCAAAGATCAAACAACAGTCATGCCTGCAGGGAAGGGGAAGCGACCCCCGAGACGACCCCCAAGCCCACTGACCCACTTCCCCAAGGTTCTGAAAGCACAAACCGCGCATGACACCTAATTAGCCCAATAAGTTCGAGTGGTCGCCTGAAGGAGGGGCGAGGAGATGATAAAAGGACACAAACTGAAGCCCCCACATGCTCGCACACCCACCAGAACTGGACCTTTAGACTGACTGGACTAATGCTGGACCCAGGGCTGGTGAAATCTTTCTCTTTTCCTCTTTCTGTCTTGCTCCCTCTTTCTCTCTCCTTTTCCATAATCCCTACTACCCCACCTCTTTAGACATCAACTGTTGGCCAAGTCTGGGACTAGGAGTGGATCCAGCCGCCCCTGGGCTCCTCTCTGAGAAAGAGTCTAGAAAGCAAGGGGGTCCGCTCTGAACCTCGTGACTCAATGGGAGAGAGCTCCTTATTTTCTTCCCTGAACTGATCCCCAAATAAGTAAGGCCTGTAGTATATGTTTGGTCATGTATGGTTAACACATGTTACACAGTTTACTGACATAGTTTCAAGCCAATTTTTGTTGTAAGCATACCAATTCTTGCGAGCAAATAAAAGTTGAGTTTTGTGAGTTAAAGGATCCCTGGTGTTGTGTCACCTTAATCTTGACCTGGGAATCAGCAAACCTGAGTTGTCATCCTGAGAAATTGGAACGTGACAGCAACATATATAATGACATGGAAGCATCCCATGGCAAAACCAGACCTAAGAATAAAGCTAAGAACAAATCAGATGTAAGAACAAAGAAAAAGCATGCAGAGAGCTGGACAAAATCACTAGTATGCTTCTCCAGTATGATCCTCCTTTATTGCATTTTTCCCTAAAACAAATAAAAATATTAAACGAAGAGCAAATTTTAGAAAAATAATATTCCATAATAAAGTTAAAAAAGAGGAAAAACATCAACTAGTATCTTCTAAAAAAACCTAAAGACTTTTCTAAAGCTCTTCATAGCCTTGTATGAGGAGGCTGTAAATCTTTAGCCATAGCTAGGAACCCACGTCACAGATGAAGAATCATTTCTGCTACATGCTGTGTAAACACAGAATAAAAGAGTAAGTAGAAAATATATATGGATTATGCTGCAATTTGCAATTGCAATATACAGAAATTGGCACCTGCTGATCTTCAACCCACAACGATCCTACAACAGAGGGATCCTTCAAAAGGCCTGGCAATTTAGACAGCTGTTTAATCTTCTCTGTATCCATGGTGGATTCTCTGTATCCTACAACTTCAGCAGCAACTGGAGTGACAGCCTTCTTGGATGACCCCTTTCTTAGCAACTGTCTTCTCCCCCAGTTTGCATATGTGGGCTTCTAGCTTCAAGGTAGGTTCACCATCCCACTTTCTCATGTCTTCTCCCTGGTCACACAGGAAAAAACAGAGTGCCACATGGCACGGTTGGGATGGAGATAACTTTCTTCACAGCAGCCAGACCCAGTACAATTCTGCATTTGTGTAGGCTTTTTTTGTGTCTACCACCTTGGCTACAAGGTCACGTTAGTAAAGTTATTACAACAGCTGCAATGTTTTAAAAACCTTTACTTATAACAGCTTGCTTTAAATATACATGTATTCAATTTCTTTCCCAGAAGGTAGAAAGATATGGTCACATATCTTAAAGATATGGTCACATAATAAATAGAAAGTGCATTACTAGCTGTCATTTCATATCCAATTTGATGAACTAAATGAGAGTGTCAAAAGAATACTGTATTTGTATGTGTAATATATACATACTTTAAGAAAATAAATGTACCTACATCCATTTCTCTTCTAGTCCTTCCTCATATCTCTCATTAGGAAAACAGTAACAAATATCAACTACTTTGACTACACTATGAGAAAACACACAGGCTGTCTACAATTCATACTGTACTACTGTAATGTCTAAAAATAAATTTCACTATAAACATTGCTATTTACCTTTACTTAATGAGAATAAGAAAAAAAAAAGTCCAAGAATGACAAGTGATGCAATTTACTTCACCGTTTAAGTATGTAACTGCCTATTGAAATCTACAATCATGATTTAAGCATAAATAGTTTTGAGGTGTTAATGAATCTTGCAGACACACCTACATTGTACAGTCAAGATTTTAGGCCAGCCTGTAAGAAGGCTGGAGAACCTACATATTGGAGCTGCACCATGTGGGGACTCTGGATCTCAAATGTTATTTAATTCTTTCATAATGATGCAAACTAAAACTTCCATTTTCTTCATCTGCATAAAGGGGATGTATTGATGGAACAGGAATCAAAATACAGCTTTCTTTAGCTTCAGACCTCTGTTGCATTTATTCACTGAAAAATAAAATGGAATCCAGGTTTTCCTTCTTCTCAAAGAAAGGTCCCAGACGTGAAAGGAAATGCCAAAATAGCCACTATAGGATGATTTCACTAGTATATGATTGTGTGTCCTGTGTTGCATTACTTAAGAGGAAAATTTATTAAATTAAGCAATTGTTTGAAATACTGCATTTTGATAAATTAATGTGGGAATTTTTTAAGCTACCTAAAATAAATTATTTAAAAAACCCAAAAAACAAAACTAAAAACAAAACAAAACACAAAAAAAACCCAACAAAAAACCAAACTAAAACAAAAAACTTATTAGGTAAGAGTAACATAAACATTTACTTGTTTGTTGGCTTTAAAAGAAGGGTTCAAAAGTTCTCTGTGAGAGAATCCCTAAAAACTGATCTTACTCACATCCATACCAAAGTATAAGAAGAAGTAAAGGAGAAAATAATTTACAAATCATACATTTTGGAAAAGTCAGATATGGAGACTCTGCCACCAGAAATGATTAGTAGCCATGTGGAGGAACCCACAATAGCACCTGTTAAGAGTCTAGAACACAGGAGCAAGCTAGCAAGATACAGAATAGATGGAGACATGGAAATGAAATCAAATGTGCAAGGGGCACACCACAGAGCAGTGAACTGCACAGGTGATCCTTTAACAGTGTCTGAAGAAGAGTTCACAGCAAGTGCAAAAGGCATCTAGGGTCCATATGCATGTATGTATATACACACACAAGTAAACAAATAAAGTAGAAACCAAACATCATTAGATAATATTCCAAACACGTATTAGCATACTTAAAAAAAAAGAAAAGAAGCTGAGCACAATCACTATTTTTGTCACTGCCACATAGAACACTAACATAAAAAGACAACAGTTTTGTAAACCAAGTAAAGACATTAAAAGTCAGAAAGCTAGCTCAACACAGAAAGCAAAAAAATAAAACCTTACTTGCTATAGAGCGTTCATTAAATATTTTCAGTATGTTTAAATTTCACTTTCCTTAAATTTTGCTATACATATGTGGAATCATACAATGCTGTCTTGTTGTATCTAAGATAGGCCTGTGTCTTGATTTTGCTGGCAGCTATTTGTCATAGGTGAAAAAATTGCTTAGGTTTTGAATGCTATTATGTAGCAGATAGTTATGTGCCTGTGTGGGAGACTGTGGAAAATTGAACTTTTGAACTCTCATGGAGAAGCCTGTTACTTGCTAGCTGCAACTGGTGCAGTTTGGTTGTAAGTTTTGGCAACACCTGGGCTAGACAGAAGTGGCACGTCTCAAATTGTCCAAATAATAAAGAGACATGAGACAGAACCACCAATTGGGACGTTGGTCACATGTTGTGCTTCTGTACATAGGCTGTTCATATCGGGAAAACTGAAGTTTTGGGGGCTTCCAGAAAGAAGACCCAGTGCCAAAACCAAGAGATTTCAAAAGGAAGAAGTGGCCTTTGAAAGAAGAAGGTTAAAACCTTGGCTGGAGGAACGATCCTTGAAGTGAGAGAAGGTGCTAAAGCTTAGACACCTGCATGGAGAGGAATGTCAGGGATGCCCAGGGACCTCAGTCCCAAATGCCTGAGACTGAGAGCAGCAACACAGCAAAAACCAACACAACGTTCTGCCCAGCCATCACAGGCCAGCAGTGACCTTCCTGCTGGGAAGGCAAGTCAAGACTTCTTGGACATAGGGGTGGCTGAGCAAAAAAGTTAATCAAGTAAGGCAAAAGCTCTAATTTTGTTACTTAAATAAACCCCAGTATCCAGATTCCTTACAGATTGTTTATTCTGTATCACCCTTAACACTGTTCAATGTCTGATGCTGAAAGACTTCACAGAAAAAGCTTGAAAATATGTAAAAATTAGGAAGTTATTAGAAGCTCCTTTTTTTCTGCTGGCACATGAAATAACTACTGGATAAATAGCCTTTGCTTGTGTTCCTTGAGTTCTGCAGTTGGATTCCTTCATCACATATCTAGTCTTTTATTTCACAAAATTTTAAAGGAAATTAATAAATCAATAAGCAGTTAGCTAGAGGCACAAGAGTCTCCTATCCATCAGAGTTACATTTAAAAAAAAAAAAAGCACAGAAAATGTAGATTAAACTGAACTACAGCAAAAAAAAAGCCAGCAAGATAAGAACCCTGAGATCCTCATCTTTCCAAGAAAAAAATGTGCATTTGATCTCAAGAAAATTCAATAGAGTCATCATTTGAGAAATCATAGCTCAGGTCTCATTCTGCATCACCCTACTTGACCTAGGCTATAATGTGCCTTCTTTTGAAACAGAAAGGGTTGCACCTGAGCTGAAAGGAGTTGTAAATCTTACTTGTAATCTTACTTAATGTAACTTTACTAAAATATATAGATTTTCATTTTTATCTTTTCAGCGACCCGCCAGTTCTGTGCACAATAATCAGGGTCTCCATACTTCTGTAGGCTTTGAATTTTAAAGAATCTCATATTTGCATAAATAGCAATAACTCCCATCCAGAATTCTGTGGCTTATTTTTAACACTCTTTAACATCAGTGCACCATTCAAATTGGAGGAAAGTCATAATTTAAATTATTTCAATGAAAGAAACTTACCGACTCATTTTTTATTTTATACAAACCACAACAAAATGTAATGATCGCTTACTGGTAACTAGCTTTCCAAAGACTTGTTTTTCCTGTGGCTTCTGGTTTTAACTTTATTTCAGTTTTGCTTCTGATTCCATAAGTACTGCAGGTTCCACACCTGCAGATACACTCATTTAAAATGTCATTTGGAGATGAAGGCAAAGATAAAAATTTCATTTGGCCTCAAGTTATAACTTTTAGAGAGTCAAAAGTTGAGGTGAGAGAATAAAAAGAGGGAAATGCTTTTAGAACACATCAATAACTTTTCTAAAAATGCATTTTCACCTTTCACATCTTTTTTGCAGCAAAGAGAAGGGCACTCTCTAAATTTAATTTTGTTTGTACTTATTGCAATGAATAGAAAAGCAAAGGGATTGTTTGATAGCTGAAAACAGAGTAACAATCTCCACTGTCAAAACTTGTGGCTACAAACCAGATGACTATTATTTAGAATGGTAGATGTATAAAATAGAAACTCTATGTTAAAATTCTTGATTAATTTAGTAGTGTTTTGACAGCCTGGGAGACTAGGCTTATCCATCAATAGAGCAGATACTGCTTGGGGAAACGGTGTACAAATTTATTCATGCTGATGCACCTTCAACAGTTACAGAGGCCAGCACTGAAGTCTACATTTGTTACTATATTATGATATCATAGATGTTATAATTTTATAGTCACTCTGAAACTTATCAGTAAATGCCAAGTTTATAATGACAATGACTGTAATTCTCTGTGGGTTGCTGCTGTGGAATAGCACTATATCTCAAGTGTCCATTCAGATATTGCTTTCTCTGCTATTGCTTCCATTCAGCGATTCTCCCATTAAAAAGCTGTACAAACTACACAAATTTCTCAGAAGCTTTTTTTCTGGTAACATTTTGCACAATATTTATCAAGACTTGTGTAGGAGTTAAAGATACTAAAGATCACTGGTATAGTTGTATACAACACATAAGTAGTGCCAACAATTTATGAGAAGAGCAGTATTTAAAAAAACAAACAAACAAAAAAAACCCAACAAACCCCCCAAAAACACCAAACAACTTACTCATGGCAATTGAGTTCCAATCACTTCTTGATGGTTTTTTTTTTTCACCTGTTTTACAGCTCTGAGTATATTTGTTTATTTCTACTCATGAATAATCCAGTCACTCATGGTCCTGCATTTTTATGACATCAGAGAAAAAAACATCTCTGGCTATCAGGTCATGCTATAAGGTAAACTTTAAATGACAAACAGACTAAAATTATTTCCAACCTGTTCCAGACAGAACCTTGCTACAACATACATTCACTTGGATATTATACTTTTCTTGAGAATTGCACACCACTGGAAGGCTTGTATCTCACGACCACCACCCGCTGGCACATCAAGTTATGTGCAAAATTTAAGTCACTTTAAAATTAAATCCATGCTGTCTTCCTGTGCACTTCATAGTCAAACACCAGTAATTGCTCCCGAAGTGTAACTGCTTAGATGCTAATTTTAGATAGCTGAAAGACAAACTGCATATTGTGTAACTATGTAGGCCTATTTTTAAAAGAATGTTTTACTAAATCCTTTATTGGGAAGTTACGATGAACTGGTCAATAATGAGAACCAACAGTGGAGATGTAATTACACCTTACTTTAGATAATTGATCACTGTGTAAACTTCTTTTTCCCTTTTCTTTTTCTTTCTTTGGTTGATGAAGAAAGCCTATCAGTTATATTTCAACCCCTCAGCCTTTCTTGCACACAAAAAAAAGTCTAAATCATAAGTATATATCTATCTATATAGGTATGTTCGTGTTTACAGAGAGCAGGACAGAAACTTGAGGTCCATTTGCCTGGGGCACCAACTAGGCCAGTTCCTTCCAAACCTGTTGAGGTTAACACTGTATAACAGGTTTGGCTGGGACAGAGTTAATTTTCTTCATAGTAGCTGGTATGGGGCTATGTTTTGGATCTGTGCTGAAAACAGTATTGATGATAATACTACTGCTGAGCAGTGCTTACACAGAGTCAAGGCCTTTTCTGCCTCTTGCACCACCCCAGCAGCGAGTAGGCTGGGGGTGCACAAGAAGTTTGGAGGGGACACAGCTGGGACAGCTGACCCCAACTGACCAAAAGGACATCCCATACCATATAACATTGTGTTCAGCAATATAAACTAGGGGAAGAAGAAGGAAGGCGGGGACATTTGGATGGGTGGCATTTGTCTTCCCAAATAATTGTTATATGTGCTGGAGCCCTGCTTTCCTGGAGATGGCTGAACACCTGCCTGCAGATGGGAAGTAGTGAATGAATTCCTTATTTTGTTCTGCTTGCATGTACGGCTTTTGTTTTACTTATTAAACTGTCTTTATTTCAACCCATGAGTTTTCTCACTTTTACCATTCCAGTTGTCTCACCCATCCCACCATGAGGGAGTGAGCAAGCAGCTGTGTAGGGCTTAGCTGCCTACTGGGGTTAAAACATGAGAGTTCTTTTTGGAACACAATGTGGGGCTTGAAAGGTTCGAGATAATGACAGATTTGATTGAAGTGTGCTAGATCGAATTCACAGCTGTTATATCTGTTTACCTATTAATTGGCAAGTCCATGGGGTTTGCTTGCCTTACTGTGTATTAGAGTCTAGTGCTTGTTAGTGGCTGCTTTTTGCTTTCACTGCTTGCTGTACTGCTTATCATCTTATTCTGCTGTGCCTGAGAACATTTTGATAACAGCGATGGCCATGCACCTGAGCTGGCAGATGGACAAGGCACCACTGCTGTTCTCGTGCTGCCTTACTGGACAGACTGGAGTTCTGGAGTGAACTCCAGAGTCAAAGGGACTGTGACCTGTGGATGAGTCCATGTGGGATCAGTATAAGCCAAGGCGTCTGTGGCTGAGGATGAGTCCACAACAGAGCAGGTATACCTCAAACCATCTGTGGCCATGGATGTGTCTGTGCTGCAGCAGGTACACCTCTGAAGCATCATTGGCTGTATATGAGGCTGTGCAGGAATACCTTGAAGCATCCATCACCCTGGATAAGCCCATGACACAGCAGGCACACCCCTGAAGGCACTGTGGCCATGGCTAAGGCCATGTTGGAGCAGGAGCACTCCTGAAGGGACTGTGGCTGTGGGTAAGGCCATGCTGAAACAGGTACACCCCTGAAGGGATTGTTGCCCATGAATAAGGATGCACTGGAGCAGGTGTACCTCGAAGCAACTGCGGCTGTGGATAAGTCATGCCATAGCAGGTACACCCCTGAAGAGACTGTGGCTTATAGATAATGCTCCACTGGGAGCAGGTGCACCCCTCAGGACTGTAGTCCATAGGTAAGTCTTCGCTGCCTACAGGAGTTAAACCACAACACATTGCCATTCACTTACTTTCACATAGCAATCACCCACTCCAACATAGCACTTTTAAGCTAAAACAGCGAGCAATAACATGATGTCTGGCCCAAGTCTTTTAAATTAAAAAAACACTGACAAGACAGCAAGTTGGGGAAATGAGAATGACAGACTGTATATGGACACCATAAAAGGAAACTGTAAAATTGAATACTTGAAAAAGTAGGTACATAGTAATAGGTAATGCCCAGTTTGTTTAAGGAGATAGAACCTCATAACTATGAGACCAAATGGGATAATCATCGTGGTTTAACCCCAGCCAGCAACTAAGCACCATGCAGCTGCTCACTCACTCCCCCCGCACCGAGTGGGATGGGGGAGAAAATCGGGAAAAGAAGTAAAACTTGTGGGTTGAGATAAGAATGGTTTAATAGAACAGAAAAGAAGAAACTAATAATGATAGTGATAACACTAATAAAACGACAACAACAATAATAGAAGGATTGGAATGTACAAATGATGCGCAGTGCAATTGCTCACCACCCACCGACCGACACCCAGTCAGTCCCCGAGCGGTGATTCCCTGCCCCCCATTCCCAGTTTCTATACTAGATGGGATGTCCCATGGTATGGAATACACCGTTGGCCAGTTTGGGTCAGCTGCCCTGGCTGTGTCCTGTGCCAACTTCTTGTGCCCCTCCAGCTTTCTCACGGGCTGGGCATGAGAAGCTGAAAAATCCTTGACTTTAGACTAAACACTACTTATCAACAACTGAAAACATCAGCGTTATCAACATTCTTCGCATACTGAACTCAAGACATAGCACCGTACCAGCTGCTAGGAAGACAATTAACTCTATCCCAGCTGAAACCAGGATAGTATCCACTCCTTATTCTATACCATTGATGTCATGCTCAGTTCCCATACCTTTAGTTACATTCTGATCAATCATCACCACCTTTTCCATCCCTTTGAGACATATGAACAATGATGTGTATATATATATATATATATATGCATGTATGTATATATGTATACACACACAGAGTTATCATTCTTTTAGTTTATGGGTCATGTTCATAAAATATTCATTGAGTTCATTTAGTTCCCGACTCTGGGCTCCATCTGTCATACCAGTCTGTCTGGGCGGAAGGGATGGTGCAAAGTCCTCTCAGTCGGTAGAGCAGAATCGGGCTTCAGTGCGGTGTGATGAGCAGGTGACATCGGGTGCAGCAGGAGGATGGTGTGCACCATTGGATTGTTGCATGCTGGAGTCAGTTCTAGCTCCATCACTACTGCACTTTGCTCAGTTTTATCACAGTTCATTCTTGCTTGATCCAAGTGATTCTTACTATACTGTTATGGATATAGCATATAACAATTACAGTGATGATACCATATAGTAGCAGGGTTATAGAGCAACTAGTATCATACAGTTTAATTCTGGCTATTCTCACCTAAAATCAAATCCCCTTGAGGTACACATTGGACTTCCCCAACTTTTCGCATCACCCACCAAGTACACCCAGGCCCTTGAGCAAAAGTAATCCCACGAATGGATTTCCATTTGCCTGAGGCAGGAGTAACCCAGACTGTCTTCCCTAAAATATTTTTTATCTGCACTACAGGAACTTTATCCTCCTCTACAGTATGTAAAAATTCTGATTGGGCAGGGCCACCCTGACTGGCAGATCCTCTGGTGTTGACTAACCAGGTGGCTTTTGCTAAATGTGTATCCCAATGTTTGAAAGTTCCACCCCCTATTGCTTTCAATGTAGTCTTTAACAGTCCATTGTATCTCTGAATTTTCCCAGAGGCTGGTGCATGATAGGGGATATGATACACCCGCTCAATGCCATGCTCTTTGGCCCAGGTGTCTATGAGGTTGTTTCGGAAATGAGTCCCATTGTCTGATTCAATTCTTTCTGGGGTGCCATGTCGCCACAAGACCTGCTTCTCAAGGCCCAGGATAGTGTTCCGGGCAGCAGCATGGGGTACAGAATATGTTTCCAGCCATCCGGTGGTTGCTTCCACCATTGTAAGCACATAGCGCTTGCCTTGGCGAGTTTGTGGGAGTGTGATATAGTCAATCTGCCAGGCTTCCCCATATTTATATTTCAGCCATCACCCTCCATACCACAGGGGCTTTAACTGCTTGGCTTGCTTAATTGCAGCACATGTTTCACATTCATGGATAACCTGTGCGATAGTGTCCATGGTCAAGTCCACCCCTTGATCACGAGCCCATCTATATGTTGCATCTCTTCCCTCACGGCCTGAAGTATCATGGGCCTGCTAAGCCATAAATAGCTCACCCTTATGTTGCCAGTCCAGGTCCACCTGAGCCACTTCAATCTTGGCAGCCTGATCCACCTGTTCGTTGTTTCGATGTTCTTCAGTGGCCCAACCCTTGGGTACGTGAGCATCTACATGACGTACTTTTACAACCAGATTCTCTAGCCAGGACGCAATATCTTGCCACAGTGCGGCAGCCCAAATGGGTTTACCTCTGCGCTGCCAGTTGCTCTGCTTCCATTGCTGTAACCACCCCCACAGGGCATTTGCCACCATCCATGAGTCAGTATAGAGATAGAGCACTGGCCACTTTTCTCTTTCAGCAATGTCTAAAGCTAGCTGGATGGCTTTCACCTCTGCAAACTGACTCAATTCACCCTCTCCTTCAGCAGTTTCTGCAACTTGTCATGTAGGACTCCATACAGCAGCTTTCCACCTTCGATGCTTTCCCACGATGCGACAGGACCCATCAGTGAACAGGGCATATTGCCTCTCATTTTCTGGCAGTTTATTATACAGCGGGGCTTCTTCAGCACGTGTCACCTCCTCCTCTGGCAACATTCCAAACTCTTTGCCTTCTGGCCAGTCCGTGATCACTTCTAAAATGCCTGGGCGACTGGGGTTTCCTGTGCGAGCCTGTTGTGTGATCAGCGCGATCCACTTACTCCACATGGCGTCAGTCGCGTGATGTGTAGAGGAGACCCTCCCTTTGAACATCCAGCCCAGCACTGGCGGTTGGGGTGCTAAGAGGAGCTGTGTCTCAGTACCAACCACTTCTGAGGCGGCTCGAACTCCTTCATACGCTGCCAATATCTCTTTTTCAGTTGGAGTATAGCGAACCTCGGATCCTCGATATCCCCGACTCCAAAACCCCAGGGGTCGGCCTCGGGTCTCCCCAGGTGCTTTCTGCCAGAGGCTCCAGGTAGGGCCATTCTCCCCAGCTGCAGTGTGGAGCACATTTTTAACATCTTGTCCTGCCTGGACTGGCCCAAGGGCTACTGCATGGACAATCTCCCGTTTAATTTGTTCAAAGGCTTGCTGTTGTTCAGGGCCCCATTTAAAATCATTCTTCTTCCGGGTCACTTGATAGAAAGGGCTTACAATCAGACTGTAATATGGAATATGCATTCTCCAAAACCCCACAACACCTAAGAAGGCCTGTGTTTCCTTTTTATTAGTCGGTGGAGACATAGCTGCTATTTTGTTAATCACGTCCATTGGGATCTGACGACGTCCATCTTGCCATTTTATTCCCAAAAACTGGATCTCCTGTGCAGGTCCCTTGACCTTACTTTCTTTTATGGCAAAACCGGCTTTCAGAAGGATTTGGATTATTTTCTTCCCTTTCTCAAAGACTTCTTCTGCCGTGTTGCCCCATACGATGATGTCATCAATGTATTGCAGGTGTTCCAGAGCTTCACCTTTTTCCAGTGCAGTCTGGATTAGTCCATGGCAAATGGTGGGGCTGTGTTTCCACCCCTGGGGTAATAGATTCCAAGGGTACTGGACACCCCTCCAAGTAAAGGCAAATTGTGGACGACACTCTGCTGCCAGAGAGATTGAGAAAAACGCATTAGCAATGTCAATTGTAGCATACCACTTGGCTGCCTTTGACTCTAGTTCGTATTGAAGTTCTAGCATATCTGGAACGGCAGCACTCAGCAGTGGCGTAACTTCATTCAGGCCACGATAGTCAACTGTTAGTCTCCACTCCCTGTTAGACTTCCACACTGGCCATATGGGACTATTAAAGGGTGAGCGAGTTTTGCTGATCACTCCTTGGCTCTCCAGTTGGCGAATCAACTGTGGATGGGAATCAGAGAGTCTTGGTTGGTGCGATATTGCCACCAATGCACCGTCGTGGTAGCAATTGGCACTTGTTGTTCTTCAACCTTGAGCAACCCCACAATCGAAGGGTCTTGAGAGAGACTGGGCAGGGTAGACAGCTGTTCAGTGTCCACTGTCTCCAAGGCAGCTATACCAAAAGCCCATCGATACCCCTTTGGGTCCTTAAAATACCCTCTATGCCAAGTCTATGCCAAGGATACACGGAGCCTCTGGACCAGTCACAATGGGGTGTTTCTGCCATTCATTCCCAGTTAGGCTTACTTCAGCTTCCAATATAGTTAACTCTTGGGATGCCCCTGTCACACCAGAAATACAAATGGGTTCTGCCCCTTCATAACTTGATGGCATTAAAGTGCACTGTGCGCCGGTGTCTGCTAGAGCCTTATACTCCTGTGAGTCTGACGTGCCAGGCCATCGAATCCACACAGTCCAACAGACCCAGTTATCCCTTTCCTCCACCTGGCTGGAGGCAGGGCCCCTCTAATTCTGGTCAGAGTATTCAGTATTCACTTCTCATTAAATTGGCTCAGAAGTCTCTTCAAGAGGATCGGAAATAAGACCAGCCCTTCTACTCTGTTTGGAAACTGGAGTGGCATTTTTCCTGGTAGAATCCCCTTTTGTGGTGTTTTTTCCTTGCAGCTCACGTACCTGTGCATTTAGGACTGAGGTAGGTTTTCCATCCCATTTCCTCATGTCCTCTCCTTGATCACATAGGTAAAACCACAGGGCACCTCACAGTGTGTACCTTCTATATTGTCTCTCTTGGGCAGAGGAGCACTCACTCCTAATAGCTGAGACATTGATCCTTACAGGTGGGGAATAGGACATATCCTCTTTGAATTGCTGGAAATCCTCAGACAGCTTCTCCACAGCCAAAATGCAGGCTTGTAGGGAGGAGGAGAGATTTTCTTTGTATTGACAGAGTTGGTGAGCCACTTCATCCACTGTCGGTGCCTCTTCGTCTCTCCAGGTCATTATTGCCAGTGAGTTGGCATAGGACGATGGTGCGCTCCGTACAAACTTCTGCCACATGGGTCGTGTGCATTGGACTTCGTCTGGATCTTTTGGTAATTGTGGGTTGTCTAGGTCATAATGAATCATCTCTAGCACAGCTAATTCCCTCAGATATTGGATATCGTTTTCCATGGTGGTCCATTTCCTTGATTGACGTATAACGTCTTCCTTAAAGGGGTACCTTTCCTTCACACTTGACAGGAGTTGCCTCCAGAGGCTGATGGCTTGTGTCCCTTTTCCAATTGCCTTGTCAATGCCACCTTCCCTGGCAAGCGATCCCAGCTGCTTGGCTTCCCTACCTTCTAATTCCAAGCTATTAGCCCCATTGACCCAGCATCAGAGGAGCCAGGTGATAATATGTTCACCTATACAATGGCCAAAATCTTTTCGCATATCCCGCAGCTCACTTAAGGATGTGGACCGGGTTATTACCTCTGGTTCTGCCTCTTCCTCCTGTTCCTGTGATGACCCTGGTTCACCTTCATCCTTCGCTAAGTGAACTGATTTTTTTGTGTATTTCTTTTTCTGTACAGGGGCAACTGATGCTGGTGCAAGTCGGTCTGCTCGTTCAGTTGCGGTACCGCTTGCTGGGTTTTGGATAAACGCAGTGTCTCTTGCCAAAGTTTGGGTAGCAGCAGTGCTCGTTGCAGGGGCTGGAGGGGCTGCAGTGCCTGTTGCTGAGGTTTGGGTAGCCACAGTGTTCGTCACCGGGGCTGGAGGGGTCGCAGTGCCTGTCGCCAAGGTCTGAGTGGCCGCAATGCTCGTCACCGGGGCTAGAGGGGCTGCAGCGCCCGTTGCCGAGGTTTGAGTGACCACAGTGCTCATCATTTTGTTGTTAGGTCCAGACCCTTGAGGGTACTGACTGGTGTAGAACGGGGCTCAGTAGGCATGGGCCAGCCCCAGCACATTGCAGTGATTTGTATCTCTCTGGAACTGCCGGGGTGACAGCATACATTTTCCAAATATTTTACTAGTTCTTCTGGATTCTGCACTTGTTCAGGGGTGAATTTCCAAAACATTGGAGGTGCCCACTTTCCTAGGTACCTGCCCATACTACCCCACACACCCTGCCATTCATAATTAACCAGCCTCGGGGCAGATCTCTGGGTGATCTTCTTAAATAATTGTTTAACCTTAAACAAGAGCTGAACCACATTCAGGACCATGCTAATTCCTAGCAGTAAGACTAGGATCGTGCTGGTCTCAACATCCCAAGAGTATTCAAATTTTTCAAAATTCTCAAACACCATTGTAACTGGACTGAAGGAGAAAGGAGAGGGGAAGAAAGGTAACCCACCCATAGACTGGTTTTCCAAGGAGAAAAGGTGAATGGTGTAATTATTAATTGTTTCCTACAGATGGCCCCCTGAGTATAAAGGTGACAATGCTGAATGCAAATACTGGATTAATCCCACAGCCGATGACTTTATCATACCATAAACCAGTGTTACGCAATACATCAAAGCAAAAACCTTAATCCACCTCCCACAGATGATAAGCAGCAGAAGAGGGACTACATACAGCAAGTGAGGTGATACATAACAGAACTTTAAAAGCCAGAACAACAACTCTAAGAACACATAAATCAACATAAAGACCAGTGACTATTAGACCAATATAATGAATGCTTATAACAAATTTGTTTTAACAAGCTCTGGTCAGGTTTATCATGATCTCAACCCTTCGTGACCCACATTGGGTGCCAAAAGGGACTGTCATGGTTTAAACCCAGCCAGCAACTAAGCACCATGCAGCTGCTCACTCAACCCCCCCCACCCCACCCCAGTGGGATGGGGGAGAAAATCGGGAAAAGAAGTAAAATTTGTGGGTTGAGATAGGAATGGTTTAATAGAACAGAAAAGAAGAAACTAATAATGATAGTGATAACACTAATAAAATGACAGCAATAATAGAAGGATTGGAATGTATAAATGATGCACAGCGCAATTGCTCACCACTCGCCGACCGACACCCAGCTAGTCCCCGAGCGGCGATTCCCCGCCCCCACTCCCCAGTTCCTATACTAGATGGGATGTCACATGGTATGGAAGGCTCCCTTTCCCATGAAATGTTGGACCAGATGATCTTTAGAGGTGCATTCCAACCTGGGCTGTTCTATGATTTTATGATTCTAAAATAACCCCCAAAACCAAAACCAAATAAAATCCTCACTTATCCAGGTGAATCAGGTTTTCTGCTACATTTCTACAGATTTTGGATGACTGATCTAAAATGCTTAAAAATAACAAAAAAACCCTGTACTATAATGACCTAGAAAATGTCCCATGAATTTTTAGTGGATCTCTCTGCTAGTATTCAAAATAACTTTCACTCTGATACATTTTAACCTTAAGCACATAAGTGGTCCCATTTACTGAAATGAAGACATTCATCCCATTTATTTAAATAGAACTGGTCCAGTGCTTAAAGTGAAGCATATAGATAAATATTTGGAAATGTGAGGCTTATATTTGGGCAGAGGATGTTCTCAGAAGTAGTGACTGTGTTTTCTTGAGGTGTATTTCAAACACAAATATGTTTTCTCTTTTTTCCTCCATTTTGATTATTGTCCTGTTTCAGCTGGGATAGAGTTAATTGTCTTCCTAGTAGCTGGTACGGTGCTATGTCTTGAGTTCAGTATGCGAAGAATGTTGATAACGCTGATGTTTTCAGTTGTTGATAAGTAGTGTTTAGTCTAAAGTCAAGGATTTTTCAGCTTCTCAAGCCCAGCCCACGAGAAAGCTGGAGGGGCATAAGAAGTTGGCACAGGACACAGCCAGGGCACCTGACCCAAACTGGCCAATGGGGTGTTCCGTACCATGTGACATCACATCTAGTATATAAACTGGGGGAGTGGGGACGGGAGGAATCGCCACTCAGGGACTAGCTGGGTGTCTATCAGCAAGTGGTGAGCAATTGCACTGCACATTATTTGTACATTCCAATCCTTCTATTATTGTTGTTGTCATTTTATTAGTGTTATCACTATCATTATTAGTTTCTTCTTTTCTGTTCTATTAAATCATTCATATCTCAACCAACAAATTTTATTTCTTTTCCCGATTTTTCTCCCCCATCCCACTGGGGCGGGGTGGGGGGGAGTGAGTGGCTGCATGGTTCTTAGTTGCTGGCTGGGGTTAAACCATGACAAAATCAAATAGCATTTCAGCAATCTAATATTCTTCTCCTATTTTTTAATATTACACTATTTATTTCCCTCCGCCAGTCTGGACCCAGTCTTTCTGTTTATCAGCTTCAAACACACATGCACACATGCACTCACACAGGCAGAGATTTTTTTATTTTCAGAGCTAGTAGCCTGTCTGTTTTAAGGTGCAACAACCCTTTCTGTACAACTTCTTATCCTAAGAAGTACCACAGCTGCCACCATGCCTAAAATGCTCTTTTCCACAGCACTGCCTCATTTATACATTGAGTCATGAATGTCTGAGATTGGAAGGGACCTCTGTAGTTCATCTTGTGCAAGCCCCCCAGCTCAAGCTGGATCAAGAATAAATAGATATTAAGAGACAGCAGATCTCTTAACAGGTATTACAGACTGCCTGACCAGACTGGACCCTTTTAAGTTTTAATCCATTAGCTGTGGATGTTTTCAGTGAATCCAAGGGAAAGGAACTCAGAGAATGACAAAGCTGTGTGCAAACACTCTGCCTTGTATCTCTTATTGCACTGTTGGAGACAGAATGTGTGGTTAGGTGGATTGTGCTCTGAGGTAGTGTGGCATTTCTTATATAGAATCATAGAATCATTTAGGTTGGAAAAGACTTTCAAGATCATCAAGTCCAACCATCATCCATGCCCACTAAACCACGTCCTGAAGTACCCCATCTACCCGCTTTTTTAATACCTCCGAGGATGGTGACTCAACCACTTCCCTGGGCAGCCTATTCCAATGTCTGACAACCCTCTCAGTAAAGAAATTTTTCCTAATATCTAACCTAAATCTCCCTTGCTGCAACTTGAGGCCATTGCCTCTTGTCCTATCTCCAGCCACCTGACAGAAGAGACCAACACCCACCTCACCACAACCTCCCTTCAGGTAGTTGTAGAGAGCGATAAGGTCTCCCCTCAGCCTCCTCTCCTCTAGACTAAACAGCCCCAGCTCCCTCAGCCGCTCTTCATAAGACTTGTGCTCCAGGCCCCTCATCAACTTGATTGCCCTCCTCTGAACACGCTCCAGCACCTCAATGTCTTTCCTGTAGTGAGGGGCCCGAAACTGAACACAGAACTCGAGGTGCAGCCTCACCAATGCTGAATACAGGGGAACAATCACCTCCCTGCTCCTGCTGGCCACACTATTTCTGATACAGGCCAGGATGCCATTGGCCTTCTTGGCCACCTGGGCACACTGCTGGCTCATATTCAGGTGGCTGTCAACCAGCACACCCAGGTCTTTTTCTGCTGGGCAGCTTTCCAGCCACTCTTCCCCAAGCCTGTAGTGCTGCATGGGGTTGCTGTGACCAAAGTGTAGGACCCACCAGTGCCTTGAAGAGACCAAAGTTTGCCATCCGGAAGTCCATAGTGGTGGTGGTTTTGCTGACCACCTTCCTTGCCTCACCAGGAATTGAAAATTCTATCGTTTCATGGTTGCTAAGCCCAAGACAGCCTCTGACCATCACACCTCCCACCAGTCCTTCCCTGTTCATAAACAACAGATCTAGCAAGGCTCCTCCCCTGGTTGGCTCACCCACCAGCTGTGTCAGGAAGTTATCTTCCACACACTCCAGGAATCTCCTAGATTGTTTACTCACTGCTGTGTCATATTTCCAGCAGATGTCTGGAAAGTTAAAGTCCCCGACGAGGACAAGGGCACATGATTCTGAGACTACTGCCAGCCGCTTGTGGAATGACTCATCCATCTCTTCAACCTGGTTGGGTGGTCTATAACAGACTCCCAGCACAATATCTGCCTTATTGGCTTTCCCTCTCATTCTCACCCATAAGCACTCCACCTTGTTATCACAATTGTGTAGCTCTGTACAGTCAAAACACTCCCTAACATAGAGAGCCACCCCACCACCTCTTCTACCTTGCCTATCCCTTCTGAAGAGCTTGTAGCCATCCATTGCAGCACTCCAGTCATGGGAGCCATCCCACCAATATGGTAGGTTATCAATAATATATTATCAAATAAGCCTTCATTTTAAAGCAGTTTTGCTCTTTTCCCTCAATTCCCTGTAAGAAACAGAACTGTCATCCACCAGATTCTCTAGGTGCTCCTGTGATGACACAGAATATGTTTCTTTTTAAGAGTATCTGGGAAGGTTTCTGTATTCAGTCTGGCACTGCTTATAGTCCAACCTCTAGTCCCATGAAAGCAGAGTGGGATAAGATCTGCTGAGTGCCATGTCACAACTCCCCCACATAAATGTGTCTTGAACACCACCATAAGGAAGGACCGTGGATAAGCTCCTTCCCATTTCAGGTGTAAGGAACCTCTTCATATTAAGCTTTTCATCATTCTGAGAAACTTGAAGCCTTATTGACACATTTGGAAGAGGTAAACCAATGACATGAATTTGAGACATAGGCTTCAGCTGTGTGTACAAACTTACTGTGCATGAATCTTTGAGGGAGGCAAGTATGTCTTGTATCATTTATGTGCAAGTAATATTGTACATTAAAACTGCAGACAGAGTAAAGGGTTAACTCAGTGTTATATCTGTGTGGAATTTAATTCTTGAGAACATCACTTATTGCATCCAAACCCAATTTGTCTAAAAGCAATAGGACAGCTGTCCTGAAAGGAGAATTGTATAACCTGAAGCCCACCCTAAAAACCATTGACTTGAGTGAGAATTTACAAATAGAAGCTTAGGGTTTTTCTAATGAGGTGTTCAGAGTTTAAAACTAGGCAGCAGTTTTATGGAGAAGTCACTGTTTCTTTGTAATTTTTCTTTTTTCTTGGGCCCCTTTTAAACTACCTTGTGTTGAAGGCAAGATATCAAATTTTACAAGTGTCCCTTTATTTATAAAACCAATTTCATCTATGTAGAAGGACTGTGCTCTTTGAAAAATATGTAAATAACTATAAAAAATGTTTTTCATGAAATGTAAATAGTTGAAATAGTCAAATGTTACACCCAATGAATATCAAAGAGTAAACATTGCATCATGTTTATTTATTTAAACAGTGGTGAATTAACAATACTTCACTAACTTGTATCACAGAATGCAAGGATAAAATAAGGCTAAATGTGCCCATTTGTAAATAAAACATGTTCCTGTTCAGTTCAAAATATGTAACATCCACTTCATTGCTCAGATAATGAGCAATGCTGCATATAAATCAGTCCAATTCCAGACTAATGAAAAGCACAGAGGAGAAATTGACACAACTTAAGAGTTAGGCAATGAATGAAGAAATACTAGTTGAATAATTTACTACAAAAATATCACAATTCACTGCATAAATTATTTTGTGAATATTATTCAGCTGGCATTAGCAGTGAGATTTGTACATCATAATTTGACATTGAAATTGACTGCTTCAGTGAAAGTGCATCTTTACCAAATGTCACCTCTGAAGTAGTCTCTGCTTAGCAGGTTGCAAATCAAGATGATTCATGTGAAAAACAAATTGCTCAAAATACCTTGATGGTAGCAGTCTATCGAAAGTAAGCTCTTTCATATTAATGAAACTGCAAGTGTCAGAAAAAAAAAAGGGAGCTCAGGAAATAGTAACAACCATCCATTGACTAATAACAGAAACATTCAGTAAACTAACTTTCTTAGAAGCCAGGAACAAATGTAATGTGTTAAGGCTCTGACATCATGGATTACCCGGTCTCTGAAAGACCCTAGTCAGAAGAATACAGATGCAGTTTGAATGATGTGTATGTATAACTAATGCAGATGTACCATCCATTAATTTTTTTATTTATCCCCTATGTAATGGAAGTAAATTAGTTTAAAGAAGACCTACTTTACTTTGAGATAAAACTAACAAGACTATGACATAAAATTGCTATCATGGCATATACAACTTGTCTAATGCTTTACCATCACAATCTTATGGGACTACATGAACTTCACCCTTCTTTGGTGGTTCTTCTGTGTAACAAAAGATTTCCTTGTTTGCTTCTTTTTTTCTGGTTTCAGCAATTTTTTTTCTCTGCATCAATAATGATGCAAAAGTGCTACTTCCAAACTGCAGACTATGTTTCCAAGTCCAAATGCACTTAATGTTGCTTGGTGAATTACAGATGCAGGCTTGCTCTCAGAATGAAAAAGCAATTGGAATCTCTTTGCATGCTAAGGATTTTGATTATGCAGAATACAGTAAACTAGACAGACTTCTTAAAAACAATGTTAGGACCCAAGTTTCTTACAGTCATTGACAAACATCCAAACAGTGCCAAATGGCATCATCTGTGCAAGTGAAAAGATGTATCTCAGTACTGAGATGGGACCAGTATCAGGTGACAGAAGATAGGTAGGCTGCCAGGCATTCATAAGCAATACTGGCTTGTGAACAAATGTTCTATCCTCAGCAGCACAACAGCTTTGCATATGTGGTTTTGGAAGATGTTAAACAGGACTTGGCCATGTATTGAGCCCTAGGGTAGACCTCTAGGGACTGGCCTCCAACTAAACTTTGCACCAGTGATCACTACCACCTGGTGCTGACCATTTATCACTTTTCAGTTCAAGTCATTGTCTGTTCATTTAGCCCATACATCATCAGCTTCTTTCTGAGGATCTAATGGGAGACAGCCTTAACAAAGTCCTTACTGGGCTCTGCAAGATAATATCACCACATACAGCGGAAAAATGGCTGCAGTCTCAACATGAGTCACAGTTTAATTACATCTATTTGTTACATCTATCTATTACAGACCAAACTGACTGGGTTACTAAAGTGAAAATCCTTCTTAATCTTATTTCACAAAAATCTTTTGTATCACATTATTGAACATGATTTCCCACTCCGATTATGTTATCTATCCAACAAGATTAAACAAATCTCCTTTCCTGACTTACTACAATTTTAGGACCATGGAACATAGTTTAGAGACCTGTTTGTTGGTTATTATGTCTCCTTATTCAGAACTGCTTTGATGGTAGACACTGTAGAAGTATATGGTTGGCTCAACAGAAAAGTATAGTCTGTTGAAGATAATTATATCCAGATTGACTCTCCACCAAATGGGCAGTAAGAACTTATTTAGTCAATATTGCTCTTACCTCTTTAGTCATTTCTTACCAAGAAGAAACTTTACAGTAAGTAATCTGTAACAGTAAGAACTTATTTAATCTATCCTCAGTGGTCTTTTAATAGTATTGAGTGGCATAAGAGCTTTATAATGGAGTTTGTAAAAGAAACCGAAGGAGCTGATACTGTGTCACTTTGACGCATTTGTATCTCCTGTTTGTACTTTTATTTGTAAGACTTTTTTAACTGGAGAGGCACTCAGGTGGATCTCTTCCCTAGAAATGACAACCTATCGTATTTCATATGTGACTGAGAAAGCAATGGATACTCAGCTTCAGATCTGCACAAAACAAAGGAGAAAGTGGACTTTGGCATATCAATTTAATATGGTAAGGAGTCTCACCAGAAGGGTACACCTGCCTTCAAAGAGGCGGTAGCTGGAAGAATGCATGGAAGTGAAGGCTTCAAAGGCACTATTGCAGCCAGAGTAACATCTTTCTTCAGCTTCAGGACTGCTGCATGGTGAAGCAGTTGAAGTTGTGGATGCCTACCAAGAATGAGGACTGAGGAAACACCAGACCCTTTGTTTTTCACAAAGTAAACCATCACACAGTTGACCATGGAAACATTGCTCTATAAACAGAGTTTTGCTGATGTCTGTTCACAGACATTGAGACTGAACAGCAGTGATAGCTACCCATAATATCAAAAGAGACAGAGGCAGCTTATAAATATTCACCTATAGAAGTAAACTGTGAGGAAGCTGAGGGAGACAGCAATGAGTTGTGCCCTCACTGACCAGAGGTGCAGTCTGGCAGTACCCAGACAAGAAGAGCAGAGCAGGTCTGGAGACAGCAACCAGAGTCAGCTATAAGTCCCATGACTGCTGAGACCATCGTGACAAGACAGGTCCGAGGACAGCCAGAAAGGTCAGGATCAGTAGGTCCAAAGCTGTCCAGAAGCATAACTACAACACAGCTCAGTACTTAAGCAAGGAGCAAGAGCAACGATTTTGATGCAAATGCAGCTCCCAAACCAGACGGAGGTTGCATGGGTGGTTTTGCTAGCTTTCTCACACAGGTTTTTTTCTCACATTTGCTCTTTTTGAAGCAGTCTGACCCCAAGTTTCACAGCTGCACCATATCAGACCTTGAGACAAACCCTGATGGGTGAGCAGAAGTTGCTGGGATTTTGGTGCACACAGACATAAACAAAAGAAAATACACCATTTGTGAACATAATATGCAAAAAGCCTGAATGCATTAGCTTGTTTGTTAGGCTGCAAAGCCTGTGGTAAATGCTCTTCAACAGAAATAATCCATAAATTTGCGGGCAATTCTTTTGATAAACTAACCAAAGCCTATAATCTAGGAAGCCTCCTGACTCTCCTTTCAGGACTTTGTGTCCTAATCAACCTGCCTCAGAACAAAACTCTCTAAGTTTCATTTTCACTTTCACCGATGCATTTATTAGCTAACTGTTCAGCAGTTTAACACAATTTCTAACAAATGGCTTAAACTATTGTAACATAAAAGCTTCCATTCTTCATATTCTACACTGGCATATGACAACCACTTCCAAAACTTTCCACTTAAAAAAAGTCTTTATGCAAAATATATGAGAGACCTTAGATCTTAGGCCAGTCTTTGTGCTCAGGAAAGCAATAAAATCTGGAGCTCATCTAGTCCAGTCCATTGTTCAAAGTCAGCAGCCAGATCAGTTTGCTCAGGACCTTCTCTGGGCAGGTTCTGCAAAATCTCAAAGGAAGGACATTCCATGGGCTCTCTGTGCAACCCTTTCCAGTGCTTAACCACACTTTGCAAATATCATGGGGTTTCTCCTATATATACTTAGAATTTCTCTTTTTGCAGCTTGTGACAGTTGCATCTTCTCCATCTGCTGTGCATCTCCAAAAAGACTTTATCTTCTCCACAGCTTTCCTTTATTGAGAATTGACATTACAGAAAGAGCAGACAGCATCCCGTATATCCCCTCTTAACAATGTGTTCTTCAAGCTAAACAAACCCCCCTCCCTCAGCCTCTTCTTGTATGTCAGGTGCATGAGCCCTCCACTGAACATGCTAAGCCAAAGGCTGGACCCAATACTCCGGATGTGGGCTTATGAGTGTTGAGCAGAGAGGAGTAGCCACTACTTCTGACCCATTGGCTACAATCCTGCCAAGGCAACCTAGAGTTTGTTGAAGTCTTTGTCAAGGTATTTCTGTACTTGATTGCTAAGAGAAACTACAGCTTGTTATACTGACACAGTTATTCCTGCTGATCTTTAATTTTTTGGTGTTTATCTGGAAATGCAGAACATTGAATTCCTCTGTGTTCCAGCCTGCAAACTGGTATATGACTTACCTAAAGAGGTAGTCACTATGCAAAAAAGAGAATGTCAGTGAAATAGTTGATGCTATAAATATTTGGAAATTGTTTATGAAGCAGACAACACCTTTTCTTTTAACTAGTGTGGCAGTACATTACCCCCACCCCCTCGCCCAGCCAGAAATGAAACTTCTCCAGGCAGGGAGAAGAGGAAAAAAAACCTAAACCCTGGAGGCTGCAGGATGAAATTTGAACTGGACAATCGAGACATACCAGGTACACTGAGGTGACCCCCTTGGCCAATAGGGATTAAATGACCACAGATCAGATTCAACAAGGCTATAAACAGGGTCCTGCTGGACAACACGTTGGAATCAGTCCTCCTGGGAGCAGTGGGTCTGCAACTGGGGACTCCCCCTTGGGTCGGGGCACCGCTCAAGGTAACTCCTCAAGGGAGAGAGCCCTCAGGTTTTAGGTGAGCAATATGTGCATTTTGAGTCATCACTTTTAAATCTCAATGATTCTTAAGTGGTCTGTGTAGTACTAATTCCCCTTACTTCATTGAGCCTGTAGTTTACTATTGTTACCGGAGTTCTAGCTAACTTTTCTACTGAAGAATAAATCTGAGCTTTAACACCTGTTGGATTTGAGTGTGCATGCATCCGTAATGACTAGGATAGTAGGCCTCCTTCAGAATTGCAACTCAGAGATTGTGTTGTTTCCATTTGCTTTATTTGGAAACAGGAAAGATAGCAGAGGACAGACTAGGTGTATCCAAAGGGTCAAATACAAAACCAATAATCTAAAGATGTATTTATTATGACAGATAAAGTTGTACCAGTGCTATTAGTTGACACAGTAGTTTTCTCCTCTTTCAAATGCCAAATATATTGGTAGGAGAAAGATAGGGTATATTAGCTTAATTTTTAAAAAAACCTTTTTTTTCTAATATACACTGTCAAAACTTCTAAAAACTGTACTGTGTTAGGATTTCCTCTGTATGCATAACTCAGTGTATGATAAAACATTAAGTAAAATTTAAGCTGTTTGCAATTGATGTGTATGTTGTTTTCTTATATCTAAAATTCTACAATGCATCTTTTTCTTAGAAATTTCTGAGAAAATTCTTGCCAAAAAAAGAATTTTCCACCTATTTGCATTTCTTTCCCAATGCTGCTTTCCATCTGGTTTTATTGATCATTTTTTCTACCAATGAAAGAAACTAGAATGTTTGCTGCATGAGTCATTCTGGACAGAACTATAATGTGCAGGGAGCTATGCAACAGATTCTTTTCCCACTAATGACACTCACCTCAAAAGAGTTCTTGGGATTAAGAAGGAAATTTCTAGTTGTAGAAAGAAACCACAGTTCAGATAATTCCATTGGACTACCTGTCTGAACTAAAAAAAAATTAATAAATGAAAGCTTTTTCTCCTATGGAGGAATGCTTGAGAAGAACTATCATCAAAAGAATAACCATTTAATCTTACTTATACTCTATGTGCATTCTTCATAAAAGTTACTTTTTTCATTTGGATGGGGGATGGAATTTTTTTTTTTTTTTTTACCTCTTGTTTGTAAATTTATTCTTATATTGTAAAGAGCCAAAGGAAGTGGAGAGACTAAGGAGAGAAATGGGAGAAGTCATGATCGTGATTTGGGACAGAGACTACCATCACAGGAGCACATAGATCTAGACAGGGAGACAAACAGGGAACTTCTAAGTCTTTTCATCTGCTGTCATAGGAAAAGCACAGAAGAAGCCAAGAGAAAGTAAAACACCAGCGAGTGTTTGGGTTTTTTTTTGTCAAAACAGTAAACAGTAAAATACCCAAGTGATGAAATAGAAGTGAGAGAAATCTTAGTCAAGGCCTAATCCTGATACATTTTAGTAAGTGAGATATTGCAAAGTATCATATTGAATCTGACTTCATATATGACCATATATGGAACATGGGCCACTGAGAATCAACCAACCGCCATCTGCTGGCATTACCAATACTATACTTCTGTAGAGTGAGCAGTTGAAAATTGGTTTGCAAAGCAAGAAAAATTTTGACTTGCTGTCATAATGGACTCTGGCTCTGTATTTTGCTTCCTAATCACCTTGAGAGAGTGATTATGTATCTTCTGGAGCCTGACACAGTGCCTAAAGGAAATCATTCCATTGACTTCAGTGAACCTTTCACTGTAACCTCAATGTTCCTTTCAAGGAAGTCCTATTGATATTTTCTTTCCTTTGTAACACATTATGGTGCACTTAAAATCAAAATAAAACAGTAAATAAAGTAAGACACTGATCGATAATACAGGAAAACAGAATCTGCAGCACCCCTAACAGAAGTTAGTAAGACTAATCGTAGCACTAACCTGGGTAATAGCAAAGCCAGGATTGATCTGGCAATTTTAGCAACAAGGGTTCTGAGTTCAACAGTTTCTGCAGAAGGTGTCCCACACTGCAGAAAGCAGTTCCTCATTCCTTTGCTAGAAAAAGAAAGCAAGGGTGTATGTGATACTGTGGTCAAGTGCTTAGGCCTCTTCAATTTGACACTGGAGATACTAGGTTACAGTCCCTTTTCCAAGGATTTCTGTAGTGCTGACTCCAGAGCAGTTGGACAAGGAGTGATTCAGCCCTATCAAGTCCAAGGCACTTCAGTGCACACACACACACACAAAAAAGCTAACTATGTGTAAGCCTGGGGAACTTCAGAATTTGCATACATCAAGGTTTAAGAACACTGACTTCAACTCAGGTACGTAAATTCTGCTCTAGTTACACTTTAGGTCCCTCTGTCCTTCTTGGTTTCCCCAGGACTGAAAAAGTCAAACCCAGATGGTCCTACTGAGGTTTATAAAGTCGAAGATGTAAAATGGTCATAACTTATGAACATGTATCTACTGTTGAAATTCTGGATTTCAACAAGATGCATGAATAAGCTTGAAGGCTTTGTCTAGTTTTCTTATTTATCTGGCTAGTTATTTTCAAGAATGAGAGCAATTTGTTTCAAAATCTTTAATAAAACATGTCTCCATTTCTCTGTTATAGCTATCATTAGTAAGTATACAGTTTTCAAGGGACACATTCAGCCAACTACTTCTACAGCTGCGTTTTAAACAGCAGAACAGTTTCTTTCTGTGGGGAAAAATGGTCAATATTTGGTATTTCTGCCTTGTCTGGGTTTTATTGTAGGGTAGAAATTATTAGAAATTACAGTCAGTCTGCTGGCTTGTCTACATCTCCAAAAATATAAGCAAGTCTAGGTTTCAGTGTTGCAATGGGAATCTATAGCTAAATGTCCTTTTTTTATAGGAATTATATTAAAATATATAAGTAACTTCGAATGCTTTTACGTGCCTTAAGAAGTCTTTTTTAGGTCTTTGAAAATCTCTCAGTTCATCCTAGGGATTCCTGAGCCACCTTCATGTCACCAGTAGTCTTTGCCAGAATGCAGTCTGGCAAAGCAGCTACTTTATAATTTTAGAGCCAAATGCGCGATTAATTAAACGCAACTCTTCTCCTAACAAGTACATTACTGTCTGAGAATGCCTATTAAAAAAGTAGTAACACTGGTTTTAAGTATCTACCCATATATTACAAATGTGATTTCTTTCCTTGCCAGCCTTTCAGGTTCACTTTAGTGTATGCTCTTTGCTTACCCATGCTTCACATTGACAGTCCTTAATAGATCTCATGTATTTGCCAACTTGTTTGAGGGGAATAAATCATGTTGAGTCAGTCCAGCAAAACATATCAAGATCACTAAAGTTTTGTCCTGTAATCAAAATATTTCTTAAACTAGAAAAGAAATTTTAAGTGGAGGAGGACTAAAACAACACGTTTCTTTTTTCCTGGTCCTGTAAGACTTCTGAAATGTGAAGCAATTTAAATTGTCATCCATTACATCAGCCAATGAGTCTACTCAACTTTTTCATAATAAATGCTGAAGTACTTGCAATGGAACTAGTCTGCATTTTGTAATCCTCTAGTTTACAGTGTAAGCACTGGTAGACTATAATGAGCTGACACATGTTAGGGGTAACTATGCATCTGATAATCATGTCTATGGCTACATAGACTGGTGCAGCCAGTCTGATGTATGAATATGCTCTATGTGTAGCAAAACTGGGTCTCCTCTACTTTACTGAGCTGAAAGAAGAAGACTAGCAAGTCATACTCATCACTTTCTAGCCAAGATAATAATTAACATCGTTGGGTAATTTTTAAATTGCCCTATAGGCATTTTGTTGCCATACATTTCCCCTTATAAAAACAGTGAAAGACCTTTCTAATTTAACTCAGCAATGAAAACTGTAAAAATTGGAAATTCTTTAGGTAACAACTAAGTATTGTTGATTCTTATTATAGTAAGAGCTGAGTAATTTTGCAGCAAGAGCACGGTCTTTTACAGCATGATAGAACATTTCTTACATCTGACTTCTGACTAAAGGCACCTTCTTGTCTGGGTTGCTAACATTTAACTGAGCACAGTCTCCACCTACTCCCCACACATATACAATACAAAAAAAAGGCTTTCACAATAAACTTGATTAGAAAAATAGAAAGGGAAGGTGGGAAAAGAACATGAGGGAAGACTGCTGTTCGTTTAAAAGTTCAGGTGTTCTACCCAGAAACAAAACCTGCTGATACATCTACAAAGTCTGTAAGATAGGTGAAGAATTAGCAGCAACCTTTCATGACTTAAATGCTTTGACTAGAAGACCATCCAGTTTCCTGGGGGAAGACTACTCATAAACTCAGCATATTCTATTGCCATACTTCTTTCATTTAGAAAAGACCAACAGAATGCCAGCAGTAACTCTCTCTTTCAAATACTGTCCCATAAAAAAAATTATCTTCTCACATGATCTTGGGGCTTTTATACCAAGATGAATGTAGAGTCCTCAGAGCTTTCAGCACAGGTAAAGCTTTTCATTGATCACCTTCTCTAGAAAGATCTGCATCCCATTGCTTCTCCATCTCTCAGAGATGAAACTATTATCAAATAATTTTAAAAATTCAGGATATCACTGGGCTACTGAATGTATAAAAGCTGTTTCAAATACCTTTAATGTCATCACAGAACAATCCTGCCTGAAGATCCTTGAAAGAAGCAGTGAGAATCTTTTATTCCTCCATTGCCACATGCATTTGCAGCAGACAACAGAATTATCCTGCAGAGATAAGTGGCTAATCAAGCAGGTCTGTAATTCACACATCAGACTACCACCAGTCTCTGTGAAGAGATCTCATTGTTCTTTATGAAAAGTTAATGCCCATCCTGCACAGCTTTCCTCCACTCCTACCCCAAAAAAATGAGCAAATCACAAACTAAACAAAAAAATGTTAATGATGTCCTCAATCCATGACCATTAGTTTCTGTCTTCACATCACCTGAAAAAATGCAAAGTGTGATTCCAGTTGCTCTTCCCAGTAGTAAGCAAGCCCATCAAAATTCAAATTCCTTTGGAGAAACAGAAGTGAAGCTTCCTGAAAAAATATCATAGTCCTTTTTGTCATCACAGCTTATGTACAGAATGGGCAAATGTTAAAGAGATGTAAATTGAATATCAGTACTGTGTTCTGACCCTAACCCTATGGATCTTTTGAATGCTCAGGCTAACGAAATTTGCCTTAACGTTCTTAATCATTTCCCCTTCCTACCCTTAACTTTTCTTTTCAGATCCTTCAAAAAGAGAGAGAGAGAATTTTCTTAACTGTCACATACAGTGGAATACACAGAGATTCAAAGATCATCTTACTTGGATTTTCTCTTTATAATTTGCAGCTCTCTAAATGCAGGGCCCAATACTCTGTATGTAAATAAGGGACTTCTGAAGCCAGCTTCTCTTCAGCAAAGAAAAATTCAGAAAAGAAAAATTCAGAAAAGAAAAATTTAGAAAATACACCCCAACAAATTTAATCATCTTCCTCTATTACTTTAGGGCTCTATCCATCCCCACTGCTAGGCAGCCATCAGAAGTACCAAAGGGGACTTTGATCCCAGCTGTCTGTACAGAAAAACTTTTTACCTACAGTCATATTTCTGTCCATTGACATAGCTAAATTAAAACTTAAAAGTTATTATCTTTATTTTAGCTCATCATATCTTAATTTATGTGATGATAAATGAGGTATGTGTTTAGACTAATTATTCTATAAAAATCATTTTTTCCCAATCAAGACTGCAAGCAGAATATTAGAACTATAAATGAGGACTAAATATGAAACTGATAGCCTGCTTTGATTGAGTTGTTTACTGTAGTATTCTGAAGGCATTTATTTCACGGAAGTCTGCATATCAGTTAACAACTGAGTATTCATATGGTCACATGCTCCAGAGAATGAGGAAAAAAAAATAATTCTTTCAGTCTTGTGGAGATTTTGTGCATCTAATCAGGTTTAACTTCATGTTTATATACATTTGTGGCGTAAGAGTGCTTTGTTCTATCACAGCTTAACCTTATCCCAAAGGGTAAAGGGAGGTAGTGGCTTTCCAGATAAATACTGCCAGGGTAAGTGACATTTCATTTTCGAGCCCACAAAGAAACTGTGATTATCTCTGTAAGCATTTCTCTCACCAAGATTCTGGCTCATGACAACTAGCAGGAGAGCTAAAAAATCAGAATAAACTCAGAGTAAGGTAATGATTATGAGGCTCCTTTTGCAGAGAATATCCTTTTTTTTTTTTTTTCAAATACCTGATGAAGTTATTTAAATACTTATCTACCACTTTTTCACTCCTTTCCCTTTGAAATATTTTACTATTATAGCATCCAAGAATATATTGAAAGAGAAGTCAAAAAGTGACATGGTGGAATACCCACCCAGAAAAGGAGAAGGAATAACAGTCTTATGGGTTCAAATTCCCGTTTCAGATAATGTTTAAATTATGTGTTAGAATAGAAGTTCAATACAAGAGATTAACAGTACAGCACCAGAATACCCAACCATCTGATGCTGACAGTGGAAGAGAACATCCAAATCTCCTCTCTCAGAGGAATTAGTTGAGCATTTTTTGCCTGACTACTCAACAGCATTCATCACTAGGCATTTTATCAATTTAACTCAAATGCATATAAATTGAACATAAACTTCAAGTATATTTACTTCTTTTCATTTTGCTGATGATAAAATTCTAAATCTGTTTCAATCCCTCCATTTGTGTTATAGTTGATTATTGTTTTTGTTAACTGAACCAAAAAATAACTCAATGCTCACACAGTTCCACTTTTAGATCCTTTTTGAAGCCTCTGGAGAAAAGCTCCTTATTTTCAAAAAGTTCTTTTCCATCAGTAAAACTAGCCAGGCATGAAAACAGATCAATTAACAACAATAAAAATACTTCCAAAAATCCTTTTTAAAAGATCTTGTGAGCAAATTTTAGACTTTATGCTGTATACACATGTTGGGTCCAAACATCATATCCAGTTCACCAACTCTGCTTTGCAGCAGACAAAGTGAACCTGTTTGAGCAGAGATGCTGCCCAAGAAGGCTGGTGCCTTCCCCATACATAGCTGGCTCCATCCCAATGAGAAGGAGACAAAGCATGACTTTCACACAAAACTAATAACTAGTAACACTGGAGGAGACAAAATTGGATCAGAGCATCCAGAGAGGGCCTAGTGTTTATGCTTACCAACAGTGAGAATAGGCTAAAAGCAGGAAGCCAGTGTCCCATTGGAGTTACGGCTGAGCCCTGGGCTGCTGACATGTGTAGGAGCATGAACAAAGCAAGGCTGGATTAGGGGCCCTCTGCCAGATGCTGCAAAGTCTTCAAGAAACGAGTTTCTCAGTGAAGCACAGGAATGAAAAGAGCAGAAAACTATGCAGTCAAGAACAATAAACACTATGGGTTTTAGCACCACTGTTGCTTACTTCCAGCTTTTTAATATTTGAATGCAAGACCAAAAGAATACCTGCAGATATTAAAAGGAAACACTTTCAAATTTAATGAGATCAGCTGTTTTGATATGTAAAATAGTATTAATAAGTGGAATTATTCTCTTTGCAACAGGATATTGGTTTATGTAGTTAATTAGACTTTTGAAATATGAAAAAGGAAGAATGACCTCGGCACTTACCCGAAGTAGAATAAATAATAAGTGCCTACTGTTTGTAAACACATACTTGCAACTGTATAAATAAGGAAATGAGATTGAATTGTTAGTAATAAAAGACACAGCACTTCAGAATATAAACAAATCATCAGCCTGGCTCTTAAAAATATTCATTAATGCAATATTACTCAATGAACTACATAATAGGAGTCTACACACACCTTTGAGAAGATGCGTGTGTCAGGTTTCATTAGCACTAGTAAAGGAAAGGTTTCAATACTGCTGTAGAATTCTTCTTGAAAGAAAGGAAATTATTTGCTCAAGCCTGCAACTCTCATTGCACTCTCAGTTCTGGCTTTCCAATCACCTCTGTGAAAGTTCATTCCTGTGGACATACATGCATGTAGGACCTAGTAATCTCAGAGATATAAGTAGATGTGCTGTGGGGTATAAAACAAACATTAAGGTTTAAAAAAATGAAGCGCACAGAAATCCCATGTCTGAATTTCTTTCCTGTAAATCAATTTAATTCATATCTCTACCCGACAAGTGCAAGGCTTGTAAGTGAGTATACTCCAACCCAGCTACAGTAGAGTTGTTTGTATACTGTATACGGTTATTTGAAGTATTCATCTGACATTCTTTACACCACAGCAAGATCTGAAAATATCCTTCTCTTCCAGGATTTAAAAAAAAATAAAAATTAAAAGGCATATCCTTCTCCCCTGAAAGGGTTTGGTTTTCTCTATCCAGTCTAGTCAATTGTCTATAGTAGAAGACGACTTGCTCCCCACAGTGAATAAATCTTATATATTATGACATTCAAATCTTTCCTTCATGTCTCAAAAAAATTACTCAGCATATATTTAATAAAGATCAGAGCACAACAGAGGGACAATCCAGACCTTGCAGCTTCAGGTGTTTTATCAAATTTCTGATGCATATGCAAATTAAACTTACCAGCATTTCTAATCCTTCTAATATGTAAAAGATGGACTTAAAACAAAAGCTGGTATCATATCAAAACAGTAAGTCAAAACATAAGTTCAAATTAACCAGAAAAAAAATCATTCCTTCTATTCTACCTTACATCCTTAATCATTATCAAAAGGAGCCTTAAAATTTTCTTTGAACTTCTAGATCAATAAAAATAATTCCCCCTTAGCAAAAATTAGCTGGTACAATCAATGCACGCATCTTATATTGACTCCCTGCAAAAAGAAAATTTCAGCTCTAATAAATGCTTAACACCTTTGTAAACAGTTATAGGATGAGGTATAGCTGTTTGAACATCAATTGTATAATGAAACTCATATGCCAATGCAATTAATGGATAGGGCAGACAATAAGTAAGATGCTACTTCAGGAAGAAATTATTCTTTTTCTTTTAAATAAAGAAGCCTATTTTACAACTGTTAGGATGTTCTGTCTAGTGCTGACGTTAGAAGTCCTATTTGCAGGGTCCTGTCCCAGTTTTAGTTTGGGTAATGAGGACCTCTCCTGGGAGATAACAGAATAATATATCAGACACAGGTTTTTTCATCCTTTTAAATGCCTTTTCTTTGTCACTTCAAAAGGCCTCGTAGGTCATTCAGCCACCTGGGAGGTTTTTCCTATTCCATTTGATGTATCTCTGTAATTCTACTCTATCCTTAGTTGGAGCCACCCAGAGATGCATTTGCTATAAGTTAACTGTCAAATAAATATTTGTCTTGGGTATCAGTACACTGTCAATTCCAATTTTCTTTGAACATAGTCAGTCAGGAAATTCTTCAGTGAATGAGGACCATATCCTTCCTTTTAAGCTCTCAATGAGTGAAAATACAATAAGCTTCAAAACAGCAGGTGAATGAACTCCTAATCTGTGCTTAATAAATCATCATGGGATATGACTGTAAAAAGGCTTGATCTCTATTGAAGATCTCATCACATTTTGTAAAGTTCTTCAGAAGTTCTTGGAGAGGTCTGAGTGTATTTTAACTTAGGAGCCTATATATTCCTCTGTGTGCGAGTCCTGGTATCAATGCCCCTCTTTCTCAGCTCAGGTGGTAATTACTACAACTTGATTTAGTCAAAAAAAGGAGAACACATTTACAGCTGAATGCTGCTGAGGTAAAAGACAGGTTCTTCTTAAAATGAATGTGTTGAAATAATTACTGGTGAACTTTGCAAAACTCCAAGGTCATTGAGATCATACCCTGATGATAACAAATGAGAGTACAAGAACAAACAGTGTGACACGATTGGATTGCCCTCATGTCGACACAGAAGTCATGGACACTGCACACAATCAATATGATCAAAGCAGATGTCAATTTATTGCCCAAATAGCTTGGTTTATATAAGTATTTTAGCTCCTGCTCATGCGTAAGCCATCTGTTGATTGGTTAACATGTGCTGTCCAAGCACCTGAAACAATAATTTGATAGGACAAGGCCTTCTGATCACGCGAATGGTTCCCCTCGCCTGTAACTTGTCTTATGTCCTGCTTTCAGTCACGTAGCCCAACTTTGTTCAGCATTTTGTGCTTATTTCATCATACTTTTGTAGAAACAGTTAGCCTTGTTCTACTTTTCGTACTCGCTTCATCAAATTTGTAGCAACAGTTAATCTTTACCACGTCCTTGAGGCCTGCTGCCTGCAGAGGCCTCTGGCTCACAGAATAATCGGTTCCATTGTGCCTGGATTGTTCACTATATGTCCATTGTTTTCTAAATATCCCACACCCTCATTGTTACTGAGAATCTTTGTTAGTTGGAGAACTCACAGGGCTCTAACTCTAATTACTTTCTTTAATAATGTAAAGTCGATATCTAACTGATATATTTTGTTGCTTATCATTGATGGAAAGTACAATCAGATGCCCCATGCAGAGTAAAAGTTCTTGGTAGTTCAATGGGCAGCACAGTTAATTGACAGAAAGTTGGCCACATGTGAGATTTTATGTTGTAAATCCTACTTATAAAGCGATTGAAAAACAGAAAATGCAGCCACTATTTCTGCTCTCTCATTTATCCTAAATTACCAGATGTCTTTACACTGGACTTAGGTCTCAGCTGGTACAAGGTGGCTCAACTCAGTGAAGCTGAACAGACCCCTGCCAACTAACATCTGGCACAGAAGGTTCAACTAGCTGCTGGTCACTAGCAGCACCCTGATATTCTAGTCCTCTAAGTAGTTGTCTCCACGTGGGGACCTTCTGTCTAGCTCTGTACATCCTGGCACAGAAAGAGTGTTGTTTCCATTCTTTTCCACCTTGCCTATTTTTACCCATCCTAGTTTTTGAAATCTCCAGAGAACAGTATTTGAAATCTCTAGAGCACAGTAGGCAAATCTACATCATTTGCTCAGTTTGGGAGTCATCTTCATGGGAATAAAATTGATTACACAACAATGGGGTGATTTTCCATAAGCTCACACTTACTTCACTTTAAGTCATATAGTCTTTAGTGGCCTTCTTATTGTATTGCTAAAGAATGAGGATCACTGCTGTCAGCATGACACCTTCCATGTCTGGGATGCTAATACTTTCCATGAAACACAGAGGAAGAATGTGGTTCACAAGACTATTTCAGGTTGAATAGAAAGCAACAGGATGGGAGCTAGTTGGCATAGCAAGTACATAGCTAATAAGATGCAGACCTTTGTCATGTGGTAGGTAACTAGTATGTTTTCTACTGGGAGGTGGGGTTGCCTCATCTTCTTCCACCCTTTGTAAAATTTCATTAAAATTGCACATTTGTTTGCATGTCTAGCAGAAGAGGACCCTTATTTTGAGACTGTATTTTAATTAATAATACTGTCTTGTATCACTACTAGTCCTTCTGACACTTTAAAATAATTTGTCATCAGTTAGCTTATTTATCCATCATTTAGAAAACAGATATTCTTCCTTTTTTAACAGGGACATCACCAGTATTTCTACAAATTCTTTCTACCCACTAAAAGATAAAGTTTTATTTAAATGATGTCTCTCTAACTTTTACTACTATAATACAAATCAGTTTTAGGGCTGCAGTATTGCAAAATATTTATTTACCATGTTAGTTTTGTATGTTTGCTCTCTTTCTCCACCACGCCCATGTCGATTTTTCTTTACCAACTAAAGAATCTATTGTTGTTTAAATTTTTTCTTTTCTCTAAATAAAAAATTCTGTAAAACACCAAAAATATTTTTCAGGCCTTTTTTAGTAACAGTTTAGCAAACGTTAATGACATTGTACATACCATGTAAGCCAAATTACTGAGACAGGATAATTACTGAAATATTATGATTGACTCAAGATGAAGAAAATACTTCCTTTCCGGAAGAGATAAATATTTAATATTCTTGCTTCCTTGAAGAGTTATGAGTTCAGTATGGGCTTGTCCTGGTTTCATCTGGGATAGAGTTAATTGTCTTCCGAGTAGCTGGTACAGTGCTATGTTTTGAGTTCAGTACCCGAACTATATTGATAACACTCATGTTTTCAGTTGTTGATAAGCAGTGTTTAGTCTAAAGTCAAGGATTTTTCAGCTTCTCATGCCCAGCCAGTGAGAAAGCTGGAGGGGAAAAAGAAGTTGGCACAGGACACAGCCAGGGCACCTGACCCAAACTGGCCAACGGTGTATTCCATACCTTGGGACGTCACATCTAGTATAGGAACTGGGAAGGGGGGGCCGGGAATCGCCGCTGGGGGACTGACTGGGTGTCGGTCGGCAGGTGGTGAGCAATTCCACTGCGCATCATTTGTACATTCCAATCCTTTTATTACTACTGTTGTCATTTTATTAGTGTTATCATTATAATTATTAGTTTCTTCTTTTTTGTTCTATTAAACCGTTCTTACCTTAACCCAGGAGTTTTACTTCTTTTCCTGATTTTCTCTCCCATCCCACTGGATCGGGGGGAGTGAGTGAGTGGCTGCGTGGTGCTTAGTTGCTGGCTGGGGTTAAACCAGGACAGTGCTGAAGAGCTTTACTAGAGCAGAAACCTTGGCTCACCTACATCAAGGGATGAGGCATTCTCTTCTACTCCTGGTCCCCTGTTGGGAGAGCTCTTGTTTGACCCTGGGTGTGAGCAAGGCACCTTTTTCTCCCTGGAGTGGAGGAATAAAAAAGAGGGCTAGATGATGTTTAAATCAGTCCCCAAAACTAGGTGAGGGGGCGGGGGGGAACCAGATCTGCTGGCCACAGCCACAGAACCTACACGCTCCATTGCTTAGAAACAACAAGTTACAAGCATCAAAATGCCACAGAGCTTTTTTATATGCTGTAAGGAATTACAGGAACTATGGAGAAGGACGTAGAAGTGTCCTGCATAACAAAATAAGAACCTTATCCGACTGACAACAGCTCTGTAAGCTTATATCAGGCTGAAGTCCCATTGCTAGTAAGATTCTTGGCCATTTCTTTTTGTCTGTTTCAGAAAAACAGAGTCCTGCCCCAGATTTTACACAATAATTTAAGACTGAATGAAATCTGCAAGAGTAATAAACTATGACAGGAAAGGGCAGAGAAAGTAGGGTGATTATATAAGAAATGTGGCTTCAGAGACCTCATTTGCAGCTAGATGACTTCCATGATGAATGTCAGACTTACAACCATATTCAGATGGACAGAATCCATGTCCAATAAAAAGCTTCAGGACAACTTTTCATGCAAGAACAGACCTGATTGAAGAAATGACCACATCCTTTTAAGAATTTTTTTTTCCAGTTCTAAGGTATGATAAAAATCATCTATCTTGGGCATATATTCAAATGTAACGACATGAAGAAAATTTATACCTAGATTAGCATCAATTTGTTTACCACAATTTCAGAGATTATTCCGTATGATAAATGCAACACACAATAGAGGGCACCAGAATATGGGCAGGAAGTCTTACATGGCATTTGTCAGACTACCCTCCTGGAAGGAATAAATGATCTTGTGACCCTGGTCACTGTAGTGCAGAATTGCTATATTTGCATTTCTAAAATTTTTTCAGATCTAAGAACGGGTTTTCTCACTAAGGTACAAAACGCATAATAGCTTAATTTCTAAACACTGCTTAAACTTTGCATTAAGAATGCACCATTCATCTCATATATGATCTTAGTGACTTGCACTGTACAATAATGTTCCACGTAGGATCAGTAGCTGAGATGATCTTTCGAAGGTTGACTTTCCCTTTCCTTTTTCTCTATTTTCTAGGATCAGTAGCTGAGATGATCTTTTGAAAGTTGACTTTCCCTTTCCTTTTTCTCTATTTTCTTCATGACTAACTCCTGCAATCATGATTTGGCATTAGACTAGACTGAATCAGGTCTTCAGAGGTTGAATACAAAATCAATCCAAAACTGCTTTTTTCTTGGAGCAGATCTGATTTATGGATATCAGTAAAAGAAATATATAAAATAAGTAGGGGTTTTTGCATTCACTTGGTAAAAATATGATATTGCAGTGTTTAAAACCAGTTTGAGAAGAAATATGTTTTAAATACATTAGAATACTAAACAAACCACTGCAAAATGCATGAAAGTCTTATAAGCATTAGGCTATGACTTTGCTGCTTACATTACTGCAGTGAAGGGGCTATAAGCCTTTCCATTAAAAATCCTATTTTCAATACATTATAAGACTAATGTAAAAATCACACTGGACTGAAATTCAGAATAAAAGGTTTCAGCTTGGAAATATGTAATTTAATTTTTATGGGTTTTTATAACAGTATCTTAGTTTAATTTGTATTTGTAAATGCAGAACAGAAAGAAATAAGTTCTTACGGCATTTTGCACAGGTAGAAAGCACAAAAGTAACCCTACTTTTAAATATGCATTTAAATATGATTGATACTAGCGATGCCTAATTTTGCATATCCAAGCTGCATGTGTAAAAAAATTTTTTGAAAGGAACAGGCCAAATTTGATTACATTAGCACTCAGCATTGCCTCACCTTATAAGCATGCTCCTTTCATGTTTAAATTAAGAGTAATGTATATATATTCATGTCAGTGATAATACAGTATTTTGGAATAATTATTCAATTAATACACAGCAGTAAGCTGCCTTCTAAAGTATCTAATCAGGGTTTCTAAAGTGTGTATCAAGGTTTCTTAATGACCCGATTTACATCACAATTTTATGGTAAATTTTGAAGTCCTGCCCTTGACTGATTTCACATAGTTTACTTTTCAGAGTACAGAAGTAATGTAATGATCTCATTTGTGATTCATCAAGTTCACATTTGATAAATTAATATTTCAAAACAAAGCTCATGTTCCGGAGCACTTTCTGGGTACAAACTGAATGGATTACTTTCACTGCTAATACAAAAATGAAATCCATAACAGAAAAAAGTGCTTTGTCTTCAATGACTGAAACACTTCATATCTCGAGCTTGGGGAACAAATTTAAAAATTTAAATAATGAGGGAAAAATATTTTATCATAGGGGTTTTTTTTAAGGACTAAGAGCATAAGGGAAAACAAAATGTTGGCAAGATCAATTCAGTATCTCCAGAGAACATTTTCTTCAGAGACAGGTACACAAATCCCACAAGGCCAATTGGTAAAGTTTCTTCCTAAGACATAGAAAGAAAATTACTTGTTTCTATCATGAAATCAGGTATCTTTCTTTTCATTTTCTGTCTTTAACCTTTTTAATACAACACTATATATTCCTTATGCTCTTATTCCACTTATATCCCTTTTAAACTGTGCCAAGGTCTTGACCTTAAAAATATTTAGAAGTAAGTTTTGCAAGTGAACTGTGCGGCTTTTTAAAAAATCCTTTTATCAGTTGTAACTGTAATTCCCTTCAAAAATCCTTGAATGTATCTTTACTCTTGTAATAAGAATGTACAATGAGAAGTCTTACTGTTCTCTCATTATGTTTCATTCATCTCTTCTCCATATGTTCATACTCTCCTGCTTTAAATTACATTAGTTAAATGTATTAAAACATTCACCCTTCCATTCTTAGTGAGTTTACAGGTGTAATTACAATTAATCCCCTTAGATGTTGCCTCAGCTAAGATACAGAATATTGAACAAATTCTTGACTATCAAATGTAATCGAAGTATTATTAAAAGTTCATTAAATTTCTAAAGTGGCAATTATGGATGTGGAGTATTCTTTTAACAATGAAAATAGAACTTGTTAGGAGTTCCTTGTCGGCTCTCTTGTTAATGCCTTAAGTGCTGTATCTGAACACAAACTACTATAGAAGTTCCCCAACATAAACTTCATACTTTCATTTGAAGTTTTCCATATTTGACAGCCTCTTCTCTCTTACCCATTGCCATAGGCTACCATTTTCTGTGGTAATTTTCATAATGAGGAAGGAAAAAGAAAAAGGGAAACATAATGTAACAATTGCATAGCTTGATTTAGATGCTTTTTATAGTTTTAAAAAACATGCTGCTGCTGCCACTGCTTCTGCAATTGGAACCAGCTTGTTCACTAGCATTTTTTACATTTTTGCTGTCTGTTCAAATGTATCCATTTTGATAATTAGAGATCCAATCAAACACTATAGAAAGCCTTTGGTATCTTGATTACCTGAGCTCTATTTCATTCTAGTTTTCAAGCAAAACATTCTGCACATCTAATTAGTTTCATGTTTCTAATTGTCATGATTACCCCATGCACTTTTATATGCTAAGCTGTAACCAGCACCATTTTTATGTTGTAAGCGTTTTTCAAAATAATTAATTCTGTCAGATATGAGATGTCTTATTATGTCTCCACATAAACTGAGCTTTGAAAGGAAATAATACAGTATTCTTTGTTCCTATCCCAGTTAACACCAGCTTTTCTTTTGCATACTTACAATATCCCAAAAAGATTAAAATTCTTTATTCTCTGGCTAAATTTCTGCCTTCATCTTTGTACACCAATAATCCTTCCAGGGTAGCCTCCAATAAAACACATCCATTACATTTATATTCTGACATTAGTCCAACTCTGTGCTCTGAACCATTGTGTTTTGATGCATGCACTATTAAGCAACTTCTGTGTTTTCCAATAAAGGAAGCTATATATCACTGAATGATTAAGTAAGCCATTTATAAGTGTCATTAATATCAGCATTAGTACTTTGTCCTAGGGCCTGTATTGACCTTGTACCTTCGTTAAATTCTTCCTCTGCTGAACTAACGGATGCACATTGGTTTGATGCACATAGTTTTCACAATAAACAAAACACTGGCAAACTATACCCAGAAAATACTGTGATGTTTCAGGAAGTTGTAAGCAGGGATGTGGAAGGTTGAAAAATAGGGTATACACTTGAAAAACAACACAGAAGCCAAATGTTATTATTTTCCTTTAACAGGCAGTATATTTTGTGCCTTTCATCAAAACATACAACTATTTCTGGACATAGCTTTCAAGCTTCTTAAATAGGGAGTTTTATTATTATTTATGTTACAGGACTGACACCACTTTTTCTTGCTGATTGGACCACAAGTTCTTCTATCAAATATATTGGTGCCTCCTGTGAGAAAATATGTGAATGCGTTTATGGATTCTATCATAGCTGGGTTCCCTGACATATTAAAAAATCAAGTTCCATAAAATTGGAATGCAATGACTAAACATGGAAAAAGCAATTCAAGAACATTGTATACTACAGTTACCTGTGTTGTAGTTTAACCACAGATGGCAGCTGAGCCCCACACAGCCGCTCACTCACTATCCCCCATTGTGATGGGTGAAAGAATCAGAAGGGTAAAAGTGAGAAAACTTGGGGGTTGAGGTAAAGACAGTTTCCTAGGTAAAGCAAAAGCTGCACATGCAAGCAAGGCAAAATGAGGAATTCACTTGCTACTTGCCATCGGTCAGCAGTGTAGCGTTAAAAGGCAAAGGCATTTGGCAGAAAATAAACCCTTGTGTGTTCCAGCTTGTCCTCAGATGCCAGAGGGGCTGAGGGCGGCCAGGTTTAGTTTCTGAGTAATGTCCAATTCAGTGCTATAAGTCCGGTCATGTAACTATCATGATGACAGATGCACTTATAGCACAGTGCACTCCTGGCTTAGCTGTGTTCAGTGCACAAGAATTACAAGACTTAGGGAGTTTGGTTGTGTTAAAGAACTATCACGACTAGATTAATGAGCAGCACAGTTTCTTAAAGCAACAATACAGGTCCTTTTGGATTGCCAGTGATAAATACACTGTCTGCAAAGCACATGCAAATGATAATACAGTCAACTACAACCACATTAAATTATGAAACAAAAAAGCTCTAAAGAATTCTAAGTTTCCCAGGGAAGCACTCAATACAGCTGAGTGCTCAAATCTCACCCAATAGGTGTCCCTATGGGGGGGAAGAGAGGTTCAGCCCATTGACTGATCCCAGAAGCCAGCAATGTCCTCCCTACTTGTCTATGATAGTATTTTCCCTAATAGTCTTCCTCTTTTGGGGTCTTTTTATTCTATTTTTCCTTTTAGGTGGAGCTTAAGTGACTCTAGTCATACATACCTTTACTTTGATTGGTATAAAGTTCTCTCACTTCCCTTTTAAATGTATATGCTAGAAAAAATTCAGAGTGCATGCTCCGTGGTGGGGTAGTTGCACCTTGGAGGTGGGTAACTTTGGGGATGCAGGTGTGTTTTGGTATTATAATGATATTACAATGAGAAAAGTTCACCCAGAGGACATGGTGTTGCATATCAGTACCCCAGAACTGGGCACATGTGAAATAAATCAGAAGTAGGACATTAGGTCGACAGAACTCCCATTATTTCACCTCCTTGCTTCAGTGGATTCAATGCAGGGACCAACCATTCTTGTTCCTATCGTTCCAGTTCCCTATCCCTGCAATCACAGAGCCTGGCTGCAGTGTCTCCACTCCCCTCCACCCTCCGTGTTACTTTTCAGAGTCAACATACCGTGCTCTCCTGGTGTTGCTAACATCTAATGTTGCAGGTTATGTTGCTTAGGGAACTACCATGGAACCAATTCTTTACATGTCCACTGCATTCCACCGTGGAGGTTCACCTTCCTTTGGGGGGGGGGGGTGGGGGGGTGGGTGTTATATTGATAAGTCACCTCTAGCAATCATTCCACCGGCAGGTCATTAGCCATTTTGAGGAAAGCAGTGGTCTGTCATGCATAATTATTACTTGGGAAGACAAATGCCATAACTCCAAACACACCTCCTTCCTTCTTCTTGCCCTCCAGCTTTTATTGCTGAGTATGACATCATATGGTATGGGATTTCCCTTTGGTAAGGTGGGGTCTGCTGTCTTGGCTGTGCACCTCCCAGCCTTTTGTTTACGCCCAGACTGTTTGCTGGTAAAACAGTGTAGAAACAAAAAAGGCCTTGACACTGTGCAAGTATTGTTCAGCAATAACTAAAACATCCCTGTCTTAGCAGCACTGTTTTGGTCACAAATAAAAAAAAATGCACCTTATGACCTACTATGTAGAAAATTAACCCTATCCCAGCCAAAACCAGTATGCTGAGTATTGTAAGAAATCAAAACAAATCAAAAATGCAGCTACTTATAGTGCTCTGCTGTTTGCCTTTGCCAGATGCTGAAATAAAATTACATTTAAAGGCTGATCATTCTATAGATGCAGGGAAGGTGATTATAAGCTTTTTCTGTGGATATCAGTCTGAACTCAGAACTGCAGATAAAGCCATGGGTCTTATTATAATCAAAGAAAATTATATTCCAACAAGTCAAGGTTGAATTTTGCTGCAATTAGTGTACATATAGGACCTTAATAAGGCTAGGCACTTTACATAAGAATAATGACTCAGTGGATGACCCACAGGACTTACAACTGAATCGTAGACCTTGCACAGTGAAAGAGGGCAGCAAACAGTTAGACAGAGAATAATAATAAACTTTAAAAGTTCTTTGCATTCATTAGGACAAAATCATTATGGTGATATTTCCTTCCTCATCATCTGCCTTTCTTTAGATTTGAGTATATTACTGGTATTTGTGTGTCTCTCTTTGAGACAGAAAATAGTTTTTTTAACAAAACAGAACAGTTTTCCTCAGTGTCTTTTACTGCTCCAGAAATTGCACTGGCTGACCAAAAGGCCCAGATTTACTTTTTTAAACTGAAACTTATTTCATTAGCATAATTCCAGGGTAAAGTTTTCAAATGAAAATCGTTCGAGTTGGACTTGTCCCTTCACAATAAAATCTCTGCACAGGGAAAGCTCTCAATCAAAATCCACTCTGATCATAGCCTGTCTAGGGAGAGTCATAATTTGATCAATCAGAGAAAATGAACACACTTGAACCAGTACCCTACTGGTAAATGATATTTGGAACATGCTAAAACCAGAAGTCATGAATGTAAATCGTTCCACCATCGGCCATTTGTCAGTAGTGTTACTTCCTGCATGTTCTGCAGACCCATGCTAAGGTGACAAAAGCAGCTGAAAATACTTGTCATTTTTTTTTCTATATTAATTCTAACAACCATCTTTGTACTAACTCAGTGTTCAGCATTCAGACATGATTCAAAGGGGGAAGAAGGATGTCAGAGTATAGGGTGGCTGCATTGTCATTTCAAAATGAAACTTTTTCTGTCTTGTGTCCAAGTTATTTTTATCCCAGCTAAGTTATACTGTTCTCACTGATACCACAAGAATAATCTCCATCCTGTTACCTGAAGTATTTATCCCAAATGAGCACAAACCAACAATTAATAAGCCTAATAATTATTTGTGAAGATGTGTACTACTTAATGCTATTCCAAGTAATGTAAGTGTAAATGTAAAAGGAGAGACTATTGCATATCTCAAGTTATTTAGCTGTGTGGTGGGCAGGACTGCCGATACTGCCCAGGAACAGCTGGTTGCCTAGGGTAACAAAACAGTCAGGCTGCAAAATGTTTGCTGGCTGCTTGCATGCCTATCTAGATGCCAGGCTGCAGAGATGTTTTCTTGTTTGCCTAGGTCATTAGAGCTCTTAGGGCCAGACGAGGTAATAACTAAGCCTGCTTTTATTTATAATGACCTTCTCTTTAATGGTCAAAACCAACAGCTTTTATACCACTAATGTCCTTTCTCTACTCAATTAGGTTCATTCTCTATGAAATACTTGTTGCTGGATGATGATGTGTGGCTTACAAACACGCCTATGATTAGTGGAGCCATTTGTGAAAATGGCACCTTTAATTGCACTGCAGTGGAGTTTGCTGCAAGTCCCACAGACCTCAGATGATGCTGGGGCACCACCAGCTCACACTCCTGCAGGGGCTGCTCCCACACAGAGAGACAATCATCTGCAGCATTTCTCCCTCCACTGCCATCTGCCCCAGAGGAGAAACAGATCCAGAATCTGCATTCGGCACACATTTAAAATGGTCCTGAAATGCAAACATAAAACACACACCAGGGTGTTCTCAGTTATCAAATCCAAACAGATGAAAGTCTTAATCTCTATAAAAGACTACAGCTATATCAGGGGTAAGTTTTAAGTATTAGAAAGCCACCAGAATGTTCTCATAGTGTGAAAAATATCTTCCCTGCTCACACTCAGATATCTTCATCTGTATCCTTGTTTTCTGATCTCATGGTCAATCCACTTTGGCCTGTATAAATACGTCAGATCAGTTTTGAGCTGTAAATGCTATTTCTCCATAATGCTAAAGAACTCTTCTTCCAGAGCTGTCATGATTAAAGACTACTTGTTACAGCATTCTGATATTGTAAAAAGCTATTATTTAACATAAGCAGAAGAATTATTCTGGTCATACGTCAGCTCTATTCTGGACAGGTTTTCAACTTCAGAAGATTTACTTACTGTGATGCAGTTTACGTACATATACGTACACCGTAGAAAAAGAGAGATAAGAGTGAAATCTAAATAAAAGAATCATTAACAATCCCTTCTATGCTTTAGAAAAAAAAGTCACTTTTATATGAAGACAAAACTTTGGTCATAGTGACTTTCTATAAAAGCTCAGCTGTAAATATATGTACATATATGTTTACAATGTAAACGTCCACTGTTGATGAATAGTATAAAATAACAGAGAGTACACTTTTATCTAAAACCCAAAACATGGAAATCCACTTTAGATGCTAACATGGTGTTTCCAAAATGTAGCAACCCTGCTGCTGAATCACAAGATGCCGCATTATGAAAAGAAAATGAGTTACTAGTCTTTAAAAGCTTTATATTTCAATTCTTTTTAAAGGAAAAGCAACAGTAAAAGAAAGAAAGCACATCATCTGCTTGAAATCAGAGCCTTCTTACAATACCCTAAGGCTATACTTTGCTTCCAATTAATATTTGCCCTCTTGGAATCATATACAAATAGTTTTTAAGTTCTTCATGCATAGCAAATCTGTCTAATGGTTTTCTTACCATGTTCTGCCCAGATGAAAGTACTTAATTGCTGTTACAACATTAACTTCACAAGTCTATCATTTTTGACTAGCGGTTGGCTGTTTCTTAAGCTGTACTATCACATACAAAGTGGAAAATGCAAGCAATCTAGTAAAAAATGACATTGTTAAGAAAATGCTCCTTTTTAAGCTCTTTATTATATGCTAGTAAAATTACTAGAGAAAGAAAAATGCAATGCAGCATGACATGAATTTGCAGATACCATTTTTTATGGAGGACCAAAAAAAAGAAAATACATTTATAGCCAAGATTGTATTTGCTTTAGTTATACCCTTGTATATTCCTGGCTATATACTTCCTTGTTGTTTTCTCTTTGGAAATGTGTAAAAACAGTAGCAGAGAATGCACACAAAAAGTATATGTAAAGGATGAACCAGAATACAAAGCCTACCCTTGATGGTCCCTGTTCTTACAGCAGGACTCTAAAACCTCATCACCTCTAGAAATCAAAGAAGTCTTCCAACTCACCTGCAGGAAATAAAAGCGGGTCTCTGTCACTGAAATTAAACTACATGAAATATCCATACACTGGAAAACCATGGAAATATTCACAAACAGCAAACTTGGAATAGAGGGAGAAGTTTTATTGCTCTGGTAAAGCTACTAAAACAACAAAAAGGAAGCAAGTAGCTCCAGTGTTTCCTGTTACTTTAACTCCACTTACATATAAAACCAACATGTTTTCTCAATAATTCAGTGTTCACTGAGCTACAGAGATGAAACATAAGACATGGAAGTCAGGACATCTCCAAACTATCTTATACTACCAACACTTGAACCCAATTGTCCTGCAACCTCATTAATTATTCTAAAGGCAGGGGTATGCTGGGGATTTCAGAAAGCATTTTTTAACACTGTTTACATCAAGAATGAGGATGGGAAAGAGAGAGAAGTTAAAACCGTGCAAAAAAAGTTGCACAGAGAAGCTGTTCTAGTTCAACTTCATATTTAAATGATGAATGGGCTTTGTGTTAGCACTCTATTTAGGATTGTATACATCACTGTATCTCAGTTCATCAATACTATGGAAATAATTAACTCTATTATTACTGAAGAAATTAAAATCTTGTTCTACACACTCAAAGTACCTAACTGTTGCTCAGAAACTGCAGAATACAATATACTATTATTATTTTTACTGTTCAGAATTTCGTTCATTCAACCCACCAACAAACTCCAGCATATTCAAAAGTTTAATGAATTTTCTGAAAATACAATCATTTCCTTCAGTATATCAAATGTCACACTATAAACTCCTTTGACTTAGTACGTTGCTTCTTTTTCAAGTTCAGCACCAGTATTTTGTAGGATTATCTTAAACATTTACATTTAATTAGGTAAAAATGTTTTTTTAAATGACACTATGTTAAGCGTCATTTTGGCACGTAACAAGCATGTTTTTTCATCTTTAGAAAAAAAGTCAAAAAGGTGTTTTTCACCGGTGGGGGGCAGGGAGAGAGAGAGAGTTTGATCTTCAGTAAGAAATGTCCAACAACAAATTATTTAATAAAATAGCTGTTTAATAAGATAAAATAAAAAGAGTAATATAAATAATGAATAAATCTTTTGTCCCTTCAGATACTGGTAACTCCACTTTCCTACAGCCGCTGGATGGATTTTCCTATGCCATGCTGCACACATCCCCATCATGGAGAGAGGTTGACTGTGATATGGATCACTGACTCTTCAATGTGCAATGGTCTTCTGGTTAGGATCATTACATTCCACCCCTTGATATACACACAGTTTACCTTTCCCAAAGATCTTGAAAGCTACAGGTTATGTTAATAACACACAGGTTTCTCAAGTCCTAAGTACAAGGACAAATGGAGCATATAACTCCTCAAGTACAATGTCTTCTGCAAGGCTCCCAGTACAGAAGGTTCTCCAGAAGTCAAAATATAAAACAATTCATCATTCCTAAAAAAGTGAATCCAGCACCAAACTCATCAGTTTAAGTATCTGCTACTTGACGTTGTTTGTTAAGGGACTGGGAGTCTTAACCTACATAGAAATATTCTAAGTAATATTTTTAATTCTATGTATAACTACTGAAGCTCTATTGGATACTGACATTTCATTTTCTTAAGTAGATGAATGCAGGCAAAGAATACACTAAATTAAAACTCATTGGTTCATGTGTATAGTTGTATCCTGGAATCACACAAACCTTCTCAAAAATTCTGTACTGACTACAGAGGATATAAGCATTTTGATTATCTGAGTAAAAATGCTTCTGTTCACAAGTTTAGTCTCTGAAATGTCTAGGTGTTTCAAGCAGAAAAAAAGTAGATGTAATCCTGTTCCAAATTTCACATCTTTCAAGTCTATAAATTCTTGTTTCTTGACAGACATGAAAAGAAGTGAAATCTTCCACTCATTTCAATAATTTGAATTTCATCTTTGACCTGCAGCTGAAATCAGGCAAAAACAGAGAAAAGGAAAAGGGAAAAAAATAGAGGCTTACAAGATTGTAAAGATTATCTAATTTTTTTCTTTTATTTTTAAATTAAAAACTTGCTAAGTAATCTTAAACACAGTCTTCCATCACTACTAAGTATGTCAGAATTATTCACACTTCACATAATTTATATTCAAAAATTCATAATGCTGAAAATTAGTAAACTACAACTAAGCACGAGATGTGTGTGCTAGTTTTGGCTGGGTTAGAGTTAATTTTCTTCATAGTAGCTGGCATGGGGCTGTGTTTTGGATTTGTGATGAAAACAATGTTGATAATACAGAGATGTTTTTGTTCTTGCTGAGCAGTGCTTACACAGAGCCAAGGCCTTTTCTGCTTCTCACCCCACCCCACCAGCGAGCAGGCTGGGGGTGCACAAGAAATTGGGAGGGGACACAGCTGGGACAGCTGACCCCAACTCACCAAAGGGATATTCCAGACCATGTGATGTCATGGACTGTATATAAAGCTGGGGGAAGAAGAAGGAAGTGGGGGGGCGTTCGGAGCAATGGCATTTGTCTTCCCAGGAAACCATCACACGTGATGGAGCCCTGCTTTCCTGGAGATGGCTGAACATCTGCCTGCTGATGGGAAGTGGTGATTGAATTCCTGGTTTTGCTTTGTTTGCGTGCGTGGCTTTTGCTTTATCTATTAAACTGTCTTCATCTCAACCCACAAGTTTTCTCACTTTTACCCTTCTGATTCTCTCCCCCACCCCACTGTGAGGGAGGCAAGTAAGCAGCTGTGTGGTGCTTAATTGCCAGCTGGGGTTAAACCACGACAATGTGAGAGTCCAAAAATTTTTGTGTGCTATTGTTTAGAACAACCATGTTCAAATGTCTCATCTCAACTAACATGAGGGATTAAAATCACATACATACTTGAGATCAATGCTATCTAAAAGCATTGTTCAGCTCCTGTTTCTGAAACTTTTCCCAGTTTTAAAAATATTGTGAATATATTATTGTCTGAGTAAAGAAATCTATGTTAGTATAACTCATATGGTTAACAAAAAAAGAAGACAGACATTATTACCTAAAGTTGGAGTCCAAAAGACAGAGTTGTGCTGAGAATCCTATGCTCCTTTAAAGAAAGCAAAGTATCCCTTCCCGAAAGAAATTAATACATTAACAGGGAAAGCTCTCAAGACTTCTGGGGAATCAGCACACTTGGGTGCCTCTCTGAAATGCCTCTACACTAATGCACAAAGCATGGGAAACAAACAGCAGGAGTCAGAAGTCTGTGTGCAGTTACAGGGCTGTGACCTCCTTAGGATTGCAGAGATATGATGGGACAGCTCATATGACTGGAGTGCTGCAATGGATGGTTACAGGCTCTTTAGGAAGCACATGCTGCAAAGAAGAAGAGGGTGTATTACACTTCATGTGAGAGAGCAGTGGAAGGCATGGAGGTGCATGGAGTGCATCCCATTCTTGGGACTGTTCAGGAGCATACAGTTCAAGCAGGCAGGCAGGCAGACCAACACACGTGCTGTTGTGGTGGGTATTTGCTACAGAGGTCCTGATCAGGAAGAAGATGAGGCCATCCCCAAACAACTGGAAGAAGCTTCACATTCACAGGCCCTGGTTTACATGCAGGACTTTAACCACACTGATATTTGCTGGAAAGACAACACAGCAGGGCACAAACAATCTAGGACATTTCTGAAGTGCATTGAGAACAACTTCCAGGCACAGGCGATCAAGCCAACAATGAAAAGTAGACCTCATACTTACAAACAAGGAAAAACTGTCTGTGGATGTGAAAGTTGAAAGCAGCCTTGGCTGTAGTGACCGTGAGAAGGTGGAGTTCAGGATCCTGAGAGGAACCCTTTGCCCTGAGAGGAGAGAGCACGGCAAAAAGCAGGATCATATCCTGAATTTCTGGAAAGTAGACTTTAACTTCTTCAGAGATCTGCTTGGAAGAATCCCATGGGATATGGCTCAAGAGAGAAAAGCCTCGGAAAGCTGGTTGATAACCTCCTCCAAGCTCAAAAAAGGTCCAACCCAACAAGCAGGAAATCAAGCAGAGGTAGCAGGAGGCCTGCATGGAGGAGCAAGGAGCTCCTGATTGAATTCAGATATAAAAAGGAAGTGTACAAGAGGTGGAAGGAGGGACAGATGACATAGAAATATAGAGATTCTGTTCAGTCATGCAGGGGTAGGGTTAGGAAAGCCAAAGTCCACCTGCAGTTGAATCTGGCAAGAGCTGTCAAAGGCAACAAGAAAGGATACTACAAGTACATGAACAGGAAGGAAGACTGGGGAAAACATTGCTGAATGGGGTTGGGGACCTGGTTACAAAGGACATGGAAAAAGCCAAGGTTCCCAGTGCTTCCTTTACCTCACTCTTTACCAGCAAGATTAGCCTTCATGTACGCATAGGCCCTGAGACCAGAGGGAAAGTCTGGAGGAAGAAAGCCTTACCCTCAGTGGAGGAGGACCAGGTTAGGGAGCACTTAAACAAACAACATCTACAAGTCCATGGGCCTCATGGGATGCCTCCACAAGTGCTGAGGGAGCTGGCTGACATCACTGTGAGGCCACACCCAATTAAGTTTGAAAGGTCATGTCAATTGGAAAAGGTTTCTAAAGGTTGGAAGAGAGCAAATGTCAATCCTGTCTTCAAGAAGCGCAAGAAGGAACATCTGAGGAACAATAGATGAGCCTCACACCAATCTCTAGGAAGGTGATGGAGCAAATAATCATGGAAACCTTTTCCAAATACGTGAAAAACAAGAAAGTGTTTGGGCATAGTCAACATGAATTTATAAGGAGGAAACCATGTTTAACCAAATTTACAGACTTCTACAATGAGGTGTAGATCTTGGTGGATGAGGGTAGAAAGGACGTTATTTACCTCAACTGTAGGAAGGCTTTTGACACTCTCCTGTAACATCCTCATAGATAAGATGACAAAGTAAAGGTTACACAAATGGTTGGGCAGGTGGATCAAAGACTGGCTGAACAGCCAGGCCCAGAGAGTTGCATCAGCAGCAGAAAGTCCGGTTGCAGGTAAGTCATTAATTGTGTACCCCAGGGGTCAATACCTGGGCCAATACTGTCTAACCTCATCACTAATGACCTGGGTGTTGGGAGAACATGCACCCTTGGCAAGTTCATATGTGACAAAAACTGGAAAGGGTGGCTGATACACCAGAGCATTGTGCTGCCATTCAGAGGTAGCTGGGCAGGCTGAAGAATTGGGCAGAGAGGAATCTCAGTTAGTTTAACAAAGGGAAATGCAAAGTCTTGCACCTGAGGCAAATAATCCCAGGCACCAGTACATGCTGGGGACCAACCAGTTGGAAAGCAGCTTTGCTTTCCTTTCTTTGTAGAGAAGGACCTGGGTGTCCTAGTGAGCAACAAGCTGATTATGAGCCAGCCACGCACCCTCAGCAAAGGCAGCCAACAGCCTCTTGGGCTGCATTAGCAAAAGTGTTGCCAGCAGGTCAAGGGAGGTGATCCTTCCCCTCTGTTCAGCACTGGTGAGGCCACACACACAGTACTGTGTCCAGTTCTGAGCTTCCCACTACAACAGAGGTATGGACATGCTGCTGAGTGTCCAATGAAAGGCCACAAAGATCATTAAGGGACTGGAGCATTTGCCATATGTTGACAGGCTGAGAGGCTTGACACTGTTCAACCTGAAGGGCAGCCTGACTGGGGGAATTTTATCCATGTGTATGAAAACCTGATAAGTGGGAATGAAGAAGAGGTAGCTAGACTCTTCTCAGCGGTGCCCACTGTCAGGACAAGATGACACATATTTTAAAAAAGGGAATTCCATCTAAACACAAGAAAACACTTTTTATACTGAGGGTGGTCTAACAATGGAACAGGTTGCTGAGACAAGTTGTGAAGTCTCCATCTGGGGAGATATTAAAAACTAAGCTGGACATAATCCTAGGCAACCTGCTCCAACTGCCCCTGCTTGAGAAGGGGAATTGGAATAAAGGATGTCAAGTGATCCCTACCAACCTCAGCTGTTCTGTAATCAAACCTCTTTTCTGGCTTAACTTTTAGGATGTTAATATATTATTGAAAGTACATAACTTCCAGAAAATTAATAATTTGTTCAGTTGTCTCAACTAAAATGTATAAGAAATAAAAAAATAAACACTGGATTTCCAAATTCCTAAGAATGCAGGAATACAGTAAAATAATACAGTGCAAATTTTCTCAAATTAAAATGCAAACTTTGATGCTTGAGAAAAACTATGTATTAATAAGGGTATTCTATGATAAGTGGCTTATCAAAAAAAATTATTTAGTATTCATTCCAATAAAACTAATTGCAATTAATTTATTTGCTGTGCCTATCAATGTAACAAACACTTGATTTAGCATAAGTTAATAAATATGTAAATTAAAAGTTACCAAAGCAGGGAAAAAAAAAAATCAGATGTTAACAGCACTCCATTTCCTTTGGTATTTTGTAAATACTTTAACTTTTGTGGTTTGGAAACTTCATCACCTTCCTGTTCCATGGTGACTTGTCCTTGTTTGCTGCTCTCATTAGTACATCCAGACATATGCACACTAGGACTGTATACCAAATCAATACATCTACACAGCTAGAAATGGAAAAATCTTACAGAAAAGGAATTCCATTGTCCTCCCTCTGTGCATTACAGAAATATCTTTATTTGAACAACTGATCTGTCATAACAAATCAAAATCTTACCAGGTCTTTGGTTACATAAACTTAACCATTCTTACAAATATCAAAATCTAGCTTCACTGTTGGACTTGCAGCTAGATTAATGATCATGATTATTCACAGCCACTGTATTCTGGAAAAAATACTGGCGATATTTTAAAGATAAGAAAAAAAAATCTCGCTACTTAAAAACAGGATTTTTATCATTCTGAGAAAAATAATCATGTAAAAAGAAGTGAGGAAACAGAGATACTGTCTCAACGCAGGAAGTTTGAAGCAATTAGCAATAATTGAAAAGAGGTTCCCTAGGCTTACAGATAAAAGTTGTATAAGGTGAACTCTAAAAATAAAAGTATGGAAAACACTCCAGTGTGAGAATGGTCTCAGGGAGCCCAAAAATTACTCAGAAAAATTACTCAAGAAAAAGATTAAATCAGATGTGTAGCATAGTAAAAAGTTGTGAAGTTAAAGGTATTTGTCCAACTTTTACTCTACTACAGTTGTGTGTGTACATGCATACTAGCACAGAAAGACTTATTAAGAGCCCATTTCTATTTTTAGAAAATTTCCTTACCATTATTTGTATTGTTTGACAGAACACATGTAGTGGAAAACATTCTTGCTCTTTCATGTTGGCCACAAGATCTATCACTTGATGCTAACAATGATGCAATAGAAATTATTAGATTATATTACAGACCTTATTTTCCATGTCCATCTCCCTCTTGTGAGCTTTCTGAACTCAATTCAAATATGGGTTTCAAAGAAATTCCATCCACCCTTAAAGTAAGCAATGCTGGGCCACTCCTAAAAATGGCCTCAGCTTTTCCTTTTAGCTAAAAAGTCCTCAAAGCACTCCATTACCTCAGAGTCTGCACACACTACCCACATGCTCAACTCTAAATATACTTAAAAATTAGCACAGACCTAAGAGAAAGGCCTTGGAGTTGGTACCCAACATTGAAGCATCAGGCATTCCTGACGGCTTGAAAATATTACCTTTTCTCACACTGGGTTAGGATGCTCCATCTGCAAAAATCAAAACCTACCAGTTTCACTCTCAAAGGAGAACTGGGAAGATGAGTTCATTAATGTTTGTTAAGTAATCAGAGACTATGCTGATAAGCACCTTGGAAAAAAAAAAACAAAAAAAACAAAGGAATTAATAATTTCAGGATCCATTTGATGTGCAACAAATAAGTAAAGCCACATAGTGAATAATGGTGATCAAAGTAAATATTGAACATCTTTTTCACAATGCAGGAGTTTAGCAGCAAATACAGTATCTGACCATGTAATTAAGAATCCAAGGTCATTCTACTGTTGTTATAGAAGTTGTTGGCTAACATCTCCTTATTGGTAAGTACTTGGTTTTGCAATATTAAGAGCCTTACTTTTTCAAGTGTGCCTTTTGCAAATGGAAGTGTAAATGTAACGTATTAGAAGCTGGGTTACCTTATGTGCTACCTTTTAGTCAACATGTTCTCTTACAGTGCTCATCCACAGAGAGCTGAGTCTTTATTTCAAACTGAAGTAGATTCTGCTTTGAGCTCTAGAAAACCTGGGTCTCTGCTCATCCAAAATAGCAGCCATTTCATAAGCATTGCATGTATACGTTCGACAACCTGCTTCTCTAGCAGGTTTCCCCTATATGGATAATGCAAGCAGTAAACCTAGCAAACACCTGAAAGATGCTTTGTTAATTATCAATAGCTAGTCACAGCCTGGCACAGAGAATGGGTGACAGAATCATGCACCCTCACAGTGTGTGGGGAGAGACTGGGCCTCAGCATGACTATTTCACATTACTAAGGCATTATAAAAGGAAGAAAAAAACAGAAACATAATGACATACAGCATCAGACTGAGTCTCTACTCTTTAATGAATTTCTATTTTTGGTGTATAATTTCTAAAGTTTCATTCTGTCTTTGTTTGAGGACTCAGCTATGATTACATCTGGCACAAAGAAACTTTATTCCTTTGATATTCCTTTTTAATTATATGTCCTATGATTGCCAGTGAAATCATTATATAAACCAAAAGGAAGCTTCACTGCATCTCATTGTATTGAACACATGGTTGTGTTATTGGATCATTACTGCAGTATACGCTTAACTTATGATCACTGCTTATTCAACAATGAGATTAGACCACTACGTGATCTTGCATTGATTTACTATTAAAGCCAGGCTGCTTTGAAGGACTGTGTGACAGCAAATTTTAATTCTAATCATACAACTAACAAAGCTGTCCACAAAAAAAATGTTTTCTATACCTTACTCTTAAATTTTATTTTTCTAGTTCTATTAAAATATGTATTTTATGTAGTATACTATAACAAAGTATATTTCATAAAAATCAAATTTCACAAACTTCATTAAATGGTCTAGCAGTGACTAACAAAGGCAATAAAGACCAGTGAAACTATTTTAATTACATGCTTTCCACATTGCTGTCTGTGTCAAATTCCAGAGACTCAGGAACTACAAACAGCAATGGATTTTTTGACAGAGATTTTTGACAGAGAAGACGTAATTGTGTTTGCCCTTGAATTTGCTAGGGGCTGATCAATGCAACAAATTAAGGACTCTTGAAAGGAAGGATCTTGTCTTCACTAATTAAATATAATGCCATAGTGTTATCAGTATCCCATTCCATGATTGCTTAGTCAAGTCAACTTTCAGACAGACCCTTTCTAACACAAAGGTGTGTTAAAAAGGATTTACCAGGCTTGCATGTGCCCAGTTTCCTAAGGAAAGTGAATTTACTTTCTAGTAACTTTTGAATGCTGACTCTTTTTAATCAGAGAAGTAATTCTGGAAATGAACATACACAGCACACAGACACAGGAATATTCTAACAGCCAGTTAGGACAAAAGGTTACAGTCAGAAAAAACAGCCACACCAGACACTTGCTTGTATGTTTCAAAACAGATCTAGCTGAGAAGAAATAAAGGGGGGGTGGGGGGCACGGACACACCAACAAAAGAAAAAGAAAGCATAGCAGTCTATGTTTCTTGTTGAAGCAGCTCTACTCCTTAAAATATTAAATATTCAGATGGCTAGACAGACCAAGTCTATCTTGTAACATAATCAACAGGCCACTTAGCAAGTGCTTGGAAAGTCTGACTAATCATCTAAATCAGAGACTCTCAAGAGGTGAATGTTTAGTTCATATTTCAGTATTGACTTTCCTTGAACCAAATCTCTCCTCACATGGAATTCCGTCCTATGAAAAACCTTCCTGCCCAAATGTTTCTCAAAACATTTGGCATAGACCCGAGGGGGGGGGGGGGGGGAAAGCGCCACAAAAATCCCAACAGAATACAACTAAGTGGCATTTTCCTACCAAAAACAGAAGTGATGAAAATTTACAATCAATGATCATAGAGACCAGTTGAAACAACAGAAATTAAATATAAGGTACCATGTAGATGGAAATTATTAATCCCTCAGGTTTACTTCCTAATATCCCATTTTGTTTTGATTTGACCTGTAGTAAATTAAATTGATTTTGTGTTTTCCCCAAGTTGAACCTGTCTTTTGCCCATGACCGTAAGTGGTGAGTGATCCCTCCCAGTCCTTGTCTTGACCCATGAGCTTTTCTTTATATTTTGTCCTCCTCCACACCTGCAAAACACAGACTGTGCCATGAAAATAGCTCAACTTTTCTACACACCTGTATTGGTTTTGTGTGGCAAGGTTTTGGGGGGGGGGGGGGTGTGTTACAGGGGTGGCTTCTGTAAGAAGCTGCTGGTAGCTTCCCCTGTGTTCGAGAGAGCCAATACCAGCCAGCTCTAAGATGGACCCGCTGCAGGCCAAGGCCGAGCCAATCAGCGATAGTGGTAACGCCTCTGTGGTAACATTTTTAAGAAGGAAAAAAAAAAGTTGGGATGGTCAGAAACAGCCGCTGGAGAGAGGAGTGAGAACATGTGAGAGAAACAGCCCTGCGGACACCAAGGTCAGTGCAGAAGGAGGGGGAGGAGATGCTCCAGGTGCCAGAGCAGAGATTCCCCTGCAGCCCGTGGGGAAGACCATGGTGAGGCAGGCTGTGCCCCTGCAGTCCAGGGAGGTCCACAGTGGAGCAGATCTCCACCTGGAGCCCATGGAAGACCCCACGCCGGAGCAGGTGGGTTCCCGAGGGAGGCTGTGACCCCGTGGGAACCCCGCGCTGGAGCAGGCTCCTGGCAGGACCTGTGGATCTGTGGAGAGAGGAGCCCACGGAGCTGGTTTTCTGTCAGGACTTGTGACCCCGTGGGGGACCCAAGCTGGAGCAGTGTGCTTCTGAAGGACTGCACACTGTGGAAGGGACCCATGCTGGAGCAGTTTGTGAAGAACTGCAGCCCGTGGGAAGGACCCACGTTGGAGAAGTTCGTGGAGGACTGTCTCCCTTGGGTGGGACCCCACTCTGGAGCAGGGGAAGAGTGTGATGAGCCCTCCCCCTGAGGAGGATGAAGCAGCAGAAAATAAAATGTGATGACCGTAAACCCCATCCCCGTCCCCCTGTGCCGCTGGCGGGGGGGCAGGGGTCGGTAGAGAAATCCAGGAGTGAAGTTGTGCCGGGGAAGAAGGGAGGGGTGGAGGGAAGGTGTTCTGAGATTTGGTTTTATTTCTCATTACCTTACTCTGGTTGATTTGTAATAAATTGAGTTAATTTTCCCCAAACTGAGTCTGTTTTGCCCGTGATGGTCATTGGCGAATGATCTCTCCTGTCCTTATCTCAACCTGCAAGCTCTTTGTTATATTTTTCTCTCCCTTGTCCAGCTGAGGAGGGGGAGTGATAGAACGGCTTTGGTGGGCACCTGGCGTTCAGCCAGGGTTAACCCATCACGACTCCAAACTATTCAAGAACTTTTCTAGACTGTCTTAAAGATGAGTTGTTACTTTAAAAGCAAAATGTCTCTACAGAGGTACAAAACAGTAAGAATTTGAACAAAAGAGACAACCTATGTGGCAGTGTTGAGTAAAAACAGGAGATGTAGAGGGAGGATGTGGTTGTTAGGGTTTTTTTCAGTTGTTTTGAAATAAAGATCTTTTCTGGGTTTAATCTTTTATGCAATCATTAAAATTGTATTCACAGTACAAGATTGGTAATCAGTTTTGTTTTTCTGAGTAAAGAACTTTTTAGAGCTTGTGTTTAACTACGGCATATGAAAGAATCAAAAGAATGAAATTTGATAACTGTCCAAAAATTATTTTTTATGTTCTCCCCTTTTTGGTCTGATAAATAGTCCTAGATGATATTTGATTGACAATAGTAAGCCTGCACATCTGTGCTTCCATTCACTGTAGCATTTTGAATTAGAATTTTACTTAATGATGACAAGATTGGATAATTCTATAATTCTTCAAATGGAACCATTATTTGCAGTCTTGCATAACATACTGGTGATGAGTTACAATTATTGCATAGGCTCAAAAGCCCATTACCCAGCAGCTTCTGGGTCACATCCAACCTGACTTCAACAGATATGCACACTTAAATGACTTTTTTTTTTTTTAATCTCTTGTTAATAAACACTTGCTTCCATGGGGAAAAACAAACAAACTTTCAGAAAAGCTGTGAACAACATAGCCATGAGATACACAAAATGTTCTAAATGAAAAGGTTTGCAGCTGTGAAAGCACTAGTAGGTACAAGTCTTTCTTTTGGATATAACTTTGATGTTAATTTTAGAGCTTGCAGTGTCTTTGATACTGTCTCCCCATAGACATCTTTAAATTGCATAGCAGTCCTCAGTGATTAATTGCCTTTCTGAAAGTGCTGCATCACCTGAAGAAGATGACACATGCTTAACACAAAGAGAGTACAGAATAATGATTTCAAAGGCAATGTTTTGAACATGGTACTACTGCAATGATGAATCACAAGATGGTATAGGCAGCTCAATGCCAGCCCACAAGTTTTTTAAACCAGCTCCTAAATCTTAGCAGTTGACTAAAAAAAAAAAAAAAAACACAAAACCCAACCTCTCTTCATTTATAATGGTCTGTTTTATATAGTAGACACGCTAACAGTTTGGAAAAAAAAAAACCTGAATTTCATGGCATAATCTCACTGACTTCACTGGTAGTGAGAATTCATCCAATAGTAGACTCTAAATATTATTTGTAATTAATGTTTAGGGAACTAATGAAGGTTGGTTACTCAAGGTAAGTTAATGGTAACCACTGGTTACATTAAATCTGCTACAGCTTAACATTTGTATAACATATGAAATCTGATATCTCTGGTGGTTAATATTTAAAGCAAGCTGCCTGTTTAAGAAGACCCCAAAGTCAGAGCTTCACACTGGAATCAATGGAGTTATTCAGTATTTGGATAAGTAAACTTTGGCTGGGAGGGAAAAGACATTAAATTCCTGGAAATCAGGTCACAATCAATAACAAAATACTATTTCTAAGAGCAGATCTTAGCAACTGATCCAACCTATACTTCTGTAGTACGCTCAAAGCTCAAACTGCATGCTTGTTTTTCTATGATTGTAATTAAGATTAGTGCTGTGAAAATGAGCTTTTTACCTTCATTCCAAATACTTCCCTGTTAAAACCATAAAAATATTTTCAAGGCTTCTGTGGATACTTCAGCAGAGATATGCAGTCAGTGGCAGAGACATCCCAAGACAGATGCTTTTACAACTTACTGTATTTATTTTAAATTTATAGTTTCATTGTTGTATGCACATCCATGAAGGTTTTGATCTGAGCGGCCTCCTCAATCAACAAAAATACATTTCCAGTACCAATTTTATGATGTCAAATTTTAATGTGTCAACACCCTGCTTGGTATGTAATTGTGACATTCTTCAGAGAAGTTGGAATCTGCTTTCTTCATTCATTCAGCAACAGTGACAGTATTCCACTAGTGTGGAACATGTAGTTATTCTTTAGTTTCTTTCTTTTCTTCTGAAGAATAGACATACACATTAAATACATTTATGCACATAAGTTCACCAATGCAAATGCTGCTTGATACGTGTTCACAGTCACAAAGGTAGGAGGCATGTATTAGCTTTACTGCTTATAATTTTTACTGCTGAAAAAAGTCTGAGGTCTCCATTTAGTACATGTGGTATTTTGACTTAAGTTATCTAGTGTTTACAATAAGCTTTACATGAAGTTTTTGTTTATAGCTTAATAATAAAATGAATCTTTTTCCATCTTAGTCACTTTTATATACATCATGGAGACACCTGATCTGAAGTTACATAGACAAATAGGCATGCTGAAGGAGGCTTATTTATATGATAGGAATAACTTTCTTTATGTTTCCTTTTCAAGGAGAATTTTTCTCTATGAAGCATTTTGCAAGCTGGGCTCAATGTAATGATGGGCAAATTTCAAATTCAGGGTTTGAATTCAGATTGCTACATGAAATACATCTTTTAGTAATGCCAGCTCCTCAGTTATTTCTCTAGCTCATCTACATAATTTCAATATATATTAACACGTATTGAAAAACATGGTCCTGAATAATTACTTGCACTTCTTTCAAAAACAACAATACAATTTTCTGGCTTGGTGAAATCTCTGAAGTTGGGAAAATGTTCATCTACATAATCTGCCAAATCTCTGCTATTTAGTCCTAAGTGGCATTTATTTTTCAGAAATTTTGTCTTGTAAATTCAAAAATGGATAGAAACCTATAACAGTATTTAGCTTCCATAGCAACTTTCCCCCAACCATAACGTCCACAGTGTTTTTCACAAAGAAGCCTGTCAAGTTCCAATTTGTTTAGCTGCTAGTTTTCCCAACACATTATTTATAAGTACAGCATAATAAATTGGAAATACTACATTACCTAAGAAAATGCAGTCAGATAGAGATGTTTCTCATTAGTAACCTGCTAATTTGCTTCCTTAAATCTTTACTTCTTAGAGATGCTGTAGGTGAGATAAAAGGTGATATCATTCACATTTATGGCTCATGTCTACATGAGTAGTTTACATACCATTAGTGTGGATGAATTTGTACCTACGTTGTATGTACATTGTTTTTTCCAACAAGTGATTAAATATAGCAAAATTTCCTTGTAGGTTTTCCAAGGTGTTGAAAATTTTCTAGGGAGATCATTTAGTGTTATACAATAGATGCAGTTTTATAGGCACAGTTTTCATCCAGCCTGTGTTTATTCTGCACATGTCTGGGGAAGAAAAAAAAGCAACCACAAAAACAAAGAAAAAAAACCCAGCCCCCCCAAACCCCCAACCAAATAAAGAAACAATCTCCCCCCCCGAAAAAAAAAACCACAAAGTGCAAAGCAGCAAAATATTAAACCTACAAAAACATGTTTTAAAGTAGATTAGCAATTTCTGCTACAATATCCCTGCACATTAAGGAGAAGCATATAGTAAGACAACTGAGGTATTTGATTTTCTGAATAGAGCCAGGAAGTCCTCATTAGTTAATTGCCCAAATGCAGGAAACAATCCTTCAAACATCATCTGGGTGATTTAAAAAAATCTGACAATCTGACAATTAGAGTATAGAAAAATATTAATTTATTTCCTGATCTACTCTACTTATTTAGCAGGCATTTCATCTCAGAGAGATATTTTAAAATATTTTGAAGGATAGGACTTCACTGATGTTACCACCAGCCAGCTAATCTCACAGAAGTTAAAAATCACCTAGGAACATGGCTAGTTTGGTATACTTGAGGTATGATCGAGGTATACTTGAGTTTTCTGGATTGGTGACATTGAAAGTTACATATTAAAAAATTAGATTTGCAAGTTAAAAAAAAGAAATCAGACATATATCATCAGCAGGTATAAAATGTTATAAATTCTTATTACCCAGCAAGAATGCACAGATTTGTTTAGTTAAACTTTACAGGACTCATGAGTATTTAGATTTGATCCAGTTCTCCAACAAATTTAAGTAGTTTTTGATAACATCACAAAAGTCCATTATTTCTTCAGTAGAAGAGACATGCATGTGGCCCAGACTAAATGGCATTTCCTGTTACAGCAAAAATTCTTTTTCACTTGCATACAAATAAGTACGGATGATGCAGTGATGTCAGACTTAAACAGCAAAGATGGTCAGAATTTAGGTAATTTAGTTAATTCCAGTGGCAGTTGCTTTCAAATGCATACAGAGCAGAGAATGGCACCTCAAAGTAACAACATCAATTTGCTAAAAAATGGCAAACAGGTCTTCTGTGATTGACAGCACAAAAAGTTTTAAGTGTCAGATACTATATGAACAATCTGCACAATATATGGCATAATTTCAGTTTAGGATTAATTTACAGGCCATTTACTCTCCTATATTATACTTCTTTGGGTTTTTTGATACCTGGATAGGACAACTGAATTTTGTAATTAATAGTAACAGTGCATACTGAATATTTTAAAGATGTTAGAATTATTTTCCTCCTTCCAATTTTTTTTCATTATTTATAGGTAAACAGAGAAAAATCAATACAGCTAATGCAAATTGCTGTGGCTCTAAGGAGGTTAGCAGGTTTGCCCTGGTTTAAGACAATATCCTCTGGACTACTTCATAACCCCAGTGATTTAGTACACAGAAATGCACACACGCATGAATCACTACCTGCTCCACAAGGTCAGGTGGAATACTCCAAACATTCTTACGAAAAATTAAAACGAAATCATCTCAGTTTCTGAAGTGAAGAAAGCAAAAAAAAAACCATTTCCCTTTCCCTTTTAAGTTCCAGATATGTTCCTTGGAGTTGACAACTCAGGAATTATCTTTACTCTGAACAACCACACATGACATATTTAGAGTCTCAAGTTGTCTACACAAATGGTTTCTTGTTTTGTATACAAAACTTGCATTAATTTATAGCCATATTCCCAATAGCTGAAGCATATAGTAAAATGCAGATTTATGATGTAAAAATTTGTCTTCAGTTCTGTAGTACACACTGTCAATGAGACTGTCCAAATGAATCATTGTAATGATTAAAAAAAAAAGGACTCATGTGGTGCCTTGACCTTGGGTGGGTGCCAGGTGCCCACCAAGCTGCTCTATCACTCCCCTCCTCAGCAGGATGGGCAGGAGAATATAAGATGGAAAAAAACCCAACTCATGGGTCAAGATAGAAGCAGCCTGACAAAGCAAAAGCAAAGGTTGTATGCAAAAGCAAAGGAAAACAAAAGATTTTACTCTCTACTTCCCATCAGTACACGATGTCTGGCCACTTCCTTGGAAGCAGGGCTTCAATATGCATAGTGGTTGCTGTGGAAGATAAACGTTATAAATAACAAATGCCCACCCGCCTCCTCCTTTCTTTTAGCTTTTTTTGCTGAGCAGACATAATATCATATGGAATATCCCTTCGGTAAGTTTGGGTCAGCTGTACTGGCTGTGTGCCCTCCCAAGATCTTGCCCACCCACAGCCTGCTGGTGATGGTGGGGAAATGGAGAGACAGCCTTCATGTTGTGCGAGCACTGCTCAGCAGTAGCTAAAACACAAGTGTGTTATCAACACAATTCTAGCTACCAATACAGTGCACAGCACTGTGAGGGCTGCTATGGGGAAAATTAACTCCATCTCAGCCAGACCAAATACAACTTTATAGACTGTAGCTTTTTTTTGAAGAGTGCAAAATAAACACTAAAAATTTTATCAGAAAATAACCAAAAATAAACAATCAGAATGCCTAGCATCTGCCTAAATATTGGATATCAGTGTTCATGCAAACATATGAAACAGTAAGCTCCATCTCTTTTAAAACAAATGCACCTTTCTTAACATGCTCAGTTTCTTTTAGATTTTTTTAATAAACTGTAGTCAATGTGAGTTTTAATTACCATTGCCAATTTATTTGTGGTTTGCTGCTTTTGAATGGCTCACCTGAAGCAATAATGCTAATTGTGTCTCATACTGCCTACTCCAGTTTACTCTGCAAAATATCTGGTTATTTATAGAAATGATCACGGTACTCTTTCTCTGGGAGTTAAGGTGGAAGCAGAATCCAGTAACTTAGTAGCAATAAACTGGAATGGGTTTTGTCCCTGTGGAGCACCAAAACTACAACTATACCTAGTCTGTGGGCCTGCAGTCTGTTCTGGTTTAGGTCCAGTGTTTACAGACAGCTCATAGCTCAGAGGTGATCTGAATAGACAAGTTATGCAAACTGGAGATCAAGATATGAAATGCCAGCAAGCATGTTAAACCAAAATTATACCTACAAGGTTAGACATAGAGAAGAGTAGAGTGACTATGCCACAGCAGACAAGAGAAAAGTATGAGGGTCATGAAGGTAGAGGAAAAGAACAGGAGCAACTATTATGTCAGTACACTACAGAGAAAGTCCAGGCAAAATTTGAGAAAGCTCCCTTGATGTTTGAAGGTCCCATCTTCCACAGGTCCCACTTGCATTTCATGCCATCAGCTATCATCTGCAGGCAGCTCTCTCACTTGGTAAAGACCACAGGTCTCAGAGCCTCGAGAGTGGAATTTCTGTTCCCTGTCTTTAAATTTCATTAAACTTGATCTTAGCAATTCATTTTGTACAGTGATGTGCTAACCCTGTGCAATACTTCCTTACACAGACAGACTTATCTAAGAATTTAACACAGGTGATTAGATACCTGCTACACTGTGTTTTTAGAACAGTGGCATAATAGCTCCTGTTCTCTGAAACCTAAAGTTCCCATTTGCAAAAAAAATTTCTGATTAAAACCCTAGACTATCCCCTTTTCAGATCCTTAGATCAAACACAACTGAGAATTCAATCTCCATGAACAAAGTTTCAACAAATATTAAGTTAATGTTTCTCTATACCATGGATATTTTTCTTCTTGATTGGACTGGACTGTTGAAGAGTGTTTTATAAAGCCACATTACGGATGTACTCCTATTATTCATAGTCTCAAACCTACAATCTTTGTAGAGTCAAGAGTATTATTAAAATCACTGTAAGACAAATGTCCAATGAACAAACTTCAGATATACAGAATGCATTCCTTAATTCTATTGAAGTCAGTGTACCTTTCCTTGGGACACAGTCCTGAGTCATGTGAAAAAGACTTAATTTCATTGTAGCATTACTATGATCTTATTTAGCCAAGTTTGTCTCCAGGTCTATTCAACTAAACGGACACTATTAGAAAGAGTAAACAAGATAAGCTCTAACATGAGCTTTGTCCTCTTTCTTACCTACTTTCTGTTATCTTGTCTGTACTAAAATGTGGACTGGAATGCACTAGGAAATGTGGACACATTTCTGTCATGCCACAAGCTAGGTATCATTTCATTCTGGCTTGAACAGGCTATCGTGGCATAGGTTATGTATTATTTAATTTTGGCATGAACACTTTTGTTGGATGCAAATTTTCACTTCATTTTTTCCAGCAGTGCAACACAATCATTAGGTGCCTTCTCCTATCTAGAATTCTGACCTGAGTTTTTTGAGTTTTCTATTTTCTCTTCCTGATTTGAAAAAAAAAAAAGTGCAACTTTCTCCTAACATTACTCTGTCACTTCAGATTCAGAGTGTAGAGCAGTATACTCAAAAAAAACCCCAACAAACCCAACCCAAAACCCAACCCCCAAAACACAAAACCAACCAACCAACCAACCAAAACCTACCACAATTTAAAAATCTAGATCAAAATTGCATAATCATCAGGTTCATTTCAGGGTAAACTGGTTTACACTGCTAATTCCCCTCACCATACTTTCAACAGTGAGGTATATATTTTTCTTCATTCATCTTACAAGGTATGATTAGTGATGACATTTTCATGCTTTCACTAGTTAGGCTATATTCCCTGAGCTGTGCATTATTTGTAACATTCTGCTTTTTGTTTTTCATTATCCTTTACACGGATTAAAACACATTAATATGAATGTCAAGCACTGATCTGCCTTCCTCTCTGTGTGGCCCTATATTGCATGCCAGTAACAGTGAAGAGTCTGGCCATGATTTAGACTGAATTTAATGGCACCATGACACATTTGGAAGAGGTTAGAGTCCATTGAAGCATTTCTACGCAGCCACTCTGTGTTGAAAGACACTAAATACTGCCTAATTCTTTACTCTGCCCTATGTATCCTAATAATCTTGTGTCAAAGATGATTGATGATTAGGAAACAGCTACCTCCCGTTGCCCCAGCAATGTACATTTCAATTCAAGAATCTTTAATTCACACGTAGTGTATGGTTATGTGATACAGAGTTTCATCAGCTTTATGCAGACATGTAACATCTACAGTGTCAAAAATTCAGTTGACAGGAAAAGCTGGGCACTGCAATGCTTTGACATCCTGTCATCTGGTCCATGATCCAATAACTGAGATTCCAGGATTCTAAGTGATGACTGGCTTTTGCACACAGATGTAAAGAGATAACTACAACCGCTTTGTTTCTTTAAGGAAGGGATTGTCTGAGCTTGTATTTTGTAACCATCAGCATTGCTGTTGTTTCAAAGAAGATGTACTAGACCTGATAGTTTAGGTACAAATTTTGGCCTTAAAGTGTACCCAGCTTTGTTATATTCTACTGTTTTAGCTTGCGTCATGCATACCTTTGATGCATGTATGTATGTAATATTTTATTTAATGTAAGTGCCAAAGTTCAAGAATTGCAAATGCAAATGAAGCCATGCTCTTGTGCGGGGAAAACAAACAAACAAGTTCCATAAAGCAAATGCTGATAACGGTGATATAAATGAGCTACTGGCTCACCAGAAAGTGTGATGTGCTAAGAAGGTCCATCACAACCTAAAAAAAAATTAGGTGAGTGGTAATGGTGCTAAAGAAAGAAGATCTTTTCTTAAACTTAATCTCTGGGGATTTTTTTGTTTTGGGTTTGGGGTTTTTTTTTTCAGAATTCATTCTCCAGATACAAGGTCACATTGTTAATGGAGGCTTTAGTTCACTGAAACACAAAAATTATTTCTCCTTCTCTTTTCCTTAAGATATGAGTATTCCAAATTCTTTTCCTTGATATAAAAAACAAATTCCAAGGCTCCTTCTGATAAATACAAAGTCAAAAATACTCTTTTACAAAACAAGAACAGAAACAACCCACACAGCTGTTTTCTAAGGAGGATAAAATATGCCTTCCATAATGAACAATTCTCTTTCAACTACCAGCATCCTATCTGAGTAATGCATTTGTAAGTGCTCCCAAGGGAGAAGACTAGACTACTTAGCTTCTATTTAGAGGAAGAAAAAACATAGCAAAGGCTAGTGGAAGACCTACCAACTTTCATTCAATCATCGTTTAATTCGCTCCACAAACAATTTCAGAATTATTGCCTGGCCACAGAGTCAGAGTTTCTGAAAGCCCTACGAGGCAGCTGCATGATTCTCCAGCACATTCACTCAGCCGAAGCAGGAAACGATGGCCCTCAGCAGGTTTCCGTGCTTCAGTTCAGGTGTCACAGGCAGAGTCTGCGAGCCACTTCTGATTGGTGTCACAACCAGAAGAAGAGGCTGGGCCCATCCAGGGATTCAATCAGTCAAAATTTGAACGAGCTATAGCAGTTATGCTTTCCCCCACGTGCTCTCAGAACTTGTCCTGCATCAGCAGGAGGGCAAGGAGGATGGGAAGGGAAGATAAAGAAGTATCTCAGAGGCTAGGTAAACAGAAAGGTAATGCTCTGAATTTTCATTTTGATTTCACTTTCAGCAGCTGGATTTATGTCTAACTAGTATTGTTATTATAGCTGACAAGTAAGCCCATATGGAAAGCCTTCTAAAGGAATTGTGGTCAGCTCAGATTAAAAGTGAGACAGGAGGCACTGTGCACAGATCCCATGGACACCTGTGAACAAAACAGAGTAGGCAATTAGGCATGGTTCTTCCTCTCTTCCTCAGTCCCCCTTAGCAGAAGCAGTAAGATAGCCACCTGCACATGGTTTGTTTGTGGTTTTTTCCCCCACAGTTTTCTCAGTTCGAAGAGTCTTACTATTCCCATTTTATTTCTCTTCTTAATAAGTTGTTTCTCTTTCTACTACACTGCTTTTGTGATCTGACATCAGTTTGCCCTGTCTCTACTACTTTTGATTAGCCTACTTCAGATGCGCTCAGAAACTCTGAGCCTTACAACTCTGGAGCTGAACACAAGGCAGAATGCTACAGAGATGCCATGCTAACCTTAAAACAAACTTACTCACCCCTTCTTCTCAGAAGTGAAAGTCAACCTATCACTTCCAGCAAAACAAATCTCCTGGAGTCAGAAACTTTATTATATTCTTTCCCCCTCCCTTATAAACAGGGAGAATAAAAAAAATTATAGTCTCTAATTAATATCACATTGAAACTCTCTCTCACCAAGATGCAACGAGGTGACCTACAATTTTACACATGATAATGCACTACAGTTCAAGAGTTGCAGCGGTGTAGTGTAGTAGTGTTTCTGTATAATGTATGAAATCTGGATTTGAGATTTCTAGCAATTAATGTACAATACATAACTTCCAACATTTAATTTGGTCATTTTAAACTGTAGAATATAGAGAAACAGATAGTGTCAAAATATGTGTTTGGAGTATCATGGAGTTCTCTTCTCAAAACACCAGGCAATTTCCATGATATGCAACAAAGATCTTGAGCTATAAGGTTTTGCTTGACCACTTCATTGTAATGGGCTACTTATTATAACTTATGACATACTCCCATATAACTAGTCAAATTTATCCTTGGCACAAAGCCAGTGGCTTGCATAGCTTTGCTCTAAGGATAAATTAGGAGCCTTCTGACATGTACTGTCAGCATTAACACCTCAAAACAGTTGGTTAAAATGAGAAGGAAAGTGCATTCACTGTGGATGGAACTGAAATGCAGTGAGTAAGCACAAATAATGCTTACAAATAATGTTTATCAGTGCAATGGTCCACTGACCATATAAGTTATTCTTTAATATTTCTTCTTCCTTTCTAAAGAAAAAAAAAAAAAAAAGAAAAAAAAATCCAGTTCCTTCATTATTTTTTACCTCATCACAATAGCAGTCCCTTTAACTAAGGGGAAAAGCAACATTGTTTCCTTTGGTGGATTACAGAGCAATATATTTTTTGATCCTTATTAGAATTTTGCTATGACTCGGAAATTTAATCTGTTCATGCATATTTATCCATTTTTAAAGATCATCTAATGAAAATTGCCTCTCACCTTGATTAAAAAGACCTTTCAGTATCTAAACTTATACTAATAAATATTAATCTGCATCCCAACAGGAAATCAAAACTGTCTTCTAATTTTTTATATGGGTTCCCCCTTCTTCCTCTAATTGTTATTTTGCAGACATTCTATAATTTATTTATTTTTTTATTAGCAGAGTGATAGCATAGCCTTCAAGCAGACAACTAGACTTCTCTCTGGCACCTCACAGCCCTTTAGTTTTGTAAACAACTCAAGTCTCACTTGTAACTTCTTAACTGATTTCATTTGTAGACTGTAAATGTTGTTTGCATATTACTTCAAATGGAAGAATTTAAATGAAGTGACAGAAATAGGCTCAGCACTCTGCAAACTGAGATCCTTCCTGCTTCCTAGCTGGCTTTTACTCAAAATCCAATTCTATCCTGTGTTCTTCTTGTGAAGTGTATATTGAGTTCAGAGGGAATTAAACACTTTTGTGTGGGCTTAGAGAAAAGATTCAGCATTATGCAAAGCTTTCCATGGAAATACTGCCACAGGCTAGGTCTTGAAGGAGGAGCTGCCCACTCAGGTAGTAACTGTGACATTTGGTATAACCTATTGAAAACCAGTAAAAATGCAATAAAACATTTTTTTTCCACATTTACTATCTCCTTCTACTTCTCTTAGGATGCAGTTTAAAATACCGAGAAATTTAGCATAGAATTTTAAATGCTTAAACCCATTTAAAATATAAATTAGCATCTACAGAAAAAAAGCTGTACCTTTTTGTAAGTACACAAAGACCAGAACATAATAGGAATGAAAAGCAGGGAAGGCAGGCAAGATAAACTATCACCAAGGGAAGAAAAACAGCTGGAGAACTAGGGAGAGCTCAGGAAGAATAGATCTCAGTTGTTTTGAGCCTCCGCAGAACTTTCCAAGGGCAATATCTAACAAAAATAACCTTTGTCTATGGAAAAATAACACCTCCAAAAGCAACAGGGTAGAACATCATCACATTAACAAAACTGAGATCATTCTTTGACATCACCTGCTCTTCTGTTAGTCATCAGGAATGAGGTATACCTCATCTGACTTCTAGACAATACCTACACTTACTCGTTTGCCTCCATTTCTAGTCAGTAAAGAGAAATAGGTACTTCTAAATTGCACAATTCATCCAACCTATTTTGGTTATCACCCTTAAAATGAGATGAATTGCACCCTGAAAGAGCCTGTTTTTCTCCATTGTTTACAAAGGGAGTCTAGAAAACAAACTAGATATTGACATCTATGTTGTAGATGCCTGAAGTTAGAAAAAATACATCCATTCCTATATATAGCCAGCAAGAAACCTAAACACAACCTCTTGTTTTCATTTTTTCTCCCATTATCCTTATTTTATGCAGCATAAAACACTGTGTTCCTCTCATCACATCTGTACCAACAAAAAAATACTAAAAAAAATACTAAAAAAAAATACTAAAAAAAAAAACTATTTACTTACAAATGTTATACACATTTCTTTTTAATGAGTTAAAAAAAATATTCCAGAAAAGGGGAATAAACAGTGAATGACCTTGCCTATCTTACATCTCAGCAATGCAAGCAACAGCAAAATGAGACAGGAGATTTGAAACTTCTGACAGTGCTTAGTGATTTACTCCTCAGACCATGCAGCCACTTTTTAAAAAGGCCAGGTGGAGAGATAGAAAGAGACGAAACTTGAATCATGGTTGTTCCAAAAAGAAAGGTCAGAATATTTGAAACAGGGGTAAAGAATGAAGGAAGGAAAAAGGTGGAAATTAATTAATTCTGTACTATAGACAGCAATTTCCTTTCATTTTATCTTACACAATCATATTTTTCCTTTACCATTTTGGGGGAGTTTTTTAAGTATGTCTGTACTATACATTTTCAAAACATTCAACATTTGGAAACTTTAACAATGTAAATGATAATAATCCTTCTAAGGTGATCTGTACACCAGAAGAGAAGTAATAATGAGTTGTAGTTACCAGGACGGAATCAAACAGAAACAGAAAGAGATGGAGGGGAAATCCAAATATTAAAGTCATGGCGTGAGTTCCCATATGAAACTTAGAAACAATGCACTTGTCTAAATGTCCATATCACTGTATCATCTTTGACATATAAACAAAACACTTTTGTGTTTCCATCTATTCTTTACACTGCTGATGTGATTTTTACCCCATTTAAGGATGAGTTCCAGGACTTCTACCCAACTGCTATGTTTATTCAGTAGAACACTGTTCACACTAACACAGTAAGTGATCAAAATAAAGATATCTGTTAGACATGGCTCTGCTACTCATCAGTCTTTTCTGTACCTATACAGAAAACAACTAAAGGTAGAGAAAGGAAAAAAAAAAATCCTTTATAACTGTTTAATGGTGATCATGTAAGTAACACCAAATAAATTTCTTCTTTAAATAAGCTTTCAATGAGTAAAAGAGGAAGTCCATAGCTCATTTTAAGTATGAACAATCTATGTGCTCTTCTTAACCAATCAATTCTTATTTGTCTCCATCAGTATTCAACATTTTTCTCTTGTTTACAAGCTGTGGACTGACTTAAAGTGCTTTGAAAGATGAATGAATGAAAGACGGGTAACAAATTCACTTCAGTGTAAAACTTCAGTTTCATTCTATCAGGGTTTTGTGGTTTTGGTTTTTTTTGTCTATTCATCAGTAAATGGGAGTGGGGAGAAAGTGGAGAGAAGGCAGTAGGGATGGAAATGGAAGAAGTGATCTTAAAGTGGTCCCTCCTTTCTTACAATTTTTGGACTGTGAAGGCAAAAAGCTAGATTGCTTAGTGTGTGATCATTTTATAGGATCTTCTTTTATTCTGCTGAATCCCCTATCAAAATGTTGTCATATTTGTTGACTTCAATAGCATGGTTCCTTTCACATACAGGTATATGTTCTGACTGCACTGTCTGCAGGTTGCATATTCATGGTGACCTTTCTCTCCCAAGCATTAAAATGAATGAGATAATCTCTGTTACTAGCACAACTTCCCAACAACTCCACCAAGAGCTAGATTGGGTCCATGAATGCTTTACATAAATATTAAAGAAAAAAAATATATAATTAATCATCTGACATTCTAATCTAAACTTGTGGTCTTTGCCCTCTTAAAGTAACTAAATGCAAATGGATAAAATTTAGCATTCATATACGCATCTAGAGAAAGAAGCCTATACCTAAAACATATAGAATGAAGATCTTGTGTACTTCAGCAGGAATGCAGTCCAGATTGTTGCTCATCACAGAAAATTTTACATCATCCTGTTTGAAAAGCACCTGAAAAGTGCCTGGCTTGAAAAGGCTGCCACTTTATGTGGAGAAGACAGCAAAGCCATACAGGAAAATGGTGTATGGCTGAGAGAGGAAGTGACCAAAATGATTTAGAAAAGCTGATATCTGATAATTAAATCTTCCCTTGGTAAAAGTTTAGTGGCATTTTTTTGCAGTAGCTATTTCCAGGTTCCACAGGGAGATATAAATAATAAGGCCCAAGCTGATAATAAACTGAGAGATTTCTCTAGCTGTTGGTCACTTCAGGAAATGCTGCTCCCAACCTGCATGCTGTTCACTCAGTGCTTTACAGCACTACCTGGCAATAAAAAGTATTAGTTGATGATGAGTTCAGAATGAATAATTCAGCTGTCAACAATGGCTATTTAGATAAAGTACACAAATAAGACAATTATTGTAAAAGTACATGAACAATTATGGTACATGACCAATTACTACTGTGTGTGCATAAGCAATCATCTGTGCAAATAATAAAGAGTACCTCAACTCCTAATAACAGTTTTATTGATAAAAATTAGTCTACAAGAGGCTCTGACAAAAAAAAAAAAAAAAAAAAAAAGAGGCAGCTTTAATCCATTTGTAATGGTAGAACTTGCAATTATAGGAAAGGATGGTGGTATAGCCTGTCATTAACAATTCCAACCACTTCCCATCAATAAACCTATTTTCAATAGCTTATAAGTTTGTCAAACTATTCATAACACCTTTCATATCACATCTCCATCAAGGTCTGGATTATGAACAATACTAACCAAAATACCTTGGCCATTTTCTAGAAAAGGGTTAAGGCTTTCACTGAAAATAGGCTTTTTGTGCTAGAGTGAGGCATATTGACTCTCAGATAGCCTTTGTGTTACAGAGGTTTATATCCTCTTTCCCATGAAAATTTATTAGCAGAATTTATTACCATCAATTTAGAAGTAAATTTCCCAGATGCTTAACAGAGAGCCAGTAAATTAGGTTTTATCTGAAACAGGCATGATCCAGACTGTGCAAATGCATGACTTGCCATCCAACCACTCCTAACATCCAATCATGAACTAAGAAAAAATGGGCTGGTCAGTGGTCTCATCTGAAATTCAAACCCTACAGAAAGATTTGATGGTTTGAATGTGGGGAGTACAGAGGCTGGTTATTCTAGGCTTAGAATAGTAATAGACTAGAACAAGTAGTCTAGGTAACAAGAAAAAGGACAGAAAACTAAGTTTGGCATGCATATGCTGGGTCTAACACTGGGGGAGGAAATCAGATCTGAGCTACTAGAAGGTGTGTAATGGAGAAAGAGGTAGGAAATTAACTGACAAGAGGAAGCAGGGGTAGGTTTGGAATTGCGGGGTCCTGTGAATGAAAACTACTGTGATATCAGGCAAGAAATTGAAGAGACAGGATCAGAAAAGGATCAGAGAAGGATCAGAAAAACAGAATAGTTAGCCAGGGGTACCAGATGAAATACATCTAGCAGTGAGAAAAGACCAAAGTGAACTTACATGGTATGAGTAAAGGGAGCTAATGCATAAATTTGGATAAGAAAAATCAGAAAGGAAATTAGAACAGGATCTGAGATGGGAATGAGGATGGTAAGTCAACATTAAAGTCATCACCTGAGAAGAGCAGAGAAAAGAAGTTAGGGTCACAGAATCACAGAATGTTTGAGGTTGGAAGGAACCTCTGGATGTCATCTTGTCCAAACCCCCTGCTCAGGCAGGGCTACCTAGAGACACTGGTCCCAGACCATATCCAGATGAATAGAGGTTCCACCACCTCTCCGGGCAACCTGTGCCACTGCTCAGTCACCCTCACAGTAAAAAAAATCTTTTCCTGATGTTGAGAGGGAACCTCCCATGTTTCAGTTTGTGATCATTGCCTCTGGTCTTCTCACTGGGCAGCACTGAAAAGAGCCTGGCTCTGTCTTCTTTACAGCCTCCATTCTGGTATTTGTACACATTGATAAATTGCCCCTGAACCTTCTCTTCTCAAGGCTGAACAATCCCTGCTGTCTTAGCCTTTACTCCTATCTGAGATGCTCCAGTCCCCTAATCATCTTAGTGGCCCTTCACTGGACTCTCTCCAGTAAGTCCATCTCTCTTTTGTACTGGGGAGACCAGAACAGAACACAGCACCCTAGGTGTGACTTCACCAGCGCTGGGTAGAAGGGCAGGATCAGCTCCCTTGAACTGCTGGCAGCAGTCTTCTTATTGCAGCCCAAGATACTATTAGCCTTCTTTGCTGTGAAGGCACATCACTGGTTCATGTTCAACTTGCTGTCCACCATGACCCCCAAGGCCTTTTCTGCCAAGTTGCTTTCCAGCTGGGCAGTCCCCAGCATACACCGGTACATGGGTCTGTTCCTCCCCAGGTGCAGGACTTTGGGGCCTGTTCCTCCCCAGGTGCAGGACTTTGCACTTCTCATTGTTGAAGTTCATGAGGTTCCTGTTGGCCCATTTTTCCAGTCTGTCAAGGTCCATTCTAGATGACAGCACAACCCTCTGGTGTATCAGCCACTCCTCCTAGTTTGGTGTCATCTGCAGACTTGCCAAGGCTACACTCTGCCCCATGATCCAGATTATTAATGAAGATGTTAAACATCTTCATTAACCTACCCCTAGGGTATGCTGCTACTTACTGTCCTCTGACTAGAATATGTGCCACTGATCATCACTGTGTCCAGCCATTCAGCCAGGTTTCAATCCACTTGACTTCCCTTCGGTGAAGCCATGCTGACTTCTCCTGTTGATTTTCTTGTCCTTAATGTGCCTAGAAATGTTTTCCAGAATCAGTTGCTCCATTACCTTCTTGGGAATCAAGGTAAGCCTAACCAGCCTGTAGTTTCCTTGATTGTCCTTCTTTCTTTGTTGAAGATGGGGGTGACTTTTCTTTCCTTCAGTCTTCAGCCACTTTCCCAGTCACCATGACAGATCAACGATTGTCAAGAGAGGCCTTGCAATGGCATCAGCCTTCTCCCTCAACACTCATGGGTGCATCCCATCAAGGCCCATGGATTTAGGTATGTCCAGTTTGCAGAAGTATTCCCTGACGTGATCCTCTTCCATCAAAGGTACATTGTTGATTTTTTGAGCCCTTCCTTTCCCATCATCCCAGGTCCTTTGTTCATCAACCCTGTCTATCACTTTTTCTCAGGGCTGCTGGTAACTCTCTCCCTCTCATGTCCTTCCTAGTTTGAAGCCCGTCTTACCAGGTTAGCCATCCTACTGGCAAAAATAACTTTGCAACCCCTTAGTGAGGCAGATCCCATCTATCCCAAGCAGACATCAGGTGGTCAGGTGGTTAAAAAAGGAGTGGCTGGGCAGCCAAGAGCAGTAGAAATACAACACTGAAGGACTACAGGAACAACAGAAGTGTTTATCGGGCAAAAAAAGACTTGGACAATAAACCAGAGTTCGGAAGAGAGACAATGAAGGTCAGGATGGTTTAAGAGAAAGTTTGTCCATCCAAGCCTACTTCCACCAGCATACAGGCGGATGTATGAAATTCTGAAGTCCTGCCATCCCTTTCTCATTAGTAAGTTTGTTCATAACTTCCTGACAAACCGTGCTTTTCCAGAATTGTTCAGGTAGATTACAGTGAGGAAAAAAAAAAAAAGGATTGTAGGCTTGGGACCCTTATCACTTGATTCCTTAACTCTGTACATGACTACTAGCAATACCTCATGAAAAGTTAGCTGGAGAACTTCAAGTTACTGACTGGTCCTTTCATACCTTTGTTGTAAGCCAATCTGATTTGCTTATGACCCATAATTCAGTGGCATTCACTTCAGGTAATAGTGAACCACATCATAAGTGTTTGTGCACTGAAGACATTGAGACAATGTCAAAAACTTCAGCAAAGAACTGTAAGATAGAAGTACCAGGTAACGAACCCTTGCATAGGGGTACAGTATAAGCACACCACCTTGCCCACATCTCTTAAGAGATGGTCTCACAGATAACATTTGAAACAAATTACCTAAATCTTGCTTGTAAGGGAAACCCATAATACTCTACAAAAATAAAATCAGCACAAATGAAGTAACAATTGTCCACATAATTTCTTTGCCAATTTCATTTTGCCTGAGTATATTACCCCTTAATATTGCAACATTTCTCAAAAATATTATAAACATCTTGATATTGTTGTAAATTATATTATTAAATTATATTTATATTATATTTCTATTAAATTATGTTTAAATTATTATAAAATAATGTGTCCATTGTGAGAACAGTGTTAAACCTAGACACTTAAGCGCACAAACCTCCGGGTGTTCCAGTGGGTACTTGAGAAGGCTCTCTCCCAAGTTTCTAAATTGCAGAGGTCCTAAGTTTTATGATGAGAGTTAGAAAGATGACTACAACCTCTCCTTCATCAATGCATCATGCCCCATTGAAGTGTGTTTGAGATTTGTGTTCTGATGTAATAGGAGCTAAAAGTCATAATCACTGCAGCTATTGGCAAAGTGCTGGGAAAAAACCTTAGCCATTCAAGGCAACTGAGATAACATAAAATTATTTATTTTAATTGTAAATATATTTTGAGCCACAGACTCTGAAAATTTTTTCAAGATATGGGAAGAACGATCCAAGGAACTTAATTTTGGTTTTAAATGTATCACTGTCTCAGGGAATGTAATACTAAAGCCTCCTGCAAAGACATATGAGATACAAAAATCCAAAACTGCCAAGTTCCTAGGCTATAGCAGCTACACAGCCTATACTAAAAATGTTTTTAAAACATGTTGCTTTTTCTTTTTTCTCAGGCTGTGCTTTCCTGGCCACATTAACACATAATTAAAGGGTCACAGCTGAAGACATTTTGCACTGAAGGGGAAATCAGCATGTATCTAGAATATCCACGACAGCCAGGTGCTGACAGATTCATTTGAACATCTTTCCTCAGAATCAGTCTTAACGATCAAGAGAACATTGTTTTTTTAAGACAGAGGCACCTCTAGCCATCTCCAGAAGAAAAGAGTAAATGATAATTGATGTGTGCTGGAGAGCATGATGTGCAAGCAGAGTGATTTATTACCAATTAAAACTAAGGCAGGAAAGCATCAACTTGATTGTTTTCCTACAGAGTTAGAAAGAAAACCCACATAAAACATCAGAAACTGTTACTGATGCTCTCTACTGGCCTGCAAGAGCCAATGGTCATTTGGTATTTTGTGAAAAGCATTCCAAAACAGATTCTATGAATACAGAAAACAGCATTTATATAACCAATCAAATGCTGATCATTTAAAGACTATTTCATTGCCAAATAGCCCAGCTTGTGATGGGACTCAGAATAACCCTTTCTCCATTTCCCCAGAAAGGCTGGAAAAGTGGTAACATATAATATACAATGAAAACAATTCAGATCCAAACAACAGAAGGAGGACTGCAAAAACTCAATAGTCTTTACAAAGGAAAAATAAAAACACACCTTTTTTTCAAAGCAACCAAAACTTAATTTTTTTAGGAATGACAGCTTTCAGGTGTAGAATCTGAATGCATAAATAGATAGAGTCACACCAAGCTTCCAGTTCCCTAAAATCATGGAACTGAACTAAATTTCTGCTCTTTGTTTACAAGTACTTGGTTTAATTAGAAATGACAATGAATTATTACTTCAGCTCTACAAAACTCTGTTTTATCAGAAGTAGCCACTCTTTCTCCTGCACCACATTCTCTTTCTACCTTCCTATTTTGTACAGCATCCTTCAAAATTCATTTAATGGTACAAAAAGAGCATGAGCCCTGACTTTCCTGAAATTCTGTTGAAACTGTTCTTGCCCAGTAGACCCAAGTGCAGATGCAGCAAATGTTGGCAGACAATGCTCTTCTGATAGAACAGTTTAACACATACCCCAGTGACATATATTTAGAAAGCGTCGCTCTCTTCCAGTAGGGCACAGCTGAACAGAATTATGTTGGCAAAGAAACAATGAAAAGAGAGGTAGATAGTTTTGCTTCCTCCAAGCCAAAAAAAATATTTCCACAAAAACTTCATACTGTAGGCGTGTCAAGGATTGTCAAAGACCTCATACATCCCACTAAAAATGGCACAATATTATTCATTTTTCTAGACTTCACTGCCACAATAACACTTAATTTCTGGGCTAAAATTCACAGCCTTTAGAGGATACATGAGATCCTTCTACTATGTCTGCTACAGTGTGTTCAGGAAAAGATGACTATATGTCAGTCACCCCAGGTCTGCTCCAGGTCCACTGTAACTCCAAAAGTCATTCATTACAATTTTGACCACACCATAAAGCAATAGAAATTAGCAACTTACATTTATGCCAATTAAAGTTCCCATTGGATATAACTGTCTGCATACAAATTGTATAGGATATAACAGACAGGGAAAGATGCGTTGCTCACTGTAAAACAGTGGCAATACACAACAGCTAAACTGCTGCCCAGAAGGACAATCCTTCCTGAGGAAGTTCCCAGTCCCTCATCACCTGCTGCAAGGTAAGCTCTCTCTGTGGCTGTTAGCTGCTTGATTAGCCCAGCTGCAATGTGAAACTTTAGCCTAAAGGTGCAGTTGCACAAGCAGCTAAGCTCATCTAACAGTGTGCTGCTGCTGGGAAAGGGCTGTTCTTACTCCCTTTGTGTCCTTCCTCCTTGTTTCCTCCAGCAATCCCTTGCGCTGTCCTTCACATCTTGTAGCAGCCCTGAAGTGTGCTGTATCCTTCACTGGGATGACTAAATCCACCACCCCAACAGTAAAAGGTCCTCAGAATCACTGGGGTTGATCTTGAACCACTAGATAACTTATCACTGTAGCTCAGCCTTGGAAATGCATGGTGAGGAATGGGGAAAATGGATATTTCTTTTTTTGAACAGCAATGAACTGTTTAACTAATTTTATGATGATTTTAACTACACATTCCTCATAAGTTGGAGATGTTTTCTGAAACTCTTGCTGTTGGACCTTGGATTTTCTATTTTCTACCTTACTGTTTGAATATATTACTTGAGTATTTAATCTGAATCTGAAGTTTGCTGCATGCATGACAATCTTGCCTCCTCTTCCTTGTTTTAGTATGTTGATTTTTGTTTCATTTGTAAATAATTTAATTATACCAACAGATGTATCTTGATGTTTCAGGTATCGCCATTGTACAAGGGTCTTCTGGCTGATCTTTTATCTCCAGTAACAAATCGTGTTTTGCTCTGAACATTCATTTACACTTTAGATTAGCTCAGACTTCATTTTCATTAAATACAAACAACATCCAACTTTTTCTTGCCTCTTTTAGAACTAAAAATTAATGGTTTTGTAAGTTCAGAAAGGTTTGTCATCCCCCATTATCCTAGAATTACATCTCACCGATCAACAGTCTTTTCACTGTTGCACCAAATACATGTGTAAATGCAACCACATGACGCTATCTTCAAGTAGCAGCTCCTTGTAATTTTCAAGCATATATGGCAGAAATCTCTCTGAATTCAAAATCTTACATTACTCCACACTGCTGAATTTATGCCATTTTAGAGTTTCTGTAATCACTCTGACCTGTTAACTACTGTTATTCCTCTACTTGCTGCTGCACCAGTGACTCTTCAACCATGTATTAAAAGAAATGTTCAGAAGCCTCCTCCTCACAGCCAGCATGTAGTAAACTACCAGCCAGTTATATATTCACATCCATATTACCACCTATTCATAGACCTTTCACGTGCACTTACTTTCTTGCATTGTATCACTTTGGGCACCACCTATTACTGTAACTTCTGTCCTTTGTGAACTCTGGATATGAACATACACTTCATGCAATTACATTTTACTGTATTGAATACTCCCTGAAAGGAACCACAGGAGGTCACAGCAGAAAAAAATTGCTCTGTCCTGGCTCACTTTAAATCATTATCATTTTGAGACATTTCTTGCTGTATGTATTGGCACTAGAAAAGGCCAAATACAGCTAAGGTCTGGAGATTATTTGGATTCAGAATATGAAAACAAAGAAACCTTTAGGATAATTGCATCAAACACTATTGCTTCTAAGCAGCTAAATGTTTTTTTTAGATCTGTGGGATTTGTATAAAGTAAAATGAAATTCAGCAGCCCCAGAAATCAGTTTTCAAGTGAAATAGTACCACTACTCCACATTTTCTTTCCTTGTGGCTTTTTACATCTTTCCCTTACTGTAATGAGTTATACAATTTATTCAACATAATCAATAAAAAATTGACTTCTTAAATCCTAATCAAATTTTGTGGCTATTGCAGTTACTATATTGGATAGAAAATCAGTGGTAAAACTAATCTCACAGGAGGATTGGAGGAAAAAATTCTATTTTTTTCTTGATACTACTCAGATGGGTGCTAGAGAAAGCCCTAACTCAAACATTTACTATGCCCGATCATTCATCAGCTTTGCATATCTTGAAGGCACAGGTGTCTGATTATAAGTGCTAGCAGCTCTTATTCAGGACACATGGTTCAGATAAGAATAATCAATACCTTCATAAAGAAAAAGATTTCAACCTGTGGTACCAATGCTCCTTCAGCAGTTTTAGGGTGTAATAACATTAAAAGTATTGCAGCAGTCTCACTTTTTTGTTTTTATTTGTCCCACATATCCAATTTTAAATGTTTAATAACTTCAAAATGTTTCTTTTAGAATTAAAGAGAAACAAAGACTGATATAGGAGTCATTACCTGGCTCTAGGATTGAAGAGTTTGGATTCAGTACTGAGGTGTCGCAAATCTTGTGTGCTTTAAAGAAATCACTTAATCTGTGTCTGCAATGCTCCACTACTTAGATTATGTGCCTTTCAATCCACTAGCTGACTAATATTACGGGATGATGATCTTGGTTATCTCATCTAAATACAAACAATAAATATCTCAATACACATAATAACCAAACATATTTTAAGGTTTAAGACCCTCTACTGATCTGTAAGCAACAGCCGGCAAGAAATAGCATAAATCCACAACACTGGTGGATTAAGAATTTATAATGTCTAAGATGTAAATTATAAGACACTTCGGAGTTGAAATTGTGTATTTAATGTAAACCTAATTCCTATTTAATAATGAATATAAGACTGACTGCCTCCGAAGTGACAAACAATTATTTCCCAAATGCAGAACAAATTTGTCTCAAATATGAAAACACCACATTATATATAGACACGTCTCTCCCTTTTTTTTCAAATTTCTTCCTCTTGCTGATGTAACAAGGCTACTCTGCCCTGTAATTAATGGACGGAGATAATTTTACTTAATAATTTTTGGTGATGCCACAGACTGAAGCAAAGAAAACAACACAAAAGTGAATAGTAATCTTTACTCCAAGAAAACTGAAACTGAAAATCAAACAAGTGAGGATTTTTTTTCTCACTTGGGAAGGGGAGAGAAGGATAAGAAAGCTCAACTAAAATGCATACAATATACTTATGTTACTAATAAACTTTCCCTTTGAAAAACAAGTTTCACCTAAATATTGTGAAAATGAGGATTTTTAAAATGACTTTTTATGAAATATTCCTGAGCTATACATTTGTAGTTTTCTGTCACAGAGAGATATATGAAATCTGCTAATGGACAGATTCAAACCACTGACACAAAATTGGAAGTCAGTGTCCTGACTACCTGATTCAACAGCCTAATTTTTCCAGCTTAATTTCTGACACAAAAGTATGTTTTAAAAAGTATTTTCCCATTTCTCTTTGTCGATGAATTTCTTCATTTAAATATTTGTAAAAACACAGCTGGACAACTGATTTTTCCTAATTCAGAAATTTTATGTATTTTTATGTTCCTGTCAAAGTTTCCTCCAATCTAAAGACCTGATTTATACCTGTGTGTTTTCCATTTAATTAATGGATAGTCAAGATTTATCTACGAGATGTTAAATTACTCAATAAATGCAACCTGACATTAAATAGATTATATATCAACCACAAGACTAAGATTATTCATAATCATGATTGTAAGAAAATATATAAAGTTCTCATGAGATTATTATTAATTACCTGAAATCCAAGGTTATCTTCCATTGCTATATAACACAGTAATGTAAGTTCCTGCTAATGTAAGAGTCTCAAGCCACAAATTCATTGAATAAACATAATATTTCACTATGAACATGACTCAATTATTTTGTAAAGGCCTATTGAATCTTTCTTATTTTAAAAGCATACCTAATAGGGATATGGTTTATAGTGTCTTCTTAAAGCAAAAGCAGATCAAACTAAAATAACTTAAAAATTACTTTTAAAGAACAGATGGTTTCAATGCAAATGTGAAGTGTCTTGCAATTTGTGTACTATAAATTGAAAATTGATTTTAAGACTTCCCTGTGTCTTCAGGCTTACAAATTAAAATCAAGGGGGGGAAAAAATACTAACCACTGTTATTGTCACAAAGGGATTTCAGATTATGAAGTTACTGTTTATATTTGTTTGCTTCTTTGACACCAAATACTATTAGTCTTGTTTTGGTTCACATAACATTTTTCAGCAAATTTTAACCCCTTCTACCTGTGTGTCCATATGCGTGCAGATGAAATACATAGCCTTGGAATACAGAAACATATATAAGACTGCAGTCATAAAGAAGAGTAACTCTCAGGCTGCATCTGACATCAGAGAGTACAAAATGCCTATTTTTAAAAATAGAGCTGATCGTCACTGGACAAATTCAGTAACAGGCTGAGATAATGTATGGCAGATGAGTAAGAGTTTGTACTAAATTTGAAAGGTACAACATGTGTGGTTTGGGTCTGGAAATCAAGTGGTTTTGTTTAGAAATGGCGGTCTCGCACAAAGCTTCAGCTGAGATTAGTCCTGACAAGAGCATGAGCACTCGAGAGACACACAATCAGGGTTTAGGAGTGAATCTAGAGGGGAACAGTAGCTGAAGGCTGCTGGCACTAAAACCAAGTGCCAAGATGGCCCCCAGAGTACACCCATAGGGACATGTTGGGGGGATGGGGAGAGTGAGAGTGTGACGAGCTTCAGGGGCAAAGTCACGAATCTCTAGGCATGACGTTTAACATCCCACTGGGATCCCCAAGTGAGGTTATGGGTTAACCATAAAAAGCCAAATAAATAGCTAAAGCTGAATAAGGTGAAAGGGACTACAGAAGCCATCAGGCTGCATAAGCTACCTTCACTCCAGAGACTGAAGAGGGTTGCTCAGCAAAGCTGTGGTTAGGGACAACTTTGAGGTTACGGTGGCACTGACAGAGAGGTGGGATAGAGCAGGTACAAGGATGTGTTTTAACAGTGGCATTAGTTCAGGCCAGATGCCTGCATTCATATTGGTTGCTCAAATTTGATTTGCTGCTGTGTTAAAATCAATGGTAAATTTAGAAGAGACAGGAGCGGATGCTCTAGGAATAGAGTCTAGGAACAGTATCAAAATAGGCAGCCTTGGTATTTCCACTGCTGAGGATAGAGGGGGCTGAGTCCAGATGGACATGGGCTAATAAAATCAGGGTGTGCCTGGGCCTGGCATGCTATGTTGCAGGCTGGCCACCTCAGTGGTCACCCGAGCATTCTTTGACCAGACCTTCAGTTAAGATTAGGATTGAGTACAGAGCAAAGCAGAAATACTAGTTTAACTTTTCATACAGTTCTTCAGGCTTCCCCTGATCCAAGAGCTTCATGTCAGAATAGAAAGGCCTATACCTGTTCCATACAGAGCAGCTCAGCATGTTTAAACACTGTTCTCTCATCCTGTGCAACTACGTTTCTTATGCAAATATTTGTTAAATGTGCTGCAACATTTTATCTGAAAATAAGATACTTCCACTGGCAAATCAGTGATTCAGCTTGATATGATTCTGCCCCAGCGTAATTACAGACATGAACTTCAAGTGCTTCCTTCAAGTCTGCTGTGACAATACTAGCTCAAATGTCAAACACAAATTTGAACAAAATAATCAGGAATAGCTAAAGATCTCATCTACTAAATCTGCTATTTCTTCTGTAGCAGCTGCTCAGCTTTCTCCAGAATATCCCTGGTTATGTCATTCTCCAACCACCCACTATTTCCTGTGTAACAAATCATGGGAAGCAAAACACCTGCAGGTTTCTACTAGCACCTTGATATCAATGTCTTGGCACCTGTCATTAAATAAGTCTATAAAACTAAAGTTTTCCCTTTTTCTCCCTTTCTCCACAGACATAGATATGTGCATGTGGTTGTGACTTTGATTGCCTCTGGTTTGCTTTTGAATTTTCCTTCTAAGCAATTCTCATCAACACCTATCCAATATTTGCAAGCAAGAGAATAGAATGAGACTTTTTTGTCATGCCACATTCATAACTGCTGATGCCCACTGATATGACATACAAATTACTCCTTTGTAAGAGAATCAAGCCCTTTATTCTTTACACCTTAATAAAGGAAAAAAGTATCAAAATGTAAGTATTAATGATGGAAAGTGATTAACAAAATTGTTAATTTTTTAAATGCAGGCCACCAAATCCCAGCATATGCTTTTATTCAGCTTATTTGTCACCAGGCTGAATTTCATCCCTAAATTTTTGTACAGACAGCAAGAAAGTCCAACTACTGAGGAGAAATCTCTTTTTTGTGTCTAGCTAACAGCTGGTAAGCATTGGAAAAGAAAATTATTTCCAGCTATAGTTGACAAACTTGCATCGCATATTTAAGAGGACTTCAAAATCTAAGAAGCCAGTATTAGAAGGGTGTCCCATTGCAGTATGTGCATAAGCAACTAATGGGGCACTAACAGATATATACTTAAGAATATGAACCAAGGTCTTTGCTGAGACAAGTCAGTGCATTTGAAAGTAAGTTGTCCTGCTCCAAAATGGAAAATTTTTCCACAGGAGAGAAAACAATTCACTTGTTTAACACTTTAGATGTAAACACAATGGCTCTTAGAAGCATTCAGTTAACAGAGGAGAGGTTTTACAGCTTAGAGCACTTGAGAAACCTCATTACATTTTGCTAGTACCCAACACTACATGCTCTCCTTTAATGTAATTTTAACACAGTCCAAACCTTTCCTGAATCTCAAACAGCTGCCACAAAGATAGAAACAATGGTGCTAACTTTCCTCATAAGTAGCTCGTTCCTGCCTTTCCTTTAGCTGATCTCCATTGTGGAAGATTTAATTGTGTGGTATGGAGCACCAGAAGATCACAGCCACTGTGATGGTGAAGTGGGGTGCAAAAGCAGTATCAGCCTTCAGGATAAGTTCCTGAATATTTATACCCAATTAGTACTTCAGCTTATGTTTGCAGATGACAGTGAACACCAACTGAGAAAAATCTTTGGAATGACCCATCCTACAAGGAGATTTGATCCCACAAATTTTTGGAAGGATAAGTTATTAGTCACTACAAATAATTTGTATCCATTACCTTCATAACTCAGAAGTGGTTCAGAAGTGTTTGGTTTATTTCTAGCTGTTCCTTTTTTTTTTTTTCTCCCGATATTTTCTTTCCTTCCAAACCTGTTGTATTTGAATACTGTTGGCCAATTAACATTGCTATTCCTTTTACAGTGTGATCCTCACATCCTCAATTGAATGTTATTGTGGTACTTAATTTGCTGCTCTGTTGCCATATGTCAAAAAAATAAAAGGACACTCATGCTATCATCTTCACACTATTACACGTTTACTAAACAGTTTCTAAAGCCACAACCAGACCTACACATAAAACTTTTTAAAATAGCGAAACCTTTGTGAGCCACCATCTTAGATATCATTCCAGCTCCCACCTAGACCAAATCAGTCACTCAAACAGGAGATACACATCTACACTTGAAGGTCATTCCCTGCTTGCAATTAATATAGTCAAAAATAGTCAAAATTTTCTTCCTTCATTCAATAATGCATAATGGCTACACTCATTTGCAATAAAATGACAAACCCTTAGGATAAATTAAACATTTGTGCAGTTGGAAGCTATAATTATCTTTTTAAGTCACAGAAGGGTTTTCCCTTGTTTTTCCTTATCTGTGTTGTGGACCTAACCCTTGGTGATGGCATATCTGGCCATTACCATGCAGACAGTTTGTCCACTCCTTAGGCAAACTGTCAATCAAGTTTCAGTCATGATTTCCAGTCGTTTCCTAACTATGTTCCTAGTCCGTAGCTGCCCAAAAGTCAAAACATCATGACAACAACACAATCTTGAAATCCATTTTGTCATCTCATGCTTAGAAAAGCGGATTCTAACATTTTCTTTCAAGCAATTTGTTTTTACAGTATGCTGTATTGAATTTAAGAAAATGTATGCAGGATTACATGCCAAATAATCACATATTAAATAACATTGATTTTAACTTATTAATTTTCTTCTTAAAACATTACTCAGTCCTGAAGTAATTTGCTGATTTTTTTACACTGAGATATAGATCTTTGGTGTAGAAGTAGGATAGTGGGAATTTCACTGAGAATGAAGAGAAATTTGAAAATTTTGTTGAGAAACCTGTGTAACTGAAATTCTCTGTGAATTACTCTGTTTTTCTGAAGATCACAAGGGCCTTTAATGCTAAACTGATACTTTTAAGTCAGTTTCCTAGCTTATACCTTAGGATTTCTGTGTTAATCAAGCTATAAATCGATAAAAGTAAAAAATCATCTGAGTAAACAGGAAAAAAAAATCAATTATGGATTAAAATCCATAATTGAAATCCATACAATCAGATGGATAATTTTAAATGTCAGATAAAGGTGATATTTAGAATTATTACTTCAGGGGAAAAGCTACAAAGAAAAAAAGTTTCTGTAAAGTAAGCTTTTAAGCATAGCAATAATGAAACTTGTTAAAAACTTTACTGTGGAATTTCAAAAGCACCTGTCATAGGAACAATTTACAAGGCATCTTGAGATATAATGACAAAATAACTAATCAGTGAATAAATCTTTGTCTGACTAAAGTAAATTAGTTTACGTGGACATCAACATGCTTTTGTGGAGGAAAATAGATTGCTACTCTTTTTTGCAACAATCTGCACTTTATAAAAATCAAGCCTAAGGAAAGTGCTCTTATGGAATTTATAGAACAATAGAAATTATTAAAATTACTAATTAAAAAATTAAACATCTGAGAATTGAGGATAATGTATCCTCCTTCCTAATATTTGCCATTTCATTTTTTAAGTGGAGGACATTTGTCTGCATTAAATGTCAGTGCAAATTTTGAGTAAATATTTCCCCTAATTATTTGGAGTTTTTAAGTGAGCCTGATTTATTTGCAGGCATTTTTCAAGTCAAAAGTGCAAGCAAGAAGTTGCTAGCTCAAATATGTTTGAAAACAATGGATTTTAAACACATGTTGTAGACTTCTGATTTAGAACCATCCCAATCTGGAAACTGAAATGTGTGTAATCTTTCCAATCAAAGAGGCTTAAATTTCATATATCTAAAAAATTTCAAATGAATTGTTTACAAGAAGGAGTTATTTGCAGAAATTATATTGAGAAGAAAGCTGAATATTATTAGAACAATATGTTTGCAAATACAATTTGCAAACAGAAAATGAGGCAAAATATTCAGTATGAATAATTCATTACAGTCTTCTGAAAATTCAGTTTTAAAATTAACTTATACATCAACACTTATTATATTTTTGAGGGACTGGGTAAAGCATAACCGTTCTGCTTGTGAAAATTTGCAAGCAAACTACAAAGAATACGTATGTACACACAAAGACCCACCAAAACCCAAGTCTCGGAAAGTTTAAGATCAGCTTCAGCTACTTTCTGTAAGAATACACATTTCACAGACATTTTCTTGCCTAAATGTCAGCAGTATACACACTTATTAGACAAACTGTCAACAACCAAAGAGGGTTTGCTATGGCTGAATGTCATCTGCAAGTTGTTAGGAGTCTAATCTCACCATCTGACAAATGTTAATGGTTTAGCAAGGCAGCAGATCCATTCAAGGAAGAAATGTTCCCTATGAACAGAGAAAGCACAAATGAGACCCTACAGTAATAACTGTTAATATGACTTGCTTATGCAAAAGCAATTTCAATCAGTCTTTATAAATCCATGGCTGATGCAGACATTTACATTTTCTTTATTTTGCACATCCACCTGTATGAAGACTCCTCAATCATTCATATTCATGTGCACTGAAGAAATAAAGCTTAAAAAAAAAAACAAAACAGTGATAGTTCCTGAGCTAGAGAAATGAAATCAGTTGTTTTGCTTTTCAACTATTTCACAACTTCAGGCAAACAGAAATAGATGACAATTGCTGTCCACTGAAGAGTGAAGTAGGCAAAAGCATTGCTTTTCACAGCTCCCATTAAGTTCAGCGTAAATCCCTTGTTATTTTTCTGAAGATGTCTCAGTAGTTCTGTAACACATTGGTGGTTTACTTTTCTTCTTCACAGAGATTGTTTTTAAACGAAGGGTTCTTTCTTACTAGCCTAATGGATAAACTCAAACATGAATGATGATGATGATGATTGTTGTTGTTGTTGTTGTTGCTGCAAGATGGATTAATTACCTGGTGGGAGGCAAGAAAGGATGGAGGACAAGGGGATTAGAATCATAGAATGATTTGGTTTGGAAGGGACCTTAAAGACCATCTAGTTCCAAACCCCCCCACCATGGGCTGGGACACCTTCCACTAGACCAGGTTGCTCAAAGCCCCATCCAAGCTGGCCTTGAACACTTCCAGGGATGGGGCATCCACAATCTCTCTGGGCAACCTGTTCCAGTGCCTCACCACCCTCATAGTGAAGAATTTCTTCCTAATTTCTAATCTAAATCCACCCTTTTTTAGTTTAAAACCATTACCAGTCTTCCTATCACCACATTACCTCATAAAGAGTCCCTCTCCATCTTTCCTGTAGGCCCCCTTTAAGTTTGATATGTAAGGAATGAATGCTGAGTTATCTCAGTGTAGCAATAAAAGAAAACAATGGTAAATTGATACACACTTTTAGCATTACAGCTGTGATGGTCAGAAAACACGAAGATCATAAAACCCTCTTTAATAGGGCAAAAAAGTATTTTTATCAGAAGGAGAAAGCCAGGATAAACTTAGTCACACACGGTGTTATCTTTTAACTGTTTATAATGAATCTATAAGGATGTAGGTCGTGTTCACGATTAGTTTAACTAGAAGAGGAAAAAAATGCTGAATAGTACAAAAAAAGAATATTTTCTGTGGATTGACAATTTCAGAAAGAATTATTTTAAACAGAACTTTGTTATAACTAATTTAATTTAAAGAATCCTATCCACTTAGAAGTTAAGGTTTTTACAGCTTTAGAGAGACATTTATATGCTTAAAATATCATAACCTTTGCTATTAAAATTTCTTCCTGCAACTAATCTTTTCCCATTTTCCTACCTTTGTGACTGATACTGGGGTTTTTCTTTGTTTTACTGCAATGTTACAGCTTAATTCAACCTCTTTAGATTTTTTGTTATTGGCCATCTATCTCCTATAGTTTCTACCTTCACTTCTGGGGTTGCTGGGGTTTTTTTCTTCTTTTTAAATATCACTGGAAAAAACCCCAGACAATTAAAAAAATCCAAATTTCAGCTATTTTATTTACTTTAGATACGTAGAGTTGAAGAGACACCTCACTTGAACAATCAGTAACCTTTTGGTCTTGAATCCCTTTTGCCAATTTTCCTTTTTTCTTTCTGTAGTATTAAGTCATGTTATAGGCTCAGATTCATCCAAGCAAAACTAAGCTATTTCTGTTAGCTGGGCAGAGGTCAGTAAAAACTTGCCATAGGAATTTTTCACTGTATGTTGTGATCACTATACCTGTGGACAAGATTACTAAAGTGTTGGAGAGGTGTTCTCTCAGGCACACTTTTTTTATATAACAATTTAGTAGTTCCTTGAATTATTTTACTAAATAGTCAAATATGGAAGATGAGGAAAAGATTTGTTTAATAGAGCAAATGCCAATATTATCTTACAGAAGAGAATTGCTGCAGCAAATGAAAGACTGAGAATAAAATCTAAACTTATTCATAATTAAATTTACAGGATTTATTTCTGATAGCTTTTTTTATTTTAAAGAAGAAGAGAATAGTCTAAAAATGCAAGATTCATTGCATGCAAGTAACCACATATTGTGATCAGGGGTACTTTCAGACCTTTTTAACTATTTCACAGTAGTTTTCAGTATCTCCAAATATATCAAATTTAGCAATAATAAATTCCCAAATTTTATTTCTAGTCCCAACATCTTCCTTATTTTTTCCTACATTTTTTCCATGAATTTATTATCTTTATCCTGAGGTAGTTTAGGATCCCTATTATTTTATTTTAAAAGCCATTTTAGAATTTCACTACTGTGATGATTAGAAAATTTCTCCTAATCCTGAGCCATATAACTTTGCCACATTACTTCAATGCACTCATAAAAGTAGTCATATCCCCCATCACCTTCAGTTTCCTAGGCTCAGATTAGGATAGGGATTCAGAGCTCTATGAATTGATGATAGAGAACAGTAGTAATGGAAGTGTTATGCAATGCAAACACTCTCCACCGAATGATAGCTGTTAGATTTCTCCACCAAATACTCACCTGGATGATATTTTGGATATATTCCAGTAATTAACAAAAAAACTCACAAAAGCTCTGCTTGAAAAATGCTCTCAGATCAAGACATCTTGAGCTGATTGATTTCATTTTAAGCAACAGGACAGACAAACGTGGAATTATACATAAGGTTTCGTTATTCTTATTTCTGTAAATGTATGTAAAAGGATATATTTTGATAAATTAAGTAGATCATCTTTTGAGAATAATTGCACTGAAAACTTTAATCTTGAACTGGAGAGTTCAAGAGATTTGAAGGTAAAGCAGCATATAATTCTATTAAATATTGGAGCCCATCTCCTAAGGAAAGGAAGAGGACCAGTATGCAAAGAGGGGCTACCTAGATGAATCATCTGTTTGAAAACAATAAGAAGAAGAAATAGAGGCTGTTGAAGACAGTGTCTGACACCAGGAAAACTACATACGAGTAAAAGGCCATTCCAACTACATCTTTCCAAGAACAATTTTATTATTTTCTTCATGTGGGGAAGCAAAAAAAGGAACAAAGGAAAAAAATGGAACCACTCCACACTGATATACGTCCTGAATACAAGCTCAATAATTAACGTCAATTTTCATTAGGAAGGTAAGATATGACAGTAATTATTCCCCTAGTAGGAAATATGTAAACAAAAGTGTCCACAGCTGAGGTGGAAATAATTTATACTCTGCTCTTCAGGGAGTGAGGCAGGGGAGAGGGAAAGAGGAGCAGATAACCACTCTTCCAAAACAATGGTTGCTAAAAAAACGAGCCCGTAGTATTAAAAGAAAAAGAGCTATGGATCTGTCTCTTCTGGAGCAGGTATCGAAGAACTGAAAAACATGGCATTTATTCACTAAACAAACAAAAAAAGAGGTGTAGACAACTATAGAACTCAAATCTATGCACAGTCTTACAACAGTTTTTGAAGGAGACAGTAATCAAGGACATCAAGAAAAATGGAAAATGTTATAAATACAACATTTTTATCAAAGGTCAGAGTTTATGATGTCAGACTAACCTGATATCTCTTTTTTGATAAGATAATTCACTTCCTAATCAAAAGAAGTGCAGTAAATGTTATCTAGCTAGATTTAAGTAAATCATTTCATTCAGTGCCTCAGGAGAATTTATCCTTTAAGGTGAGGAATGCAGGAATTAATGTAAAACTGGTGAGATGGTGCATTGAGTGTCTTTGGTAAGGTGCTGGCAGCTGGGGACTGCAGGGTTGGTCACTGTAAGGTGAGGCTGGAGCCACCTCCTGATAGATACAGCTGGTTCCAGCCAGTTCGCCTGGCTCCAACAGACCCACTGCAGGACACAGCTGAGCCCTCAGCCAAGCTGATGGCACCTGTGGGAAAGCATGTTTAAGAAAGGGTAAAACCACTGCACAGCAGCCGTGAGAGAGAGAGGAATGAGGAAGAAACTGTGATAGCAATAGCCCTGCAGACCCCCAGGTCAGTGAATAAGGAGGGGGAGGAGGTTCTCCAGGCGCTGGAGCAGAGATTCCCCTGCAGCCCGTGGTGAAGACCGTGGTGAGGTAGGTTGTCCTCCTGCAGCCCATGGAGGACCCCATGCCAGAGCATGTGGATGTGCCCTGAGGGAAGCTGCAGCCTGTGGAGAGTCCACACTAGAGCAGGTTCTCTGGTAGGAAGTGTGGCCAGTGGAGAACCCGCGCTGAAGCAGGGGAAAAGTCTAAGGAGGAAAGTGCAGCAGAGAGGAGCTGTTAAGGATTCTATTTCCCTTTCCCCTGTGCCATGCAGTGGGGGATATAGAGTAGCGGAAAGTGAATAAATTAAGTTGAGCCTGGGAAGAAGGGGTAGAAGCGCAGGGAAAATGTTTTAGGTTTTGTCCTTTTTTCTCACCATCCTTCTCTATTTTGAATTGGCAATAAATTAAATTAATTTCTCCAAGTCAAGTCTGTTTTGCCTGTGGTGGCAATTGGTGAGCAAACTCCCTGTATTTATCTCAACCCTCAAGATTTTCCATCTTATTTTTTCCCCTTTCCTTTTGAGGAGGTGGAATGAGAGAGTGGCTGGTGGGAGTGTGGCATTCAGCCAAGGTGAATCCACGACAGATGGTTAATAAACTGGCTAAGTGCAATGAGTAATATTGAAAGGGCAACTATTACAGTAATGGAGTTATGTGGGGGTCAACTTGCCCCCCCCACATTTTCACTAGTTACTTCCTTGCGGTGTGCATCTATGACAATTGTAGATGACATAGTCAGAAGATACAGCCTTTGTTGAAGAAACAGCTCAAATTTGATGGTCCTGCAGCCTAGAGTAATAGAATGGGAATGGCACATAAACACATGGTTTAACAATTGCATTCTTAGGGATCAATGACAAGACATGCATCTTTTGGTTCTGTCACTTTATTTTCTGCTTTTTCTTGCTCCTCTCTCTATGTATCTCTTCTCTTCTCTGTCATTAATTTCCTTCCCCCTTATTCTACTGAGCAGAAAGATTCATGCTAGGGGAAAGCAGTTTGTTGGAAGACCAAGTTTTCATCATTGAGCAGAAAATCTGGACTTCTATATGAGTTGTCCTAATAGCAGTTTCTATGGTGACATGCAGTTTGCAACAGTGGCTCTGATTCTCCCTCATGATTTCTAGCTCCATAATATAGCAGTTGTTACATCTGTGAATGGTTTCTGATGAGCTTTCTTTAGGGAAACACTTTAGTGAGGCTTTAAGCACTTCCTTTTCTCTTAACCATTTGTATGGATAGGTTATGACCGTCCCCATGTTCAAGCTAAAAATCAAGACATAAACCAGAGGCACTTACTAATTCCTTTCAGACAATTGCTATTGGTAGATTTGGCTGCAGTACAGTTGAGGAAACGGGGAAGCTCCAGAGTAAGTGTGAGTAGTCTCCGAACTAAGCTTTATTTTAATTCCCAGCCAACCCTGTGCTGTTTACCTTAGAACTGAAGTTCTACCTTGCAAGCAATGGTGGCTTCTACACTTCCCAGCCTGTCACTGCATAGATGAAAAGACATCTCAGCTTTCTAGTATACAAGATAATGTAATAAGATCAGATGACTACGAAGAACTTCAGAGTGATTACTGTATCATCCCATATTACAACTACAACAAAGCAAAGAAAAGGATAGCTATTTCTATTCTGTCCCATCAATACCTCATTGTCTTCCCACCCACTTTCAAGTTAAGCAGCAGACAAGGAAACTTCAGTGTTGGTTTGCAATATCTTCATTCTTCAAATGTGACAGCCTAACACACTATAGTACAGTAAAGTAGTTAAATTCCTGTACAAACAATAGGTCTTCCACCCATGCTAATGGGTGCAGGCCCGAGTTATTCTTGGACTAAGAAAAAGATAACAGACTTATTTTTGAATAACATGTTTATCCTGCTTAGGAGTCACATGAGTAAAAGCAAGTTGTTAATGTTGCTTTGCAGCAATGTTTCCAGCCTCATCTAAAACATGTTATAAGCCAGTTTATGACTTCCATCAGCCAGACTTTCTCTGGAACAACCAGTAAGTAGAGTAACATATGTCATCAAATGTCTTCCCTAGCTAGCCTTTACTTAAATACTTAAGGAGACACATACTCGAAAGCAGAACATGAGAAAGATACAGGCTCAACCTGTACTGTAGAGAGATTCAATACCAATGATGAGAAGAGAAAAATTAGAGACCCGTCAGCACTTAAACTGCAACAGGAGTTGAATTTGTTACTTTATATTCTTTGAGAGACACAGGAGCATGTCTCAGAAGTAGAGGGACAAGCTGACAATAGAATAAAGATCATCAGGGAGCTCAGTGGCATCTGCACATGCCATGTGTCAGCATTGCATATTTTTAATGGAGCTGAGTCAACTGAGATTTCTTATGCCATGACTATACCTTCCACATTTTTTAACAGAGGTAACTACCAACAAATGGAGTTTAGCAGAAACAGGAATAGTTTGACCTGTATTACTGCATAGCTCTACATATTGTATGATCTGCCATGTATGAAGAGTTTAGTAGCGAGCACACCCTTGACTCTCTCTCCCTGTGACATTGCTTAGGCAGGAGGCATGCTTCCATTTTGCCCTAATAAAAAGAATAATGTATATCAGCATAACCACACCCATTGTTCCGTACAGTGTTATTCTCCCTGCCTAGTCATACTGCCAGGCATCCTGAGTAATAACATCTACTTCTTTCTGAATTTTTCCAGAATCATTCTGATTTCCATCCCTATCATCAACTGTATCTCAGTTCCTTCTATTAAGTATTGTCTATAAATTAAGTAAAAATACTATCTGTCTGCCATCTTCTGACCATTCATTAAGATATTGACAACTATAAGTGCAAGGATCCTGAAGAATTCAGGTTACCAATCTGATCTCCTTCTGTGACCAGGTGACCCGCCTAGTGGATGAGGGAAAGGCTGTGGATGTTGTCTACCTGGACTTTAGTAGGGCCTTTGACACTGTCTCTCACAGCAGATGCCTTGAGAAGTTGGCAGCTCATACCTTAAACAGCCATACTCTTCACTGGGTAAAAAACTGGCTGGATGGCCAAGCCCAGAGAGTTGTGGTGAATGGAGTTAAATCCGGTTGGCGGCCAGTCACAAGTGGTGTTCCCCAGGGCTTGGCATTGGGGCCAGTTCTCTTTAATAGCTTTATCAATGATCTGGACGAGGGGATTGAGTGCACCCTCAGTAATTTTGCAGATGACACCAAGTTGGGAAGGAGGGTTGTTCTGCTCAAGGGCAGGAAGGCTCTACATAGGGATCTGGACAGGCTGGATTGATGGGCTGAGGCCAATTGTATGAGGTTCAACAAGGCCAAGTGCCGGGTCCTGCACTTCAGTCATGGCAACCCCATGCAGCGCTACAGGCTTGGGGAAGAGTGGCTGGAAAGCTACCCGGCAGAGAAAGACCTGGGCGTGCTGGGTCACAGCTGCCTGAATATGAGCCAGCGGAGTGCCCAGGTGGCCAAGGAGGCCAACGGCATCCTAGCCTGCATCAGAAATAGTGTGGCCAGGAGGAACAGGGAGGTGATTGTTCCCCTGTACTGGGCACTGGTAAGGTCGCACCTCAAGTTCTGTGTTCAGTTTTGGGCCCCTCACTACAGGAGGTGCTGGAGCGTGTCCAGAGAAGGACAACGAAAGCTGGTGAGGGGGCTGGAGCACAAGTCTTATGAGGAGCGGCTGAGGGAACTGGGGTTGTTTAGTCTGGAGAAGAGGAGGCTGAGGGGAGACCTTATAGCTCTCTACAACTACCTGAAAGGAGGGTGTAGTGAGGGGGGTGCTGGTCTCTTCTGTCAGGTGGCTGGTGATAGGACAAGAGGAAATGGCCTCAAGTTGCAGCAGGGGATGTTTATATTGGATATAAGGAAAAATTTCTGAACTAAGAGCATTGTCAGGCATTGGAACAAGCTGCCCAGGGAGCAGTAGAGTCACCATCCCTGGAGGTGTTCAAAACATGTGTAGATGTGGCAATTCAGAACATAGTTTAGTGGGCATGATCGTGTTGGGTTGATGGTTGGACTTTATGATCTTAAAGGTCTTTTCCAACCTAAATGATTCTATGATTAATAAATCTTTCCCTATTAAGAGGGAACCACTAATAGCTACTCTCTAATATGGTTTTCCAGTGGGTTTTCAACAATTTAATAGTTACCTACAGCAGTCTTTGGACACTACCATGTGAGGCAACATCATAAGTCTTCCTGAATTCAAGATATAGGATATTTCGGTACATAAGCCCTGTAACAAGAGAAGAAAGAGTTACATGAGATTACTTGTTCCTCGTGCTTCCATATTCTTTAAATAAAGCTAGTCATATATTTTGTCTGGAAACTACAACTTCTGCTCTATAATTCATGTTCTTCCTTTTCTTCTTTTTAAAATAGGTATTAATATTTGCCATTCTCTGGGGTTTTTTGTTCTTAGTCCTATAGGTCCACCTTTTGTGTGCAAAGATAATGGTTTTTAAGATAAATTAGATGTTTCCAAATCAACTGGACCTGATGAATTTCATCTTGGATTTTAAAGAACCAGATTATGAGATACAAGTACTCTATAAACTGTATTTTCCTAGTCAAAACTAGATCTTATTCATGCTTTGCTAGTATGAGTTATGACAGCCTGACTAGCTGGCCTTTTCATTTAAGAAGGACACAAACAAAAAATGGCATTATGCACTTCAGCTTTCACTCAATCATTTGCTGATAGTCTTTTCATTCTTCTAATTAGCAAACCAGTACTGCCTTTGGTCTTCCTCATGCTGTTAATCTATGTACAGAATGAATTATTGGATTTTTTTGTGCCTCCTGATGTAATTATGTAATAATGTATCTCATTATGTAATGAGATACAAGATTTCTTATATGTCATTACATACCTTGACTTTTCTATTTTGCTCCCATATTCTCATGTTGGTTTTCTGTATGCAACTTTAGCAACTCAACCTGTTTTCCTCTTCCAATATAGGGGGTTTTGGCGTGTTTATGGTAAATGAGTTTAGGCAAGGTAAAAGAGTCCATGACTTAGTCATATCAGCCTCCTATCACACTGACTTGTCTTTCCCCATCTTTGGTATTGCTCATGCTTCTACCTTACTTTACAGGACAGCATTTTTCCTTTGTCATTCAGACTAGTTCTCCTAAGTCTTTTGTACAGATTCTGTACAGAAATCTTCCTTTCAAAAATTTTTAATCTTACTCTAAAATTTTGATATTTTTCAGCATTCACTCTCAAGCAATTAATTTTCCTCTTAATATTCTCATTATTGATCTGAATCAAATCTAATGGAACCCCCTACTATCCTCATCATGCATCACTTGATTTCTCCAACTTAAGTATTGAATCTTCAGTGGGACAATCTAAATACATTTTGAACATTGCATGCCCTGCTGTACTCCTTTTGCAGTTACAGACTAGAAGGAAGTCCCACTAACCTCTAAGTTCTGAATTATTTTCTCCAATTCAAAAAGTCTATGTCCACCGTGGCAGTCCATAGCCAATTTCTTCACTTTACTATTTCAATAAAATAATTATTTGGCTGTGTCTATTTCCAGTGGTCCCTCAATTAGTACATAGGCACAGATGTGTTTGGTAACTGACCTGCTACTCTTCACTTTCTCTCTTCTTCTCTCCTGTTGTGATAACTCTCTCCTGCTGATTTTCAGCCCTTGTGCAGATGACTTGGTTTAGCCTTCTTGTGTTCTTTTGTGGCTGTCCTTGATTGATCATGTTTCAGGCTGTCCTCAACAGATTATGAAGCCAGTGTACAAAAACACTTTTCCTCTTTTATGAGGTGCCAGCAACTCTTAAGATTTACTTTGGAGCTGAAGAGGCCCATTCCTCTTCCAAAGCCATGTGTTTTTTTCCAGGGTGCATCTGCCACTGCCTAAATCTTGACCATGAACTGTGCTGTGGTTTAACCCCAGCCAGCAACTAAGGACCACACAGCTGCTTTTTCACTACCCCCGCAGTGGGATGGGGGAGAGAATCAGAAGGGTAAAAGTAAGAAAACTCATGGGTTCAGATAAGAATGGTTTAATAATTGAAGTAAAATAAAATACATAATAATAATTTAATTAAAATGTAATGAAAAGGAAAATCACAAAAAGAGAGAAAAATAAAACCTAAGAAAAACAAGCAATGCATATGAAAAACAATCGCTTAACACCAACTGACCAATGCCCAGCCTGTTCCTGAGCAGCGGCCCCCCAGCCAGATTTCCCCTTAGTTTATATGCTTAGCATGATGTCATATGGTATGAAATGTCCCTTTGGCCAGTTTAGGTCAGCTGTCCTGGCTGTGTCCCCTCCCAACTTCTTGTGCACTTCCAGCCTACTCATTGGCAGGGCAGCATGAAAAGCTGAAGAGTCCTTGACTTAGTGTAAGCACTGCTCAGGAACAACTAAAACATCAGTGTGTTATCAACATTATTCTCATCCTAAATCCAAAACACAGCACTATACCAGCTATGAGGAAGAAAATTAACTCTATCCCAGATGAAACCAGGACAAAAAAAAACCTGGTGAAAGCTTTATACAAATCCCTGACGATTTCTCTGGCTGGTTAATTTCTTTATTCATGCATGTCTAAGCATGACCCAGACTGTCCTCTGCCTATCTACTTCCTCCTGCAGCTCTCCCAACTGCTTCCTGAGTAATTCTACTGATGAGTGGACCTCTAAAATCCAACTTAATTTCAAATAAGAATGAAACAATTCAGGGTGAAGGAAAAAGGGGATAAGTTGCTTTCTTGCTAAAGAATTTATTTTTGCTGGTTTGTCTGCTGTTGCTCTTTATTTTTATTGTGGTTTTATTGTGGTTACACAATAAAAATACAAAAGATCAAGTTAGAAATGCCATATTTTGATTTGAAAATATTATTTAGTTTTTCGTACATTGCAGCTTTTGCTTTTGTTTTGCTCAGTAAGTAGATATGACTTCTGCAGAGTGTTCTGATTTCAGTAGAAAAGTTTCATGGTGGACAAAGTTTTTCTGACTACATCTTGATACTACACATACTCACCCTACACCTGCTGCTGAAATAAAATAGCAGCTCTGGGGAGTACTACTTAATTGTATCTCTATTATTTTCTTGTTCTTACTTCTATTTCTATTTCCAAGTCATAGTCTCACATTAATCTGGATGCTCTTGAAAAGAGCTTGAAAATGAAAAATACATAATGTTCTATCAATTAATTTTATTTTCTCCACTGAGGTAGTTGTATAGCCTCCAGAATGATGATATGACAGGATCTTTCTAGTTCTACACAGGAAAAGGAAATTTAACCATAATCCCTGTCAACTTCAGGCTACCACAGAATAGAAATTTGGTCTTGTGTAAAACATGCCTTGGAACAAATTGGATGTGACAAGCAGTGAGGATCAGTAGATTGTGGTTTTGAAATTGTAAGAAGAATGGCTACTATAACCCATGCTGGTTATCGACATTGCTAGGACAACAGACAAGTCAAGTGTCATTTCCTGTTCTCTTCACTGTCTTTGTCCAGTATAGGAAGCATTAAAAATATAATTTCTAACAATATCATGTCAACCAAAACAGAAAGTAATAATAGGATACTACCTTGGCCTTTTCACTTCTCTGCAGTTTGATTGGCTGGCCATTACACTCCTGCCTAATATTTCAGTGAAGCTGTAAACAGGTAAAGAACTATAGTGCCAGCTAACCATGTTATTGAACAGGTCAATGCATCATGACACCCTTGCATCCTATTCATCTATTTTTCTCTTGCAGTATAAGTGCTGGAACAGAATCTGTGAAAGACAGATATTTTCCCCTTTTGTCATGAATTGGATCATAGGTAAAATTGTGGTTTAATTTTCCTTCAGTTTCAGAACAGTTGATCTGTGATTTCTTTTCACCACAGAAACCGAAACGATGCAGCAAAACTAGACACTACTTTTATTGCTCTCTGTGATTAGAAAATAAACACGCTAGGTGTAGTTAATATTTCTATCTTCATAAATACACATAAATTTTACATATGAACAGAATAGTGTTATATATAGTACAATCTTTCCTATGGTCCTCAAAACCAGAGGATTCTTCTTTAAGCCATGCTACATTATACAGTGATTTAAGATACTTTTATTAGCTGATCTAATTTTCCATTACTTTATCACTCCCAAAGGTCTGATAGGGACTCTCCAAAATACAAAGAAAACAAATAGTCACTTAACTTCTGAATTTCCATCATTTTAAGCATACACATAACTTAATCATATGGCTGATTCTTGTTGCCGAAGAATGTTAAAGGCAGGTTCATGGATTGTATTTCATATGTAACAGAAAGTAAGGAACAATGAAAGATACAACATGCCTAATTCAGAGTTATAGGACTGTGATTCTCCAGTCATTAACATAGATTTGGATAAACTTCATTGCTTGGAAGTACAAATCTTGCCTGGGTGCATGATAGCACATGATGAGGTTTTTTTTCCCCAAATTAGCCAGGCCACACAACTGAAAAATTATGTTTCATTTATGTTGGAGAAGAACAAACAATACTTGATCCCACATAAAGTCTTCTGGAACAATGTTACCACTTAAAACATTTTTTTAATAAATTTGAGTCAGGAGAGACTATGAATACTCCCCAAATCTAATCAAATCCACTTTCAAATTAATCTTTTCAAGGTTGAGAGAACTGTGTTACACATTAATTTTTCTTATTCCCCAGTACTTATCATAATAAGGTATGTTATTTTTAAAACATTCATACCTAGCTAAGAATGCCTAAATAGCCATAGATTTCATAAAAGACGAGTTCTTGGTCCTTCTCTGTTCAAAATAATTGCAAAATGTTTGTCGACAGAAACAGGAACAAGTAGAGTTAGAGCTGGTTGAAAAGTAGTAGTCACTTTCCATTGAGAACTTGGTGTACTGTCTTGTGATATTCTAGGTCTGGTGGGTTAGTAGACTAAGCTTCCTGCATGAATTGATGCAGACTAACGTGTTTCCACAAAAAAAGACATTAAAGTAGCTGATGACATTGCTATGAAATTGGTTTAAAATATCACTCCCAGGCAGAGTGCCAGGTTCTAAGCTAGAGCACTCTTTTACCTTCTGCTAAATTATAACATCTTAAGTGTGTTTTAAGCAGAATTGTTGACACAATCTTGATCAAAACAGGCTGAAATGCATGGCTCTAATACAGCTGTGCAAACATTTCCATTAGCATAAATATCTTCTGCAACACAAGCAAAACAAAACTCTCTATTCACTGAACACAGCAAGGTTTTGTGTGTTTTTATCATCTGTGATTTATGAAAAAAAAAATGGATCACATTAAAAAACACCAGGCTTTCCAAAAGAAAGCATATGTTTCCACAAATGACTTAAAAATTGAAACCTTGAATTAAGCTCAGATGACCAACTCTGGTCATGATTTCTAGTCAGGGACTTAAAAGCAGATCTAACAAGTTTCCCATGACTGGCTATAAAACACCAGCTTTGTACCTATTTCTGGATCTTATTCCTTGTGAATGAGTGAAGAAAATTTGTTCAGTTAAGTATACTTAGCAGAGATCCAGATACAGAGTAGTATCACAAACTTAAACTAACTGAGACTTCAGCTATTGTAACTGTAGATGAGGGAAGCAAAATAAATTCTAAGCAGAGGACGTACAAAGGCATACCAAGAGCAAAGGTTGCTACTGCAACCTACACTAAGCTCCCTTTCCCAAAGCTCAATTTTGAGAGGTAGTAGGAAGCAGCGACTCTGGGATTCCCTGAACCACTGCCATTACCTGGACTTCTGGAAGCTTATTCCTTCCGGGTATGTTCATTCATTACTTCTCTAGTAATATCTGATTCCACCAGCCTGCACGTCACCTGGGAAGCCTGAGCACAGGCAGGCTGTGAACCTACTGATGCTCTCACAGATCCCTGCAAGATGCCTTTGCACTTTGGCAGCTTCCTTCTAACCCCATGTTTCTTACCTGTGAAGCAACCTCATTCCTGGCCTCCATCCCTGGCTGCATGCAGAGTGACCAGGATCTTTTGGTCAGAAATAAAACTTGAGCAATGTATACCAATGACATTCCTTCTTCATGGCATTTCTGCTCATATTCCTGAACTTCCAATAATAGGAACAAACTTACACCCTCTCCATTTGGTGTAAGGGGTCACTGTGTTAGGTAGGATTAGACAGCTAGGCTGCATTTCAGAACAGGAACATAATTTTGTTTCTTCATGGCATATTTCAGTTCCTAAATTTTTTCATGGATCTGTCTCTTATTCAGTTTAAGTGTCTTTTCCCTTCTCTCTTCCCTTCTCCCCCACTCTTTCCCCTTCTTCTTTCTTTCTTTCAAAGAAGAGGAAAATTCACTCTGCTTTTCTTGTGCCTTGAACACAGGTATGCTACTATGTAAACAATGTCTATTAAACTAGTAAACACTAACACAGCTGTTGTAATATAGCTGCTGTTGCTACCACTACTATTAATGCAACAAAGAAAAACAAATGGATAAAAAAGCACCACATAAGGCAGAAAGAGAAAATGAAGTCATTATTTGTAATTTTTTTTCTCTTCAACTGTAGTTTATTTACCAAAGAGATTTTACTGATATCTTTAAAAACATGTTTCAAAGTTCCTGATGTCTCTTTTTGCTGCAATATGAAAGTTCCAGTGGCACTCTCAGTGTGTTAAGGAGAAGCTGTTTACTCCAAACTGAACTAAAAAATATTCATCTTAGAATGTCATTTAAAAAAAAAATCAAAATCTATTTTATGCAATACACTTTAATTAGTTGGCTGTTTCTGCAAAAAGCAGTGTCTGCACTTTCTGCATGTGTTGCAGTTCAGTTTAATATGCTGCAAAATTGTAGCCTTCCTATATAAAAATGAACTATGTGATATATCCAGCATCTTAGGTAACACAAAGGACAAAACCAGCCAATGTCAAATATTTATAATTGTACATTTTGTGGCATTGATTGCAGAAGGAACTACCTCAAGGCAGAAAATGATTACTAGGTTAGAGGCTTGACAGTTATTTTAAGATTTGACCTTCAAGAAGGTGCACAAATGAAAGCTGGCGTGGTTCTAGGACACAATAAGAATGGCTTTTAATAGAAATTAAGGGATTGGAGTTGGAAGTAAATGTTCAAGCAGCATGGTTAAATTCACTCAGTTTTAAAAAAAAAAAATTTAATATGGAAAAAAATATGCTATCTGTTTGACTTTTCATTTATCCAATTTTTGGAGTTGTCTCCCTCTAATCTTCCAGCAATGGCCCATATATTCAGCTAGCAGTACAGAAGAATGAGAAGGGTGTCCTGGCCTGTAAACGCAGCAAGCAAGAAGCAGAGTTTGAAGGAAGTAGTGGGTAAATCCATTACTACAATCTGTAAGAAAGATTAGCCCAGTCTCCATAACAAAATTCTATTCTTAGTTGTTTATAACAAATTGTCCTTTCCAAATTGAAATTAATTGAGCTGAAATTTTGAGTGCAGCTCAATTTTTATCCTTTTTCCAGGCAACTTCAGCAAAAAAAAATATTTCATTTTATTTCTGTTAAAAGGTACTGTATTTTACTCATGTTAAAAATCATGGTGGCTCTTTTCTCAATCACTCTAGTATTTTGGAGGATGGATATGGAACTTGGCAGTGTGCTGGCCTTAGTGGAAGGAATTATGCTTTTAGTCATGCTTGGGAGAAGGAACCCCTATTTAGGCAAGTGGATAAGTTACTTAAAAACAGCTATTCACACCTTTTTATTATATTCTATAGCTAAATTCTTCAATCTCACTGTTACTAGCTGTGCTTTCTTTTGCTTACTTAAAGCAGCTAAGATCCTGTTCACAACAGAACTGGACAACTGAACATGCTCTGAAGCAAATACAAATGAGACTTCCTTCTTATGACTGTTTCACAAAACCTGGTTTAACTGGTCTTCAGAACTAGAGATGGAAGCTCCCCTTTCCTTTGCTAATACAGAATAGTTGTTTTTGGAAAGGTGCCTGGCAAGACCAAAACAGAAAGAGCTGGAGGACAGATTAGCACAAAGAGCAGAAGACTGGGAGTGGATCCGGTGGTCCCTAACCAAGCTGGTCCAGCCTGGAACTGGAGGGAAGGCACAATGTAAGGGAGGAAAGGCTTGTGGTTACAGGAGTGTTTGAGCTTCTAGAACTGGGATCTCTCAGGACAAAAAGCTGAAACTAGAGGGAGGAGGTTGAGCTGGACACACAAGTGGTGGCTGCTGAGAGGCTGGGTTGAGACTAAGGCACTTGTTTGACCGGGAGGTTGCCAAGACTGTAAGTGGTTAGGCAAATAAATTAGAACAGTGTTAGGTGGATAGAGACTAAATAGATTCTGACAGGGAGAATTTCAAGTCTCCATTGGAAATGAGAGAAAGGTAGAATAAAGAGCCAGCATCAAAAGAAGTTTGTTTGGACAAACAAGCAGATTGAAGAAAAAAGAGCAGGTATAGATGAAGGGAACTGTGTTTGCTTAACAAGGATACAGGAATGACAATGGGAAGAAAAAGAACCTATAGAGTGAGAGAAGACTGGGCCTTCTACAGTAGATAAAATGGGTGTGGCTGCAGTGAAGATTTAGCCTGAAGAACAGAAACTGAAAGAGATAAGCTAAAGGCAGCAGGACTGGGAGAAGGAAATTGGGTTGGGAAGGAAGATGATTGAAACAGGGGGAGGCAAAAGAACAGAAATGTGTGTTTATGATAGCACATTATATCAGATACAGGAATTGACATGGACATGTTTGAATTTCATTATGATTCTATCATCAGCAAGTATGGAAAACACATTGGCGGACTGACAACTGGCTGCTCCAGTGTGATAGATCCAGTGACGCTGATAACCAATGCAGTTGACCATATGTTAAAAAATGTATGCACATTACCACAATATGGCTGACCTTACATTTAATGTTGTTTGGCTACTATAGTAATGAGCATGAAAGGAAAGACTCCACAAAAATTAAAATTTTGAGTAAGATGCAGTAAATAGGGCAAACATTGATGAAGTAACATGATGAATAACTGTTCATTACAGGAACATTCTGTGCGCTTACTAGACAGAAGCTCCAATGGAAAAAATAGCAGGAGATTAAATACTGTGTGGTAACACAGATGTTGTAGAGTTAGATTAAGCTTCTTAAAAATACCTTTAATTCTGGCACTTGCTAAGTTTTAATAGTTTTCCACCTTGATGAAGTCATTTTAATGTAGCTCTCTGAGCAAAATATTTTTAAAACAGCCTTTTCTTCATGTTCCTGATTCTTCAGTTCCCCATTTCCTGCTGTTAATAGGAAGCATCAGTACGACAGCCATATATTTCAGAGGCTCAGACCCCTCTCAACTCCAAGCAAAGTCAATGGGAGATGCAGTTGCTTTGGTCCCCTGAAAATGCATTATATTAGCGCCTGAGCTGTATTAGTGCTTTATCCTGTGCAAAATGTTAAAAACCCTCAACCCCTGCTGAGGTTAGTGGAAGATATGAGCACTCAGCATCTACTGGATACAAGAAAGTTCTGATTATAGCAGGCTGAAAAATAAAATGTTGAATGTGACAAATTTTGACTCATAACAGTTCTCCTGAAAGGAAAAAAAAAATCCTCCTTTTTTGCTATTTATGCAAGCATTTAAATAATCATGTCATATACCAGCTCTGTTTCTGACATACAGAAGTGTCTGGAAGAAACTGGAAGAATCACATATTCTAGGCAGTTCTCAGCTTGTTGATGTCAAGCAGCTGTAACCTGTTGGCAGATCCAGCATAGACTTTGCCCCCACTGAGAGGATGCTGCATCATGCTGCTGCAACTTCTTTTCAGCTGGATCCCGCCTATTGACTTCTCCTTGCCATATTCAAAACAGGAACTGAAAAAGTAATTATGAATAGTATATGAAATAGTATTAGTCATAACTGCCTGGCAGAGCTTTAAAATATCTGCAGAGTGCAAACAATAATCCTGAATAACAGGCAACTCAGAAAAAACAGAGAATAAAATCCTAGAATTTTATTTTGTGACTTTAATCACTTAACCCTTGTTTATAGCTAGGCTGCAAAGATACTCAGATTAGATAACAGAGAAGGGCACCAATGCATAGATAAGCAAAGAGAGAGACTTTTACCAGTTTAAAAGGTTGTACTGTTTTTCAAAACTTTTATACATTCATACTGTTGCAAATATTCTGGTAAAGAAATCAAAATTTAATCACATAGAAGAGTTTGGTTTGATTAAGAAGTAGAAAATTGTGAAGCGTAGGTATGGGAGTGTTAAATTTGAAATGCAGTCATAGGAACTTAGGAACTTTAGAAAATGTACTATGTGTAACCATAAGAATTCAAGTATTGTCTAAAACCAGTTAACCACAGAAACTTTGACAAAGATTTGTTGATTTGTAGTGTTTTGTTTTAGGAAACTAAGGAAACCATTATGGACACCAGTTTGCTGCTTGGAAACCCCTTACCCTTCCCACCTCGATCTAATTATCGAAGATTCTAATCAGTAGAGTTAAGTGAGGTTAACCAATGACTGTTTTAACATAAGAATATTAATAAAATGGTGTGAGTGAAGGACCAGTTATTAGAAAGGTTACATTGAAGAATAGACATAGTATACATTTTTATGTAAATTAATATAGATGATGGTGAAAATCGTACTGCACAGAATCACCTAAGAGAGGTCAAGAAGTGGACAAGTGAGGAAGACTATGGAAGACCACCAGAGGGCTTCTGAAGACCACCAGAGACCTTCACTGTGCCTGTGTGAAGAGACATTTACATATGCTAATGATTTATTGCGAAGTTAATGATTATGTATAACATTTTCCAGAAATATAGTGAATATGTATAACAGGTGTGTATTTAACCTGCTCAGTTAGACTAGACAGGTGCACATGATAGGTGGAACGATCCCCCATGTGCCCAGCGCTGCAATAAAGGAGTGCCTGCTTCTTAACTTCTCATTGCTGTTAAGGAGTTTTATTCCGGATATCAGCAACAATACCACCAGCACACATATAGGCAAGATTCATTCACTTGTCTTCATTGCCACTAGGTCATGCACATGACTGTCATTTAAATATTCTCTTTTATTTCCCAAACAGAAGATAACACAACTATAAGCAACAGTATTTGGGACAACTACTTTCAAACTGAGAATTTTTTTTATTTTTTTTTTTTTTAACAGTAACCATATGCACAAAAATTGAAGAATGGTGCATGCACATCCATTATAGTCATGCCAGAGTGGAAATTAAAGCATATATCGCCCTCTGGAGGCTCCAGTGACTAAAAGAAAAACCATAACTCCTAATTCTTCCTTTGACAGAAACCTATGGGACAGGTTAAGTAGAGTGTAATATGTGAAATAATGCATTCATCAATTCATCCAAGAAGAGAATGAAACAAGTCAAATATTAATGTTTTCGTTGTCTTCAATCAGAATGACAAAGTGGCAATAAGTCATTTTTGTGTATGGGCTAGTAATTTTTGTGCATATTTGCAAGGTGGGTATACGATGGGTTTCTTCTACCCACTTAAAGCAAGGAAGTGATTATTTTTGTCCATCATCGACTTAGGCTGTTGCATAGAGACATGTCAGTACTTTCTTCTGTTAACATTTACATACAATTTTTTAGAGCAGCAGAAATACTGTGCTTAGCACTTGCAAAAATTTCCATCAAAAGCTGCATAAAAATAAGATCAAGAAGCCTCTGCTGGTATAAGTGGGAAGAAAAAAAAAGAAATCAGACACCTTATATCCTAACACTGTACATAAAAAATAAATAAATATATATATATATAAATAAATAGGCAGGAAGCGACACATTCACATTGTTTCACAGCTTGTCAACAGCTGACTTTTTTGATAGTATCAGCACATCTCTATTTCTAAAACTAACAAAGATGAAAAAACGTCATTCAATATTTCCATCCAAAATGCTGGCTGCATTACATTTCAGAATTTATTCCTTCCACATCACACACTCAAAGGAAATAACTAATTTTTGGTTAACAACCTGAAACAGTACAGTGTCAAGCGTTGTCTGTGTCCACAGTACTTATATGGTCTCTGTCACCACAGAATTTGATCAATTCGCAACCTTTAAAATGTGGCCTCCAAGTCTCCCAGTTAAGTAATGAAGTATTACATTACCCTCATATCACAACTATGTAAGGAAAGATTTCAGGTCAGACTTTTCAAAGGCACACAGAAGTATTAACATGGTGCCTTTAAAAAGCATGTAGGTATCTCAGCTGTTGAACTTACCCAGGACTTTAAAATTTGCTAATAGCAACTTGGCCAAATATGTGACAGTTCAAGTAGGGAAGCAGGCCAAGATGCACTAGAGCAACCTTCCTTCCTTAAACATAACCTGTTATGTGCAACTACAGTAAACTTTTCCTCCCATACTATCAGAGAGGCTTTGTGCGTCAGTGTTGCACAATATAGTGTTATTTTACTATAGTTCCTTGGCTTTCTCCTCAATATCTTAATGAGTCAGTCTTTTATTTCCTCAACTCTGATTAATTTACTCTGAGCTGGCACAGTATCAGACCACAACTAACAAAAATAAAATACCTGCAACCATGAATTGTTGAAATTTTATTCCAATTTTCTCTAAACACCTAATAGATAAGCTTCTCTTTCATCTTGTGGTAATACAAAGGAAAGATATGCCTGTTAGAAATAATAACCTTTTCCTGATTACTTCCAAAACTAAGCCAATGCAAATGCCACATTTCTGACAACTGTCCTAATTTCAAGCAAGAATATAGAGAAAAACATACAACTTCCACTGCATTTCCTGCTACTTAGTGTTCTGTTTTCCAGCATAAGACTGGACAATCATAAATGACAGGATATTTGAATCATCACAAAATTCAAAACATATCTCAATACTTCAGCATGTTATTATTTTAACAGAATGTAAATCCAGATGGAATTAGAAAAAAACAGAACTACCATAGAAAAAAGTAATTCTGTAGAATTTCCTCTACTTAAGCAAAGTTAATCCATTTTTCTTCCCTCCTTCATTTCTTTTTATCTCCCATGGATTTCCTATTGCTCTTTTTTTTGCTCTATATCTTTTGTAAGCATACCTGAAAGATATAGATCCATATGTAATCAAGTATTTTTAGACCAGAAGCATACCTTGAGCCCCAAAATATATGTCAGTGTTTTAGCACACAAGATCCATGTACTGGCTCAGGACTACAGATCACATCAGATCATAACTACAATGCAATCAAAGGAAACATACAGAAAGACAGTTTTGTACAAACTATTCCATCATTCCATGAAAGCAAAACTGGAGGTGCAAATCTCGTGAGTGTAGAGAGAGGCATAATTGCAAATCTTTATAAAAGTGAATTCTTTTAAAAAATGCCAAAACCAAGAAAAAGCTGTTCTCCAAGTCTACCAAACATTCTTTTAAAAATGGATATTAGTTAAATCAAAGTTTTGGATCCAAGTACAGTGGTGTTGTACTGTGATTTTAATAGTGGCTCTCTTCCTCAAAGATCTCAAGTTACATTTGGTTCATATTTCAGTACCTGAGTATATACATCTAATTTATTCCTTGCAGACTCCTAGCCAACATTTTTGCTGATATGGATGGTTGCTTACGGAGCCATTCTGCATCCTTTGCCAAGCTATCTTTGAAAGCCAAAATCTAAAAGAGCAAATTCAGCTAAGTGAAAAATACCCTTGCTGTACAAACAGAAGCTGCATATTTTTCCAACAAACACTAAAGGCTCAATGTATTATTGCATGGATGCATACACATACTTTTTTTTTTTTGCTGATGCATTTCAAGGTACTGATGTAAAAGGTTGCAGAAATACCCCTATGCATTTTGATTTAGTGGAAAGACTGGGTCCTTATCTCACAGGATCACACCATAAACTCTGAGAGCAGAAGTCTTAAGCAACTCTGATCAAAAGCAAGAATCAGGTTCATCCAAAACTATCAATATGAATAAATACAAATTTTTTTAGGTATCTATACTGATATTCAGGTTACCAAATCTAGTGTCCTGAGTTTGGCTGGGGTAGAGTTAATTTTCTTTCTAGTAGCTGATATAGTGTTATGTTTCAGATTTAGTATGAGAAGAATGTTGGTAACACAGTGACATTTTCAGTTGTTGCTAAGTAATGTTTAGACTAAGTCAAGGATTTTTCAGCTTCTGATGCCCGGCCAGCAAGAAGGCTGGAGGGGCACAAGAAGTTGTGAGGGGACACAGCCAGGACAGCTGACCCCAACTGCCCAAACGGATATTCCACACCATGTGACATCATGTCTAGTATATAAACTGGGGGGGAGTTGGCCCGGAGAGGGGGATCGATGCTCAGGAACTGACTGGACACCCATCGGCAAGTGGTGAGCAATTGCATTGTGCATCACTTGTTTTGTATATTCCAATTCTTTTATTATTATTATTGTAATTTTACTATTGTTATTATTATCACTATTATTTTCTTCCTTTCTGTCCTATCAAACTGTTCTTATCTCAACCCATGAGTTTTACTTGTTTTCCCAATTCTCTCCCGCATTCCACTGGGTGGGAGGGAAGTGAGCAAGCTGCTGCATGGCGCTTAGTTGCTGGCTGGGGTTAAACCACAACATCTGGTCATGATCAGGAGAAGATAATGGATTCTAGAGCATTAAGACATCATGTGAAAGCTCATAAGCTCTTGATGTATATGGAAAATAATCAAATATCTCTGCCCAATATATTTCCACTTGTTGGGGAATACTTATGGAGGGAAACTTTTGGGACAAGCGATACTCCTCCTATAGAATGGAGCAACCCTTTGGTAAGAAATATTTACTTGGCTCAAAATAATGACACTTGTTTCTTTGTCATTCCAAACTAGGCAGGAAACAATAGCTGGATTAGCATGAAATTGGATTTTGGAGATGGAAGGGAGATGGAAAAAGGAGATTGCTCTCTTTTCCATTCAGCTGCTGAATCTAAACAACTGTCTACTTGTACAGCTCTGCTTTACACTGAATGTGGCCTCTACCTGACCAGATTTCAAGCACTCTATTTCTGCAGCAGGAGCTTGACTTTATGTTTCCTTGAAACAATGCCAAAAGAATGAAATGAAAGTGTATCAGATAAGAACACTTAAACAAAGACAACCTACATTTTCAACTTTAAAATTCCTCTCAGACTAGTTAATTTTCTAAAGATGTAACAGAAGAAGAATCTTTCATAGGCAAGGAACAAGGAAAGAGTATGAGCTGGGAATATCATTATGCCTCCTCCTGTAGAAAGGAGAACATTTCTCCATCAACAGCCTTGGGTAACTGCTAACAAACAGCCAGTTATCAATTACAGGCTAGCATTTTGTCAAGAATTTTTGAAAAGACAGTGTTTAAAGTCTTTGCTTGTGAAATGGGCACAGCCAACATCATTTTTTGTTTGGACGTTTATAAAATGTATGTATTCAGCTCATCACAGAAAAGTGCAGTATCGACAGTATAAGCAACTCAATGGAAAATTACATCTACCGTTGTTTGATTCAGAGTTTTGAAAAAATTATAATGACCTCACAAAGACTATCATTTGTTTTAATGCTGTTCTCAAAGCTAACAAGGGGGAGAGGATGAAATGGCTGTGTATGCATTGGCATTATGAATGCATTGCAGTTTTATGCTCCAAAAATTACTCTGAAGGAAAGATGTAGAGATCAGTGGAAGGGGATAATGATACCCATAAGTCTCCTTGAATATTATTATTGGTAGAAATACATCCAGGAATATCTTCTAATTAAGTAATTGTTATTAGAATCTCAGCCAGCCACTAGCACTAATTCTGACTGCTCAGTAACAGTAAGATAAGCCTAGAGACAGTAGATCAGCAATTACTAAAATATGGTGCAGAATAATTTGTCCCTGCTTTGCCTATAGAAATGACAGACATGCTCCTGGTTTACTGCATTGTTATCCCTTGGTGTGATTTCCAGTTGCTTTAAGAGAAGCCACAAATGTCCAAGATCCTTTTCTCATGTAAGAAATGATTTCAAAGCAGATCCTATTAGAAACAAAATCTTTGGTGGTACAGCTTAAATGGCAATGGAATGTTACTTAAAAACACAAATACTGAGTCCATAACATCAAAATAAATTACCAAATAATTCAATTTCTATTCTTTGACATTTGAGATATCAGTGCATGGCACTCTCCACCGCCTAGTGTTGATTTAAACTCTAATCCTGCACCAGCTTGCATGAAATTGTCTTCAGTACCTTGACCCTTCAGAGAGAATTCAAGGTACAATGATGTTGGAAGCCTAGTGTGCCTGTACTCCTGAAAATACTGTCCAAATCCATTATTATTCCCCTACCAGAGAAAATCTTTTCCTTCATCTGCTGTGATATATATTTATGTTTAGTATATTTGTAATGATGTTGTAAGGAATAAGTGACCTGATGCTCTTTTCTTTCACAGCTCTATAGAAAAGAATAATGACTCTGGACACAGAAAATTACAGTAGGGTGTTGACAGCAGACTCATAGGAGACTCCAGCTTCTACTATTTGGACAGTTTCAAATTTAACAGTCAGAATGCATTTTAACATTTCAAAGAGAATGAAAAAGTCTAAAAATACAGATAGACATTATGAATAAATATAATTTGAGAATAGTATGCTCTTTACATTTTTTTTTTTTTCCAACTGATCTATATCCAGTTCCATGCTTTGAACTGGAGCAGGTCTAGAAAAGGAACTGGAAATTGAGCACAGTTAAGCCAGAGGTTGATCTTCATCAGTGGAAATGGTTCAAATGGAAAACTGAGAGAAAAGGGAAGAAAGTTAATACACACGATAAGGGAGTTACCTGCTGGTCAGAGCTATAAAGACCAGCATGCAGGTATGTTGTATTTTCCTCTGTCATTGGCACCCTGTGCAAGACTGAACAAGTCTTTTAACCTTTGAATGCCTCTGTCATCACGCTCTGTGAAGCTGCAATAATGCCAGCCAACTCACTTGTAGTTCAAGTCTGAAAAGCAAAGGCCCTACCTAGAAGAAGCCAAAAAACAAGAAAACAGATGGAAGTCTAGCATTAAGATTGACTTAGGGATAATAATAAAGAGTCTTTCCTATATAGAAAGACAATTATGTAATAAATTCATGGAGAATTAATGCAACAAAGGCAGACAACTCTGCAAGGAAAAATATGAGCCATCCTCCCTTCAGAACATATGTTTGCACTAGATTGCTTCAACTGCAGTAAGAATCTTTAATAAAATAAGCAGCATAACCATGATACTGGTGTGCTAGAAAGTGCTGAACTCTACAACCCTGACCTAGCAAATTTCTGTACCTCCTGTATATTAAACAAACAAGTAATTTCATGGACTCTGCTGGACTTATTAACACTTTATTGGAGCAGATATAAGGAATTCAAAACTTGTAATTTTTATATTTTTAAAAAATAAAGTGTACCACATTTCAACTTTAGACAAGAGATGGTGCAAAGCACAACTGCTAAGACCCTGGGGGCTAAGGAGCCTAAGCCTGAAAAGACAAGTCTAAAAGCGAACTTATCAAGAGATATTTTAACTTTAGAATATAACCAGCAAATATAATGGTAAATTTCAGGGTGTTTTTTCTGTTTCATTAAAAAGAAAGATAATTTTTTTGAAGGCAGGAACTTGTTTTGTTGCATACAAGCCTTCTATGGTCAAAATCGCTTTACACAAATGGAGTTCTAAAGTTTGCTTGAAAGCCTGAACTTTTCCAGCCTTCTAATGCTTGCTTGAGTGACAGAATGATATTATTCTGAAGGTTGCACAGTGACTCTTTGATCTTAAAGCTTGTAAAGGCTGCCTCACATGTGCACGTTCTAATATTCGCAGATAATCTGACTTGAACTTCAAGGCTGTAAGACCTTGGATCAGAGATTTGCAATTCAAGCACCTCAGAAAAAAAAAACAGCTTAGACTTATTAAGTGTTGTTGTAAAGCTATTACAGGAAAGGTTTTTTTAGGCAGCATCAAAAGTTCTGTTCGGAAACTTTGCCCACAAAAATACATACAGAAGGTCACCAATACCACCCTTGGGTCTCCTTTTCCCTCCCTTTCCATCAGAAAACCACTCAAGATTTTAAATGAGAGTTAGTCAAAATAATGAAACACTCAAGCAAGTAACCTAAGAAAATAGGACAGAAGAATTTACTTTTCCAGCTGCATCCTGTAGATCTGCCCCTTTATTTCTATATGTTGTTTTTACTGCAGTACAACTTGGGAACCCTGAGGCAAGGATTGTCATTATGCAGTGCATTGTGCAGAGAAATAAAAGGGAAAATAGTGTTAAAAACTCAATCTAAAAAGATGAGATACCAACACAAATTTCTGAATGTAATGCAAATTGTAAATAGACAGCCTAAAATGACCTGGTATTTGTCTGTGTAAATCGATCTGGCTCAGAAGCCCAGCCAGATTGACAAGAGGTCCTCCAAGGCTTAACTGGTCCAGCCTGGCATCAAAAATGTCCTCAGTAGAAGTTGACCGCAGTGTGGGGACAAGGCTGTACCAAGTGACAGAAACAGTGAACTGCTCTGAAGAAAATGGGAATGGCTGAGTCTACAATTTGTGCTCTGTACAAATCAAGCTATGCCAAAGTTCACTCAGATTCACTCAAATTGAAGTACTATTCTCTTTCTTCTCCACTTTTCCATCTCTCTGCTCTGTCTCCTTTGGCCTTCTTCACATTTTATAGTTATCCTTTCTCAGTCACTGTATGAAATAACGATGCCACTTTATTGGTTTGCATTTAATCACTGTTCCATCTTTATTTTAAAATTTGGAGTTTGCATCAGCAGTTTTTTTAATTACTGTCACAGGTGCGAGATTAAATATACTGATTTATTGCCATTCAACTTTGTGTTCCCTAAAGAGCAACAATATATATATTCGAAAATTGTACTTGAAAGTACATAATGGAATATAGAAAAAAGTACTGGGTATACACAAGGGAAATGACAAATTACGGCTATTAGGAGATGTACAACTTTCAACATTTTTATTTTCATTTTCCTAAATGCTCATAGTAACAATGCACTGGACGTAAGTAACATTCATCCAAAGGATATTGTTAAGCAAATCAAAAGAATTTGTTAGGTTTTGTGGGGATCAGTTTAAATTAAAAAACAGGCTATAACCCTTTGGATGATGTGTAACAGAAGTCATTAACAATTTAAGACACTTCTGAGACATCAAATAGTAGCCTGCTGTTACAGCCTTCAGTGTCACCAAGACTGGGAGGATGAACATTAAGAGTGGAAGAGATACAGTAATAATTTAATAACTAAAGCCTCCCTGTGTTTCAATAGCAGAGAATTCACTGGAAATGAAAGCCTCACAAAGAGCAGGATGTAACACCAGTACAATGAACAATAAGGTAAAACTAGGGTTTGGATTAAAATCAGATTATAAAGAGACTTTACAGTAAGAGATTATTATATTGCTTCCTATTACACAAAGTCAATCAATAAGCAAGCTGCTTTAAGTTTCTAAAGGTACAAATCATGTATATCTTTATCTAGTTTTCTTGGATAGCTATAAGTGACCTTAATTCTTTTTGAGGAACAACGGCATCATGTGGTCTGTATTTTTCTAAGCAGAAGATCAGCCTGCGCCCCAAGCCCAGCCCAGCACATTAATCCAGAGGTTCAGCCCTGATACTTGGCCTAGTGCTCCACACCTTGCTGCAGTGGAGCTGGGGAGCCATTTTGTCTGCCAGACATCTAGGAAAGCTAGTCCCCAGCAAAGGCTGTGAGGCTTACTATGTCACAAAAAGTACCATACAGTTTAAAAGACCTGTTTCATTAATGGGAATACATCCACATTTGAAGTCACGAAAGAACTATGCATTTTCTATGCATTTTCTCTAAGGAGACCACCCACAACAAAGCTCTGAGCAATAAGCAGTTTTTGCAGGGAATATGGTAGGAATATATTAAATGTGAGATCACATGATTGAAAATTTTGCAAGTGGGTTATAATATGTAGGACAACACCTGAAGTTGTGTTCTCTAACTAAAAGTTATTCTACTGTTCCAGCATCGTAGTTTTATGGTTTTCATACAATCTCATAAATGTTTGGTACACCTGTAATTTTCCTTTTTTTTTTTTCTTTTTAACTATTTTCATTAATTTTTTTACTCCACTGTCTATCAATTCCAAGTAATAGTTGCTGTCATTTTGTACTGTGTTTTCTATTACTTTTGTTTCCTCCAGCTGTTTGGTCTGTCATTTAAAATTACAACTTTAGGGCATGGACTAGGGGCCAGACCCAAATACAATAAATCTTCACCTTTAACTACTTTTGCAGCACATTATGGTTATGGAAACACATTAGATAGATAGATAAATAGATAGATGATAGATAGATAGATTAGATAGAGAGATTAGATAGATAGAGAGATTGCTTGATTAGATAGATAAAAGTGATGTTACAATTAACAACCACAAGTCTACAAAGTGTCTATGATATCGATCAGAATGCCACGTGCAACAGGACACAGAATTGTACCATAAATTCAGAATGTAAAACCCTGCTTTAAATTCCACATCATTCCATTCAGAAATTCATGGCCTCAAGTCAATTAATTTTATTTACTCTTCATGTCACAAGACAAAACAAACATTTTGCCCTTTTAATACAGAATTTGTTAATGGGGGTATCAGCTGTTCTCCAAGCCTCTGTCCTGCAAGGCATCTTAAAAATATTGCACAACTTTTTCTCTGTAAAAACAGTTGAAAGCTTTATATGTAACTACTTTGTGCAGAGGAGGTGAAATTAAAGTTCAAATGTAATTGTTTTATTCCTGCAGAGACTATTAAATGTTTCTTTATACAATTTTTTGTATTTTAAAAGTTTAATTTGCCTGTATGACAAAAAGCTAGCCATAAAAATGAAATTTTACTACTGTACCATAAAATGATTTTTAAAAGAAAATTTCAAAATAAAAATTATATACATAAATACCTATATCATTTATATGCATTATTATATGTGTTTTATACAACAGAACTTTATAACACATATCTTAGAGCTGTTCTTTGTAGTTAATGTGTTTAAGAGTAGGTTACATTAGACACATGCTAATTAATTATTTTACTTCAAGGTTCTATTCTGTCTAATTGCTAAGCAAACCAGTGTATAGCAACATGCAGGAAGGGGTTAAAAAGGATTTGTAAAACGTTTCAAATCCATAGCTAGGTGCTTGAAAAAGATATGGTATAGGAGCTCCACTCTAGATGCAATAGAAGAAAATACATATAAACACCACAATGTGTGTTATGTTACCCATATTTACATTTTGAGTTATACTTCCCTATCTTTACATTTTGCTGAAAAAAATTGGCATCTAACTTGAGTGCCAATATTTATGAGTTAGTTTCCCTATATGTTAATTAAGGGAAATTAATTTCTCCAGGTGTTTGTTAAAGTAGGTAGCTATGTTCTGATGCCAATGTTAGCAAGCATGAATATGATGTGCTTCTAGTGATTTCCCAAGACCCTTTTATGACATTCAGTTTTGCATCTCACTCAATTCAAACTTATCTAGAACAAATTCTAGGTACCTCTTTAGTAAGTGCAGGCAACTCCCAGCTTCTCTCCTCTTACTCATAAAGCAATATGTTACAAAACAAGACAATGCAATCAGTGAATAGATAGCAGAGCTACTTTTGTTTCTCTGGTACTGTATTTTTTGTCATTCATTTTTTATCCCTCTGTATTCTTTATTTTTCAGGCAGGGTGTAAAAAAAATTAAACAGACCTAGAGACTGAATTTTACATGCAAGGAAAAGTGAAATATGAAAGTAAGGAATGAAACGGCAAATGGATCAAATTGCTTAGTCAGTTAGTATAGTTGGTGTTAGTTGATTTTGTTCATAACATATTTCCTCATTAAAGTGTTTCCTTCTTTCTCTGTTAAATGACAGCCTTTCACAAAAGATGGTGCTGTGAAATGAGATCATTGCAAAGTTTAACATACTATGATACTTCCTAGCTGAGTATGAACTCTGACAAAAATCTTAGAGATTTTTTTATATTGGAGGCTAAATGTGGTATTCATCTAATAATTGACACACAAAAAAAGACTTACAAGACATGAAGGGCAGGCATTATTAGGGGAATATATATAGCTTACATGTCTTGATAACCTATGAAGGCCATATATGAAACGAACTTACCAAAAAAAGTGTGTGTAACAGATGTCCACAGCTGTTTTATCACATATATTTACAATGTGATTTTTTTTAACTGACAATTCATATTTTTCCAACTCACATAATTTAATGTATGTTTAATTTTTATCTGTAGAGAGAAAGTCTGTTTATTAGGTGGCCAAAATTATTACAGTTCTGAATACCCCACAGTGTTAACATTTTTTAATATATGAAGTATCATTATCCTTGTTTTATAAAAACTAAGACTGAGAGCATAAGAGCCAGATCTACAACATTTCTTAGACATGTAAAAATTCTGGGGCTTAAATTCACCTGTAAATATCCACTTCCACATAGCCCCAGCTATCTAAAGAATAGATATACTCCATAGGACCTTAGTGTTTACTTTGGGGGTTTCCAGGTGTTTAAAGTTGTCTCTGTAACCAGTATCTAGTCCATCTCAACAGGTCTTAGTATCTAGCTCCCATAAGCAGAAACTATAAACTACGCTATGGATCAATGATTGCAAACAACAGAGTCCCCAAAGCTTGACAAGTTACTGGTCATTAGCCAAGACACATGAGCTATCATTTTCCAGATCATTGCAACTGCAACACAAAACAACTTAATTTAAGACACTTCATGGTGTGAAGGGCATGTGTACAGACTCTCAGACAAAGCTAACAACTCAGCAGCTAGGTGTCAGGTCTTTTTCAGTCTCCATTTTTTTTTTTTTTTCTAATACAAGATTTAAAGAACTGTAAATAGAAAGCACAATCAATCTATTCTAAATTGAGACCACTAGAATTCAAACCTCTTTGAACATGACAAATGACTGCCAATAACTGTTTATCTGTAACCATTAAATACTTCTAAAATACCTGAAAATGAAATGAGATGTAGGTAGGACTGGCATTCTAGTCACATTTTGTGAAAAGTGTGTTATATTTCAGCCTCCATTTTCAGAATATACTTGATTACATCCTTCAGAACAAATTGTAACCAGCGTATTGGATTTTACATTTATTGCTAAGTGTCTAGCTTTTTATAAAGGAAAAATGAACTTTGAATGTCCTGCTTAAATGAAAGCCTAACAGATGCTTGTGTTTTGACCCTTTTCTGTCTCAGCTCGTGAAATATGAGTAAATGAGTTACAAGAGGAAGAAAGGGAGAGAAAAATCTCATCTCACACATAGCTTGGACCTAAGATTCAGAGAAGAAGTAAGTTTTGTTGTTAGAAGACAGAGTACACAGATGTTTACTGTTTTCCCATATTTGTGCCAAAAGGGAAATTGTGGATGTGGGCATGCCTGACTGCAACACATTTGTTTCCAAAAAGAAGTTTCTGTATTCTTCACATGATCTGCCTCATGTTTCCAAAGGCAGCTGTGTGACAGACTGCTGACAAGAGCAGAGCTCTGCAAAAAGTATGCATAATGTATTGGGCATGCTTAGGAAGACTCAGTATTAAACCTGAGCGGCTTTAATTCTGGATTTTCATACACCAAAGAAGGAATACAAGTTAAGGAAACCACTCCTGGTTGTTCCTAAAAGGCTGCACTTGAAGGGATTGTCCAGACTGTGTTAAACTCAGTAGATCTAGAGGAACAAGTGGGATCCATCACCACAGTGATCATCTACAAAGTGAAGATAAAAAGGAAAATGTGTCTCTGTAGGGTTACTATTGGTTGCATTTGTATTCACCATTTCAATATAATAGTATGATGTTAAACTTCCACCAACTTACGAACATGTCCAGCACTTCCCAAACATTTCTTAAATCCATCCCTTTTCAGTAAAATTATATCATATCACCGGTGCAGCATTAATAACATTGGTGCCATAAGTTGGATTATTTTCCTATCAGTTTTTACACTGATAATCTGTAAAGACTGCAGCTGAAATTCCTGTAGTCACAGCTCTCAATTCTGGGTACATTTAGTCAAAGGTGCTTTCTCCTGCAGAACAGCATGTAGATTATCATAGTGAGAGGGCTTTAAATCCCATCCCATCCCTTGCTGTTTATGGGATGGAGTGTTCTTGTCATGGCACACGCATCTGCTTGGCCATCTACACATCTTCCCATACAGACTGAAATCAGCTGTATTGATGTGGCTGTTGTAGAACATACATGAAATATTGACTAGTATACCAAAAAAAATCAACAATGTCTTACTCTAAAAAGCAATGGATTTCCGCAGGGCCTAACTCTGCTCTTTTGTGTGTAAACACCCATGAGATTTCATGGAGAAACACCAATATTTGAGGATTCTTGATTAGGTTTGAAAATGCATATATGACTGTACTCATTCTAAAATATCCATGCCACTAGAACATCCCATGGGTCCCAGGTATTTTATAAAGTCAGCTCAGAATTGTGGCTATGTACTGCAAAAGCATCTCTTTACGTGAAGACTAAAGCTTATTTTCTAAAGAATAGTAATATCATGGCCTTCTGAAATGCAAACTGTCATTGCTGAAATATTTATCAGACCTCAAAAATATTAAAAGTCAAAAGCTGCCCACCACACATGCATACCCAGAGATTCCTACACTGAATCAGTATCAGCACTCTGAGTGGTATATGGCTATATGTGAATACCAATTTGAATGTAGTGGCAGTGACTTATGTTTTCCTATCCAGAATCTTATTATTTATTTAAGCATATCTTAGGATCCAGGACTAGTACTGAAATTGTTTCAGTTGTATTGATTGTCCTTACAGCACTGAGTACTTCTTATCTATCCAACTCTGCTGTTCTGTAATTAGCCACTCATCATGAAAATGATGCACTTCAATTTAATTAGCTTTGAAAAACATCCACATTAATTTGCTGATATTTTTCAGGCAGAATAACCACACAGTCTTACAGATATGTTACAAAGATATGCTTTTACCTTTTTTTTTGTTTCTTTCTTTGTTTTCTGCATCACAAGATTGGCACAGAATCACAGCTGCTAACAGGTATTATTCACTGCAAAAGGATTTTGTTTAATTATTTAATGTCTTCCCAATTTAAGGAACCTGTATTAATTATTTAATTAGCATTCTGCTATAATTAATTGAATGCTCACAAAGCAATTAAAAGCTGCTTACCTTTTGTTAGTTCAGTAACTTCAAAGAAGCCTTCTGAGAAAAGGCAAAATTTACATAGCACAGAAAATCCCATCCTCGCTTCAAAAGCCATGTTGGAAACACAGTAGTCTGTCCTAGGCATTGCACTGCCATTCTGCATAGCACAGCAGACAGCTTTCTAGCACTCTGAATTCACAGGTTCTCCTTTGTGAAACCAGTAATCATAGCAAATTCACTTGGCATTCAGGCAGATGTTCTCTGCTCTTCCATGTTTATGCCATGATAATTACTCCCACTGAAGAACAGAGAGGACTCCAGCAATAGCAACTTATTGATGTAATATGGATTAACATTTCAAACTTTCTGCTTTTCTGTGTGCATTTGAATACAGATGGTTTTTGGCAAGTACCTGACAAGCCAGCCAGGAGCAATAGGGAGCAATTCTGCAGCAAAATGGCTCCTACTTCTCTGCACAGAGAGTTACCTACTGTCTGGCTCAGCTTTGTGCAATCTTTAAAAGCCCAGACAATGAACCAGCCCTGTGACTAAAAAAAATAAGAGAAAAACAAGATTTTGCATTAAAAGGACTTTTTCAAGACTGTACGTAAAATCTCTTTCCACTGTTTCGGCTTTCACCAGCTGGGTCAGTAAGGAAAGCATCCATACACAATCATTCCCAAGTCTATTGTAATTCTATATTTTTCCCATGAGCTGCCTGGGAAAGCATACATAGGACTTGCCAAGCCCACTAAGCTTTTTGCAGTTGTAGCCCAGAAACAAGGAGAGGTGCCTTGGGACCTATTTGCTGACAGATTTTTCTTTTGAGTTTAGTGGGATTGACACTTAGAAAAGATTTGGCCATTGATTTTGAAGACAAATAAATGGAAGACACAAAATCAAAAGTGACTGCTTTCATAAATGTTGATTAGTCACCACTGTTGACAAAGGTCCAGGATAAGGGGAAATATTGAGCAATATTTTTCATAAAAGCAAATTGGCCAATTGTAACCATAGGCTTGATCCCATGGATTTCTGCATTTGATTTCCTATGGGTTCAGTAAAAGGAGAGGGCATTCACATTTCTTGAGCACTGCTAAAACAGTTGGACAAAACAATGATCTATGTGACAAAGCAGTATATCTCCTAACGTGGGAATTTTTTTGCATTTCATATAAAGTCGCTATGATATGCACTAGCTAAGGAAATGTATTCTACAGGTATAAACTCCTATAATCACCCTGAACCTGATCCTAGCCCAGCTTTTTACTCCAGTCTCATCCATACTTATAACTGTTCTGATATCCAGGGAGAGCTACAGTCTCAAGCACTTTCCCATTGGTCCTTATTTGGTAGAAGCCTCATTGCGTGGATTGAGTGTATCAGTTTCTCCTAAAGAGAAAGAAATAATTAGGCTATCATTCTTGCTTAGGTCCCTACAACTAGAACTGGGACCCTTTGATAGGAAGAAATCTGCTGAATGCAGTTGCTTAACCATCACACAGCAGCCAATGTATTAAAACAGCAGCACAACAAATTTTTTTTCCCCTCCATGTTTCTTTTGTATTTGATGCCAATGAGAGGGTATTGTTGACTGGAAAATAAATATCTCCTGTCAAAGACAAGGGATCCCTTTAGCTCCTCAGTGCACCATTTCTACTTTAAGCAATGTGAAGGAGGGATATACAAGCTAGAAACACACTGTTTACACACAGCACAGATTCTACGATGTGTGGTTCAGTAATTTGTTACAGCTGGACAGGAAAGAGCATGCCGCTGCTGCTTTCGGGACAGTATGTTGGTCTAGAACTGTTCTCCACTATTAGGATACTGGACTTTGGTCAAACATTGTGGAAGTTGATAATCACAACCCTTAAACAAAAGTGGATGCAAAAATCTGAAGTGAGCTATATTGCTGGCTAAGGATGTTAGTGTGTCTGAGAGAAGAAATAGTAGCAAAAGCAGTGTAGAGTTAGCAGAATGAGGAGCAGTGTTGGGAATCCACCCCAAGGGGGTAATACTACTAAAAGCAAAACTGAGCTAGGAATAGGGGCAAAAAGCCTGGTATTTTATTCTTACTTGGGCTTATGGAAACACACCCTTTCTATTTGAATAAATGATACTGTGAAAAATACTAACATCAGTTTATACTCCCAACAGAGACATCCTCATGTAACCTTAAAGGCTCTGCTGATACATTGAACGTGGCCCACCATATCACAGATTTTCAGACTTAATGAACTACATCTTTAAGGTGTTTAGGTTTTTGCTCCTAATGCTTCTGTTTCTTTGCTTTTCTAACAATCATAAACTTTCAGGCCACATTTATTTTAGACCACTTGTTCTTCTGCTAATGTTACCCTTTCACCACAAAAGCTCTCCTTCCTCTTTTGTGCTTACCTTATGACATATTTATGTGTATCTGTCATATCCCTCTCAACCTTTAATTTACAATACTCTACAACCCAAGCTCTTTAAATCTCCTATCATGAACAAGCACTCCATTCCCCTTATCTTTCTTGTAGTCCTGCTCAGGTGATGTTCCAGGCTGAAATCCATCTTTCCTGAATGTGACCCAAACTGTATGCAGTACTCCAGATTTAAGTCTCACCAATGCCTTATACAAAAACATTGACTTTATTTCATCTCTTCAAGATATACCTTTCTTGATTCACTCCAAGGGTACATTACAGGTTTTACAGTCTTGTCACAATGACAATCAGAGATGTGTCTGAACTAGCTAGTCACTCAGGTTGTTCTCTGCAGCCGTCATTTCTAACTCATCAGGTTACAGCTGAAACGACTGTGATTAGATTGTCAGCACATAATTTTGCACTGTTGCATTCTATGCCTTATCTACTTACAGCACTATTCCTCATTATTTAGTTGTTCCTTTTTCTTAATCCTTTGCTGCACTGCTGATTCTTTCCAGTTTTGTCATCAGAAATCATGTCAGTTTTCCTGTTTTTCTTAAGATTATTAATGAAAATGTTAAACTAGATCTGTCCAGACACCAGTCCATGAAAAATTCTGCATTTGACTTCTTCCCTATTCATTTTTTCAACTTCAAAGTTACTCGCGCTCTTTTGCTTTTCACTTCCTTTTCATGATACTTCTACAATTCTCCATCTTCATTAACAGTTTTCCATATGGAACCACATATATTTGTAAAGTATAGCTAGACAAGATCTACCATGTCTCCCATGCCTTGAATTATATACTAACTAATTCTGATGTGGTTGGCCCGGTTTTAGTAAATTCATCTTGCATTTTAAAGCTATTCTCTCTGTATTAAAATGCTATGTCTGGAATGATAATTTCCTTCAACATTTATTATCAAGTGTTGCATACTGCTGATGACGTCGTCAGCTTTGTAGTCATCCACATAACTGATTCCCTCCCAAGTCTCTTAAACAGAACCGCTGTGTTTGATATCATATGCTACCACTCCCTCCTGTGAAAAAAATAATCACCCTTATTTAAAACAGGGCACAATAGTCACTTAATTTGAGACATCATTTTAAATTTCTGTCCTATTCTTGGTGCATAATCACCTCCTTTCTTCATTCGTTTACTTTTTGTTTCTAGAGCTAAAGAACCTTCTGCTACTAGTTTTAATAATTTGCAAGGTCTAACTCCATTGACCTAAAACAGCTCCCTATTTTAGGGCTTATCCCTATGTTTCAGTTCTGTAAATAATGCTTTTTGGTGATGAATATTGTCTTTATGTATGTACACTGAAGGGTTTTTTCTTTTCCAACTTTTTACATGCTCCTCGAGAATGCTGTTTTCTAGATTCTCGCAACTCCTTTTCTACAGGCTTTTTGATCCTTTTGGGGGGAATACAGATTCCTGAGAGTTTCAGCACTTAATTTTAGAGAATTCTAATGTTTTATGCTTTCCAATTCTCAAACTCCTAGTTTAATGTACCTTTCCCAACCAGTTCCTTTATCTGAGTGATCAGTTTTAGTGAGAGTATTTTCACTGTTTCTCACCATTTCATTTACATTGAATCCATCTGTGATGACTTCATCTAAACCTGTTATCCAAAACTCATTCTTCTGTAATACCCTAATTTCATACCAAAAGCTGAACCTGGAGTAGTAACACTTTTTACTGGTTCAGCGTTTATTTGTTGAAAAAGGTTGCTAGCAACCTCATCCAGGAATTCCAAGCATTACCAATATCAGAGTAATATGTTCTTTCAAATGTCTTTCTGGGAAGAAATAACATTAATGTAACAGTCAGTAACATTTATTCCTGGTGATATTGCATATCATCATAAACATCTCATTCTGAGATCTACGGCATTACAAAACATCATTCACCACAAATAGTCTTGTTATCCTTCCACAATCTTGAACAAAACTGGTTGTTTCTTCTACTCCATCTATGTTCATTTCATTACAGTCTGTCAAAACATAAACTTCCCATGAGTCCTATTACCTGAAATATACCCTAGTGCTCTCTTTCCTGGCAAATGTCTACCTACCTCAGTGCATATGTTCCTGCCATCATTGCTGTATCACCATACCTTAGTTCTACTTATAATGTCACTATCAACTGTAGTTGGCCTGAGTGCTGGCCTCTGTGTACAAATATTTCCATTATTTCTAATTTTCTCTGCTGTTTAACCAACCATATGATACACTTTAGTGTTCACAGCAGTACACATACTGTCTTTTTGCTTCTTCTGGGAAGTGTTATTGATGACAAGTGCTTGTTCAGTAGATTCTTCTCACAACAAGTATTGAAACAAATCAATTGTAGTAATATCTCATGATTTGTCAACCTAACATCCCAGGGGACTACAGGCAGCTCTGAGGCCCATCATTTATGGAGAGTGCTTTCTTCAGGAATGTCTCCAACAGCTCAAAAGCCCGATCCTCCTTACAGCAATGATCAGTATGTTAAAAACAATTTGCGTATTGAAATAAATAAAGGATTATCAATCAGTGCTTTAAAAGACAGCACCAACTTGCTGTGAGTTGCTCTAATAGTCAAATTCTGAAGATATTCCACACTTCTAGTTAAGAAACTGGAATGCTGTGGATTCACATATAGATCTTTCACTTCAGCAAACCTGAAATAACCTTCTTCAGTTGTAGCTTTTTATTCTGCTAAATCTTTTTCTGTTGAACAGCAGAGTAGGATAAAATATATTCTTTCCCTATATAGTAGATACAGATATATAGATATACAGATGTATAGATATTGACATATAGATATAGATATAGATAGATATATTCCATATAACATAGGAGTTTGCCTACACCAGGAAATTCTCCATACACTCTGTATCTGGTTATTACTTGTTGCTGTAAGGATCTCTGCAAGTACTGGTGCTGGAGCCATACTGGAACATAACTGATACAAGGCAATAATTTTTTTGTATACTTCACAGTGAACATTTACTGGTGTCACTCAGGGATTATGCAATTGACTATTGATTTTAGTGTGTCTTGTTAGTCTTCATGAATATTACATAAATCACCATACACTTTGTCTTTACATTTTTGGCATTTTAAAATATGGTTTTGCTTAGTAAAACTGAAGATGTCAAAGAACAGAATCTGTGTAAAGTAAAAAACATGCAGATACAGTCAGTGGCAAAAGGCGTTTGCCTCATCAAAATTATAGCAGGTATAAAATGAAACTAGCAGTAAGTGAACTCTATAGATTAAGTAAATACATATATATACACACATATATAGTAATTTGACTTCCTAAAACTTTTGATCAATTATTCAAAAAAAAGAAGGACACTACACTTAAAGTATTTACTAGGAAAAGAATGCATCCATTTACTATAGGAAAACTAAGAAGGTTTTGGTGTTTATGTACAGATGTTCTACTTTGTTCTTGAACTTCCTGAAATCTCAGAGCAATATATTCAGGAAATTGAAAAGTACAATAGAGGGAAAAGTAGCCATTAATTCCAGTGCAGTGTGACACTGCCTAATAAGGACCTGTCTGATGGTCATGGGAAAAGGAAATCCAACGTATATTTACTACACTGATAGTCAAAAGCATATCCTTGTTTAACTGACCTGCTTATGTTTGATACAGCCAATCCTCATCTTTAAGACAGAAGTTTCAAATACTTTACTCATGTCAACTTCCAGGAAGTACATGTTCTATTAGAGTTCATATTTTTTTGAAAAGTTGTTAACATTCTGGAAGGAATTATGTATTCATTATTTGAAGGGTAATCATGCACGGTGGCCATTGACACAGGGAAGAATCCCACTGTGCTAGACAGTGAACATGCATATCATGAATTAACATTACTACCATGGCTTCTAACTCAGTAAGAAATTCAACAGTTTCATTAGTTTCAAAACACACAAGTAGAGTATACAAAAGGGAGACTACTAGACTAGGCAGATCAATGTTCATTTCTGTACTTATTTATTTATTGTTCAGGTGGGCGGGAAAAACTTTACTATCAGGATCGTGATGGGAGAATATTTTGAAACAAATCAAAGACTCGCATCTGAATCCAAGCCTAAAATGCAATTGTATACAATATTTATGTTTGGCCTTATTTATATTAACCAAGAGGCTTTATGAACACTCCAAAATTTGCAATAATTAAGTCTCTGGTTCCATAATAGCTAGATTAGCTGTGAAGACAGACAGAAGGCTGAATAAATCATCCTTTATTAAAGTGTTTTTATGTATACCTACATGAAGTATCCTACATAAAGTATTTTTCCACTTGTTTCCCCTGAGATAAGACTGTGCTATTTCTAAGTTCCTAGCAGTACTACTTCTGGTTTATAACAACATCATAACAACTGGCAATGCTATTCATTCACTCAAGTACTCAACAAGTGTAGAAGAACTATTATAAAGTAAGTAATCAAATTCATTGCTAACAATCACACAAATAAATGTAGTCAATTTTATGCTGATAATAATGTCCTGCCTGGCGAGAAAGGGTCACATGCGAAATTTCCACAGCTAGGCCACAGCACGGAACTATTTTGAATTTCATTTATTGATATCAGATGAAAGTAACTTTATTGTGCCAAATCAGATGATGCCAAGCTAATAATGGGTTTCATGGAAGAGAATTGATGCCAGCAAATCCTAATGAAGAATCTCCCTGAAACATGTATTTAGTATCCTAGATAAGAACACAAAATAGCATGGTAAGTATATGAAATGCGATTATTCAGAACATATTTTAAAGCCATGGTAACAGTATATGCACTTTTAAACCACTACATAAGAGACCTTTCAAAGAAATTGCAGCATTCACCAGAGGAAGAAATAGGCTAAATAATTCATCAAAGCATAAAGTGAACTGCTTTTTATGTTCTGTGCACTGCATGTTTTGAAGTCCTCTGATAAATATTTTGCTCAGCTGCTGTGCAAAAGTAGTCAGAAATGGTTGTAGTCCCTGTCTCTTGACAGGTAATTCTTCTCTGTTCCTCTTTTTTTTTCTAATGGAACAACACAGAAACCCTTTAAGACTTTCTTATTGGCACAACATCAAAAGGTAAAGATTCTAAAATCCAGAGCTCACTGGGCAGTTGTCACAGTTCATGATTATTTTTTTTCATATCTTCATCACCATGTGGTTTACTACTGTTATATTCCACAGGACTCTATAACACACACCACACAACACGTTACTGGGACTTGGGAAGTCATGGGTTAGTTGATTGAGGCAATTACCACTATGACTTCAAAATATGTCTAGCTGTTGAAAGAGTGTGGCACAGCACTGAAGGAATCCTCACATGACCAGGCTTTTTCTCATGTTTAAAACAGGTGGGGTTTGGATCATTCCTCCATGTAGTCAGCTGCCATTCCAGCAATCTTGTTGATGCATTAGAATTAGATATAGTAGCTCAAGTTAATTCTGGAAGGACACAAGCTAATTTCGGTTTCAGTGACAAAATATCTTTTAATAGAATATTGCTGCTAAGTTATACAGACATAATACTATTTCCATGCAATGGTGATAAGAACTGTCATTACCATGCCAAATATAACAGTAAATTCTATCATAACTGGCTCTTCACTGACTTCCAACATACTGTGTTTCATCCTGCAGCAGTGTGAATGGCCTTTGCAGCAGCAGCTGCATTCAAATACAGAAATAATCATCTCTAAACACAAACCCCAAGTCACTGAGAATCAATCCTTCCATTCCACATGCTTGATTACAACATGTTTTTCTACCTACCAATTTGACTACAGATGTTTCCAATAAAAAGTTTGCTAATTCACTGCTTTATTTTATAAGGCCAAGATTTTTCGTGAATATCCACTGCCACCAAGAATTATATTAACTCTCTGACCAAATGTCAAGATCACTTTTGCTCTCACACTCAACAAAAGTGATATTCTATGTTGACATCAAATGAGTTTTTATTAATGTGATTATTTTCCCTTTGAAAAAGGCAGAAAAAAGGCAATGTAAAACCTACTTTAGATGTAAGGACTAACCATGAAAAATACTAGAAAGAAGGTATTGACACTATGGATCATCACAGGCTTAGGTACTCTGCAGATCAAATCAGAGCCCCACTGAGAGGCACACAGACTTTCACACTAACATATACAATAAATATACTTTTCTTCTTGGAATTTGCTAGACATATTTCTTCTAGACAGCATGGAACAAATAAAATCATAGAATCATAGAATCATTTAGGGTGGTACACGGCATTATATATTTTGACCAGTAGAAATACACATAAAACTTTGAAATAAGAGGTCTCAGTTAACAAAAGTATTTAGATACATACTTTTAAGTATAATGCCCATTAACGTCAAGGCTGTAGAAACACTCTCTTTGTTATATCATGGCCTCCATTTCTCAGGCATGAAGTCTGCTAAGGAGTTGCCTCTTTCTAACCTTATTTATGTCTGAATTTTGAACATTTCTGTAGCTGTGAAAGAGTCATCAGGAAGTCATCTCAGTGTACTATCAGAGAGTAACCTAATCCTCCAGTCAAAGAACAGGACAATTACTTGGTTTGAATAACAATTTCATTAATAGACAAACTGCCCTTTTGTATTACTTGGAAAGTTCAGGATGTGCTAAGGTAAGTTCCCAATGCATAACTTGACTTTGTGGGGATTTTAAGTTAAGCAAATAATAATACATAAGTAACTGAGAAATTTAAAAAAAAAAAAAAAAAAGAAAAAAGAAAAAAAAAAGAAAAAAGAAAGAAACACAAAGTGGTAGCTAAATTTGAAAAATATTTTTCTCGCATTTTTTGGCAAATGGCTGCTTTTCAAACCAAAATCCTCCCCTTTTAAACTAAAGTGAACAACTCTCACACATATACAAGTTTCCTAGGGAAAGTGGTGATCTGTCTGAATATAATGGTGCATTCACTGTTTTGGATGGATGTCAGACCTAATAGCTGCAGATATTGGAGATTTTCTTGCAATGCAGCTAGCATGTCTTTGGTTTGCTTCTTCTCTGAAGCCCTTTAAGATACCACAGAGAACTCTTGCTAAAAAAAAAAAAATTAAAATTGTGTAACTTCGAAATACGTTTTTCTTTCCTTCCTCTTTGTTTAGCAAGCAAAAATAATCATGAGGTTGTGTAAAGTGTATTTATCTTGTCAGATGCTAAGTGCATGAAGTGGAAATGTATATAAACATACAGAATGCCATAAGAGAAGAAATGAAGATATAAAACTAATTGTTGCAAAGTCACAGTGAACATTTCAAGCAATTTTAGAAATGCTCAGCTTCTATTCAAGAATGCAACCAGAGACTGTTTTCCAGTCTTGTTGTTTACCATTCATCTTTTTTTTTTCTGCCACCTCACAAGTTTGCAGGTATTTCTGCATTCTCTTCTATCCCTTACAATTTTTTTTATTATCTTTATGCTTGAAATGAATCTGAGACTAACATAATCTTTCCCAAAAGAAGTTTCAAATTCAGTTATAACCTTATACCAACAGCATATCATTGCAGCAGTAACAATAATCATTACCTCAGCACTAAAAGAAGACACACTAACAACTATGTTTCCAGGTTGTACACATGCAGCAAAACTCATATTTATGTCACTTTAAAACAAAACTGATAGCAGAGTTACTTTGGGGGAAATGGGTCTGGTTTTAAGAGTTGGTGTTTTTTTAAGGTTTGTTTTTTTTTTTTTTTTTAAAGGCCTTAAAAATAGATGTGACTGTATTTACCTAGCCTGAAAATAGTGAATGTGATGACCTTGGTCAGGAGGACAGAATGAGGTACTTCACGTTCAAAATACATGTTAAATACACTGCTCATTTATCCTCCAAAGCATCTACTTGGGGTCATAGAGCAGTTTTACCACTATGAATTTGAATGGTCATTTTGTGTGTACAAAAATGGGGTTTGATAACATTTTTTCTTTTATCAATAATTTCACAATAGGTGAGAAGGGAATACAAAACTTTTCCTGTAAATTTAGAAAAGGCAGCCTCTTACTGCTTTATGTCCATCACTGATGTATTTTAGAGTTACAATATATGAAGTGGATGTATTATTTGGAATCAGCAGGACTTTCCTACGCAAGTTCTATGACCCAAAGTAGGTCAAGTTTGGTTCTTGCAGCTTAAACCATTTCCTTTTATATGAAAAAATCAATATTCATTTTAAATCAGGAAAAAAAAATATTTCTATGCACAAAATAGTGCTGAACATACACATTTCAGTATGGAAACTGCCTAAAGGAAGATAGCCAGAAAGACTGCAAAGTCTTTTACCTGAAACAATATATTTAGGTTAATCATTAGCCTCAGGTCTTGACCAATATAGTACTAAGAGTATAATACTGATTGTCTTACTTTAACAGACTTTAAATAAAGGAGCAAGAGCTTTAGCAAACCCAAGTCTTGCAGAGTAACAGGAAGAAGAAATGCCTTTTCCTAGGCTGTGTAAAAAACCAAATCCTTTCTTTGGGGCTTCACACATTTACAAAAGGGGAATGAGTGTCAAAGACTTGGATTTATGCAGCCACCAGCCTCTCACCTCTATCCGCTTGTAGTCATACTAACACATAAAAGCATTTAACTGGCAGCTCCAAATAGCTTTCTCACTGTAGCAATTGCTCATCTCTCACAAACTGGAAAAACAATCCCAGAAAACATGCTTAAAGGTTTCCCTGAGAAAAAAGATGTAGTCAGGGAAAAGAGAGATATCAAGGAAATACTCTGGTTCCTGCCTATTGCACATACCTGAGAACCATGTTAAACCAACATTGGGCATTGTTTTCACTTCGTTTTTTGCTGGTTTGTTTGTTTGCTTGTTTGTTTGTTTTTAATGGAAGTTCAAATGTGTGCAATGATCTGTGCCTGGAGCAGCTACTCATTTGGATTCCTGTCCAGTAAAGCAGTAGCAATACCTCTGGAGGCAAATATGACTGAAGTTGCAAGAACTGTCCAGGCTCAGGAGATGAGGAAATGAGATGCGAGCACAAACGAAGACTGAGCTGACATAACAGCCCAGTCTCTCAATTTTTCTTTTCCTGACTGCGCGCAGCAGTGTAGTCAGAGCAGCTCGATCCAAAACCATTTCAAGCAGAGCAGTTTCAGAGGAAAGAAAGGTCATCTGAAGGAAAGATCACAGCCACGAATAAAAACTACTCTCTCTCCCCCTCTCACTGCCACAAGGTCTCCATGTAGTTTCTCTCACAAGTGTTCCTGTGTCTAGAATTGCTTCTTTCTGGATGGAACCTGACTGAACTGTAATTTGTCTTCTTAGAAGAATCTAGGATGAATAATTTGGGGGAATATAGGTTGCTTGCTTTCATTATTTCCCATACAGATTGTGTGACTCAGTCAATGATAAGTTTCCTGAATAAAAGAATTTTCAAATGGGAGCACCTCCAGCCATAACAAAGCTGAGGTGTGGTATCTCAGACACGGCACACACCTGTGATACTCATTAGACTTTTCAAACTTTGTAACCTTTTCACAGATTTTGGTACCTTGAATATAGCACCTTTGTTAAAAAAACAAAACAAACAAACAAAAAAACTAAAATAATTTTTATTGGAACATCTAGCTGTCCCTTTCTAAAATTAAAAACAAATACAATAAGGCAAGACGAAAGTAAAGCCCCCTACTAAAAACATTGTCCTAGCACCAGTGAGTCATAGGATAAATTGCACATCAAGAAAATGATTTGAAATAATTTGTTGAAAAATGAAATTCTCTCAAACCAGTACAATGAACAGAATCCCTCTTTACACAGTTGTCTTCATTGAAAAAAAAAAGGTCTCTCCACATTTCTAACTCTACCACTTTGAGTCCACATATAACCCAGAAAAACTCAGCAGTAAAACAAAAAAAACATTAAACCCAGCCTGGGAATGGCTGAACAGGTAGGTCTGTTCATACACAGATTCTGCACTCATACTCCACATCCACTCAGAATATTCTGTTGAAATTTGGCCCATTTTTGGAGTCAGTATGACTAAACAAAATCAATCCTTAAAAGATAACAGCAGGAAAATTACAATCCCCAGTGAAACAAGAGCCCTATCCCTTCTGTAACCCAACCTGTCTATCTTGCATCTTCATGAAGCCTTAGACAATTCAAACAGTGCCTACCATGCCACAAAAATGTTCCTCAGAAGGCTAGACTATCCTAGAATGAGCAGCCCTGCCAGAACAGCTGATTTCTTTGTATATGCCTCTGCCATAAACATCTTAAACTATCAGTTGTTCCAGACAAACAGGAGTCTATAGTGGCACATTTTGCATGATATGCCTCATCCACAAGATTTCAACAATAAAGACTAAATATTCCTGTAAAGAAAAATATAAAGGGCAGATGCATATCTTCCAGGTGAGTATGGACACACTATGCCTGAGAAACCCACAATGCCCCTTCTTTGCTCCAGGGATGTGCCCAGACTTTATTTGTTCACAGATATTCCAACCTACTACAGCTGTTGATGGACAAATTGATGAGAGGAGCTAAAGGTCTCCATACTCTCTTCCCTCTACAGAAAACATGTGAAAGCACTCACTGTGCCCACCACCCCAGACCCTCTGGGTGTACATATGCTTTGTGTGGGTCCTAAAATGGGGAATAATGTTTCTTCCTTTCTCTCTGTGGCACATGCACTCCTCCTCCCTTGGTAATATGGTCACACAATCACTGTCTCAAATTTTTCATCAACTAGTTATCAGAAAGCTGACAATTATTTTTCATGTTACACACACAGTTGGTGGGGATTTCTCATGTACCCTGCTCTCTGCACTGCCAAAGCCCTTTTCCTAAATGTCATATGGCTTGCTTAGTAGAACTGAGCAGTAGGAGTTGTGTTTTAGGGCAACTGATAATGTCTGCAATAGAGATGATTGCTAGCATGAGTAAAATGGCAATTAAGTTTATGAAATGTATAAAGTGCCAAATACATTTTATCACAAAAGACATTGAGAAAGATAATTTTTATTACTGTGCAGCACTCTAACAGGCCCGTCAATTATAATTTTTTAATATTGTTGAGTGATAAATCACCATCCATGAGGGAAAACCTCTGTGACATTTTTATTGTGAATTTACGATCATGAATGATTAAGCATGAGGAATGCTCTTGGGTTTATCTCCTACCTGTAGTTTCCCAGCTGAATTGTGCACTGCAAATTAACCACTGAGCTAATTCCTGACACCTTGCTCCACCTTCTTCTGTTGCCTAAGGGACAAAAAAAAAAAAAAAAAAAAGTAATGCTGTATGGGACAGACCAGTATGTCTCCAGTATAAAGGAGCTCTGAAGTCATTTCCAACCAGTTTATGTGGCTTCCACTTCTCATATTAGACTGCTCCCCCAGGTGCAATTGACGTAGCCCTTAAGAGTTCCTCAGAGTCTGCTCTTTCTGCTATATCTTAAAGCAGCAGTGCCAAGCTGCTCTAAATTTTGCCTGGGTGGATTCGAATCTGGATTAAGCCAAAGATTAGGAGGGTGGAAAATTGTTTAGAAATTTTTTCTCGCTTTCTCTAATATCTTTCTTCTTCTACTTCATATACTGGGAATATTTTGTTCTGACAGCAACCAATAATGAATCCATCAAGAAAGTAATGCAGCCAGTAGATCTTTTCAATGTCTCTCCTCAGGACAGAATTCAAGATAGGGTCTTTATTACCAGACTTTACTACCTGACTAGGCCATTTTGCAGTCTTGAAGAAACACTAGCATTGACAAGCTAAAGCAACATGGTGCTTTTTTAGCGCCTGAAATTCACTTGCAGAACAGATCAGCACCCCTTTACACCTCTACTGCCTGAGACTGAGGCATTTGGACAAACCCACACCATCAGAAAAGCTTCATTTATTCCTTTGCTTGAAAACAGATTTTTCCTCCTCTGATTGTACAGGCAGCTGCTGCTGTATTTCAGACTCACCATCTCACTATTCTGATTCTCTGACTTTTACACAACACATTAAACCCAGAAAGTGTTTGTGCCATTGCAACACATATTCAGTGAGTCATCTTCAGCAAGCTGTGCAATAGGTGCAGAGATGGCCTTACCCCACATTTTAGGCATGTGCATAAAGGCCGCTCTCTGAAGCACTCTGTGAGCACTGGCTGTGAGCTAAGGAGCCTTCATCAAATGTGGATACTGCAAGCAGTGTACCCTACACCCGTCCAAGGGGAGCATGCTGGCACCATTCCCAGAGGCAGTGTAATGCGTACAAATACAATACCTCCAGTGTTTCCAGGAAAGCATTTCCCAGACTTCTTCAACACTTACCACATTGCTTCCTGTGTCTGTTACACAGAATACCTGCAAACTATACTGTGCTTAGATAACCCATTTTTCTCATATTTCCTAACATTAAAATGCTGATTATTTTTCCAGCCAAGAATCTGAAGGCATTTACACAAAAATTAAAGCATTTTTGATGAAACTAGGAATTCCCAACTAGGATGGGCTGGGAGGGGGGGATGTCCCTATGACATCACAATACTTGGGGGGGGAGAAAAAACAAAAACAGAAAATCATTATTCCATTACTCCAATGAAAACTATAAAGAGAAATTGCCTGCTCAGGTGAGCAAGAAAAGGATAGACTTGTGGAATTACTCCTCTCATATTTACTGTGCTCAGTTCCCAGTTTAGACTTTCATCTGAAACTTGGATTTTGACAGCCTTGCTACAGGCAATAGCCTGCTTTTATTAAATGGTTTCACCAGTTGTCAAAACAGGATTTGAAGTGTCAGTGCTTCAGGATGACTAAAACACATGAAAGGCAGAGCAACTTTGTCACATACAAAAGCAAATTGCTCTTTTTTAAATTCTGCCTTTATTGCTATTAAGTTGAAAAGGACTTTTAATTATATATATGTGTGTATTTATATATAAAAAACATTATATATATGTGTGTGTGTCTATAAACTCAGCCTGTACACCTTCTAAAGAGAACAACTGAGTAAGCAACACCCAGCACTCTTTAATCAAAGATATTTTTACTGAAGAGAAATAGCAAAGAAGGCTCGCTCTTATTTCAGAGCTGCTGCAAGTGCCATACAGGAATCCTTACTGACCTGAGCACCCTCAATTAAATAGATCATTGCAATAATAAGTAACAGCTGCATGGGAGTTGGAAGTGTTGGATCAGGAAGGCAGAAATGAAGGTTTTCATTATTTCTGGCAATGTTGACTGCACCAGAGAAGTCTATAGTACTGTTCCTAGATACTGGAAGGACTGCAGTGGGAGGATGCTTGCTTTTGTAATTAAAGAGGTATAGCAAAAGGAATCTTTCCATCATTCCCCCATGGAGGAATGTTGCCTTTGAAAGACACATGGTTGCCAGGAACTAGGTCTCCAACAGCGTATATCCTTCCCCTTCCCAGCATGGCTCAGCATTAGGAGAGGTATAACTGAGTATTCACAGCATTAAAAGAAAAAAAAAAAAAGTTCATCTGGGATCAGGTCCAAAGCACACTGAAGTTAATGGAAAAAATCCCACTGATTCCAATGAGATTTTGGTCAGACCACAGTGTGCTTAGACAAGTTTGGGGTTTTTTAATTCTTTAACTGTGGAATTTTCCATTTGCAACAACAAAAGACAGATCAAGGAACTACTTAGCAGTGAAGCAGTGTACAGGTAACTTTTTAGTAGAGTTACTAACACTAACAGAACAGCTTGGATTTCTAGTGTTTATGTTCATCCAGATTACAAGCTTATGGAGAAAGTATGTGAATCTTGTAACAGTGATCTCTTTAGTTGATAGGACAGCTGTCAAGTGACTTAAAAACGTGGAACTTTTGTCAAGGGAAGTTGAGAAGCTACCATGGGGCAAAGGGTGGAGGAGCAGGAAAGGATTGTTGAGGTACAGACACTTATAAGCAGAACGAGAAGTCAATGAGTAGACAGGAAGATGGGAGTAGAAAAGTTTATTATTTGAGAATGAAAAAAGAGAACAGAACGGAAATTCTACAGAAATAAAAATACATTTGATGTGCTTAGCGGAAAAGAAGGCAACGATGCCATGGAAAATTTTCCACACATATAGTTAGACTGTATAAGAGAGGAAAAAGGAGAAAAAACAATGTAGGTTGAAGAAGCTGATCAACACTATCATCAGACCAGTGAGAAGATTACTGAAGCTGGGAACACACTTAGCAGGGAAAACACCTCTACATGAGGTGCCATGAATAAAACGGTAAGAAGACTTTGTAATACCAAAGCAAATATCAAAACCTGTGATGACAAACGAGAAATGGGCTGAGTCATTATACTCAAAGCTGCTTCTAGGTTCCCTCTTACTAAAAGGAGACATTACTGTACCAGAAGTTACACTCAAAAGTTTGGTGCTAAAGTTAACTGGAAGCCTTGCTGTGCAGTGAGATTGTGCATTGCTTTATCACAGAGGTTAATTATTTATATAACACCTTTTCTTCCTCAGAAACAAATGCACAAGACTAAACCTTGAGTCAAACCTGGTGACATATCTTTCAGAACAGAAGGCCATTGTTGGGTTTATGCTAAGTTTTTTAAGATACACAGCTTGCAGTACATATTTTCACCTATTCTTGACTTGATTTTTTTTACTGAGCAAAAGTTTCAGCACTCTGCTTACTTAGCAGTGCAAGAATGCATATAGTTTCAAGAATGCAGCTAGTAATATTTCAGCAGGCTTTCCTGAGGTGAACTCAAAACTAGGAACTACTTTACCTGACTTGTTTCATACCTTTACAAATACGAAAACAGATTCACCTGTCAACAGAAATGAAGCTAGATCTAAGCCCTGTGTAACATCTCAGTTCCTAAGAGCTATGAGCTGGGTCTACAGTAACTGTACCCACCAACCCACCTGCACAACTCTGGCAAATGCAAACAGAAGATACCTCCACATCCATCTCTCCATTCAGCACTGAGAAAGGAAGTTCTCATCAGATCACAGTTACTGGGCCATTGCAGAAGACCTACCTAATACTACAGTCTTTTCATAAACTTTCTGGTTTTCTTAATGGGAAAAGGGGATGAAGAAGGATTATATTTCACATATTGTCTTCAAGATTATTTTATGTTTCTGTGAGTTGAAAATGTCTTTAGGTAGCAAGAAGCAAACGCATGACTGACTGCTGCTTTTACAAAGTGAAAGTTTTGTTATACAAGACTATGAAGTCAGAACAGATGCCCAAATGGAACTGACTGCTGGGATGTAGAGAGTAATGTTAGGATGTAGTAAGGCTGCATTCTCACCACTTCTTTTCCAGTCCTCTCTCTTGGTCTCTTTGAACCTCACCTGTTTGTAATCACTTTTTGGTTTTGACCAATGATCATAATCCTGTGCCAACTTAGTATACAGGTAGTCCCTTAGAGCAGGCCAAATTTATTTTTTCTGCTAACTCTTGTTTACTTGCCATTTTCAAAGAAACACTCCTGGGTGACATAGAAAGAGCACCATAGTCAATGAAAGCAAAATTTCTGCAGCTGAACTACTCAACATTCACCAAGAAGTCAGAGTGCACACAGGCAGTTAGCTGGCTAGTTAACACACTGTCTGTACACTTTAGCTATTCCACAGCATCATGTTTGCATACACATCCCTTTGCTGAAGAATAAGAACACAAATATCAAATCTCCCTCTCGAGAAAAAGTCATTTCTCATGAAAACTCCAGTGGTGACAATTCAAAGGAAGTTCAATGAATCCATAATTGAATTGACAGTGGATATATGACCAGAACATCTTAAGTATGGACTCTTATCTCTGTTCTTTTCTAAAAAGGAAGAGTATTGCATATTAAAGCATCTGTTTTGGACTTGCCTTCCAGGTGAACTGCAAGTAGTAGGATGCATTGTAATTGTCCAATCTGAAGATGACAAATAGGTGAATCACCATTGCCAGACCTGCATCCAAGCGATAAGTGTAGCTAAGAGAGGGAAGCTGGTATTTTGGCTACTGCTATATCCTGGGAATAAAGAAAGAAATCCCTCATATATGTTTATAGCACCCTCTCCTTTTCCACCTCTAATGGAGTGCTGATGTGCCCAGAAACACCTCTTCACCATAGACCTCCTTGTATTAATTATCAGCTATTCTAATGGAAAATTAGAAGCAGCATAAGCCAGCTAATCTCTTATGGATGGACAAAAAAAAAAAATCATCATGCACATATTTCAGCCAGGAGGCAACAACACTTGCCTGAGTCGTTACACAATTTTGTAGCACATCTTCAAGCTTCCCTGGACAAAGAGCCAGATCACTGAAACTCCAGCACAAGAGGAGTCTTTAGACAATAAATATTTGACAAATCACCATTAAACACAGGTTTATATCACAAGTAATATGATAGGAGTTTCCACTGTCAGTCTCTGAGGGACTTTATTGTGTGGATGGGAAAGGAAGACAGACTGTTATGGGTTTGTGTGGCAGGTTTTGGTAGCAGGGGAGGGGCCGCAGGGGTGGCTCCTGTGAGAAGCTGCTGGAAGCTTCCCTGGCTGCAAGTCGGACCCACCTCTGGCCCAGGCCGAGCCCGTCAGCGACGGTGGTAGCGCCTCTGGGAGAACAGGTTTAAGAGGGGGAACCTGCCGTGAGTGGGGGGATCGGGATGTGAGAGGAACCCCTCTGCAGACACCGAGGTCAGTGCGGCAGGAGGGGAGGAGGAGCGGGGGAGGAGGGGATGCCCCTGCAGCCCTGGTGAGACGGCAGGCTGTGTCCCCCAGCCCACGGAGGGGAGCGGGGGAGCGGAGGCCCCCCAAGATGGCCGTGACTCCACGGGAAAGCCCACGCTGGAGCCGTCTGTGACTGAAGATCGGCCCGCGGAAAGGACCCACACCAGGGAAGTTTGGGACGAACTTAAGCCCATGGAAAGGACCCATGCCAGGGAATTTTGCGAAGGACTGCTGCCTGTGGGAATGACTCACATTGGAGAAGTTCACGGAGGACTGTCTCCTGTGGGAGGGACCCCACGGTGGAGCAGGGGCCGAGTGAGGAGTCCTCCTCCCCCTGAGGAGGAAGGAGCGGCAGAGACAAGGTGTGTGGAGCTGACCCCAACCCCAGCCCCTGTTCCCCAGCACAGCCGAGGGGAGGAGGGAGAGAAAACTGGGAATGGAGCTGAGCCAGGAAGGAGGGAGGGGTGGGGGGAAGGTGTTCTAAGGTTTGGGTTTACTTCCTAATATCCCGTTTTGTTTTGATTTGACCTGTAGTAAATTAAATTGATTTTGTGTTTTCCCCAAGTTGAGCCTGTCTTTTGCCCGTGACCATAAGTGGTGAGTGATCCCTCCCAGTCCTTGTCTTGACGCATGAGCTTTTCTTTATATTTTGTCCTCATCCCACTGTGGCCAGGGCGTGGTGAGGAGTGAGCGAGCAGCTGTGTGGTGCTTTGTTACAGGCTGGGCTGAAACCACAACACATACTTAAGGATTTTTAGATTATGTAAATCACAAAGGACATGTGCATGCTTTATTCTAGTGCAATTACTAAATGTTCAACTTGCTTCATTTCAAGCTTACCCTAAAAGGTAAACTTCCATCAACATAGTACAAAGATTTAATCCTGAAGTGACGTACCCTTTTCTATGGAAGTTTGATAGCCTCCCATGAGCAGGTTCCCCTGTATCTAACAGAACCATGACACAGTAAGGCAGACTGGGGAAAACAACTTCTTCCAACAAAAAACCAAAAACCATAGAGACACTGCAGCAGCTAATACTTAAGTCATATCTGCCCTCCCTAAAAGCTTTAGAAAAAATAGTAACTGGGCCAATGTCAGCTCAACAAATCCAATCTTCAATCTGGTCCTTTATCTGCCTTCTCATTCTTACATTAACCTGCATTTAACTTCTGGCTGCAAGTTTATAATTTATTTATCCACCCTGAGAACAAATAATCTCATTCTAAAATTGGTTCTTTGAAAATCCTAACCATATTATTTCTATTATTATTATTCATGATGGTTTAGAAACAGAGGCAGGTAACTCACAATTTTAAAGTTTCCTTCTATTATATACGGAGTGTATAAAAGCAATTATCAGCCTTTAGTAGTTCTGTTATTTTCATTAAGTCTTCCTACATTTGGTTCCTTAAGAAACTAATGTTCATCACAGAAAAACTGACTTAAGCATAAATTAAGGATCTGTATGAAAAGAATGGTGAAAGTTTGAGGTGACAGATCATAAATTACTTGTTTTAATAAAACAGAGAGTATATGTACCAAAAATCTTTAATGCCCTTGTACAATACCCCGCAAAACTCTATTGCTTCTCCTTCAACAAACCCAACACACCAAAAGACACCACACAAATTTATTCTTATGGTATGAAGTGTACTCAGCATGGCTAGGTGGAGATACTACAGAATTTTCTTAATGGTCCAGATCTCAAAAAAATTACCATCGAAACTGCACTAACTGGTGCCCTTACTGGCAGCCTGAACAAAGAGACCATGAGTTAGTGAAGCATAGTTAGTGATCCTTGTGCCTGGAGAAAGTCTCTCTGGGTCAACATTGCTATATATCAATTTAACTGCATGTGCAGGCTTGCATTGCCACTGCCTGTTTTACATCAATACTTCCAGCATGTTTGTCCCTTCCACCTACTTTTTAAAGAGCATCTATGTACTCCACTGAAAATTAAGGTGTGCCCTAATCACTTAAGTTGTACTGAAAGAGGAACAGAGCAGGAGTTTTTGAGAGCACAACATTTAGAAATATTAAATACTACTGTGCATATTCTAAAAAGTAATGAAACACTTTGCTGCAACTTGGGAGAAACCGAAGACTAGGTTAGAGTGGTACAATAAGTCAGAGATGACAGACAGGTAGTTACTGAAGTTTAATTCAGTTCAAAGATCTGCAAACACCTCTTATCCTTTTAGTCCTTCAAACTGTAATTTAAATAGGAACATATAATCCACAAGGATGCAAATTAAGTTGTCTTTCAAACACTGGGATGTCATCCACAGGAGATTGCACAACTCCATCAGTAAACTGCTTTATAATCTATTCCAGAGCATCTTTGTGGATTTTTTTTTCCCCAAATTCTTCCAATTCCAGGTAAAGACAACCATCTTAAGAAACATTATAATTGACCATACTACATTAAATACAGCCCACTAAAATAAATCAGTTTGAGAGAGTTGGAAAAAAATAGTCCATGCTTTGCTAAGTCATAGTGAGATCAGAGGCTATTTGAGATTTTCAAATATAACAACAGAGACTCTATCAAATTAATCTCACCTCTGACTAACAAGAGCTGTAATATTCACCTCCTGAGCCTCTGTTGACATTTACCAGCTAGAGTGGAGATGCTGCTCTGGAGCAGCTCTGTGAGACAGTACGAAGACCCACATCACCCTGAAGTGAGTCCACCATTCCTATATCCTGCAAGCAAGTCTCACGCTCCAAGGCCAACCTTAATTTCTGTGCCCAAGTTTAAACCAATTGATAAATCATTTACTTAATACAGTGAGAAATGTTCTAATGAGACCATTCCACTTCTCATTATCTAAAAATATTTAATGATGGCATCCCAATTATCTTAGATATGCAATGGATTCTACAAGGAATTTTAAATAATTGCTTTTTCAGTTGTCCTTTCTCTCCATCAGTCCCTTATATTATTAGACTCTCTTACTATTAGAGTTCCTTTAAGCATAATTTTTATTAAGATATTTGTCAAAAAGTGAAAAGAATTTTCTTCATTAGACAGCTTTTAACTATATTAAGCTTCCATAGTTTAGCACATAGGTTTTAATAACAAAGTTGTTGCATCTCTAAATGATGTGTGTATTTAGCCTTCTCAGGCTTTAGTAGAGGGCTTTGGTATTCTTGATTTGTTTTTTGGGCTTGGGTTTGTTGTTTTTTTTCCTTTTTCTTAAACAGCACTTGCTCCATCTAGTGGCACTTTCTCAAGGCAGGGGAAAAAAAAAAAAAAAAAAAAGAAAAACCCACGCAATGACGGTAAGTATAAAATGCAGCATGTAGGAACAGAAATCTCATATCAACATCAGGAATGTTTCCACTCAGATAACTTGGTCTGTTTCATAGCTTTTACTTCTTTTCCTTTTAACAACTACATAGAAAGAAGTAAAAAACATATGACAACTTTTTATCCTTACCACAAAATAAAATGATAAACTACTGTGGGGTAAAAATTCACTGTAGCTTTCTGTATGGCATCATTAGCAAATGCATGAAAATAAATACTTCATTTTTTAACTCTACAAAGATTTATCATAACCATCTTTAACATACTGATTAGCATCTTAAAATAATGTACTTCATCAACAAAATGCTTTACCTTGCTGACCCATCCAGTTCTAATTGGCTGGTGGTGTTTATTTAGCTGGGCCTATTACCTGATAGCACTGTTTCACATACACAAGGGAGAGGTTATTCTTAAACTAATTACACTGACTGCATGATGAGCAAAACCTCTTCTGGCCCAGCTTTGTCTCACAACCGTCTCTTGGTAAGCAACTGCCAGAAGATCTGTAAATTATTTTTTGATGGCAATAACTGAAGTGCTAATGGCTGGAGATTACTGTTTCAGCAATCTTTTTTATTTATTTTTTTCAAAAAGTATCTTCTATATTAGTTACAAGATGTACTTTTTTTCCCCATGTGATAAAAGTCATTCTTGCAAAAAAAAAATTGTCAGATGCTGAGGGTACAGTCTTTTTTTCAGTATTTTCTGCAACAGCCTGCTCTGAAGAAACACAGGATTCATATTAGCATATCTGTACTCTTCTTGGTCCATCGATTCTCTCTCATCTTCTCTGCTTGAAAACCCAGAAAGGTATTGCCTACAATTCCAAACTTGAAATCAGGCATTCCATGTTACGTATTTTGGCAAATTAGATCAGTCACTAAATTTCTCCATACCTGTTTTCCCATCTCTAATACATACTAGTCATTGTAAAAATTAATGTTTGAACAACTAATGAAACTGAAACTGTATTGACACCAAGACCTCCTCTAGTTTTCCTTAATTAAGCCAGAATGCAAGTGTACTTAACTCAAAGCTTTAAAAAATTTGAGAAAGGTTAACTACTCCACATTAAAATGGGATTTTATTTAAGTTGGTTTCAAATAATGCCATTTTAATTTCACTTGTTCATAATGCCATTTTAATTTCACTTGTTCACAGAATAGATTAAGTGCAAATTAAGACTACTCAGATGAATAGATTATTGAGGAAGGTGGCCATAGAATATCATAAACAATACACCATTTTACAGATACATTCATGTCCTTCCCTGACCACTCTACACACAAGCAAAACGTGCCTGTTTGCACACTATGCCATGCTCACTGAGTTGAGGAGAGAGAACTCCAAACGTACATTTCAGTGAATGCCTGACCAGCCAGCTCAGTTCAAGTAAGTGCCATTTTTCTACAATTAGAAAATATATCCTTAAATACCGTTTGCCCAGTGCCAATTCTAACAATTCACAGTATAATATTCTGCCCCACTGAGTAACATGACACTTGTTAAAGTAAATGATTTAAAAGTGTAGCTACCTTTTTAATCCAAGTGCAGTTACTCCAAGCTTATTGAGCCAAAAATGTTATGCTTGATTGCCTTGGGGGTGTCACACTCAGAGTATGTTCACAGATTATTAGAAACTCTAGCATGCTGCAACCACTACAGGCAATGGCAGTCTTTTACCATTTGTAACCATTGCAAATTTGTTTTCAAACCCTCGCACTTTTTGTTTTACTGGGTAACTGAATAACTGAGAAACACAGTGATACAAAAAGAGAGATAACAGTCAGAAGAATACAACCAGGACTGTTCTTTAAGTCTGCAGCTAAACTGAAAAAAACATTGTTTGGGGCTTAACACAATTTAATCTTCCTTTTCTTTGATGGCAGAAAAGGAAGTTTTAAGCTGAAACCAGCAATATTTTAAATTGAAACAAACCTTTTAAAAGATAGATATAAAAATATTTCTTCTTCAGTCATGAAACAACAACAGAACCAATGTATGAGGTGTGAATTCAGATATTCCCTTTGCCTGATGATCAGAAGATTTGGGTTTAAGTGGCTGTAAGATGGGAGAATGTCCCAAATACCCAGCTACAACACATGGCATGTCTGCTGGACCCTGCATGAATATCTATGCATCAGTGGAAAAACTGTAACCTGAAAATCCTCCCTGTCAATGAAATGGGGAGTAGGTACAAGCAGACAAACACATTTCCCTCGATTGGAATGAAGATTTTATGTAACATGAAACATTTGAGAAGGACAGCAAGAGGTACCCCACAAGAATGTTGCTTGATCCAGTATTTGAGACAGTCTTCTAAGATGCAGGGCTTTGGACTCCCATGTTTGTTCTAATTAAAAGATAATACAGACAACTCTAAACAAAACAGTGACAGTGTCCTTCTCAAATGTAGAGCAGCCATCTCCTTTATCAATTCTAGTCCCAAATATCTATCAAATACACTGGATTAGGGTCGGTGATATCACTGGTTTGGGGTAGAGTTTTTTTCATTCAAGTATCTGCAAACTGGCTTAAAACCACACCTTTGGCAAACAAGTAATCCACCTTTTTAGGAGTGATATTATAAAGCTTTGATGCCTACAACTAAGCAATTCTATTGGCTTGAAAGACACTTAAACAAAGTATTTATTTTTAATTGCTCAGTGACCTGCTATTCAAAGAACTCTTTGGGAGCTGCAAGTGACCTCTACCTCTGGGAAAAGGATTTAATTGCTGAAATAAGTACATGTTGGTCTACTTTTCTGCCCAACTCTATTTTTAAACAACAAAGAGGATGTGTTTGTGAACTGCAGATAACCCAAATAGAAGAAATTAATGGATTAAGGGGATTAAGATGCATAGGAACTTGTGCAGGTGCATGCCAAAAAAATTAGATACCAAACATTTCAGCAACTATTCCATTTGGTTTCTGTTTTTAGTTTCAGGGGTTTTTTACCTCACTGAGGCAAGTTAAGAAAAAAAAGTCACTTTTTACCGAAGGTAAATTAAAATCTGCTTTGCCTGGCATTTAGATATCTTTGGTTATTAAAACCATTCTCCCGGAAGATGATGAAGATATAATGTTCTCTGTCCTCAATCATTATTAGATTTACCTTAGATTAACCCTCCTTCAAATCTTTATGAGCACATTTTGTACAAAGTTAAACAATGCTGAAAACATCCTAATACTTCATAGTTTCTGTGTGGTTGCCCAACAGCCCAATTAGCCACCACTCACACTAGAATGTTTTGACTGGTTTAATTGATCAGGCCAAACTGGAAAAGGCTCAGCCATGAGGAGAAGTGGGAGTAGTAAGGGTAACTGAAGCCTTGCAAACTGAATAGATGACCTCTCATTAAGTCTGTAAAGTCTTTTACATCCATCTGAAAGAAGTACATCATATTCCCACATCTAGTCCCATCTGGCACCAAACCAATACAATTCTACTTTGCATTGTTATGTAACAGAGCATACAAAGGATTGTTGTATACAACAGGTATATCTGAAGTGGGTTTTAAAAGGAAAAATGAAACCACAAAGAGAATTAAGCCTTCAGTCTGTTCCTATCTCTCAGATGAATCTCCTAAAGCATTTTTTCTTCAGGCAAAAGTGACAACTCTCCTCTAAATTCTGAGCATCTTGAGCTGTGCATAGGCTTCCCACTAACTTTCAGCCTAAACTTGCATTGTATTCCCATACCCACCAAAAAAACTGTATGTAACCCTGTTTACGACCTCATTCGCTTCATTAAGTATGAACACAATTGCTCCATCCTTGGCTGAAAAAGTAATTTCTACCTTTTTTCAATTACAAAATCTTGCAGTTTCTAAATCCAGCTGCCTGGAAAATGGCTGTCTTACATTCCCATGTGCATGTCAGCACACTTCTGCATGCACAAAGGCAGACTTCTCCTTCCCAATTCAGGATCCAATTTTCAATTATCCTCTAATGGCTCCCAGCTACACTCTTGGTTTTCTGCGTGCGTATAACCCCTGACCTGTTGTGATAAGAATCAATCCTGTCTCAGAAAATAACAGTCTCTCATTATGACTATATTTTTAAACTTCATCTTAACACCTCTTCTCTTTGCTATCACTGTGGATATCTTTCCTATTCTGGCCTCATAGCTGAAAGATTTCATTTATCCACTGAATAATGTTTTTCTGCCATTTATCTGCAATTCATACCTTGTTATCAACTTGATTGTTTCTTCTCACACACACACACTTTGACCATTTAAATGTAGTACTCTAAATTTCAATCTCATGCATCTTAAAGCATTAAGAAGCTAGTGATGATTTTTCTGCTACAAATTAAAAAAAAAAATTTAAAACTCTCTAATTTAGTTTCTGTCTCTCTTTTTTAAGTTAAATTTGACAGATGGCCAATATAAGCTCCCTGACAGTATTAAAACAAAATAACTTTCCCAAGTGGCTTCCCCAGCAGTTCAATGGTGTCAGCAAGATGATGCAATAGAAAGTGTGACATCACCATTAGTCTCTGAGTTACAGTTCATCTGGACAGAAGTAACATAAATAGTACTTTTATTAACATGTCAGAAATGAGACCAAAGTGTCTTTCACACATGATACCAGCTGCATCACAAAGCTCATGGAGCTGCCATAATATTACCAGAGACTCATATCCACACTGAAGGGATTGATACAAACACAAACTTTTAAAGAATTTCTCTCAAACTTTCCCTTGGATCTTTTGCAATTATAAACAGATGTTAACACAAAGAAAGACAGGTCAACAGATTATTCAGATTTCAGAACGATCTCTCGTCCACACAAGTTCCACACAACAGGAATGAAAAACGTACAGGTTGTGAGATGCAGTATTTTGCTGTCATGGATCAAACAAGAAGACAAAAGAAGAGGAATAAAATGACAATTTTTTAAATGGTAGAAGGTTAACAGTGCACTGCCCTCACAGCTCATATGAGATGCTCTGCTTTTCAGGGGTCTGGAAACAGAGAGACTTGAGATTTCTTTGAAAGTGCAGGTAAGCAAAGGCAATTTAGATTCATCACAAAAAAGTGCCATGAGGAACTTCAGGGACAGCGTTACCCAAGTAAGGTGAGTGGGCAAAAGGATGGCAATGGAAATTCACTACTGACATATACAAGTTATGAACACTGGAGGGGAAAAAACAAATTATTAATTTATCTTCTCAACTCATAAAAAGCACCTTGCCATCTCTGTGGGCAGCATAAAGACAACTTTTCTTCAGCTTTTCAGCTGCAATCCAAAAAAACAAAAACCCAGAGCTAAATACAATATTAGTCTACGTGGAGTGACACTGTGATAAAGCATATTATGCTCTTATATTGAAATCAATGGCTCACAAAGCTATTTAAAAGAAATACTTTTAAAACATGACCTGTAATTAGCTGTTGAATGTTATTGGCACAGCAGGTTGCAAAGGACAAGAATTTAAACGCTAATGAAATGAATGAAAAGGGATTAGATATTCATTTGAACATCATAAATAACCAGTGCTGTAAATGCAGGCCTTCTGCCAAGCACTGGCTGGCAGCAACAAGGATTAGAGTCAGCTTTGAGGGGTCATTATTAAATTATGTAAGTAACAGTGGGTAAAGCCACCACCATAGAAAGTGGGATGTTTCCCAGTGTAAATTACACCACAGACAGTGTAATATGGGGAGTAACACTTCCCCACTCAATGACAGAGTTAAGGAGTTTCCAACATACAAGAAAAAAAGGATTTTATTTTTAAGAGGAAGAGAATGAACAAAATATATTGATTTGAACAAACCAATTTGTCCACAGAGGGCAAAACTCCCATCCCAGAACATATCTCCCAGTCCTGCAAACATGCCTGACTGTGGGTAGGCAAGCCAAGGTTACTTTTTTTGCCTGGTTGCCCAGCCACATCATTTTAGACCTTTTTGTTCTCCCAGCTCTATCTGTTGTGGTCTACTGGGCCACCTTTCACAGAAACCTTGTTAGTGTTTCAGTTCAGGAGTGCAACAGCCTTGAGTAGTCACAGCATCTTCCTTATCTCAAAAGAAGGAAACCCAGTTTATGACTCTCTTTTCCTAAAAAAATATACAGACACTCACACACAAGAGCATACAGTGAAAATCGCCTCTCAAGAGCTGCCTTTTCACACATTTTCTTCATCCCAAGGCTTCTCAGTTTAGGAGAATGGGTAGACAAGGCAGCTTTCCACAACGTAATTTAAAAAAAAAAAAAAAAAGCCTAAGTGTTGTCACAAAACCCACCTTTGCTGTATTTAACAGCAAAATACTTCCCTCCCCAAGATCTCAAATTATAAGTGTAAATTACACTTGCAAACAAGAGCTCACTGATTTGTTCTTCCGGTGCCTATTGCTTGTCATCAGGGGCCTTCTCTCTTAATTGGCCTTCAGTCCCCTTCTCACAAAGAAGCTGATGTCTTCCTTTGGACTGGTTAATATAACTAATCAGATTTTGGGAAGAATATTAATATTTTTTACTCTTTAAAATCTAAGCCAGTCTCTAACCAAAGCAGCTGGCTTCTTTTCGGCTGAGGCAGGTCCCAGAGCAATGCACTGGAAAATGTACTACAGCAGCTGGACTCCTCTGTGCTAAGATGCAAAGAAATGACCACAAGGTATCTAAAAAAAAACCCAGGGCAGAGAAAGCAAAGCCATAGTGACTACATGAAGCATCCAGAAACTACAGCAAACAATAACAAGAGGATACAGCAAAAAAATTTCTACCTTACTGTCCTGGTTTCAGCTGGGATAGAGTTAACTGTCTTCCTAGTAGCTGGTACAGTGCTATGTTTCGAGTTCAGTATGCGAAGAATGTTGATAACACTGATGTTTTCAGTTGTTGCTCGGTAGTCTTTAGACTAAAGTCAAGGATTTTTCAGCTTCTCATGCCCAGCCAGGGCACAAGAAGTTGTCGCAGGACACAACCAGATCACCTGACCCAAACTGGCCAACGGTGTATTCCATACCATGGGACGTCCCATCTAGTTTAGGAACTGGGAAGGGGGGGCAGGGAATCGCCGCTCGGGGACTGGCTGGTGTCGGTCGGTGGGTGGTGAGCAATTGCCCGGAGCATCATTTGTACATTCCAATCCTTTCATTACTGCTGTTATCATTTTATTAGTGTTATCACTATCATTATTAGTTTCTTCTTTTCTGTTCTATTAAACTGTTCTTATCTCAACCCACGAGTTTTACTTCTTTTCCTGATTTTCTCCCCCATCCCACTCGGTGAGGGGGGAGTGAGTGAGCAGCTGTGTGGTGCTTACTTGCTGGCTGGGGTTAAACCACGACACTTACACTCATGCTCCATGTAGGAAAGGAAATAACTTGTATTTCTGTTAAATATCATCAGAAGGAAATCTAACATAACAGCTCACTTCTGGCTGCGTTCTTCCCTGCTCCTGACTTCTCGGCATGGCTGCTGGCACCCTGAGAATCAAGGCAGCATGTCAGCTACACCTGCAAGGTGAGGGCTGTAAGGAGGGGATGACCTTTCCCAAATGACAGCCCACAAATTTCTGTTTTCAGATGTTTCCAAAGCACAGCCCCATGCACAGCACCTTTGTAAGAAAAATTGCAGAACTGATCAAACCTTTCCTGCAAGAGGTGTTCAACAGGATCCCTACGTGAATATGCTTATCCAGCTGTTGTCAAAATATCTCTTATATATCCATGCCTCTCCATACTCTTCAGGTAAGAGGACAGCTTACAGCAAAATTTACCTCATATTTTATGTTTTCCACCAGGATAGTATTTATTGCAAAACAACTTTTACATCTTTCATCTTTAATATAGCAAAACTTAACGAAGTTCAAATATTTCATTTATGATATAAAGAAAGTTTAAGTACAACTGGTACAAAACAAAAGCAATGCTGTTTTTGTAAAATACTGACAATGCATTGAGGTGCTAAAGTACAGGTCAAGCATTGAGTACAGGTTATACATTCCTAGCACTCCTGAAAACATGTGAAATGCTCTTCTGTAAAATGATACACCCGGAGAAGCACAGGCATGAAAACTGGCCCCAGACACAAGCACTGCAGTTGCAACTTCCAGAAAAAAAATTCAAGTGCAGCAGGGACAGAAATGAGAATTCATGGAAACACCAGGTGCTGAAACAAAAATAAGAAAAATAGTAAGAAAATAGTAAAAATACAAAGCTCAGGAAATACATATCTATAGATAGACAGAAATACATCTGTACATATATATGCATATATTTAATGCCAACAGAAAATGTAATACAAGGAGTTCTGCTGTTTGTTTCAATATTTGTTTGACAACTGTTGTAAAATAGGACCTATTAGATTACAGTAGGGTATGAAATTTGTCTCGCTGTAATGTTTCCCAAGAGTTACCTATGGCATGAAAGTAGAAATTAACATATATCACAACTACTGTGTTATTAAATGTTAATTAGGTTTTCTATTACAACTACAAATATTTATTGGCCAAAGTTCATGTCAGATGTGTTTGGAAAAAAATGGGAAGTTGTAGACATGTTTCTGTTTCTCAAGAAGTGATACAGTAGTGGGAGTCAGCACTTGGGAGAGACGGAGAGAGGGAGGGAGGAAGAAATGGAGCAGTAACAGAGAAACTGATGAGGGAAAAAATAGATCAGTATGAGGGAGAAAGAAAGAAGAAAGATGCTGAGGCCCTGATCCAGACAAATGCAAATTCCTCTGCTGGAATCTCAGTCATTTTAAAAGCTGTATTAGTTCAAGTGATTTTCACATAAACTACAGACTTCGGCTAAAAGTTGGGGTTTTTTTTAAAAAAAGAAAGAGTGGAACCTTTTACAGTCTTGATTTGCACAACCCTAACAAAATTACAACTAGTCTTGAGATGGTGAGAAAACCAGTTTTCACATTCAGAGTTACACTTGAACTGAAAGAGACTAAAGTTTAAAGGATAAATATTAGACATATATCCAAGCTTAGTGCTTCATAACTGTAAGTCTTTTGTCTCTTACCAGAAAGCATCAATATAAAATAATCTATTTGAATGTAATTACTTATGAACAGTTCATAAGGTGCATTTTGAAGTTTTGATAAATAAGTGTGCAACATGATTAAAACTGATTTTGCAAACAGATTCTCAGAGACTAATTTTGTCCACAGAGACAATAGTTACCAAAAAAAATTACCAGTATTTCACAGAATAAATATTTAATTTTATCTGAAACATTTCTAGTTAAAGTTTGGTTGGTTTTGTTTTTTAATTCCTTTTATTATTTTACAGTGTGACATCCTCACACACAAACTTTAAAAAATGGCTGAAAAAACATCTGGTCTGAGAAACTAACAGAGTTTGCAATCTTTTACAGGTACACACTGGTTTAAGCATCAAAAGAACACAAAAAATATTTGAGTTCATCCACAGCATGTATGCAGATTTCTATTTCTAAAGTCAGCTCACTGTTTTGTCCTAATTTTATATTATTTCCTTAAATTCCAAAATAAATACAGATCTAGAAATTTAACTGGGTTATTTCAATAGTCAATTTTATCTCTTGAGCAGTTTCAGTAGTTTTAATGAACTTGGATCAGGAGGGAAATAACCTTTCAGATAGTTCATAAAGTCACACTCGAGGGGTTTTTTTTCTATCAGATATTTTAAAATTAATAGATACTGACTACTGCTTCTTTGAACAAATTTCATGTCTGTCTTTATGCAACCATTTTAGATTAAAGCTTGAAACATAGAATTGGCATTGGAAAGCAGACTTCACAGGTGGATTTCTTTGCTTGGATAATACAGGTCTTGATAATACTTTAAGAATACATGAAAACATTCCTAGCAATCCATGCATTTTTTAGAAAATAGATATTAAGCATATAATTTAAACAACCCTGTTTGTTGAAAACCAAAATATAGCAAAAGCATTCTGTTCTTATATAGCACTATTTTGGCCATGGAATCACTCATTTTTTAAAAAGATGTCCAGTTTTAAAGACAAAATTAATCCCAAGAACTTTAATGAAGTTATGTTTTTAAAAAATTAAGGTTTCAGCTAGGCAGAGGCCTCTAACTGCATTTTTTCTGGATAGTGTAACAGATTGCCAACAATAGAAGTGGACAACCTTATGACAGGCTAAAACAGAAAAACATAAAAGTGTTAAAGCACAGGATGGGCTCGGGATCTGAATGTCAAAATGCACTCTCTAGCTCTTTTCATATGACATTAAGTTCAGAAAACATTTTGCAATCCAGTTCTGCCTCTACGAATTTGTTTTACTAAGTTTTGTACTATCACAACTAAAGCGATAGTGCTAACAAAAATCTGAACCCATCTCAGATTCCTTTCAAGTTTGTAACAATATCTTCTTGTTTCCAGCAAACATGGAAAAAATGGGTTACTACTCTGACATAAAAACAAGGCCAAATACTACTCTAAACATGCCAGATGATTTTTTTGTGTTAAGCTTTACATCATGGCAGCAACTCACACACCCAGACTGCTCAGGAGTTGCTCATTCCCTTGATCAGCAAGTAACCTCCCAACTGGGTTAACTGTATTAGATCATTTTAGCAGAATTTTCTAGTCAAAAGGTTTAGTCGTCTCCAAGGTACATTTCCATCCTTCTCCAAACATTTAGTATCTTTTTCAGTTGGGGTGCTGCAACATCAAAATATTGGGGGGGAGAATATTATTCAAGAGGGAAAGACAGCACCAATCTCCAGAGAGGAGATAAACAGTTCAGAAGAGAACTGGATTTTATCAAATATTTTATTAAAATATTCATTTTTCTTGATAATGGCTGAGAACTTTTCCCAAGGCTTTCAAAATACTGTTTTACATATTTAGAGATGTATGCACCCATTTTTCTCATTTGAAGACATATTGAAGTGCAACAGTCTCAGGAAACCATGCCTAGCACATTCCCTTCTTTGCTGGAAGAGTTGTTTTTCTATTCTGCAGGTTTCCCTTACAGGCTCAGACAGGCATCTACACAGGTTTTGAGGATGCTTCCTCACAAACCACAGTACAGCATCATATTCCAAACAATTGATTAATTCTGATATATGGGAAAAAAATGACCGTTTGCTGGGATCGTGCACCACATCTTCTGATACCTCAACAAGTGCCTCTGTAAAGTGCTGCACTGTGCTGCAGCGAGCAACCAGCACATTCAGAGGCAGCTCAGATATACCCCCTGCCTGTGCAGCCTAGAACACCACCGCTCTTGTCAATGCCTTACTTTGCTACAAATGCAGTACCTGTAATACTTACAAAATTTGTTTATCTTTAAATACACATATTTCCTTTCTTTCCTTCAAATAAAAAGAAACCAGTGCTTCATCACAAAAAGTATCACTTGTGTCACACTGCTCCCATTGAAGATAGTGTTAAATCTCCCACTAACCTCAACAGCAGCCGCACTTGGCCATCAAGTGCTCTTGAAAAATTGTAGCCTTCATCTCTAGCGTCTTGAGAACACACACAAGAAGGATCAAGATGTTCCCTTGTGTGTGTCATAACACTTTTTGCAAGAGATTGTCACCGTTCCTTGAGTTTAATGGACTGTGACATTTGGTGGTGAAATCAAACCTGTTGCTATAAAGGTTCCTACTATGCAAGCTCTGATGGAGCAAGCAATTGAGGATTTAGATGGATTTTCTTTTTCTCCTTCATACTGTAGTACAAAAGAAAAAAAAACAGCTAAATTACATTCTCTTGTTTTCCAAGTTGTGTTTTCTTAAACAACGCATCTCACAGTCTCAGCTTCCCTTAGTGTCTTACTCTCTTCGAACCTCAGGCATACACCAGACAAATGTGACAGCATTTGAAATCCTCCAAGGCATTTTCAGCTGGGATGGAGGCCAGAGTGTAAAGTGGGTTTTAAAACATTCCAGCTGCTGCTTTCATCCACAGAACTTTTCTTGCTCCTCTACCACGATATGGCTATTAACCTCTTTTTCTGTGGCCAGAGAGGCAGACAGCAGGCTTGTTGGATGGGGGCATGGGTGGCTGCCCAAGCAGGGTCCCCCAGCTTGACACCTCCGAGCAGCCCTGCTCGCACCACCCCCTCACTGTGCCTACATTCACTAAGCAAGGAAAAGGACATTTGTCACCAGGAAGTGTTTTTCCACAGCAGCCTTGGTGCTTCTTGGGCTTGATTTTAAGGGCAGAGGCTGGGTGGTGTGAGTGGGAAGCAAGGATGGTGGAGAGGGAGGAGGAAGACTTCAAAAGCTTTGCGAAATATCAGTTCAGCTTAAAAACACCTCAGAAATCAAATTAGCAAGGAGAAAAATAGAAATCACTAGGGGCACAAAAAATTGGATTTGTTTAGCCTGTTAATCTATAATAAGAGGTATGGACAGAGTTGTTCAGGAAAATTCTTAGTGGGGAACCTTAAGAATTCATAATTGAAGGCAGCTGTGCCATTTGAAGTGTTTCCTGGCTCAAAAATGACAAAATCCAGAAAGCACTGACTGACAGCCAATGCAGGACTTCCTGAAGCAAACAAAAAAGAACCACAATTTCATATTAATGATAAAGTTTTTAATCTCTGCAGGCAAGGAAAAAATACTTTTCTTTCACCAAAGTATTAAAAAGATACTATACACCTTCCTCCTCCTTTTTACTCACAGGTATGTTAACTAGGTGATTTACAAATCATCAGCAAATACAACATAACTTGTTCACATGCTTTGAATGAGAAGAAACTAAGGGACTGGAGGTTGGCCATGAAGAGCTTTTGTCTCTGTGCTGGTTTTGACTGAGGTAGAGTTAATATTTTCCATAGTGGCTTGTATGGGGCTATGTTTCAGGTTTGTGATGAAAACAGTGTTGATAATGCCAAGATGTTTTATCTACTGCTGAGCAGTGCTTACACAGAGTCAAGGACTTTTCTGCTTCTCACCCCACCCCACCAGCGAGTAGGCTGGGGGTGCACAAGATGTTGGGAGGGGACACAGCTGGGACAGCCGACCCAACCTGACCAAAGGAATTTTCTAGCCTATATGATGTCATGCTCAGCATATAAAGCTGGGGAAAGAAGAAGAAAGAGGGGATGGGGGGGGGCATTTGGAGTTATGTCATTTGTCTTCCCAAGTAATCATTACATGTGATGGAGCCCTGCTTTCCTGGGGACAACTGAACACCTGCCTGCTGATGGGGAGTGGTGAATGAATGAATTCCTTGGTTTGTTTTGCTTGCATGCGTGGCTTTTGCTTTGCCTATTAAACTGTCTTTATCCCAACCCATGAGTTCTCACTTACTTTTCCTATTCTCTTCCCCATCCCACCAGAGGGGAGTGAGCGAGCAGCTGTGTAGGGCTTACTTGCCAGCTGGAGTGCTAAAGGTATTGACTGGTGAGCTGAAGTTTTCCTACACAATGTAAAAAGTAAAACCAAAGATACTGCCTTCTCTAAACCAGTTTCCATATAATTTCAAAACTTGCACCTCTATAGCAACATACACTCTTCCCAGATTCAGCTGAGATTTTTTAGTTCAAAATAGAATTTGTTTAATTTTAAATATTACTTCAGGACACTGCTGCAGGGAATAATGATTTCAGGCTTGAGGGTAGATGCTGCTCCCATAACAAAACTCTTCTTGAATTTTGTGGCATGTGGCATGAGGAACAGACCCACTAGTCTGCATTTTTCACTTCAACAAGACAAACTGCCTGTGTCAGAGTACATCTGAAGTAGCCAATTTACAATAACAAAAAATTTATATTAATATTGTTTCTACTGCCTAACCCTCTGGCTGCATTACAGTACAGGGCTCATTATATTTAATAGACTAAAAGTAAATAAATTATGTAGATAGTAAATCTAACTTAATGACTGAGTAAAATGAAGATATCAGTGGGGAAAAGTTTGGGATTATTAAATTATTTGTGTGTGGTAAAGGCAAGAGATAATTCTATGCATCTCACACAAATGTCAATAGAAGTATGTAATTAACAGATGCCTGATCATATATTTTGTTTGCTTAGGCTGTGTTTTGAAAAAGTTTAGTTAATAAATGCCAGTGACTAATACTCATACATTCCAGTTATGCAAAGCTTTTTTCAAATCTATGTAATCTAGTAATATTTCAAATCTATGAATTGAAAAGTTATCAGATAATTACTGGTATATTAGAACTGCTAAAACAAAATCTTTTGTCATAAGGGAAACAAAGCGGTCCAGTAAGTCACAACAAAGGCCAGAAACAAACATTACTAGCACTAGAAAAAGCCAGATCTTAGCTTTGCAGTGCAAACATTTCTAACACTGATCAACCATGCAGCATGAGATAAAACCCACTCTAGAGCAAGTTCTGCTCAGCACCAAACTAGGACTGATTATTTCTCATGATGCTGAAGCTAACAGTAGCTTTCACAGATCATTCTTTACAGTAGATCTTCTATGTTGGGGGGGTTGGGGGGGTGGGGGAACTTAAAAGGAATTCAGTTGTTTTCTTTTTTGTGTCTACAAAAATAACTCCAGCAGAGATGTATTAATGAGCAACTTGCAGGAAGGCAGAGAAAGGCACAACATGAATTTAACTGTTTGCATCATTTTACAAACTATACTTAAACTACAGATAAGGCTCTCCCAGAGCAACAAATACATTGGATCCTTTCTAAATTCCCAGAGTGGCTCAGGGAAAAAGCTATCTGTATTAAACAAGTATCCAATTCTTAGAGTTCAGCCAACCTACATAATCCAACAAAAAAGCTTTTAAAGAATTTACAATAAACTGGGAGGCATCCTACATTTATTGACAGAAAAAAACTTAACAAGCAGAAAAATGTTAGGTGTGAATGAATACTCACCATTTCCAAGTAGTACATTCTGTCAACATGGACATTAGGCAATCTGTTACTGGCACATGTTTCATGTGCTAACATACATATGAATGTATGAAATCACTATCAGGTATAAAGCTATTAATAGGCAACGACAACTTAGAGAAACAGAAAATAGTGCAGACTAGATTCACAATTTAAAAAATAACATTTATGTGTGAAGTGCCATACCTTGTAGCACAGGTGATTGCAGACGGAATATTAATTTGCAAAGGAGCTGAGCCTTCAGGATCATTAGAGATAGAAGCAGAGATAACTGGCTGAGGTATCATAGAAACAGAAGAAAAATCACTGTGAAGTGGAAACCACAGATATAGATGAAAAATTTATCCAAAAATAAGAGATCAGAACCAAATCTTAAATATCTTTTGCACAGATATGCTTTAAAGCATATTTTAGTAGGAGTTCTAGGAAAACTAAATTTAAAAAAAAAAAAAAATTACTCATCAGCCAAAAAACTCACCAAAATACACACAGCTATAGGCCTTTAATTGCTTAAAATTATGTGATGTGCTTTTTTTCACTTTTTTATCTTCTACACTGGAAATGTAAGATACACTGTAGACATTTCTTTTTTTGAACTGAACGAAAATAAATGTAAGAATGTAAGAACACAAGTATCTTTTTTAAAATTCTCTCAAAAAATGGTTCTTCTTCTACCATACTAACACTAAGACTTGTCACACTTTGCCCCCAGTTATGAAAGACAGACTTAAAAATAACCAAACACACACACACAGAGCACCCCCCACCAACCCCCCATCCCTGGGGGAAAAAAAAAAAAAAAAGAAAAAAAAAACACCCACACAAAAAAACACCAACTCCAGTAGTACTGTTGCTAATAGTTCCCACACAAGATTTTCCAAGGTGTGGCTCTGGGTTGAAACTCCCTTTAAAATAGTTTAAAATAATTTCAGGATCAGAGACATCAATCCTACCATTTGTAGGATTACAGTAATCATATTATTCATAAACTTGTCACAAATTTTCCCCAATAAGAGCATCAATTCTTAAGGCACATTTATATCATTATAGTCCTCTCAGAAACTAAGATCTCTTCAGATGAGCTCCCCTAACCAGAAAGAACAGGTTCAATTAAATAACTTCTCTGAGCAGCAAAGGACATTACCCAGAACACCATGCTTGCTGATACCAGCTCTAATATCCCCGTTTCGAAGAATTTGGATTAGAAGATTCCTGTATTACTTTTACCCCTTCCCCCCAAAGGCAATGACTTGTTGATGTCAGAAGTTTTAAAATAATTTTTTCTAGATCTAAAAGCAGCTACTGTCTTTAAAATCTTGTACATTTGGGGATTTAAAGAAGGTTACTGAAGCAGACAATGTGCTGATGACTGCCTGCAGCCCAGTAAGGCTCCAGGCGGTTTGAAACTGAACAGGAAGGGTCACACCTGGGATAGGTAACATGGGACTTTTATTAGGTAAAAGAACTTGAAAGAACTTGAAAGAATTTTAATCATTCAAGCTGCTTGAACAAACGAGATCTATACAGAACAACATATCAAAACCTTTATCCAAACTAACATTTTGGCTAAAGCATAAAATATTCAAACTTGGGATACAGCCACTCATAGTGTTAGAAACAAATCTGTAACAAATTCAGAAGGAAAAAAAAAAAAAAAAACCAGAAAAAGACAAGCCAGTCAACTCTATTGGTGACAGCCCTGAGGATAATTTTTTCCAAAGTATTTCTCTAGGAGATTAAATGTCAAATACACAGAGCACCTTACAGCAGTTGTAGTTCTCTCACATTCAGAAACACAAGCCTGAAAAGTCTTGCCCAAGCTCATTAGATTTTAGGAGACAGATTCGACAGACACCAGAAGATCCACTCAGGCATGTTACTAGAAGAACTTTTGTTTTGTTAGTGAGGAGTAGATCCTCTGAGATTGACAAAACAAACCCTTCCCATCAATGTCTCCCAAGGCAGCAGAGATGCTTAAAGCTGGCCGAACACACATTTGCATTAACCTAAGTCACAACATGTGGTTTTGTCATCAAACTTCATGGTGAAGTGACTTTTCTCCCTTTTACACAAAGTTTAGCATTAGGAACATCAATTTGTAATGTAAATCACAACACTTTCTACTCAGCCACAAGCATTTGAGCCCACTGTTCCCAGAAGTATCATCCCAAGTCACAGACTACTGTAAAATCCTGGGAATGAAAAAATGAGACCTTGGCCATCCCACTGTTTTCAGGTTTGTTCAAAAGATTTCAGATATCCTGCAGCAGGGTAAGAAAGAGGGCTCTGTACCCTTCCAACATTGATTTCAATGCCAGTTAGGGTATTGAAAGAATGGCACTTGTGCCTGGGCTGCACTGAGCTATTTCAGTGGTGCAACAGTGTAATAAATCCAGCTTAATTTATTGGTTACATTTGACTTACAGCTAACACTTGTTACTGACAAAAACTCAATTTGTACTGCAAGTACTCTAGGTTAGAGACTATCTTTTACACTACATATTTTTAACATGCAGGACAAAAAGCTTGAGCTTCAGGAGAGAAACCACTGCTGCAGCAGCAGGCAGAGCCCACTTGTGAATCAGCTTGACATTTGCTCTAGACAGCTATTTCAGAGCACTGCTGTTTAAGTTTCGGCCACATGATTAGACTCATAATAAGTATTTACAGAGGGAGCCTCTGGTGGCTTTACATCGCATCCAGATCAGATAAATGACAGGTATTTCTGCATCAAATTTGCCAGTGAAATATTTTGCAGTCTTTGCAGTGATGGAGACAAGGGGAAAGAATGAAAATGCCCCTTCCCAACCAGTTTCTCCAGTCTTGCTCTCAATCATTTTTGAGAGTTTGACATTTCATTATCAAATCTGTCAACTACAATTTTATTAGTCAGCAAAGCCTCAGTCAGCAAAGCTAGTCTGGTAAGTTTGGCATTATGAAGTGTTAGATAGTGCTTCACCTTATGGAACTGTAAATATCAATGTTACTCTTGCCGGCTTTTCTAAAATGAATATGACAGCTTTGATTTTTTATGTGAGGTATAATACAATGTCAGGTTGAACAGCTGGATAGGCTAGAGCTTTAACTGCTTACAAAGTATTCCAAAATATTAAATCAGAAATTTATTTACAATATAAGCTATTTTCTTTCCAGTTGGAGTAAAAAAATCTCAAAGCTGGAATAGATCTCATTTTAAAACATAACGATATGCTTGTGCAAGTTGGGGTTGTGCGTGTATATGTCTATACACATTTATAACATCTAGGGGGGAGGGGGGCTTGCATCTATCCATATATACATGTGTGTTTGTGTGTGTGTGTGTATATACAACCTATCTCACACACAAGCACAGAAATCACTGAAAGTAGGTGTTTGGGGTTGTATTTTTGGTTTTTGGTTTTTGGTTTGGGGGTTTTTTTGGTTGTTTTTTTTTTTTTAACTTCAATGAGGATTCAAGATGCCTGTCAATTTCCTGACTCAGCACCATTCCACAACTTCCTGTAAAATATTCTTAGCTTTTTTCCAGTCTGAAATCAAACATAGAATAGAATAGAATAGAATAGAATAGATTAGAATAGAATAGAATAGTTCAGTTGGAAGGGACCTACAATGACTATCTAGTCCAACTGCCTGACCACTTCAGGGCTGACCAAAAGTTAAAGCCTGGTATTAAGGGCACTGTCCAAAATGCCCCTTTTTAAGGCACTGGCAGGCATGGGGCATCGACCACCTCTCTAGGAAGCCTGTTCCAGTGTTTGACCACCCTCTCGGTAAAGAAATGCTTCCTAATGTCCAGTCTAAATCTCCCTTGATGCAGCTTTGAGCCATTCCCACATGTCCTGTTGCTGGATCCCAGGGAGAAGAGCTCAGCAGCTCCCTCTGGACTTCCCCTCCTCAGGAAGCTGCAGAGAGCAACGAGGTCGCCCCTCAGCCACCTTCTCTCCAAGCTAGACAAACGCAGAGTCCTCAGCCACTCCTCACAGGACATGCCTTCCAGCCCCTTCACCAGCTTTGTTGCCCTCCTCTGGATGCATTCAAGGACATTATCATCCTTCTTAAACTGTGGGACCCAGAACTGCACACAGTACTGCAGGTGAGGCCGCACCATCACTAAATACAGAGGGATAATCACCTCTCTTGACCAGCTGTGTTCATGCTGTGTTTGATGCACCCCAAAATGCGGTTTGCCCCCCTATTTGCCAGGGCACACTGCTGACTCACATCGAGCCTGCTGTCCACCAGCAGCCCCAGATCCCTTTCTGCAGGGCTGAACTTCATGTGTACCAGTAAATGGTAAGTCAGAAATATAAATACTGTCATAGATTGCTCCCTGGATAAGGCTGTTTCACCCTTATAAATACCTGCAGTACCAGTAGACGGAAACTCTTTTACAGAAAAACCCAGAACTAAAATGCAGCTCCTTCTTTCAACAGCACACCAACTCACTTTCCAATCTTCCTTTCCCTCTCCAGTCTACATTAATACAGGACAGCATTTTTCACCTTCAATTTTGAGCATTAGGAAACACTAGAGGGAAAGGATGTCATCCAGGGGGACCTTGGCCTGCTGGAGGAGTGGATCCATGTGAAACTCATGAAGTTCAACAAGGCCAAGTGCAAGGTCCTTCACCTGGCTCAGGGCAATCTCCCCAATACCAGTACAGACCGGGGGTGAATGGATTGAGAGCAGCCCTATGAAGAAAGACTTGGGGATATTTGTAGATTTAAAAATAGAAATGAGGCAGCAAAGTGCACTTGCAGCCCAGAAAGCCAACCATATCCTGGGCTGCATCAAAAGGAGTGTGGCCAGCAGGTCGAGGGAGGTGATTCTCCCCCTCTACTTTACTCTTGTGAGACCCTCATCTCGAGTACTGCATCCAGCTCTGGCATCCCCAGCACAAAACAGACATGGACCTGTTAGAGCAGGTTCCAGAGGACAGCCATGAAAATTATCAGAGTACTGGAACACATCTCCAGTGAAGAAAGGCTGAGGCAATTGAGGTTGTTCAGCCTGGAGAAGAGAAGGCTCCAGGGAGACCTTATCGCAGCTTTTCAATATATAAAGTGGGTTTATGAGGAAGACAAAGAGAGACTTTTTACCATAGCCTGTAGTGACACAACAAGGGGCAACATTTTTAAACTGAAAGAGGATAGATTTAGATTGGACATGAGGAGGAAATTTTTTACAATGATGGTGGTCATAACGCTGGAACAGGTTGCCTGGTGAAGTTGTGGATGCCCCATCACTGAAAGTGTACGTCATCAGGCTAGACAGGACTTTGAGCAACCTGATCTAATGAAAGATGTCCCTGCCTATGGCATGGGGGCTTGACTAGATGATCCCTGAAGGTCCCTTCCAACCCCAACCATTCTACAAAAGCAGAACCTTGAGAAAGAGATTTGAAGTTCAAAAACTTTAACATAAATAATTTGTCAATCAGTTAGGGAAACTGCAAAAATCCATACTATTCCAAGTTTTCTCTTCCTTTTCCTCTTCTCTCAAAAATGAAATTTGTCAGCTTAAAGAAAAAAATTCAAAGTGTAACTCTGGTCCAAACAGGTCAGGGCTACCTACACAGCACATTATGGCCTGTGCCCAAAGCACAAGCACATTTTGCCTATATCTCCTAGGCTTGCAAAGATTCTTCCACATCCTTCGGGAAATGTATTTCCTTTCATTCCTTCAGGCGTGGGAGGACCTACTCTCTTAGCTGTGCAGGCATCACATGGCATTTGTGCCACTTTGGAGGAGTGGCAGTTGGTGATTGGATTCCCACTGAGCAGGGTTCAATAAAAGCGACCCAACAAACTCAGCCTGCTGCAGGAGACAAACACAGGTCACTTGGACAGCCTACTTTTAAGGACATTTTTCATTGTGGGGCAGGGGGCCGCAGGTTAAGGAAAAGAAAGAGACTGACTAAAGCTCTAGACAGCTTCCTCTTCTACAAGGCAGAGCAGCATATATTTATCCCAATACTACATCATGGAAGGCCTGTATGTATCATAAGAGTCAAGTATTACATGATTCCACCTTCAATAAATATATAAAAGGTGTCTGCAGGGAAATTAAAATCTGTAGTCCTCTAGTTTCATGAAAAATTTCACTGCTGACAGAAAATCTTACACAGAAGTAGAATCTTTTACTGAACATCTGCACCCCCTGCTAACCTTGGCCACATTTACCAAGGATGATCATCATACTCGCCTCATAAATATTTACATGACCTATAAAAATGTTTATAGACTCACTCTCAATTCCAGTAGCATCTTAGAATACATTCTGCAAAACATCTTAACCCATATAGTGCCCTGTAGCTTAATGGCTAGCAGTGCAAATTCTTGCCAGCTATAAAAAATACAGATAAAAGATAATTGAGCAGTACAGCTGTGCCTGTCATAGGAATAGAATAAAGAGTTTTATCCACATGATTTCTCTGAAGACATTTTGACAGTCATGATCTCACTTAAGAAATGCCCAGACTCATATACTATACTTCAGTTTCATCAGTGGAGAAACTGACCAATTATAAAATGGATATCCTTAGAAAAAAAGAACAAAAGTGAAATAATATGAATTTAAATTTTGTAAAAATACAGCTAACTGGTGCAACTCCTAGTGTGCCTGTGGAAAGCTGACCAACTTTGTTGGCTTCAGAGCTGCAGAGTCAGTTTATTGGCCCTGAAAGGCTAACATTGCTTTCCTAGTGCTAGAATATCAGTAAGCATGGGTCATCATAGACTACAGTTTTTCTCCCGGAACTGCTGCCAAGAAAACTGCTCAGTAAATGCCAAGTCCTTTGGTGCAAATCCTTCATAGTCCTATGTGAATGACCATCAGCAATTTTGTGAGAGGCAACATTTTAAAAAAATAATAATAATAAGGAGAAACTAAGAAAAACAAAAGCTTTCAAAGCAGTTTATTGCAAATCAGACAATGATGTTTGAAAAAAGAATGATCCCTGCATTATTACTTTTAAAGTCAATTAACAGAGCATTATAGCAGCAGCTTGTGAGGTTAAGCCTGTGGAAGTCAAGTTTAAGACTGGCCTGGTATCTTCAAGAGACATCAGGAGGTTAAATATATAGCTATTAGACAACTTAATTTTGCACAGTTGCAGCACTGCTGCTCACAATCTGGCTGGGGTGTACTTCATTTTTAAGAATATTTAAAAACAAGGGTATTACCTTTTTTTTTTTGTCAGTTCAAGTTAAAAATAGATAAACTAAAAGCTGATTAGTTCACCTATCTGTAATTTCTTTTTTTTTTTTTTTTTTAGTTCATAGCCATAAATCACACTGAACAAAAAGCATTGATTTTAATAGTCACAAAGTGCCTATTCATGCCTCATCAGTAGGATGGAAAGATTAAGGGTAGCCAGTCCTATAATTAACAAACACAGCAACCTCCCTGCTTTCCACATTTGTTAGAAGACTTATTCCAGATGGGCTCAAAATTAATGAAACACTACTTAATAAGTGTATATCAACATGCCCTTCTAGTCTAGTTTTTTGTCATAATCCCTCAGCCTGTTGCTGTATTGCTGCATCTTTCACTGAGCTACTGGAATGCATTTTCACTTCTGTACAACCTGTCAATATCATCTTAAGACTCTTTTCTTTCTGCTGTGAATATCATCCACAGCTTCGGTTCAGTACCATCTGCTATACACCTTAGGACTCCGAAACAAAAGCCTTTTCCTTCAAAACGGCAATCATTTGTAGGCAAAAAATCCCCTACTGAGTTGGTATAATTTGGAAAGCATCACACAATCACAAATTTCATTTAATGTTTCTCCACTGACTATTTTACTTATTTTCCTTCATTTTTATTAGCATTTTGAGCCAAAGCTTGCTAGATAGAAATGCTCTCTTTTCCTGCTAATTTTAAAGTGATAAAACATGAAGAAGAGACAGTGTAAGCAGGGTATGTTAAATTTTCTGTGCTGCTGATACTCTCTGTTGTTTGGATGTTTACTAAGAATGGCCTCCTTTCTGGAAACCTTTGTCCTCAGTTCTCCAGTTTTTAAGGGTAAATTGCAGTGCTGAACTGGCAACTGGTTTGAAGACAACTGAGTGAAGACAAGGATAGGTAAATTATTTTTTATGTCCTTTGAAACAATGTTTAGAAATGTACTCAGGTTTGATCAGTCTGAAAGGAAATCATCTGTTTCAGAAATTTGCCTCAAGTTTGAAAAAACCTTTCACAACACTCTAAAATATTCTAAATTGAAGAAATAAAGTGTAGCCACATTTTCAAAAATGCTTCCAAGGCAGCTTTATCATGGCTCTGGGCTAAGGCAACACTAAGCCTTGTGGAGCCAGAGGCTCAGCATCTGAGATGTGTGTACTTCAGATAGTGGTACAGGTATATAAATTGTATCTAAACAAGTGAGTTTGCACCAGAAACATCTAGCAGTGACTGCACAGAGCTTCATATGATAAGCAGGGTAAACCAGCCTGTAAGTTAAACCAGAACGCGAAAGGACTGATTCCAGTACCCTAGGTGGCTCAGCTAGCTCTTGTTTCTTCTACAGTCTGCACTGTAACCCATCCACAGACAAAGTGAGGACTTGGGAGCTTTGTTTAGATTTCATTAGTACCCGAAGCATATCCTAGTGCTGTATCTGTGTGCATACAGAGTTTTTGCCTGTTCCACAGTTCAGCATCACAGAGCACAAATACTCACTAGACTAGACTGCACTGCTGCTATATTAGCAGGGTTGCCAGCACATGGCACTTCAGTGTGGCCAAATATCCCACACAATTTCATTTTCTTTTTTTTTGCTTATTTATGCAAAAAATTACTAAAGGAAAAAATTAAACAAAATTGAATCAGTTTTGCTTAAAACATAACTAGATTCCTGATTGCTTTTGTCAATTCCTGACTGAAAGTACAGTATACTTTTTTATATTATAAAAAGGGAACAGCATAACACGATTATGAATTAATGCATTGTCTGAGGGAGATATGACTGGCTAAGCTGACCTTGTCTACTTGAAAATAACCAGAACTGTGGTTATGGTCCAGCAAACATACTTTCAAAAAGCCAACAGTAGTCAAGTGCATTTGGACACAACATACACAAATCATAACAGCATAATTTACATGAGGCTTCCCCCCCCCCCCATAGATACCACAGATGAATGTAGTTTGACAGAAAAAGTCAATGAAATAAAATTCCAGGAATCACTGCACAGTAACTGAAACCTACAATAAGGTCAAACAGCTAGTATGAGATGACAAATAAAATTATCTCTGTTTGAAATGACTGCTCTAGATTTCCACAGCTGTCATGGTGTAGAAAGAGCAAAGACATTCCTCATTATTCTTTTATTCTTGGTTGGTTGGTTGGTTGGTTGGTTAATTGGTTGGGTTTTTGTTAGACAGCAACTCTGCTACAACATAGAATTAAGAGGCTTGTACCTAATCTTGATCTGTGCCACATCACATACAGGTTGGTAAGTCTGAATAAGCATCATAGAATCACAGAATCACAGAATGGTTTGGGTTGGAAGGGACTTTAAAGATAATTTAATTCTAGCCCCCCTGCCATAGGCAAGGACACCTTGCACTAGACCAGGTTGCTCAAAGCCCAATCCAACCTGGCTTTGAACGCTTCCAGGAATAGGGCATCCACAACTTCCCTGGACAACCTGTGCCAGTGCCTCAACACCCTCACAGTAAAGAATTTCTTCCTGATTTCTAATTTAAATCTACATCTGTCAGTTTAAAACCATTACGCCTTGTCCTATCACGAGACTCCCTGATAATCCCTCTCCATCTTTCCTGTAGGCCCTCTTTAAGTACTGGAAGGCTGCTATAAGATCTCCTTGAAGGTTTCTCTTCTCTTCTAAATGTGATAAATTTAAAAACAAAGGAGAATTTGTCTGGGTTAGACATGCACACATAGAAATACATTATACAACCAGCTTTAAAAACAAGAAGTCATTTTATTTGCAGCTTGATTTACAGCAAAACAAAGATCGCTTTGATCAGTTGTTCAGTTTGTATCAGGCAATTTTAAGGCCTCTGAAAAGTAATTTTATAGCAAATTAATGAATTTGACAACTTACTCTTCGCAAGAAACATGGCAAGAGTTTTCCTATATCCTTTCCAAAGGAAGAACTACAAACAAGGGATCATTTTGTTGTCTTCCTTTCCTCTGCCTCCCTTACCCAAAAGACGCAGGACATCTCTAGCATATAATCATAAACAGGAAGAGGAAAGATTTCAACTAGAATTGAAAAATGCCCTCCCTGAACCCACCACAGGAGTCCGAGTGCCATAGCTGAGCTTTGTTTCCATAGTCCTATTCTCCTAAATTTGCTGTACATTGACAGTATTGTATCTTCCTCTTTTGGCTAAGGAGCCTGAAACATGTTGTTAAACTCTGTTTTGTAGAGCTTCCTCACTTTTTCCCAACATTTTTTGTCTTGTTGCAGTATCACTATATATTCTAGTTTAATCTTTCCCATTAAATGTTTCATCTCTCCTTGGAGCTTTCAGACTATAAAACAGGAACACAGTGAACTACAGACTTGCTTCATTAACGATATTTGCAAAGCACCCTACTTCCAGAAATTGTCTGGAAATACATTTCACAGTTACTTTGGCCTTTCCAGTTTGGGCTTGTTCTTTTTGCTGGCTTGCTTTTTCCCAGGAGACTCTTCCAATCTGTTCTGAAAGGAAACTTTGGACTAATGATGGGGAAATGGAAATATAAACTAACAGTGAAATTTAGCACTATTGGGGACTGAAAGCTTGGGGAATCAGCAATAAGAGATAAAGCATTTAGCTCCTAGGTATTTTTTAGCTTGCAAAATCCAAGTCAGCAGCAAGCCTGGAAGCCCTGCAAGAAAGTAGTGCTTATATTAAAAGCTCACAAGTTGCACAGGCAGTTTCCAACAATCCAGTCAGTGCCCGGTACAGAATACCTGTATTAGGTACCATAACTGAAATGTGTACCCTTGCTGCAGCTTGAGAAAGATGTTTGGGCAGCGATGAAGGATGGTCACCTCCAGATCTCAATTCTCTGTGACAGAGTCAAGGTCCTAGAGCAGGCTGTGATCTGTACACAGATTTTTTATTTCAAGAGAGAAGTGGGGAAAAGAATTATTTCAGATTTCTTGTAGCTTTCAATAGAAGAGGGGAAATCAAACACTGCTACATTTTTATTATTAATATTTGCCCTTTGAAGTTGATAACTAAGTTAGTATTTATGAAATAAAATTTCCAAAAATATATGTGTTTCGTATTCGACAGAAATGCTGATCAACTAAATAGGTGTTTAGATATCATGACACTTCAAAAGTAGTTTCCCTTCAGCAGTGAGTTTTTAAAAAGCTTCAGGACTTAATAGTTCACCATTTAATTTAAAGACTTTTGAGAAAGCAAGTTGCTGCCTCATGCTCTTAAAATAAATTGCAGCCTTGTGCTCTTGGGCAATTTCATAGACATCTGTGGCCCTTATCATTTGCGCTTTATCTTTCACTTTTTGTTCCAGGGCAGTAATACGGATCCTGTGTCGATTCAGTAGTTCTTTCTTTTCATGTCATGAGTAAAGAAATACTTCTTGTTTAACCTTCTGATATTCCTATTAAATGAAGACACAGCAGGAGATAGTAAAGAAACAGTGAAACTGCATGTTAGAATCAACAACAAAACAAATTATCTTTGATGGCTGTAGTTGAATGTATTCAGAAAAGGAGGGGGAAAGGAACTAAACAAAAGAGATTTGGGCCTTCTGCAAAGAATGAACCTTTTTAAGTTCCTGTGTTACACTATTATCTAACTTAAATTTTCTCATAACCCAATAACCTTTGTCTGGTTCAGTGGAAACCTTACAAAAATATATCTTACTTTCAGCCACAATGCCAGAAAGAAGCATAGGATGCTTCAGCTCTATGACCTTGTAACTACATTTAGACCATAAGTTTTTTCTTACATGTATTACACCTCCTAAGCAGAGCCTAAACAGGGGCTATACAAGGTGTCAGTTTAAAACAATAAACAAATTTATTACCTATAAATCTCTCCTGCAACATATGAGGTTCTCATACTTAGTATCTGACAGCCACTGCTTAAAGCAATGAATATGCTAAAGTCAATTTTCATTTATCTGAAATTGAATATGTGTTAATCTTTTAATGTCTTTATAAATTGAAACAGTTATGTTCGAGGTGGTTTTTCTCCCTGACCTCAGAAGTCACAAGCACCATTACACAAATGTGACACAGGTACACACAAAATCCTGTACACCATAAGGCAAATTGTAACTCTGATAAAGCACCAGTCTCATCATCGCGTTGATGGACACCATAGGAACTGGCTACATGATGAAGAAAACTGCATAGAAGAGTTTGAAGAACATTTGGGAAACAAAAAAAAAAAAAGAAAACCTAACAAAACACAAACACAAAAGGTAGCTAAGTTAACTTGTGACTATATTTAATGCTCAAAAACATTGATTTCCTTGTTTATTTTCTTTTTTACCAAGTTAAAAATATGGAAATCTCTTCTAAAAAGAGGGACACCAACAGAGTAACCAATTCATTTTATGGATTAATTCTGCTAAGAAAGTAGTAATAAAAACAGGAAACATTTCTTTTGTGTCAGCTTCAGAATAAATGTAGACTGTTCTGTTGCTCGCCTTTGGTTAGTCTGGCTTCTAGTACAAATAAGTGCTTGTTGAAAGTGGAAAGAGGAGGAAGAAAAAAAATCCTCTTACTAATTGCAAACAAGTCTTTCTCTCTGCTCAATTAAAATTTAAACTAAGTGGAATAATTGTACATATGGCATGCATAATAACAACAGCGATAACATCCTGTTCAATTCACTGTAATGGAAATCTACTACTGCTGCTAATGCTATATAATAGCACCGAATTAAAAGAATTGAATGAAATAACAGGTAGAAAATACAGTCCCTCAAGAAGCCTCATGCAAGCAGAGAATCAGTACCTGACAGGGCCTCAGAAAATAAGTTTGTGACTGTAAGGTGGAAGAAAGTTTAGCAAATAAGCACAACCTTCATTGCACAGGCCTTAGTTTCCTAGTCTTTGCAATAAACTTCTTCCAACATATAGGGCCCAAGATGCAACTGCAACAGCACCAGATTTCTAAGCTTCATGCATTCATGACTCCAACACAGTAGGAAAGAACTACAAATTTTGAGTCATAGCAGATTATATCAAATATCATGAACTGTATGATTAAAAGACACATAATTCAAAAGGGCTGTTCATAAGATTCTGACACCAAATTTCATTACAACTCTTGCTGACTGGCTAGTAAAAATAGCTGTAATTCTGCCACAGATAATATAACGGTTTTGATTATTCAGAACATCAGTACCTATATCAAAATTCTTGGCCTATTTTGCAAACCTAGGCAGTTCATTTCCCAGGAAAAGGCCTCAGTTCCTTGTCAATTAGAATGTTCTGAAATGATACTCACTACAAAATTAATGGACATCATCAATGGATAACTCTTTCCTCAGTATCTGGTTAGCTGACTAGTATGATCATGTGTCCTGTGCCATTTGGTCCAGGCACCTCAATATTTTCTTCCTTGATGCCCATTCTCTCTAATTGTTTCAAGCCAGGTAATATAGGTTTTAGAAAAAGCTGATGATCTTTATCTCTTACAATGAGTTTCAACTAATTTAAAACCTACTTAACTGTATTTTTTTAATTAAAATTAAAAAAATGCTCTAAGCTACCAAGACACTATCTAATCCACAAGACAATTGACAAACATGATCATAAATTGGTTTTAATCAGTGTTAGATGGGCTGTGAAAAACTATGGGTTTAACCATAATTAAACACGTTGTGAAAAAGAATAAACCATTTATACAGCATTTTTTTAGATTTTCCCATCAGTTTTCACAATGTGACTAAAAACTTTTGCCTGTTTAATGGTTTCTAATTGTCCTGGTTTCAGCTAGAATGAAGTTAATTTTCTTCCTAGTAGCTGGTGTAGTGCTGTGTTTTGGATTTAGGTGACAATAGTGTTGACAACACACTGGTGTTTTAGTTCTTGCTAAGTAGTGTTATGCACTAAGTCAAAGACTTTTGAGCTTCTCATACTGCCCTGCCAGTGGAGGCTGGGAGTGCACAAGAAGCTGAAAGGGGACACAGCAAGGACAGCTGACCCAGAAGAGCCAAAGGGGTATTCCGTACTATGTGACATCATGCTGAGCATACAAACTGGGGGGAGTTGGCGGGGGGACACCATGGCTCAGGGATTATCTGGTCATCAGTCAGTGAGCAATTGTATTGTTTATATTGTTTATATTATTACTAATTTTATTATTATTTTCCATTCCTTTTGTGTCCTATTAAACTCTCTTTATCTCAACCCATGAGTTTTACTTTTTTTTTTCCAATTGTCTCCCCCATCCCACTGCAAGGAAAGGGGGAGTGAGCTACAGGCTGTGTGGTGCTTAATTGCCGGCTGGAGTTAAACCACGACACTAATGTTCAGACTTTGAATCACATCAAAATTGAAAATTTCAACTTCCAGAAAAGGATTTTATTAAACTTGTAGCCAGCTAGCATCCAACCTGTAATTTATTGGTTTCACAGAATCTTCTTTTTCATATTGATTATTTAACTCTAATCCTATATATACAAAACTTGTTGCCCTAAACTTGACTTCATAGCAATTTCCTTTCATTATTATTACCTCTTACATTTTGTTCTGGAAAGGGTTTATTTGTTTTGTTCAAGGCTTTTGACACACAAAGCAGTTGCATTTCTTCAAATGCACAACACAGTCCCCTAGACCAGAGGGCTGAATGGATGGAGAGAGGAAAGTAAGGGAAGAGAGAGAAGGAAGCACCAAGACATTAGCCAGCCAGTCTTAATTGATTAGGTTACTGTCAAGTCTTTATTTCTTCTTCCTCTTCTGAGATAGTGATTTCTTCTTGAAGATAAGTGGCATTTAAATTTCTGAGGCAAAGAAAGACATAGTAGGCATGGAAACAAGAAGTTCTGGCATGGGTTTAAGGGAAAGACAGTCTGATGGCTGTAGCCAGTTAACGTGCAAATATCTGATAGACACTTCATGGTTATTTGGAAATAACTATCTAATAATTATGCAAATCAAACCTTCCTCAGTCAGAGTGCAGGGATTTACATAATTGAGAAATAAACATACAATTATGGGTCAGTGGTGGCACAGCATTGAGGTACTTGAGAGGAAACATTTCAGTATCAACTCTATTTAAACTGAAAATGTGGAGTAATTGAAGGGAATAGATGCAGCATGCTACGCCTAAGTCTACAGAAATATGAATCCTATGAAAAATTTCATTCTACGCATCAGAATAAAGTACCAATCCTCAAATGCTAAAGGCCTGCACAGCTTCACTGATTGAAATGGAGCTACACCAATTTCTATATCTAGAAACAGAGCACTGGTAGAATAAGTCAGTGTGCTGTGCAATCCAGAAGATAAGGAGGTATTCAAAAAACATGTAGACAAGGCACTTCAGGACATGGTTTAGTGGGCGGGGTTGATGGTTGGACTCGATGATCTTAAAGGTCTTTTCCAACCTAAATGATTCTATGATTCTATCTTGACATCAAACCAAGGAAAAAATCCTTAGAGAATTACAGAATTTTTTTTTCAGCTTCCCCAGCAGCAAACCATGCAGTGGTTTGAAATTGGGATTATCTCTGATGTTATGGAGGCCTGATTGATTCCCTACCATTATTGAAGCTGCAAGTGCTGGCAGCATCCTGGTCTCCCCAGTTCTCTGTGCTACACGCCAACATCCATAGGACTTGCATGTTTTGGGCTTAGTGGCAGATGTTTGAGCAAAATATTTTTGCCTTCAGAAGACAGGATTAAATAATTTAGTTATGCTTTCTGGTATAATCTTTCTCCAGCTACAACAGGTATGTGCCTGGCCCATTTAGTTCAATTTTAGGTTTCAGAAATGCATAAAAAGAAAGTTTGAAAGATAAGTATTATTTTCACCTGCATCACAGTATCCTTTCATTAAAAGAAAAGAAAGTGGGAAAAATACAATAGATCTGCCACACTTGTCCCAAAGTTATTTCAATTTTTTTTAAGAGACTAAAGCACCCCTTGGTACAGACCCCACAACACTGTATGAGCTAATTTTCAACTAACTAAAGGATTGTGTGATCTCCTGTATATCTCTTCTGACCCTGAAAGTTTGGACCTCAATTCCTATTCATGACATTCAGATATGTCCTTTCCTTCATCAAGATCTTCATTAAGGTTTTCCAGCTCAAATATCCTACTTTCTAAATTATTTAGTTTCTTGCCAAACATTGTTTCCCTCTCTCTTTTGCTGTTTATGCTGGAATTGATGCTATGCTTGAATGTCAAGCAGTAAAAGGGAATTAATGAAGTCATGTAAACATGTCAGATTTTACAGACACTTCTTAAGCTGTCTAGTAAAAAGAAAGAAAAGCATGCCAGTTTGAAGATAGAAACAAGATTAAAAAAATCATGCATATACTCCGTATTTGTTCATTGGGACAGGCAGGGGGTGGGACAGGGAAAGATTTCCCTGAATGAAAAATGACAATTAACCTTTGTTGGCACCTCATAAACTATATCACAGAAGATACAGGGATTCCCAGCATGAGAAAAGTGGTGTTGTCCTTACCATTAGCACTTTTTACTTTTCTCTTGAAATTTCTTGAGTGTACTTAGGCAATAAGGAGATTTGTCCTTTTGGTTGGTTCGTTTTTTGCTTGCTTGTTCATTTGTTTGTTTTGCAAAAGCCTAAATAAACCCACAGGATCATGTCTGTTTATGTACCTGAAATATGTCTAGGGGCAACTGAAATAACATTATCATGTCAATTAACAATGTATTGTTGGGTTAATCTAGTTTATTTACTCTATGAAGGCTTTCTCCTACCTGTTTGCTCTGTGCAGTTTCTCCTCCAACACACTGCTATTCCACTAGCAATTAAAAACACAGAACACAAAAGCATCACAGAAACTACATTTGTTAAACAATTCAACCAAAATGTGTGAGTGCTTTTACTTGTCAATATATGAAACATACACTTCACAGTTTAAAACTATTGGCTATGATACATATCCATTACATCAAAATACATCTGTAAGGCAGGCTCAGAAAATATAGCAAATATAAAACAAAGGAATAGTAGAAAGTGCCATATTAAAACACAGAATGTGGGCCATACACCATGTAAGTTATACTTTATATCAACACTGATTCTGAAAGGAATTTTTTTTTTAAATTGAAACAGCTTTTCTTTTTAAATAGAAGGAAGAATTTAAATACAAGAAAGATATTTTGAACCCGCTTACGCAGTTCTGTCACAGTATCTTCTTTTCCCACTGTCGTCCTACTAGCATTTTCCAACTCATGTCTTCATTATACCAAGTTGCTGTAGTAAATTTAGCAGAAGCACTAAAATCTGCTTTCACACTCATCTGAAAGCTGTTATAAAACACTGGGCCTTGTTTTCCTTTTATTCCAGTTTGTTTTAAACAAAAAAAAACAAGAACTGAGTCAAAAAAATTCCCCTTCCTCTTAGTCTTAAGACTTGTACGCAGTGGCATAGGAACCCTGCAATTCACATATCCACAATAACAATGGCAACATAACAGCATGACTTAGCTGCTGTGCTAATTAAAACCTGTAAACATTCTTCTCCTCTTGCTTTTGATATTGCAGCAGGTTTTGCACACCTCCTTAGTTAGTACACGGCATTAGTGACAGTTCCAAGCTTCTAGACAAAAGGAAGGAGAAAACCTCCACAGCTCCAACATCAGTAGCAATCCAGACCTTGACAGTAATGTATTGCAGAGACAGCACAAGTGCTAGGAACTGACCCTAATGAAGGGACTTTAAATCACACCTTTAACTTTTTAAATGAAAAGGGCAAGCTACTTTTTGACTTCACAGTGGTTTCCTGGCTAAAGGTTTAAAGAAGAGCAAGGTGTGTGGGTGATTGGGTTTTACTATGCTTAATTTGCTTATGTGTTATTCAAAACAGGATGTGTTACAAGCTGAATTAAGAACCCACAGCATAGCAATAAAAGATAAGAATTAAGAGCACATTATTATAAACACTTAAAGGTACTAAGACAATCTCTGGAGATAGAATGTCACGGTTTTCACAGACAAGCAGAGGTATCTTCACAGTGTCTGAAGTCTCACACAACACCTCTCAGTTTTCCACCTGCAAATATTCTGCAGTAGCTACTGTTTGTACAAATTTGGGGCTGTTTGGACAAGCAGACTGTATCTCTTTTTATCAATAGGAAACTTTTTCCAGAAAACATTCTACTGAGGTTGAACAGGCCACTCCTAAGTATACTTCCGTAAAGCAATTGGTTCAAAATAGGCCTGGCTATGTGAACAATAAATATTGAGAAAAGACTATTTTACCTGGCTAATACCCTCTGAAATAACATTTGGCACCTGCAGTGCATTGGCTGACAAAAGTACAACTTTAAGTAAGAATTTGCAGGCCTTGCTTCAGTAAGTAGGAATGTTTCTTAGGGTTTAGAACATAAGCACGAGACCATGTACAAACAAAGGCAAGGCAAACTACATCAAACATCAGTGCAATGTGTCGTAGAGAGCTGGAGCCAGTCTCACAAGTGCAGTGCATAGCTCCACCTGTGTTTGTTAGGGATGACTTGTGTTCTCCAGCCTACAAGGAGCATTTCGGTGGTGGCTGAAATAAGAGAAGCTTTCCTTTGGTGAAAGCAGAAGGATATAAGATCCCTCAGATCTTTCCTAACAAGCTATTTTTATCTCTTAATTCAAGATCATTAGCACATTTATAAGAGCTCTTCCTGAACATCATAATCATGATGGTCACCATCTAGTTTTACATCTAGGATGGAAGCTTCTGTTTATTAAGTTAATATAAATAGGTCACCTTTACAGAACACAAACGCATCTGATAACTGAGGAAGAAGAGTTTCAGAAAACTCCAGTGGTGGTAAAATAAAAGTAAAAGCCTTCAGCCTTTGGATTTATAAGCAAAAATAGCTCTATCTTTCATTAGACAAAGAAGAAAACTTAGTTGCAATGTACTGTAAACCATTATCTGTACAGGCACAGACATTGCAGATGACCAAAAGAAGACTGCCCATTGCCAAAAAGGTGGGAAGGAAGGAGTTGAGAAAAGGGGTGTGTTAACATATGGAAAGAGATGGACGAAAAAAATCAGGTCTTTAGCACAGCACTGGTGTGAGGACAGAGCAAGTAAATGTTGTAAACCTGAATTACAGGAAAATGTGAAGGACAGAGGAAGACAAATGTGAGGTTACAATAATGGATTTGCCTACATTAACTGAGACGTCTGTACTACATGACCAACATTTAGATGTTACAACTTCAAAGAAAATTTTCCATTTACTTTTTGATAACAACTCCTAGCAAAATAATGAAACTGATCTTAACAAAATACTTGATTACCTTGTTCCAAAATGCATTGCTGTAACAAACTGATGAATTTCTGAGAAGTGGAAAACTGCAGTGGATGGCCCTGTTATTTTTCACTTGGAAAGGAAAAAAAAAAATCTAATATTCGACTGACTAACAAAATTCACTCTGAAATGTTGAGAGTCCGTGAAATTAACATTTCTAAAAGGTATTTGTAGTTATCATTGTACTGGCTCTGGCCAGGATGAAATTAACTCTCTACATAGCAGCCCTTAGGGTGCTGTGCTCTGTATTTGTGGCTAGAACAGTGCTGGTAACACACCTGTGTTTTGGTTATTGCTGAACAGTGCATGCTTGCATAGCATTAAGGCTTTCTCTCTTCTCCCTTCTGCCCCTGTGAGTAGTCTGGAGGTGGGGAAGAAGCTAGGAGGGCACCTAGCCAAGATGGCTGACCCAAACTGGCCAAAGCATTATCTCATACCATATGACATCTTGCTCAGCAACAAAAGCTCAGAGAGAGGAGGAAGGAGGGACCTTTGTGGTTCTGGCATTTGTCTTCCCAAGCAACCAGTGCCCTTGCTGAGGCCCTGTTTCCAGAAGTAGCATCTGCCAGTGGTACATGAATTCCTCCTTTTGCTTTCCTTGTGCACCCAGCTTTTGCTTTTCTTATTAAACTGTCATTGTCTTTATTGCAAGTTTTCTCACCTTCTTTCTATTTTCTCCCCACCCTCAAAAGTGAGTGAGAAGTTAGATGAGTATTTGACCGCTGGCTGGGGTCAACCCACCATACATTCTATGACATAACATAATTTTTTCCACTGTCCATTTAATTTAATATCTCCTCTCTATTGTTTACTTTCTCTGATTAAAATAGTCTCTGGAAAATCTTCAAAATACTTCTTCCCCTTCCTTCCCCTTTTTATTTCCCTGGGGAAAATTGTGTTTGAAAATTTTAAAAATACAAGATAATTCAACGAGACAAATTAAACAGCTACGTGTATCTTTGACCACACACACACACACAAAAGATTTTTAAACAGAATTATGAGACGTTTCATTCTGACCTTTTTCTGTTTTGAGGGTGGGAGAAGGCATATGTTTAAGGTTTAAGAAACATTTAAAAGCATCCATATAGACCCTTCACAGTATTGTAAACAAGCACAAGGACTTACCTTTGAACATAATTCAAAACTTTTCAACAATATAATCTGTTTTTAAGGTGCAATATTTCATGAGGAGAACACACTAAACTTGAACAATATTTTAAGAGTCATTGCAATAGTATCCCCTTTTTTGCATAAAACTTTTCCTAAAGCAAAAGGACCTCCTTCAAAATGAAACATGTTCATTTTGCTTCATTGCAAATGAATGGGTGAAGTACTTGTGGAAAGCTGAAATTGAGAAAATGGAGACTAGCACAAGTTCTGCAAGGTAAGGAATTGGTTAAAATGGGAGTTATGTGGCTTCTCTTCGATCATTTCCAACATGAAGAGAAGAATCCAGATCTGTCAGTAAGCAACAGCATGATGATAAGTCACCAGTGCAGGACAGCCATAGAAAAACAGCACATTTTTCTGGGTACCTGGCAAAACTTTAATGTTGCTGCACACAGCAGTGCTGAAACATATATGTAATGCAACATGTCACTTTAGTCACCAATGAAAAATAAAAAAAAAAGGGTTTATTAAAAAGATCATACAGCATAAAGCTCCTAGGGTCAGTGCAAACGCCATGAAGGGAGAGCAACAGATCTTGTCAGAGAAGATGAGAGTGGTTTAAGAAGGAACAATGTTGCTGCCAGTATGCATTAGAGAACTATGTACAAAGACACCAAAAAAAATCAATTTAAGGCTGACCTTGGTACAAGACCAAACAAATACTGACTGGACAAAAATAAGCAGGAAGTTGCTAATTGTCTGATTACAAGGCTTGACAACAGCATTTGAGAGCACTGATAACATATGAATTCGGGGAAAGGGTAAGGAAAAGACCTTCGGCAATTTTCAGCTGGAATGTGCCAGTTTGCAAGAGAGAGTGTTATGAGCATTAGTCATGAGCGAAGTAGGCCTGGACTTGAAGGTTATGCCTTCCAGTCCTACATGTCAAGACACCATGCTGCCTGTAGCACAAAAACTATAAAGGTTTTCTAGAAGTAACAAATGTGACAAGATGAGATGCACTTCATTCAATATTTAAACCAACTTGCTGTTTCTTGGAGAAAAGGAAAACAAATATTTTACTTCTGAAATCTTCATCTGTAATTACAAATTAATATAAAAATTATGGATATTCATCATCTGAACTATGCATTGCAAGTTATTGTCAAAGTTAAATTCTATGCACCTGGCATTACACAGAACAGCACAGTCTCATTTATTTTAGAAAGCTAACATATGCAGTAAAAAAAAAACCTTCACTAAGAAAATACACTACAGTGTGACCAGAAGGTGCTTTATATCACACACTGGTTCCCACTGAAAGAAAAAATATGTCATTGTAGTAATAAGGAGCACAGTAGGTAAACATTAAAAGAATAAACCTGAAAACATTTGTCAAGGACTGCAGAAGGAGAAAGAAGAACATTAAAAACATAGATTTTGTGTCTATTGAATTGTGTCAATGTACCAAGATGTTGTCCTACTTCACATTGTGCTTGGCCAAGGAAAACATGCATTCACTGATTTTGAAAAAAAGTTATATCCATCAGAAGGCAGGCTGACAAAGCAATTTTTACAATAAGACATATCAATCTTCCCATAACAACAAAATGTTATTTAGAAATACGTATACTGATATGTCAGTATAACATAATTATATAATATAAAAAAACCTATAAAGCTGGGCAATTTTATAAGTATTTCAAGTGCATATTGTAAAATGTTAAAGATGCCATGAATGGCAAATCTTTCAAAATGCTCAATGAGCAGTCAACTTATTCAACACTCAGTTAAGACCAAGAAATCAAGTCTAGAAACACAACAAAGAATGTCGAGAATCAAGTTTCAAACTTCATCAGAACAATCTCTTAATGACTTGTAAGTTTGGGATGACATCTCAGACAATATTTTGTTTTAAAAACAAAAATCACTTGGCATTAACACCTATGCTGTCTTACAAAAACACTGAAAAGAAAAACACTTTCAATAGCCAGCCAAAGTAGAAAACAGCAGCTGCTGACATCAGAAAAATAGAGCACTTTCTCTGCCACTATCCACCCATCTAATCCTCTGACTGATTTCTTTTGATATCTGCAGAAGTCTTCACTAAATATATTAATATACTGATTATATATTAATAATATTAAATTATAATTTCTTTTGTGAGGAAGAACTACATTTTCAACATCACAAATGGCAAGAAAAGATTATGGATTTCTGAAACAGCTAAAAATGTGCTGAAAACATCTGCAAACAGCAAAAAAAAATGAAAATAGACCTGGTCTAAAAGGCATGGTAAAAACAAAGAGAATATTAATCTAAATTTTTTAAAACTGTCAAGAAAAGCAATATGATAATGTTGTGAAATTTGTACACCCATGACATAAGCCAGGCTGCATCCTATATTACATTAAAGCTATAGTAATTAGCATACTGGACTTCCTTGCCTTTTTGCTATCATGCTGTAATTTCTGCAAAAATTTCCATGTAACTGGGGCGAGGGGAAAGGGGAGCAGGGGGTTGCTCACATTTTTTAAAAAAAGTCTCAGCTTTGAAGTTACATCAGCAAGCTTCAAAAACCTCATGGAAGAAGTCACCAAGACTGGTACTTCCAGTATTTCAACAAAAGGCGGCTTCTATGGTGTGAGATACTCCATGGAAGCAAGAAAACAGTGTGGGACAGTGGGGTCTATAAGATAGTTCGGCTAGAAATCAGTCATTCCCACTTATGTTAAGAGTTACAGTCACTCCTACTTATGTTAAGAGTTACAGTCACTATGAACCCAGGAAGAACCTAAAGTCTGCAAGATATTCATATCTTATGAATCTAAAGACATTGCCCCATAGACCTGAAGGAGAGAATAGTAGCAAATGAGCAAGATGGAGAGTGAAATATTTGTCCAGCTCCAGAACTGTTCAAAATCATCTGATCAGTTGCATGCAATGTAACCATGAGACTGTGAATTTACACTTACTTTTTAATTTTCTCATGTGATATAAAAATTCTGGGGGAAAAGCCCTACTTATCCACCCACACAGTATGTTTGATAGTCTGTTCCACAGTCATGGATGTTTCATCTAGATACCTTAAACTTATTTATGTTGCAAAATAATCCCTTTCAATCAGTTTCATCTCCACAGTGTACTCACTGCTGTAGTCTTCTTCCTTCAACAGTTCTGCTACAAACACCTGATTAAAAAAAAATTTATATGAACGTAAAATTCATGCTATTTTCTTTAACTAAACTAATCTGGACAGACATTAAAATGCAGGCAAGTGTCTAGCCTGAGGCTTGTTAATGCAAAAGAAATTAATGTATATGAGTATATGTAATTTCCTGAAAATTTCTACTATAACTTCAGAAGTCAAAGTAGATCTCGGGAACCCCTCTCGACTGGCACAATGCCACTGATTTCTGAGGCATGAATTATATGGAATCAGAGTAATCACCCCAATGCCAGATAGCTTCCCTTCGAATAAGACTTTCTACATCTAGAGTATGACAAGGCTTTAAATTAAAGTGCTCAGTGTTACAGTAATCTTCAGTAGCAGTAATACTGGGGAGGAAAATCTCTGTGTTCTACAGTGTACTTATTAAACGTGATGCCTAATAATTTGATCAAAGACTATCTAAAGTAGTTGTGAAATAATGAATAATAAAAGTATGCAACACATATTTGTATACCTCTAGGCCATAACACAAAGCCAAGGATAAGGCAGATGGCAATACATCTAGCACTTGTGCTGCACAAGCCGCTTTCAGCAGCTGCTTGCCAGTCCTGGGCATACATCTTTTCTCCAGCCAGGCACAGAAAGGACACAAAATGCCAACAAACTGAAGTGCTGGCATCCTGCTCTCCCCAGCCTGCGCTACTACCAGTGCATGTTGCAGAGCCACAACAAGCAGGATAAAATAAAAGATTTTAGGATTACTGGGTGGGCTGGAGCTCTGCTTTGTGGATGTGGGGAGGTGCCTAGGGATAGGTAGCCAGCCTCTCATGGCAGGGAAGAAGACAGAGCAAGGTATAGAGTAGGAGTGGGGAAAAGGGGCTGGAGGCTGCTACCTGGCTCCTACACATGGCAGTAGCTGTCAGCTCTGGCTGCTTGAGCCTCTTCTTTGTTCATGCCGCTTGTGGTGCCTAAATATGTCACATTTAGGAATCTCTGAGCCAGACCAGAAAGCAAGCCTCCCCTGCATTCAGCTGTCAATTCCTCAGTGCTCCACTCTCAGGCAGAAGACAGGAGAGCCGCTATTTTTCTTGTCACCACAGAAGTCATGCAGATACACCACTTCCTGCCCTTACGGTCAGCCTTTACCATCTCATCATGTCTCCTACAAACCAGGAGCACTCTACATCCAGCTGAGCTGGAAATGGTCCTGTGCTTGCTCTCAGCACTCTTCGCTCTGCATCTATGTGTGTGATGTGGCTACAGTAGTAAATGTCCTATTCACATTACAAAAGACAGAAGAACTGTACTAAGCTATGAAAATTTCTACCAACAGGCATAGTTGCCACGCTTTCTATGTACAAATACAGCCTGCTGTAAAATTAAAATGGAAATCTCTTTCCCACAAAGATGGGACCACAGAAATTCAGGATAAATTTCCTTCCTGCTGCCCAGACTGTACTACTTTTTAATGTAAAGATTTGTTGAAAGATAACTGGTTAATTTGTATCTTGAAGAGACACAAACAAGAAGGAGCAGCTAAGTCTTCTGGGCTAAAAATCTGTCTGAAACTTCAGAAAGCAAAGCTCATGCAAGTTTGAAGGCATGCTCTTTTTTTAGACTACTGGTAAATGGGAAGTTAATAAAAGCCTTTTTTGCTGAATGTAGAGTTTAAGCTACCATGCCTAGAGCAGATGGCAGACAGTATTTTTTTTCAAGAAAGGGACAACCTATGTGACTGTGAAACGCAGCATCTTGTCCAGTGTCCTTCTCAAAACCACACAGGTCCTACAGTCTACTGTCCTTGCACTGCAGCGCTTCTGCTAACTAGTCAGTCCTAGTTATTTGCCAAGAGATGCTGAAATTTTACCTACAGAAATAGCCAGATGAAACCAAGTTCTAATTAGCTGGCTGCACATTACATTTTGCCACAGTTGTTGCGGCATGTGGACACAGGCTTCCAGGATGCTCTTTTGGTCAGAATGAACAAAAAACATTTATCCAGGGAGTTGTTTAACAAATAGTTTTATCTCAGGTTTTGTTTTTGAAGTGTAGCTAGCGTTGCAGGTTATAGATGAAAAACATTAAGCAACAACAACAACAACAAAAAATTCTTTTTCTTAAATTCAGATGTATTTTAAAGCTACATAATATATAAGGAACAAAATAGTAAGGATGCAATGTAGGTTGAGGCATGCCGAAAAGGTAAAACAAGGAAAAAACATATCTGATAAATGTGTTCGATAAGGACTAACCTTGAGTGAAATAGCCAACACAACTTCAGAATACAGTAGCTCGTCTAGACTTCATTAAGCTGTTGCTTTGGTTCTATTATTGTTGGGTTTAGTTTTCATAAAAACTACCTCTGCTAGTAAATTAGAAAAATAAAATCTGTGCTCACATTTGGAAAGACGTACATAAGACATGAAGCTGGAGAGCTAGAAAAATAGTCTATTTCTAAACAGAAATTTGACAATTTAGAGCAATTATGGGAAAGAAAGAAGTGCATAACTCACACCTAAATTCCAGTGTGTCTTCTAAATTAAAAAGCTTTTTGAGGTATTCCACTATGCACTGAGAACCCTTTTGACTTGGAAGAACACACCCATTTATGTATTGCAACATTAGTAAGAACAGCAAGTCATAGGTTAGACAGCCTTCCAGCATTTTTCAAGTAACGGGTCCCAGCAAAAACTTCCACTTTTATATCAGAATAAAGAGTGGACCATTTTTTCCCACTTGCCCATGAAAATTATATCCAAAGAGACTGAAAAAGTAAACAGTTCCAACTACAGTTGCTAGACGTCACAATATATTTTGAAATGAAAAGGTAGGCCTGGGTAAAGATGTAAAGTTCTGATACTTTCTGAAACTCCTCTCTCATGTATTATACAGCAATTGTTTGTCTAATATTTGCAGCCACCTAAAAAAACCAGCTGTCCACAAAACAAGTGAAAACTTTGAAGCCTCAGCCCCATGTAATGTATCAATATAAATTAAAACCTTTCCAAAATATTGAAGGGTACAGTTATGCCTTCCAGACAGTAAAAGGCTACTCATTTCGTTCAGAAACACCAAGAGAAACACCTCAGTTCTTTAACCTTTTTGGACTTTCCGTCTCCCAAAGCCTCAACCTTCCTCCTCCAATCACATCATTTGTCCTGCAAATACCTCATATTGCCTCCTAGATGTTTAGAAAATAAAACAAGAGAAAAATGCCATAAAACTGGAAGACCTTAAAAAAAGTAACCTTTGCTCTTTGAATTGCAGTAATACATTGAACTGTGATTCAAAAGTGCATACATATCAGTGTTCCCTTCCAGCAGCTGACCCTTGATGCTGTACTCAAAATTAAAACCTTGAGCTTATAAAAAAAAGGTTGAAGAAACAAGAACATTCACCAGTTTTTCCCCACATATAATCTATAAAATCAGGTTTGATTAAATTAAAAGTTTGAATGGAAAACTGCTCCAGAAATGTTTATCTTCCTCCAAAACAAATATAGGAATGATCAGTGAATTCTGTTCAGAACTATCATTGCTCAGGCAGTGGTTAGTCTGCCTTGGATTTTCTTTGTTTCTCATATTTTTATTTCTATATGGGTTTTAAACAGATCATAAAGGATTCGTTGTGAGCTTTTGAGGAAAGGAAGTAAATCAACCAGCTATGAAAGCCCTTGAAATTAGGAACTGCACAGAGCATGAGGGATGGAGTACAATTCCCAGAAGATTGCATGTAAAATACAATACTTAAGAACCACAGATGTGGCTGGTTTTGTTTTCCAAAGTTTATTCCTATTCCCATATTACAGAGGTGCCAATTACAATTGTTATTCTGGTAGTTCACAGTGGCACTTCCCATGTGTATCTGCTACATTGATCTAAAATAGATCACACAACATCGGGAGCCAGGTCTAACTAGATAACTAGATAACCTACAACTCCTTCACCACCTGGTTGCTAATGTGGCAAGGCTGTAGTTTGGTGAACATTTATTTCAGAGGTAGTGCTGGAGTTACTTTTCAGAGGAAATGCTTTCCTAAGCCCCTTTGTGATAGTAGATACAGACAAACAGACTGAGGATCTGACCTGAATTAAAAATAAGCCACAAAAAACTTAACCCATGTCAGTTCCCTGAGGGGCCAGAAAGCAATATGAAGAACTAATTATGCTGACACCACCATGAAAAGAAATGACTGTCAAACTCTGACCAGGATATCTTATTAATGCCTTCAGAGATTTCCTCTGAAATTGTTCTCCTCTTCACTTAGTCTTTTATATTTAAAATGACTTTACTTACTGAACTGGTCATTGCTCCTCATATTTCAGATTGGATTTTAAACATAGCCAAGAGGCTGCTTTTTTTTTTTTTTTTTCTTTTAAATCCAAAAGCAACAAGCACACCAAACCAACTGTCTGCCTAGACACTTGTTCGCTACCTTTACTGGAAAGCCCTTTAGTACTAATGACATAGAAGGGAGTACTATAACATACAGGACATTTGGCCATTTACTGTGCAGATTCCACCAGTCTAGGCTAATAGCAAATAAGATGTGATCCAGAGGTCATGCTTTAAAAGGAAATCCAGGGCTATACAGGCTTTTTCATCATGCAACACCGAGGGGTACACAACAGAGGCCTGAAACATTCCCATGGGTGCAAAATGACAACATCATTGCAAACTTCTGCTGAATTTCTTTATGATACTTACACAAATTAATCCAAACACCTGACACACAGTACAGCAATACTGGTTTCCACAGATATAGAGGGAAGCAGTTCTAAAACAGAGCACAGTGCTCTGTTCATTGAAGTAGCTTTTAATATCGTCAAATTGTGATGAATGTCAGGCAGTATTCACTCATGACTTAAGATATTATTTCAGTCTAGTTCTCCTGAACACTACTGCATTATAGAAATATTCAGTCAGGATTTATACTTAGGGTGTCAGACTTGACAACACAGCAGATAACACTCTTCCATTAAATCTGCCATACTGAACCTGCACCCAGGCCATACAAACAAACTTTCAGTAGTGCTGAAACATTACAGCTGGAATTAGCCACATGCAGCAAAGCAGGTTGCAGGACACCTGTCCTGTCCCTGGGTCACAGAACCATTGAAGATGGAAGAGACCTCTAGGTGTCACCTGGTCCAACACCCATGCTCAAGCAGGGTCACCTAGAGTAGATGGCCCTGGACCATGTCCAGAAAGCTTTTGAATACCTTCCAAGGATGGAGACTTTACCATCTCCCTGGGCAACCTGTGCCAGTGCTCATTAACCCTCATAGTAAAAAAGTCTTTCCTGATGTTCAAGAAGAACTTCCCTGTGTTTCATTTTGTGCCCACTGCCTCTTGTCCTGTCACTGGGCACCACTGAAAAGAGCCTGACTACACCTTCTTTGCACCCTCCCTTCAGGTGTTTATATACATTGATAAGGTGGTCAGTGTCCCATCCCCTCAGCCCCCGCCCCCTGCCCCCCTGAGCCTTCTCTTGTCCAGGATGAACAGTACTAACAGTACCCCCAGGGCAGTTTCTGTATAGCTGTTTCCCAGCTTTGCAGCCCCAATCTGTACTGTTGCTGTTGCATAAAACAGTAGAGTAATTTGGCAGAAAATAAACCCCCTTGCATTCCAGCTTATCCTCAGATATCAGAGAGGCTAGGGGCAGCTAGGTTTAGATTATGAGTGATATCCAATTTGGCACTATTAGTCCAGTCATGTTCAACTGATTGAACTCTCACAATTACAAATTCACTAATAGAACACTGCACTTTCAGCTTAGTTGTGCTCCATGGACTCACACAGCCAGACATTGGTGGCACCCAATGAGAAAATTTTACGGCTAGCTTAAAGAATAGTACAGTTTAATAAAGCAACAGATTTACAGGTTCTTATGGATTGCTGGTGATAAATACACTGTCTGCAAAAGCATGTGCAAACCTTAAAAACAGTGTGGGAAATCAAAAAGAAAAGTGATTCTAGAGAGAGAGAGAGAGATTAGTAAGTAATCTGTATCTCACCCAAAGGTGTCCCTATGGTGGGGAAGGGAAGCTCAGCCCATTGACTGATCCCAGAAGTCAGAGGTAGTCTGCGATGGTATCTTCCCGAACATTTCCCCTTCCTTTGGCCGTTTTTATACAATTTTTACTTCAAGGTGGAGCTTGAGTGACTCTACTCATACATACCTTTATTGTGATTGGTATAAAAATCTCTCGCTTCACTTTCAAAGGTATAGATTAACAAAAATTCAGAGCACAAGCTCAGTGAGGGGGTGGTCACAACTTGGAGGCAGGTAGTCTTTGGGATGGAGGTGTGTTTTGGTATTATAATGATATTATAATGAGCAAAGTTCACACAAAGGACAGCATTCTGTTGAAACATGACAGACTGTTGGCCCAGGGGGTGAAATATGCAGTTTATCAGTACCATAGTACCATGAAGTTCCCATTTCGGCAATGATTCACAGAGCCTGCCACGGAGTCTTCACCCCGTTCCACCCTCCATGCCAGTTTGCAGGTAATGTTGTCTAGGGAACCACTATGGAATAGATTCCTTGCATACCAGTTGCATTCCACCCTGAAAGCTTCTTCAATGTTATATCTTTCCTTAATCTGTGAACAGTGCTGTACCTTTAATACAGGTTGAATTTAGAAGTCACCTCCAGTAGTTATTCCACAGTTGTATGGGGTTGTTCCTCCCCAGGTGCAGAACTTTGCAATTCTCTTCATTGAACTTCATGAGGTTCCTGTCAGCGCATTTCTCCAGCCCATTGAGGTCCCTCTGGATATCAGCACAAACCTCTAGTGTATCAGCCACTCCTCACAGTTTTGTGTTATCAGCAGACTTGCTGAGGGTACACTCTGCCCCATCATCCAGATCATTACTGGATGATTATCCATATTAATCAAATTTAAGATGTTAAACAGGATCAGACCCAGTATTGACCCCTGGGGTACACTACTTGTTACTGGCCTCCAACTAGACTTTGTGCTGCTGATCACCACCCTCTGGGCCTGGCCATTCAGCCAATTTTCAGTCCACCTCACTGTCTGTTCATACAGACTATACGTCAACATCTTGTCTGTGAGGATCTTATGGGAGTCAATGTCAAAGGCCTTACTGAAGTTCAGGTAGACAATATCCACTGCTCTCCCCTTATCTGCCAGGCCAGTCATTCCATTGTAGAAGTTTATTAAATTGGTCAGGCATGACTTTGCCTAGGCAAATCCATGCTGACTACTCCTTATGATTTTCTTGTCCTTAGTATGCCTGGAAATGGTTTCCAGGATTAACTGTTCCATCACCTCTCTGGGTATTGAGATGACGCTGACTGACCTGTAGTTCCCTGGGGATTCTTTCTTTCCCTTCTTGAAGCCGAGGGTTTTGTTCCCTTTGTTCTTGTGGATTTTGTTCCCTTTCACTCACATCGCTCCAGTCCTTTGTACGTCAACACTGCCTACCACTCCTTCACGGAGCTGCTGGTAACTCTCTCCCTTTCCTGTCATTCCCAGTTTAAAGCTCTTCTTAACGAGGCCAACCATCCTGCTGGCAAAGATACCTGTGCCCAACTACGTCACATGGATCCCCTCTTTCCCAAGCAGATATTAATCCTCAAACAGGGTCCCATGGTCATAGAAACCAAACCTAGCTGGTGACACCAGCTCAGCAACCAATTGTTAATATGTAGTCAACCCTTTCCCCTCACCAGCAGGATTGAAAGGAACACTGCCTGGGTCCCATAACCCTAGTTACCACCCCCAGAACTCTATAGTCACTACCAGGTTGTCCGTGGTGGTATCACTCATGCCCACCGGGGAGAAAAGCAGGAGGCAATAGAGGGTGGGACAAGCTTTAGCAGCCTCTCCACAGCATCCTGGATCCACAGTTCCAGGAAGCAGCAAAATTCTTTGGACAACAGGTTGGGTTGGCAGGTGAGTGCCTCAATCCCCTCCAGCAGAGAGCTGCCCACCACTACCACTCACCACTTCCTCCAGGTTATCCTGTGTGGTTCAGAGTTAGTCGTCCTGGGTGCTTTGCTTGAAAGCACACCCAACTCCTCCTCAGCTTTGAGGGCAGCAAAGCTGTCCCACAGCTGCAAGGCTTCAGGTGGAGCAGGAGCCTTCATGCTAGTTTGTGATGTGCCCTGGGATGAAACATGCAGCTTGTCTTCAAGAAACCAAGGAATGGTTAAGTAGCAAATATCAGAGTATTACTTTAGTATCATACCTAGAGCATTAGGTGACAGACTGGCAGGAAAGAAAAGGGATATAAGTGAATGCCCTCAGCCAGGATATAGTATTTCACTGTTAAGAACTTCTAACCAGCATGCCAACACCTGTCATACACATCACACATACCAACTGCTAATTACTGCAACTGATTCAGAGACAACCCAGTTTAGAAGCTGATTGTCAGTACCAGGTAGCAAACAAGCTCTTCAAAATTGTATGCCTTTTTTTTTTTTAATTTGTAGAAGAGATTTCTAATATGAACTTCTGATTTTTAAATTGTTACATAAATGAGAGTGAAAGAAAAAGAAAGAATAGGAAAGGAATAGACAGATGAAATAGAGTCCTGAAGTCTTTCCCCATTTACCCTGAGCCTGAAAGCTCCAGGTAGTTTGGCTTAATACAGTATATAACCTTACATTAGTCCAAAGTAACAGGAAAAGGAACTACAGGACATCTTCTGGGCCTAAGCAAGACATTCTACTATTTGCAAAGCCCACTTGTAGCATAAAAGCAGACACATCCCAATAATTTTCAACCATATCAAATATTGTCAATGGTCACTTCACTGCAACTAAAATACTGTTGCTTTCTTTAAACCCTCATTCCTGAAATCATGTGCTACCTTAAAATACCAACACGTGCTTTGAGGTACAGCTTCCATAGCTATAGAGAAAGGAACCCTGGTGATATGGACCTCTTTAAAATGTAAAAACAAAACCAGATTTACATTAAAATAAATTAAAGGGTCAATCTCCTTTAGCTACCTGGTTGTATCAAGTGTTGCCACTCATGGTTCCTGCAGTTGCCAATGTGTAACCACTGAACTCACCTTCTCCTAATGCACTCAGAGCAGACAGCTGACCTGTGCTACTTCCCTGGGGCCAGAGAAGCACCACAAGAAACTTGGTATCAACTTATTTTCAAATATTTATGTTGACAGAAAGTTATACAGATACCACAGGTGACATATCATTGTAGTTTTTAAACCAGCAAACACAGAATAAGAATGAAACATTGAATAACCTTTCATGCCATTCATAAACCTGTAGGAAGTCTGAAAGAAATATGTTGTAGTGTTCTTCTGTGCAAAACACTGTAACTAGTGTACACACACAAAATCTGACATGTCCCAGGCACAGACAGCAGCTTCAGTAGCTCAGAGGAGCACCACATGTATTTATCAGCTTAAGGCCCTACAGTGTAACACATTGTTTTTTCTAAACATATTATTTTATGTCATTACATAATACACATGTCCAAAGGCTGACTCAGCTTCAACTTTTCTGGACCTGTGTAAAGAATGATAAAGAAAATGTAAAGTTGTATGTGTAAATCTGGATTCAAACATTGTTCTTGTATAGGTTAAGACTAATTTTTATTTCTCTAAGATTATATCCTTCCTTGCAGATCTATTCACCATGTTTTGACAGCTAATTTAATTACTTTATAAATGTCACTGTTGATTTTAGGAAAAGACTGGAAGCATTAGTGGAAAATTGAAGCTCTGAACATAGCAGAGGTAATATGTTTAAGAAGTAATTGCTTTTTAGATATAAAATGCATCTTTACTAATATTTTGCTGAACCTCAAATAGTTATGTTCCAGATGGCAACAAGAAAACAGAAAGTTCCAGGGGGAGGTAAGAGATAGTAATGATCCTTTTATATTAATGCCAGTTAGCACATAATGAAAACACTATGCAGATCCCCTATTTAGACTAAGCAACACTCAGAGCTGTTAATGGACCAGTGAAGTGAAGAAGAGAACAATATGTAGGATAGAATATAGTTACAGTTGGAATTGGCTCAAGGAGCAGATTCAGCTATTGAAAAGAGAGGAGACTCTTCCTGAACTGCTCAACATATAGAAGGGCTACTCAAGAGGTGCATAACCAGAGTTATGCTGAGTTACAGTTCTTCTATTTATTAGGACTAGTTCAAATGAGGCCTCAAAATCAGAAAAAAACTCCTATTTCCCAACTTCCTCCCATCCTCTATGAAGTAGACACTAATCTGTACAGAAATCTTTCACAGACCAGGCTACTGAAAGCAAGTCACATCATCAAGAAAAAAGCATTCCCTGTTTATCATTTTGCTCGGTGCTTCCTTTGCAGAAAATAAACACAGTAAAACAGTTCCAATGGTGTGTAAAAACAGTGTGGGGAAAAAAAAGAACATATTGTCCAGTGTTAACTGTAAATTTTAAACCAATACCCAATGCAAGACTATGTTTTTCCTAGGTACTCATTAACTAAATTTCAGGTTATTTGTTTTCATTATAAGTTTATCTTCCTAGCTTATACTTTGCTCTCCTTAAAACCAAGGCCAAACAATGCAGAACAAGAAAAAGGAACACAATGAAAAGTAAATATCTGATTTACTTTTGCACATTGTGCCAGTGAGTATTCTATAACACATATTTCAATTGCTCCCAGTCTAGCTGCTTTTGAATAGCAGCTACTTGCGAAGCAGAAGGAAAGTCTTGAGTTTTAGGAAGTGTAGTATTTGGCAGCTACTCACAACCAATAAAAATGCTGTACACAACACATGTATTTTGCTAGTGCAGCTCAGAAGAAAAAACACGTTGCTTTCCTTTAGGGATCTAAGTATCTGACATCAGAAGCTTGAATATAGCATAAGTTACCATTAGTACACACAATTCCTTTAATTCATAAGATTATTTACTTTCAAAATTGAAAAAGAAAGTATGCCACATGCCAATAACAGAATTCTTGTCTCTGGAACTGCTGGGTTTTAGTGAAAGATAGTAGTTTAAAGTAAAATTGCTAGTAAATCAAGTTAGGTAGAAAACCGATAAAATTAGACCAAATTCAAAAGGAGGTGTCTTTTGACAGAGAGACTTTGTACTGCAGTGGATGACACTAATAAAATTACATTTAACAGCATGTGATAAGTATGTTCTCACAGTATTTTTGCTCTACAGGACATAGAAGTAGAACTCCTGTGTGGTTATGCTGAAATTAGAACTTTCCGTTATAGCTGACATTACCCACTGGATGTCTTAGGCACAATGGAGAGAGTTGTATATGTACAACATCTTCCCCTTAAACAGAGGTACTTGACAAATTCTGTGACAAAAATAATCCTTTCTTTCTGTGGATGAAATTTTAGGAAGTAATGTTCTACAAGAGCTAGGAATAAAAGCTCTCAGCTCTGTAGGGGAGTGCTTAGGGATAATGGTGGATGAAAAATTGGGCATGAGCCAGCAATGCGCACTTGCAGTCCAGAAAGCCAATCATATACTGCATCAAAAGAAGCATGGCCAGCAGGTTGACAGAAGTGATTGTCCCCCTCTATTCTTCTCTCATGAGACCCCACCTGGAGTACTGCATCCAGTTTTGTGGTCCCCAGTAAAAGAAAGACAGACCTGTTAGGGCAGGTCACGAGGAGGGCCACAAAAATGGTCACAGGGCTGGAATACCTCTCCTATGAAGAAACGTTGAGAGAGCTGGGTTTGTTCAGCTTGGAGAAGACTCCAGGGAGACCTTATTGCAGCTTTGCAATATATAAAGGGGGCTTATGAGAAAGATGGAGAAAGATTTTTTTACCAGGGCCTGTAGTGACAGGACAAAGGGTAGCAGTTTTAAACCGAAAGTGGATAGATTTAGATTGGACATAGGGAAGAAATTTTTTATGATGAGGGTGGTGAGACACTGGAACAGGTTTCCTAGTGAAATTTTGGATGCCCCATCATGGGAATTATTCAAGGTCAAATTGGACGGGGCTTTGAAAAACCTGATCTACTGAACGATGTCCCTCCCTGTGGCAGAGGGGTTGGGCTAGTGAAGGTCCCTTCCAACCAAAACCACCCTGTGATTCTATGAAAATTAGATTCACAGAGGTCCAAAGTCAAGTTGGGAACCACTAGTTTGATCCCCTGTATACCATTGACCTTGCATTTTCCATTTGCTTAATTGTTACAGCAATTTTTTTAGGAAAATATTAACCTGGACTTAAAAGATTGCTAGTGACTGAGAATTTTTCAGTGTTTTGTGAGTTGTCCCATGGTTACTCTTACTGAAAAACAGGCCCCTTGTTTCTAGTTCAAATCTGTGAGTTAAAGTTTTAGTCTTTTGCTTTATGTTTGTCTGCTGCAGTAAAAAATCCTGTTTCTAGACTGTGATTTTTCATTGATAAGCATTGACAAGCAAATGGACTTGTAGTGTTCAATGAACTTAAAAATGCATGTTTTCTATTTATGCTATTGGTTTTCTTCTGAATGTTCCCCAGTTTATCTGCATCTTTCTTATCTGTGAACAGCAGAAATCTTTCAAGTAAGATTAGCAGCAATGCTAAATAAGTACTAATACAACTTCTCTATTCAAGTATCTTCTGTTTATATATCCAACAATTCTGACACTAGAATTTGCACTGGGACTTTCGCTTAGTTATTTATGTTTGCACCCCTAGTTTTTCTTAAATTTACAACTCTCACAGTGGACATCTAGATTCTATAAACACAGCAGTTGTGATTTCCATTCCTATGATTTTCAGTGGATCATATTAGACTACAATAGAACTCTAGAAATAGAATTTGAAGCAATGCCAGATCTGATGTCTTATAGGAGTTTATTGCATCAATATCAATACCTAATCAACCAAATATATAATTTCACTAAAAGAAAATCTGGTAGAGTAGTTTCAGAGAGTCTGATTTCTCTAAGCCCACTTTGATTGCCACTATTTTATCATATTTCAATATCTTTGTAATAAAAAAAAAATCATATCTTCCATTATTCTGTTTCAGATCAATGTCAAGTTTTCTTGGAGTTTTTTAAAACTTTCTCTTTGTTCCAGGACTTGCTTAAAAGCAGCAGTAACACCTAGAGACCAACTCGAGAAGGTTTCATTTTGGATAGTAATATAACTGCAGGAGTTTGTGACTGGAATAAATAACACATCTAGTATTTACAAATTCTCTTCTTTCAAAAAAGTGAATGCTAAAAAGGAAAGAAAACGTCAAAAGCAGTGTTCTTTTATATGGAAGTCTTGAGGAGCACATCCTTTGTTGCTTTGCTTTTTAAATGTGACTGTCACTACTTGCAAAACTGGACATAGCTCATCTATAATAAAAAAGCAAGATGTAAATGTAATTTCCTCTACCTGCACTCATAAGTTTAGGACTATTTAAATTCTCTAATCTGAGTCTAATTTGAGCCTAAAATCTCGAAGTCTCAAGTCTTTTTAGATTAAAAAGTATTGATTTATTAAACAAAAAATATATGTAAAACTAGATTGCTGAAACTCTACAGTATATATACTTACATAATTGTATATAAACAGATTATTAAATAGCAAGCAACATAACTTTTTATCAAGCAAACTTATTCTTATGCAACTTTGAAAATTCCAATAAATGTCCACAAAATCCTGTAATCTGAAACCATTAGTAGAAAACCTTTATGATCATTTTGCTGATAGTATTTGTTCACGCTGCTTAGTCCTTAAAATCTTATTTAATACACTGCTATATTGTAAGACTGCTTAGCACAGAAGTTTCAGTCACATTGGTACTTGAATTTGCAAACAGGTAAAAGCTTATAATATGCTTGAATAAAGCAGCAGAATTGTTACAGTTTCTATATATAAAGTTGTTGAAACTTATCTAAACTGAAAATCCTGAGAGCAATTTCTCTGAAGTCAGAAAGTAAATGCAAACAACTATATATGTGTTCATGTTTTAAATATTGTAAAGAACTAAATGTGTTATTTGGTCTTAAGAATACAATAGGTCACATTCATTTTCTAAATTAATCCTTCCCCTCTTATAAAATCAATTCTCTTTTTAAGATGATGATTTATGTTCCACTGTTTCAATTACAACGTACAATGTCTTCATCCTAAGGGCACCTTTGTCTGTGTATACTTTATTACAGTGACTACTTTCACCAGGTCTATATGTAAATTAGTGGCTGTTGTTATGGACTTGAAAATAAATAAGTTGATTTAAAAGGTGAAACAGCATCTTATGAAGGCTCTACTGCTTTTTGTTTTATGTGTAGTTACTGGGAGCTACTACAGTAACAAATAAAAAAATTGTGACAATTTTGAAGTGCTTCTGGCCATCTATGGTTTCCAGTGTTTTCTATTCAGGTGGATAAAAATAGAGTTATTCTGATATTCATTAGTGCTGTAGAGATTTTTGATCTTCAGAGCTGAAGACTGAGTAATACTTTTGTAGTGTAGGAAGGAGTAGAATCTGTGAAAAGAGAAAAATGAAAAACATCTCAGACTTCAGTATTGTAATCCAGCACAAATAAATGGGGCCCTTAGCTAGAAACAGCTAGATTTGGTTTTATTTCAAAGGTACTCTACAAGTGATGTCTGTGCTATCTTTCAGAAATTCTGCTGGCTAGTATTACACAGAAGCTATTCCTTCTCCACTGTGCTTTTCAAAAGCAGGTGTTGGCATAATCTATAGCACAAGAGTTCAGAAGCAGGAAATCCAGGAGTGATCCATGATCCAACTTCATCATAAAAAGCATGGAAATAAGTTTTGTCTAGGAAGGCAGAAAAGTGTACCCCTGAGCTGCTTTGCCCCAAAGGAGTATAAAGCTGGCCTATGCTTGACAGGGCCAAATGCAGGTTTCAGGCAGCCATTATCTTAGACTCCACATTTCACAAGTATGTAAATACAACTTCGTCACTACATATTTCATGGGTATTGCTAAAGCTAAATTATGACCTCAGTTTTTCCTCCATTCTTTCTCCTTGTTTTAACCACGGTTGCTACTTTTATCAGACTCTGGCACTTTTAGAGCAAACTTCACTTTAAAATTAGACGGCTTGCATACTCAAGTGTGTAGCTTGTGGACATTAAGGAGCAAAAGTCCAGTATCAGAGCATGAAAAGTATTCTGCAGCCACATCCTGTGGCCTTACTTTACACTTCTCTTTTACCAGGTCTTGTAGGATCACTATACAAACCACTTACATGACATGCAAGAAATGAAAAGGTACCCTAAGATTAATTCCACAAAAATTCATTTCTACACACAATCTCTCATAGAGATTTAAACAGAGCCTATAGGCTATTTTAGCTCACAGGAAATTTTCCCTTTGTTTCCTAACACATTTTACTAAACAAGACTCAAGGGACTGATAGTTACTTAATTATGGTAAATATAAGACAGAATAGCAAAACGAAGTAATATGTAAACTTTCATATGCTGTGCAATAAAGAAAAAAGAAGTGATTTTACTACAATAATTTTACAGTGGTTAAACAATTAGTACATTCATACAGATACACTATTAAAGACTGTTCTATCAATACAAAGAGCATTTAATATATACACTGCATTTCTTTTTGAGGAGGAGAGACACTTCTGCAGGAATTCAAAATCACTAATGCTAATCCCAAGACAGGTAAGTAAACCTGGAGAATGAGGCTAATCATTGCATACATTATCATTTAATTGTATACATTTGTTCAATATCAACTGTTTTAGCTAGGGCCCAAACTTTTAACAAAATGCATTCAACATTTTCACTTTTAGTCTTATTTAACACCATAACAGACAATTACAGTTTAAGGGTATATTGCTTGTACTCATAAAAATTAATGTTCCCAATGTATGTCTGCATCTATATCCAAGACAGCAGGAAGTGTACTGTAACACATACCCCTTTCCTTTAGGTCTTCAATGTATGCCTTCATAAACTCTTTCTCAATTTGCTCCCGTTCACGTTCACTTTCTATAATTTCTTCTGTGTCTTCACATACAATAGTTTCAACTGGGCTGTCCCTGAGGCTTACAAATCTAGAGAGAGATTAACACAAGAATATATGCAACAGGCTTCTGAACATCACTGGCCAGCATGAACAACATTTTAGAAGTTGCTACTACAGCCAGAAGGGCAAAGAAAGAACATTTGCTCAATTTTTCTATTATGGTATTGTTAGGATCCATTTATTATTAGAACTAAAGATCTCAGATGGCACCTTCTCTATACTCCACTTTCCATATAAAAATGACTAGATTTATCTCTTTCTTTTTGCCTACTTACATAAATCATTCTTTGCAGCAACAGATATATTTCTTTATTATGGAACTTCTGACAGACTACACTGTAATTTCACATCTGTTAATGAGAGGTATGAACTTCATCCTAACAACATTGCCTAGCAATCTGGAATTTTTCCAGCATCACTTAGCAGACATGTATCTCCATTTTTTGATTGTTGTACTTCTCTTTCCAATGCATGACTGGACATGCATTATGTCGTATTCGCAAATTTCCTAAAGCTACACATTGCAGGTCAAAAACTAGATGGTTACATAAACAATTTACAAAATGTGCAAATATAGTTCACAGCATTCTGAAAATCTCTGATGATATTACTACTCCAAGAAGGAAAAAAAATCAATAAAATTGTTACTTTCAAAAGAACAAATGTTCCAACAAATCATATGGGTTTTTAAAATCTCATAAATTGCTGTGAGTCTGTGGTCAGTTGACCTTGGCTGGCCCGGTGCCCACTGAGGAGCTCTCTCACTCCCCCTCCTCAGCAGGACAGGAAGCAAATATAAGACGAAAAGCTCACAGGCTGAGACAAAGATGACTTAATGAAGAAAAGCAAAAGCAAAGCAAAGCAAAAAAAAATTATTCTCTACTTCTAATCAACAGGCGATGTCCAGCCACTTCCTGGGAAGCAGGAACTCGGTACTTGTAGCGTTTGCTTTGAAAGGCAAACACCTTAATAACAAATGGCCCACCTCCTTTCTCCTTTCTCTTAGCTTTTTTGCTGAGCATGACTTCATACGGTATGGAATACCCCTTTGGTCAGTTTGAGTCAGCTGTCCCAGCTATGTCCCCTACCAACTTCTTGTTCATCCTCAGCCTACTGGCCTTTGTGGGGGAGGTTTGGAGAGACAGCCTTGATGCTGTGGAAGCATTGTTCAACAGTAGTCAAAAACCTTGGTGTGTTATCAACACCATTCTAGCTACAAACACAAAGCCTGGCACTGTAAGGGCTGCTATGGGGAAAGTTAACTCCATCCCAGCCAGACCCAGTATAGAGTCTTGAATGGTTTCATAATCAAAATTCTGAACATCACCTGCAGAAATGCAAGGTCATTGTAATTGCAGACTGAAGGCCTTTTAGTCTTATCCTCCGTGCAGTAACAAGGTACTGTTTCACAGCAAAGAATATATGAACTACTAACCTCATGTGACACTATTTAGCCTTTTAACTAGCCGTGTGTCCCACTCCCAACAGCATACTTTTGACAGCACTGAGCTTATCAACAGCTAATTGCCAGACTACTGGTCCCACTCTGGGGCATGGCTTTGCAACTCCAGAGTTAGAGCTACTATGACCAAGTCTACACGGGAATAGCAGTTTAGGCATACAGACACACAGTGTAGGGAACTGGCAGATGAAAACCAGAAAGCTTCTACCCCTCTGCAATTTCGAATCTTGCTAGTGCATCCTTAAGGATTCTGATATAAATTGGGTCAGAATTTGACCACCAGGTATGGTAGAAACTGATGCTTGTAAAAGTGTTTCTTTTGGGTGCATCTACCATATCTTCTTAAGAACATATTCCTTTCTCTCTCACTTTTACTTACTTTAATCCTGTGGTTGACTCACAGACAGCTGTAGGTATCTCAACCAGGTCATCGCCACTGACAACTAGCAAACTGAGGTTTGGCATGTTGACCAGAGCTCGTGGAAGGTAAGTCAACTTGTTTTTCTGTAGAAGAAGCGTCTGCAGTTGATCTAACCTGTAAAAATGTAAAAGATAAAGATAATGTAAAATATTTATTTCAGACAGGAACATCTATCCAAAATAGCGATACATACTTAATCTTGTCTAAAAAAAGAACAATTACATGCACCACCTTTGGTTTCTCAAAAATTACTTATACCACACTTTCACAAATTGTCATCAACTTTAATGGAAATTTCCAATTATGGTTCAACATTGTAGATATTACTAGCATACCTCTGACAGGTACTCAGAAGCATGGCCAAGATAAAATGTTACAAAAATTACTGTGCTTTCATATAGAAGATGTTGACAGATTATGATATAAAGCCTCAACATGTGTATCCCAGAACTAATGAAAAATGTGGGTCACCAGCTTACACCTTTGGCCATATGCTGTTTTCTATGAACCAGATGCATCCGTGCTAGGCAGTATATTCCCATCTATTGTATTTCACTAGTAATTAGTACTGTGGGGAGCAAGAGAAAGACCAGCTCCTGGTCATATGACTTTTGCAAGTTGTCCCACTGAAATCAATTTAATGACAATGTTTTGTGGAGGAAGGCATTGGGCTGCTTTTGCTTTATTTCCTCTGGCTTTTCCTAATTCAGTAGTAATTTGTGGCTGTGCATTTATTCCTTGGAGTAGATAGAAGACAAAAAGCATAGCAAACTGATGAAACAAGTTTACCTCATTTGACCAGAAGGGTCCATTCCTAAAACACTGTTACAGGCTATTGTTTATCAGGCCCATATGGTTTGTTTGAATTTAGGGAAAGATATTAAGTAAGGCTTCAGTCTAGTGCCAACTCATCTTTTTTAATCACAGACTTCATGGTAGTTCACTGAGGTTCTTCGACACTGCAGGCATTGAAATCATGAGTCTGAATGAGTACCAGTTTACGGGGGAGGAGTGGGCGTATCCTGACATTTTCTAGCCTTCAGAATGCACATGAGCCCAAGGGATCTCAAAATTCAAAACTCAAAGACAAACAAAGAAAATCTTATTTTGTGCTATCTGCTTATGATGCTTCAGTGTTGAGGCTGGCAACTCAATATGAAATGGAGAAGATGAAATGTAGAAAAGGAATATTTTGGAGATAGAAAATTATATATAGGTTACAGGGGAAAAATGACCCTTAAGTTGAGTGTGTATCCTTCCATAAAATAAAAATATCTTCTTAGAAGCTCTTTGAAGTTAATCAAATTCCTGCTCAGGTCCCCTGGAAAAAAATGGCAGGTTTATACTATTATGGCTAGAGCATGTGAATTACTTACATAATTAAGACTTCAGCCCTGCTGTCAGAGAAATCTGTGATTACACAATGTCCCAGAAAAGTCTTTTTGCCCAACAACAAAGGTCTTGTGAAAGTTAAGATTGAATGAGTTTTCTGTGAAATCTCTTCTGACTCAGGGATCTCTATTCCCAGATCAATAAATAATCCACATTTTTTAAAATAAACTTCAGTTAATAAGTGTTTTAGTTTACTTATGGCTATGTAAAGTTTTGTAAACCAAGTTATAACAGGATTCCAGAATGAATAAATAGGCCTAGGGATAATAAAAGTGCTTTCTCAGGCTAGTAAGTCCCATTAAAGGGATCAGTCCCATTAAAATGAGTTCTAGTGGATCTCTAAAATGAGAGAGTGAGTATATGTGTGCACATGCATATATACTTTGGAGTAGGAGGGGAGGATTGTCAGTGGTTTTTTTTAATCTTACCAATATTTTTCTGCTTTACTGACAAAGTTTTTCAGGTTCTTTCAGTAACTTAAATATGCTTTAGTTCATGTTTCCCTCCACCCCTTCTACCCTCCAGATTGATACTTCTGATAACTCCATATGGTGAGTCGTCTTTGCTGGAACTGGGGCAGAGTATGCCCCACGAACTTCCCAAAGAGCAGTGCCTGGATATAATGACAAATTATCATGAATACAGCAGAAAATTTAATTAGTTAACGGAACAGTAGAGGCACTGACTGTGCAATCTGCCATCAACGAGCTAAAAAATGTAGTTTCTCTTCTCTGACCTAGTCCATCAATAAGAACAGTAAAGCTTACATGCAAAACTATCTGATGCATATCTAAATGTAATTTTTTCATGTGATTTTTCATTAATGGTGTCCCTTGGAACCTTGTTACTTTCTACATTTTCTTTGTAGTTCACAAGCCTGTCAATGAATTAAAACATAAACTACCTGTCTATGTCTTCTGGGAGATCTTTCAGGTTGTTGCTGCTAATATCCAGCCACTGCAAATTAGACATCCGGAGTACACAGATTGGAATAGAATGGAACTTGTTTGCTGACATGTCCACAACTGTGACTTGTTTCAGGTTACTTAGCTAGAAAGAAGTGGTGCTTTATTTTAGTTATGTTTTGCAGATACAAGAAGACATTTCATTCATCAAACATTCTTATTCCTCTCAAAGCACTTAGAAAAATAAGAATTGAATATTTTTTACTCAATTTTTTGCCAGCTTTATCACTTAGTCACATTTTATAGGAAAAAGGATTTCAGAAATAACTACGTCCCAAAGTGTTCATCAGCTTTCTAACACTGTCATGGTATTGAATGAAATTTTTTTCTAATAAAACCTGTAGTTTCAGATGTCACCAAGGCTGCAACTAGACAATGACTTAGTTCCTTCCTAAGTTACATATGAACTAAGGTCTGAAGTGACAAAACACAGTTTTGATAATGTATAGAATCCAGGTTACCATCCTCAAAATCAGAGATTTTATAACTCCCATTAAAAATACATAGATTTCCTTTGCTATAACTCTGTTATGCACTGAAAGTGTATTGCTATGAGACCCTTAGAAAATGAAATTGCCAATTTAAACCAACAGAAAATTTGGTCCAATATTTTTCAAAGATCTTTAAAAATACATCTTTCATACTGCAAACTGAATATATAAGGTGCACTAGAGCTTTTTATTTGAATACTTTTCAAAGGAATTACATTTTTAAGTAATAAACCTTTAGCACAATGAAGGTTAACTACAAATGTAAAATATACCTGTTAAAGAAATAAATGTGTTAAATAAAGCTCTCTGTGTACTGAATCAATTATTCACACTACCAGTGTTCATAAAACCATGCAGCTAGCTAAAGTGAATGTCAAAGGAGTATAAATGTTAAGCAAAAAAAGTACTTTAGTATTGAAACTATGTCTCTGAGCTTCTAGTCACATGTCACCATCATAATCTAGGTCTGTAGATCCTGATACAGAAGAGAAAGTAGCAAAAAAATTTTGTTGGTCTTTGCCTGAATGTTTCTTAGAATGTAGAAAATAATTGGGAACCAAAAACCCCAAACCAAACATATTTTCCACTTCCAAAGTGAGCAAAATGCAAGCAACAGCATCAATTATGAAAAAAAATCAGAAAGTAATAAAATACATTCTGAGAAAGATTTTTTAATTATCATTTATTAAGAATCAAGTTATATTTTATGGCCAAATTTCTTCTTACTGCAGTACTGCCAGACTTTCATTTTAATTTGACTCGTGCCATTTAAAATGTTCACATTCACAACTTGGTGCTGTGTCAGAGCCAGTTCGGTTTGGGATTTTTTTGGCGGTGGGTTTTTTGTTTGTGGGTGTGGGGTTTTTGTTTGGTCTGGGGTTATAAAATTATATTGTTGCCAGACCTTAAAAATTTGGGGCAATGTTTTCAGGCAGATTTACTGAAGTTATCTTATTACAAATGACTACACAATTAAGTTTACGTTTCTAAAACATATTAGAGGTTCAGAGTTTCTCAAGTCAAAGATATAATTTCTAAATCTGCATTAAAACAGCCTTGGTGAGGCATTACCATGGAAATGTCTCACTCCTGATTCAGAACAGGCAAGCACACATTTTATTCTGACACATCTGACTTCCAAACCATTTTGTCATTTTGAGGACTGACTACTAGCAATGAACTCTCACTCCTATACTGTAAATTTTCCAGATACTGAATCTTTTTTCCAACAAAACAGAACCTTCCTTTGAACAAAGAAAGCAGAGTGACTCTTCTAGATTGTAGCAATGAGAGAATAGAGAAAATAATTGGCACCATCTTTACACTGTATTTACTTTGTGGTTTCAAATTATTGTCACAATTCCAAATCCCAAGCAAATATTTCAAGTTTCTCTTTACTCAGAACAATTTGCTAAAACTGCTGATACATTTCTTTCAACAAACTCTGCCAAAAGAGTTCTCAAACTGTGCACAAAGAAGAAAAGCCACACTCTCCAAACACCAAGCAGCAGGTTATTTTAAAATAGACATCACTGTTCACCTAAGTTCCTAAACACTTTGCTTTCACATGCAGCCACCTGTTATGGTGAAACAACTTGGTAATGTTAACATTAAGTGGTAAAATGGTGTTTCTTTAACAGTAGTAACTAGTTTTATAGGTTTTCCTGAAAGTGCTTTATTGTGTTAAATATTAAAAGTAACATTAATATAGCAGTATTTTTTTAATAAGCAATGTTTCTGCCTTTTTTTATGTAGTATTGAAAATAGATTGGTTTAATACTTGATTAGATGAGAATCTACATTTTTCAGAAGTTTGTACTCCCATAAAAATGTACCAAAAAAATATAAGGCTATGGACTCTCTTGATATCAAGTTTGGTTCAGCATGCCACAGAATATATGGAGCCATGATTATATTGTGTAAGCTGCAAGCCCTCAGTACTTGTTCTTTTAGGGTAATATTTAACAAAACCTGTCCATTTTCTATAGTATGTTGAAGCCTAATGGAGTTTTTATTTAATCTGTCTCTGATATGTTACCAACAGACATCTATGATATACGATGCATTGGAAATTATGGCACCTATGTGTTATATTTTCTAAAGAAAACCCTGTGTATTTTATTTCTTCTTGAAGGACTGATGGATTTTTGCACCTTTTATAACATTTCATTTTCAAACAAGCATGGTTCCCTTATCATTTTTACATAATAATTTATTTTTGCGTGATGTTGATTTTTGCTATTTTCCTCTGTTATATGACTTTGAATCAATCAGTGTATAGGCTTTATGCAAGTTCCATTTTAAAAAATAGTTATATTTGATAGTCTAGCTACCTGGACCCACTTATTGTGGTCCTTGTGTTCAATCACTGTTGTCATTTTTATTTGACAAACTGCCCCATTTTGCTTATCTTAATAATTTTTTTCATAGAAATAATCCAGATAACATTGTAGAACTCCACTGCTTCTCTTTCCTTCTGACAAATGAACCTTCAGTTGAACGAAAAGGACATCATGTGCTGGACTGAACAAGTTTTTTGATTAATGGGTGTGGTTTTAATTCCTGCCTGCATTTCCCATGAAAGGGATTTACTGATAAGGTTGCATGCAAGTTTACCATGAGTTGCCTACTACTTAGTGCCAGCAAATGAAAAGGTGTAAAGTCATGTCAAGCCTTACCACAAAAATACTGTATTTTTCAATTACATGTAAACATTCTGAGACAGAAACAACATCCAATCAAATTCAATATATGACAAGACATACAAAGGATTAACCTGGAAATGTCTATCAATCCACTACAAACGTGCTTTTGTCCAGAAATTTTAGACTCAGTGAATTTAAAAAAATTTGTACCACTTCAATAAGATCAGATTATCACATATGTTGTCTCCTAAAACACACAGATTGGCACCCAGCATCTCATTACCTTGCTGAAAGCAGTACGGTGTACATGACAAAGGAGCACCCTAGGTGCAAACTGCACAGATGCCCACTTAGCTCTCAGGCATTCAAACTAAAACCCCAGCTTTTCTTTCACAGAACTGTAAGTGTAACCTCTTCTATAATCTCATTGACACTCCTAGAGAGACGTACCAATTAAAGAAACAGGGTACAAGCTTCTTTAGAGGCAGAAGATATCTTTCATGAAGACACACTTGTATATTTATAGCCCAGTCCACCATCGGACTTCCAAACTGGACTCTTAAACTTGAGGAGGCAAAGGCTTTTAACAGTCAACCCCACACTTAGTAACAGGGTACTCATTCACATATTTTGTGACAAAACCCTCTGAAGCCTAAAAATGCATGACTTCAAACAGCACTTCATTTGGTGGTAACATGATAAGCTTAATCCAAGAAATGTATGTGGAAGCATATCTTCACCCAAATGGCATTATTCAGATTTTGCAATGCTAAAATCCTAAATCTTTTGCAGAGTTAATCCACAAACAGACGCTGTTATTCTGATGCCAGACTGTTTACTTTGAAGTTTAACATTATCCCCTTTCATCTTTGGAACATTACCATCATTCAAACACCTAATGTTTAATGTCTAATAGGGTAATTATAGCTATGATGATCTAAGCATAAATAGTTCGTAGAAAGGGACTTTGCTTTTTATTAGAGCATTTTTTTGTATACACAAACCTTTCATGAGGTCTGCAAAGAATGAGAAAGCTGGCTGCATATGCAATATTCACAAAAATATCAGGTATTGATCATTCACAGGTGATTGAAGAACCACATAGCAATAAGAGCAGGACTATCTTCATACAGTTAAGATCCCTAAGAATGTGGATCATGTGTTTAAATTTAAGTATAGGAGTTGTTCCAAGCCAATAGATGAGTCACATGCATGAAATTAAGTATCCAATTAATGATTTTCTGAGCTGAAGTCAAAACAAGTCTGCTGTCTCAAAAAATAAATTCATGTTGATTAGTTACATTAAATTTTCGTAGTATTACTGCTGCAGCTACACACAGACTGCACATATTATTGCACTTTGCGATCATAAAGTCTTCTCATCTTCAAATCTCCAAAACTTTTAAATAAAGGACACATATCAGAAGAGAAAACTAGGCTCTACCAAAAGTCAATTACAGGTTTCTCATCAACTTAAATGGATGCCGTAGCTCACTTTGGGTGCATACTCTTCATGTTGTAATTAAAACCACTAGAAGAGGAAGAGCAGCAATGTCAGCAGCATACGGGCCTTAACTGACCTCTCGGGAATGTTTAGATAGTAAGTGTCCTTTGAATATATCAGAAGACCTTTTTAAGATATATTCTGTTCCTTCACGAAGAGATTACCAGAAGTGCTCGCTTTCAAAATGGAATAGAAAGACAGAAGTTGTTCTAATTTCTGCTCCAAAATGCAACAGCAGTTGAAGAGATACTATTCAAATGGTGCCATCTTATGATTTTAACATATACTACAATTCTGTTTTGCTATGACAATACACTGTAGCCTGTAAAGTCACTCTTCCGAGTTTAAAAACTGAGTATGTTCATTTGAGCTCATTCTGTAACCCAGAGTAAATGACTATTTGCCAAAGTAGGACAAGGGGAGAACAAAATAGAAGGAAATTTTCTTCTGTAACAACACAAAAAAGATATTATAAACAAAGATGACAACAAAAATAAATAATTATAACACACTGGTTGTTGGTTTTCCTTTACATTGATAAAACAGTAACCATTCACTTGAAAGGAAAAAATTATCAAGGATATTTGAAGAGATAATAGCAGTAGAAGAGAACCAGGTAATGGCATAATATTGACAGAAGCAAAATAAATACTAAGAAAAATTATGTGAGAAAAATATTCAAGTGAAACTAAGAATGTGGTCCTATGGCTCTAACCTATTATAGTGGCACCATTTTGATGATAGATGGTGAAATCATTTCACCTTATCTTTATTGGTGCTGGGCAATGACAACAGTTTTCTACATCAGATTGAACAGATATAGCCCGATGAACTTGGAAACAAGACTTTCTTGGAATGTCAGCCAGAAATCACCTTGCTTATAAATGTAAGTGGAAGACAGAATATTAAGGGGAAAAAGACATTCTGACTTAAGCAGTGGTCAGAAGATTTGTGATCTGTGAGCTGCCTCCTATGACACTAGGAATAAGGATCTCCAAAGGTTTTTTTGCTTTACAAACAGAAATGGTAGAACTTCTTTTTACCTTGGCACAGAGTGACTTCACTAAAATCCACAAGATTCCTGCCTGCTGTGATGCAGGGCACCAGAACAGTTTGAAAAATACCACTAATTGGCTACCAAGCAGGAGAACCCTGAAACTTGGAACTGGATATATCTGTTCTTGAAGCAGGAGTTTCATAAAGAAAATCCCCAAGTTCAGAAAAGTCACAGTGGAGATAAGTCTGTTTTGCACCCTGTGACTTATCTGGTCTGGAATTAGACCTTATCTAGTTGAGCAAACTGTTGCAAAATGTCTATCATCAAAATTATTTTTCTTTTAATGCCACAGACTACATGTACATGACACTGATAGTACACAAACCTGCAGTTGAGAAGACTGTCAACAATTGAACATGACAGTTCACAGGTTTGTGGTTTGCCAGGATTATAGCAAATTTTCTCTCTCTCCTCTTCTTTCCTTTCTCATAGCACTGTTAGATACATGTGGGTTTTTTTCTATACTTTCTTTCAGGTGGTGACAAACCTAACAGGAAAAATTTTGAGTTCATCTCTTCCCAAAGGATTCTTTTCTTTCCATATTATAACAGTATTTCTAGAAGGCTTTATGTCTTGCTCTGATACAAACATATAAAAAATCAGAAATACAGCTAATATTAGTAAGAGATTCAGATATGGGAAAGATCTTTTCCTGCCCTGGACAAAAAAGCTGAGGAATGGCACATATGTTGCATGCACATTGGGCGGGAGTTTTGCACAAATAGACATTTGGCTACTTTCTAAGAACTTGTTGGTGCAATTAGGAGCATCAGGCTATGAATTCTTGCAGGTTTTAGTGCTTCATTGCTATTTTGCACTACTCCATCCAGGCTGCCTCCAAATAACTTGGGTATGTCCAAGTAATTTAAGGTATTAAATTACTTTTGTTCTTATTAAGTGTCTGCTTATAAAAATATAACTGAATACTTATTTATATACTTATTTATGAAAGCTTGTAAAGAAGCTGGGCTTTCAAGACACATTTTACAGGAAGAATTCACCTGTCATGCAACTTACAGAGACCTGGCACAGGCACTGAACACATTGGAGCCCTCCAGTAATACCACCCAGCCATGTGACCTTTGGTACTGCCCCACAGATGAGAACATAGCAAGCCTACAAACCTCATCTGCTTTTTACTGGAAATTCCTTAAAGTTTTTTTTTCTTTCTTCCCCCACCCTCCTTTTATACACTAATGAATCACTTGTTGAAATTGTCTTTTTAAAAAGCAACCAAAAAAAATTGCCTGCATAGAAAATATCTGGCCAGGTCTCAGTGTAGCCAAGAGGTTCCTATAATTCAGGCAAGCTTCTGGGTCTAAATTATGTCAGGAGGTCTTCTATCAACTCAGAATAGCTTAGGAAGGGCTAGGCACAGATACAACTGAAGGCTTGTCCATAATGCTCCTTGGATTACTATATTTTGGCCTGTGTCTCTTAAACAACAAGGAAAAGTTATCTAATAAAATCAGTCATCTGGCCTGTCCCAGCATAGTTACTCACAAGATAAATTATGTAGAATCAGGTTTCATGGTACTGAAACAGTATAAGGTCAGATTCATTTTACACTTTTTCTTCTATGTCCTATAACAAAATAAGCAGCTTCCAAACAAATTTTACTACCCAGTCCCCTTCAGACTGTGTCCAAGCAACTTATCTTTGCTTAGCTACACATTGTTGGTGGAGACATTTATTCCCCCAGTAATTTTTTAATAGTAAACAACAAAAAAAATTCTGCATGTTTGTGTATATCATGTGCAATGCCAGATAATATTTTCTGTGAACATGACATTTTACAAGTACCTGTGTAATGCTTTGAGTATATAAAAACGTGAATATAACAAAGGAAACTATGACTACTGAGCAAATACTTAGAAGGAGTAACATTTATTATTAACAGCATGCGTATAAAACTGTCAAGATTTTCACAACTGCAAGTAAAATCTAATATGGAGAAGTACAAGCTAATACAAGAACAGGGAACACATTTCTTAAACTTACTGAAACCTGGGAAAAGATGGAAAGATGAAAAAAGTGACTATATAACTCAGTGAAATTCTTGTGTTCAATATGCACTAGTGGTCAAAAAAGAAAATAAACAGTCGGATATATACGTAATGTGATATACAATAATTAACCCCAAAATTACTTGCCACTAAATAAAACAATTGTGCACCTACATACAAAACATCATACTTCTAGTTAGTTTTTCTCAAAGAAAAATACAGTAGATGGGATTCAGAGATGAGGAACAGTCATTAACAGAATGGAAAAACTATTATTTTTGTTAACTTTTTGTTTTGTTGTAGTTCTGAAAGACCTAAATCAAGATAAGGAAAGACTGTAAAGATTAGAACAGTTGGGCAGGAAATGGTAAATTCATGGTGCATTCTTCCTTCACAATACAACAGCAATGTAACCAAAAAGCATTTGGATTGCACTTCCCAATAAAATGAAATTTCTATACAATTAGGCTACAGGATTTGCAACAACAACATGTTTCTCAGTTTAAGAACTTTGCAGAATTCAGAAGATGACATTTACGTAAATAATGAAAGCCTCTATTTCTATGTCACAGCTCAAACAAACACAGTTCAGATTTTTTTAGCCTCAGACTATGGCACAAACACCTCACTGACGTTCTTGTAGAATAATACTGAACACTCATATTCAGCTTGCTTATCAAGATTTCAAAGGTGAAAACTGCTAAAAGTTGAATTCCTTGGAAAGCAGATCTGCAATTTAGCAGTGTATTACGATACGAGCATCATTATTACCAGAGCACATAAAACTGCAAATAAAGCTCTGTGTTGCTGTGCTGTAAAAACACAGGTTGAGATCTCTACTGTGCAGGTTTAATCATTAATAGCCAAGACAAACAAATGGGAGAAAGCGAACAGAAACACAGTGGCAAGTCACCAAGGTCAAAAAATATGTCAGAGAAAGTATAATACAGTTTTCCTGATTTCTAGTTTTGAGATACTAAGGACCACTCCAGGTATGCATTATGAAAAGTCTCTGACATGTATCAAGACTATTTGATTATGGTAATGAAATTAGTGGGGATTTAAGATGCTTTATATTTTTTATAACCTACTCATTTCTTCCCTTTTTTTAAAAAATGTACTCCAGCATTCTAGAATTCTGAAGCATCACATTAGGTCCTCAAGTCTAGCCATCTTTTTATTGCCTCTAACCAGCATTTCAAAGAGCATTTTGTATTAGTAACTTGAAGACTTGGAACCAGCTTCTGAGAATGAAAAATATTTCAACTATATCAAAAGCAGTTTGGGGTAGCCTGGCTTCTTTTTAACCACCTCCCTGACCTGCAAGGAATGTATTCAAAGAGAAGCAAAAAAAAACAAAACCAAAATCAACCAAACAAAAAACCACCCCCCCAAAAAAACAACAGCAAAACAAAAGAAAACAAAAGAAAACCCAAACAACAACAAAAAAACCCCACCAGCAGCAAAAGCAGAAGAGAAGAACAGCGAATCATGAAATGGTGATGCCCACGTGTGACCCTGACACATGTGTCCTCTAATTCATTGCAGCCCCTCTGTCACCACCATCACACAGGTCAGACATAACTTTTAACTGACCGGCTCTGTATTTCAAGATGAGACAAAATAGCAGCCTCAGGACAGCTTGGCAGCCAGCATATGTTGCCTGGCAGGATTGAAACTAGGAGACATAGCCCTCAGCAGCAGTCTAGTGTTGCATACTCTCCCCAATCATATAGCCATATAATCATGTATCATATAACCAGACACAGTCAGGGGAAGTTCTGTCACATAGTCATACACATTCTTCACACAAACTCTACATACAGGTGAGCATTGGCTACATATACCAAGCATCCACACTGCCCATGTAAACTGATGCATGGAGTCTCAAGTTTTGGGTCAAGGAGTTTGGCAGACCAGCATTCACAGTGTCACCTCAGATTAGTCCAGAATGCAATTGACTGATGTGGCTAGAGTAAAACGCAAGTGACGGGGAAGCAAATAAAACATTTGTCAATTAAAAATAAATAGGAAGAAAAAAAATTACCAGGATCAATTTTGCAAAGTAAAAGATAAGGGAAGTCTAGGAAATCTTATTTCTGCAAAGCTGTGTTTACACCATAAAGCATGAAGTTACTTTAACCTTACCATAACCTTTGTAACTTGAAGTTTTATTGTTCATAAAATTACCCATCTCCTTCTAAACTCCATCAGTAGTAATCAGCTCCATGACAAGCCACAACAGTGAATTAGATGGATAGACTAAACAGCAGGTGAAAACACCTCTTTTTTTCACATTTGTTCTGAGGTTTCTTAACCTGAAACTCATTGTGCTTTGCACTGCAGTTCGGAAGCATGACAGAGGCCCAGGTTTGTGAGCTGGCATCTCTTCAATACGGAAAAAGGGAACCACTGGACCATATTCTCCTTTGAATTCTCTTGCATCTTCAGCATCACTTTCACTTCACATCGGGTATAATTCTATACTCTTTTGCACAGCACTAGTAGAGCAGATGTCTTACCTGACTAAGCTCTATATGAGACAAAAAAATAGGATGATATCTACCTTCAAGTGATAGGGCTGGCTCTTGTCTTTATGACTTTCCCACTGATCAATCATGATGAATAAAAATCACAGTCAGCCTTACCAAGTGTTGTTTACAGCTATGAAGAATTGATCAATCATGTAACTACCTATAATTAGTTAACAACTGATAGGAATGTATTCAGTAATAAATTAAATGCATGAACTTCCATTAGACTCTCCAATTTTATTCTTCTTACAGAGTAAATAATACCTCTCATTAGCTGCTCTTTATGGAATAGCAAATAACATGCTTTTCTTTCCCTTCACCTTCTAACTCTCATCAATTCACATATGTGGGCATCAAAGACATTTTTCTTTAAGTTAAAATATGCAAATGTGATAGTGCTATGTGTTTGTTCTTGTCTCTGCTTCTACTCAGTAGTTATACAAAATCTGCCTCAGATTATGTCGTTGATGAATGGAGGATATATAACACCAAGATTTTGAAAGCCTGTTTTGCTATTGGGCTCAACGAGATTTTGAACTGTTTTCACAGAAAGCAGAGCTGGAACGATACCAAATACTCTTTCCTACCGCTGAACTCTTTTACAATTAGATTCATGCTTTTTGTAACAACGTAGCCATGTTGTAGTGTTCACATTATGCCCCTTTGCTCATTGTTAAGTCTTCCCTTACGCTGTAAAACTACTTCTCTGTCATTCCCCACTATAAAAAAATTCCAGACAGTGAAAAGTGGTGTTATTTTTATTGAACTCATGTGAAAGGTAAAGAAAAGGTCACTGGCACCATAGCACAGAGGTAGGCATGGCTCGGTTCTCCAATGAAGTGGGCTGTTATTATTAGCTGCTGACTTGCTCTGATAGTGGAGTAGTTTTGAAGTGATTCTATATTAATTAGTAGGCTTTGGAAGCACAGTGTCAAGAACACGATCAACTGACACACTTTCCTGTACCTAACTGTGTAATCCTGTTTCCTAACATAGACCCATGCCCTTCTTTAGCCCCTTGTCTATTAAAACATTTATAAGAGCTTCTGCAGCAGTAAGGCCTCCATGAATCAGCTCTGACATCTAACACCTTTGCACCTGCTCTTTTGGGTTTCACACCCCTCCTGCTAATGTTTGATGTTACATCTTATACTAGTTCCATAAAGCAGCTGTTGCTTTGCATGGATTGACAGCACTTCGGCCAACTGTATCGGAAAGCAACTTGTCATGAACGTTAAGCAAATTCAAAGGGAATACAAGCACTGAGTAAAGAAGGGCAAGATGAAATCCTGTCTAACAGAAATGTACCCAAGCCAAGCAATTAGAAAAACATTTCTGAGACTGCAAAATGTATGCAGAGAAATGCTGGTCCAATTAAAGTCAACTGGACTTTTGCCAGTCATTTAAAATGAAGAATTTCACCATAGGTTGGCTTAATGCTGTTGGCTTCACAGTACAAAGTTAAGCCCTTTATTACACCACTCCTCTCTGCTTTGTGGTCCTGAAAAAACCCACACAAATTAAATTCATTTTTTAACAAATCCAGTACATGACTCCTTTGTAACTTTCTAGAAATTCTACAAATCTGAAGATTTTACAGGTTCTTTATAATCTATTGAATGAGAGAGGAAGGAGCTAAGGGTGAATTCTTCCAGTGCCTGCCTGGACAGTGAAACCCCTGGGAAATTAGTGTCCTTACATCCCCCTGACTGTGTTTTACATTTTATAATTGTTACTCACATAAAAAACAAATGGCAAGGGAAAAAAACAGGTCTGGAAGTTTACAGTTTTGAAGAATAATGTGCTGCTAAAACAACCTGTCATTTTACATTTCTGTTGAGACTGCTGGTGTCCTGCCTGCATAACCAGGGTACAGCTTTGGGAGGTCTGAGTCATGGATCACAAAGACATCAATTTACATGGAAATGCCCAGTGGGGACTTATTTGAAGTCTCCCCACACTTGCATAGAGCTTGTACCTCTTCTCTTCCTGCTAAATGTTTTCTTTTGCTGAATAGGACTGGTCAGAAAAACAGAATCAGACCAAAAGAGACTGAAAGCTTTCCATCTGTTAAACCTCGGTTTTAAAATATCCTTCGAAATTGTATTAGTGTATAAAAAGTTATTTATGTTTGTTCTGGATACTGCTGTGTTTGAAAACGTTAGGAGACTAATGTTAGTGCTTAATGAATCTCTAATCATGTCACCTTTTTTTTAGGGTCACACATTAGCATTGTTGAAAGATGCAAGAGACAACTAATCATAATTATATTTTTCAGGTAAACAAAGCAGAGAATCAGTACCAGCTATAACTCCTGTAACTCTAGACAGCCTTACCAGAGGGGGTGCATCACTGAACATGTTGGTCATCAATGTAAGTGACCTAATTGGTGATGTCAAGATTGGAGGCAGCCTGGGCTGCAGTCATCATACACTGGTGGAGTTCACAGCTGTAAAGGATATGGTTCAGGTGAAGAGTAAAGTCAGGACCCTGAACTTCAGGAAAGCAAATTTCCAGCTGTTCAAGGAGTTTGTCAATAGGGCTCCCTGGTAAACTGCCCTCAGGGACAAGGGAACAGAACAGAGCTGGCAGATCTTTAAGGATGCTTTCCATAGAGACCAAGAGCTCTCAATACCAATATTCGATATTCTCCATGATATTTGAAATCTCATGGCAGTCAGGTGAATTCCCCGTTGACTGGAAAAAGGGAAACACTCTATCCATTTTTAAAAAGGTAGAAATGAGGTTCCTGGGAACTACCGGCCTGTCAGTCTCATCTCTGTGCCTGGGAAGATCATGGAACAGATCCTCCTAGAACCTATGTTAAGGCACATGGAGGACAGGGAGGTGATTCGAGACAGCCAGCATGGCTTCACCAAGGGCAAGTCTTGCCTGACCAACCTAGTGGCTTCTATGGAAACTGGACATGGGCTAGCAATGTGCACTCACAGCCCTGAAAGCCAAGCATATCCTGGGCAGCATCAAAAGAAGCATGGCCAGCACACTGAGGGAGGTGATTCTGCCCCTCTTCTCTGCTGGTGAGACCTCACGTGGGGTACTGCATTCAGGTCTGGAGTCCTCAGCACAGGAAAGACATGGACCTGTTGGAGCGGGTCCAGAGGAGGGCCACAAAAGGGATGGTACACCTCTCCTATGAAGAAAGGCTGAGAGAGTTGGGGTTGTTTAGCCTGGACAAGAGAAGCCTCCGGGGAGACCTTATTTCAGCCTTTCAGTACTTAAAGGGGGTTTATTAGAAAGGTGGGGACACACATCTTAGTAAGGCCTGTAGCAATAGGACAAGGGATTTTAAACTAAAATAGGGTAGATTCAGGCTAGACGTAAGGAAGAAATTTTTTACAGTGACAGTGGTGAAACACTGGAACAGGTTGCGCAGAGAGGTGGTAGATGCCCCATCCCTGGAAACACTCAAGATCAGTTTGGACAGGGCTCTGAGCAACCTGATCTATTTGAAGATGTCCCTGCTCATTGCAGGGAGGTTGGACTAGATGACCTTTAAAGGTCCCTTCCAACCCAAACTATTCTATGATTCTATGATTTTGAAAGCTCCCGAAGTCTGTACCTGCTTATATCTGGAGTTAGCTTAAACCATCTATGCATCAAAAATACAAAAAAAGATTTTATTTGATCTGTTAAAAACACAGTGTGCTAAAACAGCCAGAAAGCATAACCTTGCCATTCCTCTGAACTTCAAAGATCAGTTTATACAGGATTGACATGGAACTGCAGGCATACATACATATGCTCTTTCTTTGACAAAGTATTCATATCCTGTAACAGTCTGTCTCGTCATTTCACTTTGCACTACCCAGACCTCACGAAGGATACAGAAAACATTTCTGATTGCTTGCTGGGCCTGCTCAGATGTGGTATTGAACACTCTTCAAAATAGAATAAATTTGCAAAGCCCCTTTTTAATTTATTTTCAATATCAGAATATGTATCTGTAAGCATTTCTGTCTTGCTGTTGGTAGTGCAGAGTGGCTTGCCTGTCCCGTGATTGACAGCATGTGCCACACCAAATGGTACATATGGAGGAAGTGAGAATTTCTTCATCTTCCCTCTCTTCTCATTAAAGTTCCTTCAGGTCACATCTATAGATACTCTTGGCTGATGTAGCATTATTAGCAGAATTTTATAGTATGGAAGAAGAACTGGCCCTTCAACACAACAAAGCTGTCGCTTTGAAATATCAGCACAAAGCAGGTATTCTGCCATGCACAGGAAACATTAATTGGGTGATTCTGTAAATAACTGCAGAATACAATACTTTCTGCAAAAAGCACATCTCAAAATAAGTTCAGAACAGTTTTTTCTACAAACCTATATCAGAAAACATGTTATTTATAATACTGGTTTTATTCCTAAAAAAAAAAAAAAAATCAGTTGCATAACATGTATGAAAATAGCAATAGCAACTCTATCCAACAGTTAAAATACAAATACCAGCATCATATTAATTCTTAAATTCACACAAAGGCGGTACAAGAAATTTAGAAACAAATCCATCCGTCCCTCCCCTTCTCTCTGCAGCTACAGAGTACGGTACCTAGCATAATCCCACTATGCTGGAAGAGGGAGTGCATAACATACAGAGCATGTCTCTCCTGAGCATCTTAGCTAAAGGAACAAATTTATGTCCACAGAGGAGTCTCATCAGTTATGTGTCATCTCGGGGAAGATTGTGCCCTAAACTTCATAGTGCACCTTCCCCCTGCTGAGCCTGGTTACTAAGGTCTAGAAGAATCTGTTACAAGCTGGCTGCATAAATGTAATGCCATATAGGTTACGTTTTCTAACATCTACATTTGATTTCAATTTGTATTTTCACTTATGTTCAGAGAAAGGCATTCTTAATTTACAAATGTGGCTAAAAGAGATTTGAATTCATCTGCATATCCATAAACCTTTTCTGCCAAAGGACTTAGTTTGCAACTAATACTAATCAGATACTGAAGTTTAATGGAATTTTTAAAAACCTAAAAATGCTAGACATCCAACAGTAGAAGAGAGAAAAATAAACTCAAAAATAGACATTGAACCAGCTTGCTCTTCCTTAGGCATAGTATGAAATGGCATGAAATCCTAAGCCTTGAAAAAGTAAAAGATGACAGCACACACCCTCAATTTTTTTTAATGGAGCATCAGATTACTTCATTTTAAGATTCAGTGAGATGACTTAGAGAGTGCTGGAAGTGGTCTTTGAAAACAGAGAAAGAGCTTTCCACAAGAAACAGACAAGTGAGCAGTGTGCCTCCTCCCGATGCTGTGACACGAGGCATGTCACTCAAGGCATGGCTCCAAAGCACAACCAAACAGAAATACTGAAAAACGTTCAGGTACTGGACATACATGTTCCTAGCAGGCTGATAGACCCACTCCATGAAACAGGTTGCATTAGACCAAGCAGAATGTTATGGTTTGTGTTGGGGTTTTTTCTCTCACACGCTGAAAAAGATGGTTGTGTCACTGCCATATACTGAATCTATTAACAGAAAATGAAGATCCACAAGATTTCAGATATGCTAGAGCATCTCAATCATAGTATACCTCAGCTTAAAACAGCTGCATTAAAAAATGAAATTGGTAGATTAAAAAGGCAAGAAGTATAGTCACTATACATGCTGGAAACCTCCTTAACAACTGTAGTTTACCTGGAAAGTAGTACAAGATAAAGGTGCTTAGCACCTTGTCTTTCCTGAAGTTTCCCTGTTTACAAAACAAATTAACAGGCTTAACAGACATCATAACAGTCTGTGAATTTCTTATGTGGCTGTCTGACAAATTCAGGCACAGAGACAACTGATATGCCAGCAAAAATTTATATACATATATGGTAGCTGTGTTCGCAAATTAGGAACTTCAATTCAAACTAGGTATTTGGTGACACTGTATGGTTATGTGTAATAACCTACCTTCACCCTCTACCACTTCTGGGTAGCAACTACAGTCATGTGTTATATGATCTATCTCATCGGGATTTGTGCCCCTAAATTAGCTCATCATGTAATATTTTGTGTCTATTAAAGAAAAAAAACCCACACAACTGAACTCTTTCCTAAGAAAGCAAACAACTAAATAACAAAATAAACTAAAAGCTTCAAGACTTCTCTATTTTTTTGCACCTGTCATAAAGAAATGTATAGAAAGGGAACAAGGAGACTGATTAATGAAGATGTAATTCAGTCTCAGAGTTCTGACAATTTCATAAACCTTTATGGCTCTGTCAAAAAATCTTGACTTAATTACAGGCATGTTATCAATCTCTTCGAATCCATTTTTGTATATGTTATGGGTGTCTCTCTGGCAGTTATTCTATGTACAAAATCAAGGTAAAATTAGACTTTGATCATTTCTGCTGGGCTGAAGTTTACTTTTATTTCTTTAGAGTAAGTTTTACACTGGAGAATACTGTTGCTGCTCTCATGCATTTCTTTAACCTTCTCAGAAGAAAATTTTAAGGATTTGAAAGTAAAATAAAAATTGAACTTCCTAAAAGATGATGAACAGAAAACATTTTTAGCAACTCTCTACCTTATTTTTTGTACCAGTAGCTAAGTTTTCTCTTTTTTTCCTAACCTTGTAAAGGGAACCCATTCACCTACCAAAACAGAGCTTGCACATACTTGCTTATTTACACTCTCCAGTTCCCAGTACTCACACCACAGGAGACAATGATGACCAATCCTTATGAGCATTTCACTGGATTAGTAGGTGTTAGCAACAATTGTATTAGATAATAATTGATCTGATCTGTCTAAATCGGGTCATAAATACTTGTATTGGGTGTCCATGGTAAGGTGCTGGCAGCACGGGAGATGCAGGGTGGCCTCTGTGGGAAAAGACTAGAGGCTGTCGGTGCTGGACACAAAGGATTCCAGCCGGCTCCAATGGGCCCACCACAGGACACAGCTGAGACCCTTAGCCAAGTGTGTGGTGCCAGTCTAAAAGCTTATTTAAGAAAGGGGAAAAAACACCAGAGAAGGAGGGAGAGAATAAAAAGAGTGAGAAAGAGCAGAGGGAACACCCAGGTCCGAGCAGGAGGAGGAGGACGTGTTCCGTGGTGGAGCAGATCTCCACACCACAGCTGGTGGAAGACCCACGCTGCTGCAGATGGATGTTCCATCTGAAGAAAGTACAGCCGGTGGAGACCCCACACTGGAGAATAGGAAAAGTGTGAGGAGGAAGAAGAAGCAGCTAGAAACCACAGTGTGCTGGCTATAACTTCCCCTACCTTGCTTCACTCTTCAGGGCTGGGAGAGGAATCTGGAGTGAAGGAGTGAAGTTGACCTTGGGAAAGCAGGGAGGAAAGATGTTGTTTTAATGTCTTTGTTTCTCACTACCCAAATATATATTGGCAAATATTACATTAATCTTTCCCAAGTACAGACTGCTTTGCCCACAAGAGTAAGTGGTAAACAGTCTCCCTGTCTTTTATCTCGACCCATGAGCTTTCTTATTTATTTTTTCCTGATGTCACACTGAGGAAGGGGAGGGAGTGAGCAGCTGGGTGGGCCTTTGGCTATTAGCTAAGGTTAGCCCACCCCAACACTTCACATTGTCTTTCTGTTTTTCCTTTTTAGATTGTTCACACTAATTCAAAATTTTAATTCATTAGTTACCTGTCAGTGACTACAACCTTTTGCCCATCTGAGAATCAAACATCAGACACCTATTACATTAGCAAGGATACTGATGCAATTGCTTTCAATAACATCAGCCATATTGAGTACACCAAAGGTCACTTTGCAGCATTTTAAATCATTTGACAACAGTGTTCCTTTAATTGTATGTTCAGCTTCCAAAGCTGCCCTTGAAATGTTGATTCTCAGAAACCAATTTTATAAACTAAAGCAGAAGAGTTTGTGTAGCCTACCTCCCAGGTCACTGCAAGTATAAATTAAGTGCCAGCCTCCAGAGAATGAGGAAATAGACAATGCCAATATTTTTCTTCTTGACCTTTTAGACCATGCTGACATGATGTTGCTTCTAGTTTTTGCTGTTACATAAAGTCATTTGCACAGATCCAAATTTTTTCCATAGGTTGTAAGTGAACCACTACCCAGTAGCCTACATTCAGTTTTAGTGTCTTTCAATCCCATTGAATAGGACACTACCAGAAGGGAACAACGTTTTTGAGCTTTCTAAGAGAAAAAGTGGTCTCTTAGGACTCAGCCCTGGAAAGACTTACATGCACAGTTAGGTTTACATGCAAAGGCTGTCCATAATGCATAGACATGGATAAGCCTTTGCATTATGAGGCCTTTAGAAGCAACTGGGAAAGTACTCACAGATTTTAACATACCAATGATCGGGGCTAAATTCACCATTCTAGTCCACAGGTTTGAACGTACCCACTTTTCCTACATGCTTATATTTAATTCCTTTGCCTGTTCAGATTATAAGTTTTTCTGACTCCATTATGGTTCCTTTCACCAGTAAAGTTTTACCTGGTTTGTCCCCTACCTTTGCTATCTGAAGGAGGGGGAGAGGAAGGAGAAAGGAGACCTGTGCTCTTTGTGTTGTTGTTAGCATTTCTATCCAGTGTCCACTTATGGTGTGAAGCTAATGTTCACCCTTTGTTTCTGTTTCCATCACATCATTTTTTAAAAATTCTTTTCAGATAAACTACCTTACAGTGAAAAGTCAGAGGGGAAAGTTAATTACTGTTTGCATTTCCTCAGAACAAAACATAAGCATGGCCAAACCAGGTACCACATAAGTTTAATCCACTCCAACATTGCCTGTAAATCTCCAGTTATAGATGCTTAGAGAAAAAGTAGGAATCAATCAGTAAAGAAGAGCATGACACTTCTTCCTAAAGCTCCCCCCACTCATCCTTCAAGAATCAGGATATTAAGAACCTGATAAATACAGATGACATCTGAAATTGTGGTTAGGTACCAGCCAATGGTTTCCTTTGTTCGTGAACAGTAAGTCTCAGACCAGCTGTGGCAGAGAGCAGTTATGCATCCAACACAAGAAACAATGTAGGTGCATGCCTGGGAGTCCTTTTCTCAGTCTTTTTTATATATTCATGCCATGACTCACACGTAATATCCCTTTCAGACAGATATTTATGCTCATAGCAACATGCAGTGCTGTTTATAGCACTCTCCATACTCTTTTTAAAGGAAAAGAGACACTGGAAACAAGTGAAGGTTAGTATGTGAATCTGACTGTCAAGATGCACTTCACCTTCACAGAAAATAGCTATTTGCAGCCTTCTCCTTATCACCACTGGCCAAGTTCCCTTTGGGATCATGTCCTACCTCATATATCAGAATAAATACAAGGAAAATTTAGCCACTTGAAAACCAAAACAAAGAAGTTGGTCTCATTTAACTGTTGCTAAGGCATTTTCAGTGATATTACTACTAAAACATTAGTGCTAAAAACTGCAAGGAAGGAGATCTAATCTGTTAAGAAAAGATTTTAAGATTGTAAACCAAATAAAAAAGATGGAAGAAACATAATTTGTTATCTTACTTCAAATGGGAGCTCTCTTATTTCCATATTTCCAGACAAATCCAGTTTTTCCAGATTCTCACAATCACCCAATTCTGGAGGGACTGACTTCAAATTATTGAAACTCACATTGAGCACTTTGAGTTTTTTTAAGCAGCCTGTGAGGGAAAGATAATTAAAATCAGTGCATAAAAAAAAAAAAAAAAAAGAAGGGAGAAGGTAAAAATAAAAAGCATACTCCAGCTTAGCAAAGAAAACACTCTTTAATGTGATGATGAGTAAGAGATTAATAAATATTTTCTGCAGTGGTCACTAACATTGGGAGAGGGGCAAATAAAGTTGTGTTGCACTTGTATGGAGTTCCCTTAATCGGCAATGGTTTTGGTGAGAGTTTGAAAGGAGGCAGCAAAGACTTGCAAAGATCTTGATTCTACCAGGGATGAGATACCTATTGACTTCATTTGAAACTAGAGAACTTGGCTTTTGGTTTGGCCACTTTAGAAAACTTGCCTGGTAACTGAAAAGCATATTTTTTTATATGTTTTATAGAACCTGTTCATTGGGAACAATCACTCCTACTAAATTTACTACATCAAGAACTCTGTCTTTGGTATCCAGCATTGCATACTTTTGATTATAAAAGATAATGGATGTGTGCATTTGTTTCATTATTTTCTTTATTGCAATTTATCATTCTTTTTGGCTTCATTTTAAGGACCTTATAATATTCTAGGCTACATTTAGTCACATTGTACTTTCTCTTTCTTTGATTTATAACATTACATAATCTTCAGTTAAAAAAAGGTTTAGAAACATGATTAAAATGAAAAATGTTTTATACTGAAAAAAAGAAATTATACTGTGACATAGTCAAAAGAGAAGGGAGTAAGGGAAATAGCTGACATGTTAGCAAAATGATCCTTAAATACATACATAACAAGATGAGAACATTCTATGGACAGCTGTGCTGTTGTATTACATAGACGGTCTTAGAATCACAGAATCACAAAATGGTTTCAGTTGGAAGGGACCTTCAAAGATCGTCTAGTCTAAAGCTCCATCCAACCTGACTTTGAACACTTGCCATGATGGGGCATCCACAATTTCTCTAGGAAACCTGTTCCAGTGTCTCACCACTCTCATCACAAAAAATTTCTTCCTTATGTCCGATCTAAATCTACCCTCTTCCAGTTTAACACCATTATCCCTTGTCCTGTCACTACAGGCCCTGGTAAAAAGTCTTCCTCCATCTTTCTCATGAGCCTGCTTTATATATTGAAAGGTCTTCTCAGAGCCTTCTCTTCTCCAGGTTGAACAACCCCAACTCTCTCAGCCTTTCTTCATAGGGGAGGTGTTCCAGCCCTCTGACCATGTTCATGGCCCTGCCCTGCACCCACTCTAACAGATACATGTCTTTCTTGTACTGGGGACCCCAGAATTGCATGCAGTACTCCAGGTGGAGTTTCACAAGCATGGAGTATAAGGGGAGAATCACTTCCTCCTACCTGCTGGCCATGCTTCTTCTGATGCAACGCAGGATACAATTGGCTTTCTGGGCTGCAAGGCCATATTGCTGGCTCATATCCAACTTCTCATCCACCAGTATCTCCAAGTTCTTCCCTGTGGGGCTGCTCTCAATCCATTCATCCCCCAGCCTGTATTCATATTGGAGATTGCCCCAACCCAGGTGCAGGACCTCGCACTTAGCCTAGTTGACCTTCATGAGGTTCACATGGGCCCACTCCTCCAGTCTGCCAAGGTTCCCATGGATGACATCCCTTCCCTCAAGCATAACACCTGCAACACTCAGCTTGGTATCATCTGCAATATTCCCCTCTAATCAGCGATATTCCTGCAATATTCCCCTCTAACCAGTCACAGAGTACAGCATTCACACGGAAAAATAGCAGTAAGAAACTTAAATGCAATCCCCCAGTTGGAAATCAGGAGACAACAGCACCTTGTGTCAATAGGTTCTCAAAGCAGACTATATATGGGCAAACCCAGGCAAGACATACATGAGATTCACAATTATATATTATATCAGTCTTCTATTTATAATCAAATTCTTAAAAAGCACCTCGTGTTTCATGGGATTTGGATGACACTGGAGAGAATCTCTCTACAGTATATCTCAAGTGGTCAAAACAGTGTCATAAGAGTGAGCTTCTCCTTAAGACACTAATGTCTAGATAAACTCCCTCCAAAGCAAAAGTTGTTTTAGAGCTGCTCACCTTTTGCAGTGTGTGGAAATCCTTACCAGAAGCCAGATGGTGCTTCCACAGAAAAGGACAGAGAAGAAACATAGGGACTTGAAAGCCCCACATATTTTCCCTGAGAAATTGCTGTTGTCAGAGGCAGAGGCATGTAGCCACCACATCACACAGCAGTTTACATAAACCCCAGAGTCTCCCTTGGACACAACATTGTCTTCAAATGATGACCGGGCCACCCAAATCTTTCTCACAGGTGGCAGACAAGTCATATATGGTAAGAACTCCATTATGTTAAACTCTACAGGTTGCAACAGAGAAAAACATAGAAGCTTCCACTCAGCTTCCTCCCAATTTTAGTTCTGTCAGAAACTGAAGTGGTATTTCAAAATTCAGCTGTTATCTCAGGAAGGTAACCTTGTGTTTCCTATTCACTGTGAAGTGCTGTTTTAGTTAAAATAGCAGAAGCAAAACTTTCTGTAAGACTACAACGGGCATTCTTTTGGCAGTACATTACTGTCCAACAAGGGTCATTGGGGCTGGTGCAAGAGAGTAATAGAAGCAACTTAATGGTTTAAATGTGTGAACTGACTTATTTCCAGATTTTTAAGGACATAAAAGTAATAAAAGTTTAGCCTACCCATGACAAAATCTCACCAGGTTTAGTATCATGATGTAGACAAATGAAGGTGTTATGTCACATGCTAAATGACGTAAACATCAATTTACCACCTCACTGCAACAAAATAATCACTGAAGCAGAAATGCCTTAAAATAAAATAGAGAATCAGAGAATCACAGATTAATTCCTCATCCAATTAATCCCTCAGTGAAGAAGAGCAAATCCCATTCAAATGAAAAATGAACTACTTACTTACTCGTTAGCACAGGAATGTTTTGTCTTTTCTTTTAGCAATGGGATATTGTACTGGTTCTGTCTGGAATGAAGTTAATTTTCTTCATAGCAGCCTGTATGGTGCTATGTTTTGGATTTGTGACCAAACAGTGGTGATGACACACCAGTGTTTTCGCTATTGCTGAACAGTACTGACACAGCATGAAGGCCTTCTCTTGTTTCTCACTCTGCTGCCTCAGTGAGTCAGCTAAGGGTGGGCAAGAGGCTGGGAGGGGACAGGACCAAGACACCGGACCCGAGCTGACCAAAGGAATGTACTATAGCATATAACGTCACGTTCAGGAATAAAAGCTGGAGGCAGGGAGGAATGCAGGGGGAAGTTTCCAAGGTGTCTATTGCTCAGGACTGGCTGAGCATTGGTCAGCAGGTCATGAGTGATTGCTTTTGCACCACTTGTTTGTTTGTTTCTTTGTTTGTTTTTCTTCACTTATTAAACTGTCTTCATCCTGATGCATGAGTTTTCTCACTTTTGCCCTTCTAATTCTCTCCCCATCCTGCTGTGGGAAACTGAACAAGCAGCTGCGGGGGGCTGAGGAAGCAGTGTAAGGAATAGCTGCCTATAAGTGTTAACCCATAACAGATCTATTTGCTAACCTTTCAGCCCCTGAAATTTCTCTCTTTCAGTTCCATTAGTATCTGGAGAACTAATGTAGACAAGGCATCTAGTGTCACCAACATCCTAGTCACGCTCTTGTCTAACACTGCTCAGACAATGCATCTCCAGTGCATAACATGGAGCAGAATTGCTTACAAAAAAAAAATCACAAAAATTTAACAGCCTTTCTTGGCAGAGTGATGGATACAAGCACAGCTTCCCTTTCTGACTTTCCTGCCTTCTGAAACCATGGGTTTTCAAGCTTTTTTCTGCTTTCACAGTTTCTAACATGCATGTCAGTGTTCACTATATGGTTTGCTCCAGCTTGCAGGTATGAGAAAACAAGTGATTAGAAGATGCATCACATTTTTTCTTGTTATATATAATCTCTCTCTAATCTGACAGAAGTGCACTACAGAAACTACTGTCAATTGCTAGTAATTTCTGTATCTAAGATTATGAAAATTACTGGAAAAAAACCATGAGTCTTACAGCTGAATTTAATTCTGATAACAAACCTGGGACAACATAGATGAGTGGGATACAGTTCACTGAGATCTGCCTGTGGGGAGCAATCTCTTGCAATTCTGTGTAACACCTGTTTTTTCACCTCTGGGCTCTCCAGTGGATTAAGTTATGGCGCTTGACAGCTGAGCAGTAGTGAAGCATTAACCCTCCCTCTAGGACCATAAGACATACATAGGACTCGCCAGGATGTCCTAGATAAAAACCTTACACCACCACTTCACTTAATCCCATTTTTTAGTTTATCACATTCCATCTTAAAGGTAGTTTATTTTTTTAACATCCACTGCTCTTATGGAAAAACAAAGTTACAGAGTTTCATCCTTTTCATGCTTTGGAATGGTCTTTGGATTGCCAGTCTGAATTTATTTGTAGAAGTTTTATAACCATTAATTCTTTTGACAATTTTATCTTTAAATAGCGCTTTTCCTTCCCTGATGTTTACTTCTCTGAAGTTTTCATAGGTAGCAGACATATCAGAATTTATTTTACTAGCCTGAATAAACCAATTTTTCTAATCTCCTCTCACAAAATAAAAATTCCCCTCCTTGAATGGTCCTAACAGACTTTTTTTGCATCTGTTCCCACCTGAAATAACTTTTCTTGAATATGGGTGACCACAACTTTATGTTTGTATCAGACTGCATTGTCCTTCTCTGACTGTTAGATTAGGAGTTTTGTTTCTTCAATTATTTGCATTTAATGAGCTCATGACTTGCTGCACAAACTATTAGCTCCCGAGTACATGACTTGGAATTCTGCAATCATGAATTTAATCCCTCTGCTTTTTTGGAAGCCCACCTGCTCATCCATCTTTTCATATTTCCTCCTGTTTGTGCAGTGACAATAATACCCAAACTATGTCAGCAAAAATTTCAGTAGCCCAGCTCCTCAAAATAATTAAGAAATAGACTCAAGACTGATCCTTGAGAAATGCCACAGGCAATTTTGCTCCTGACCGATAGCTTCTCTTTCCCAACGTGTGCCTTGTTACCTCTGCTTTAGCAAGTCCTCTGCTTGTTTTTACAATTGTTGCATCAAACTCCATTTTCTTAGATTCAAACTTTCATTTTCCAGAATTCACTGTATCAAATACTTTATGGGATGCCAGATAGACAAAATCTACTACTTGAATCTCAATCACCTTCTCAAAAGAAAGACAGAAACCAAATGAGTTTGGCACAATTTACTTTTCCTTTATAAATTTTTAATTTTGACCTAGTTTCCATTCAGCTCCACATCTCTAATTACTCCTTCCTCTAAAAAACTGTTTAAAATTCTTACAAGCAATAATCTACACAGGGATAGAATTAGGTTATATGACTTGCCTGAATGGTAATCGAGGTTACAGACTGAGATCTTTTCCTTTCTCAGACAAAAGGAGTAAGACTGTCACTCTCCTTTCCCCCTAGACATGTTAAACAAGGCTGCTAGGCTATTTTTGTCAGGGAAAGAGCACAATTATACGACTATAAAACAGTATTCATGACAATTCAAGATTCTTAAATCCAGGTATCTTGGCTGAAGCAGTGCAAAATTGGGGAGCAATGAGTCCCTAAATAACCTTCACACTTCATAGGCATTGTCAGTGAGATTCCAACCATTCTCACCCACATTTGGAGTTTATTGCAATAGAAGCTGGGGGATTGGGAGGCTGGGGGTAGGGGGGATGGGGAGGGGAGCAGTGGTAAGGCAGTATGAATGACTTTCACTACCCTGTAATCTGTATTTAGGGGCTTTAGAAGCATTTAGAAGGTATACCGTCTTAGTATTATATTTTTACCTACCCTCTTAGGTATGGTTTCCAGCCACTACCAGGCTTAAGGAGCATGCAGTAGAGCCATTGAAGCAGCCTTAGGAAGGGACACAGGAGGTGACACCCCCTTCATAGGTGCACAAATGTAGAGCAGGATTTGACTGCCACATCTGACACCTGAACATTCAAATAATACCTAAACACAACTTCTCGATTAAAAGTTGTAGTAGTAATAAAATTGTTGCTGCTATAACACTGTTGTTAACCATGCTTAATGGCACTGAATTTTCAGTTCTATTAAAAATGCAAATTAGGGAGTTAAAGAGCTAACATCTCTGTGTTTTTCAAGGAGAGGCAGTAAAAGCAGTAATGAAATCCATGGTTTCCCTGGCAGTTTCACAACTAAAAATATTTTATATTTAAATGGGAACTGCAATGCCGTAGTTGTTGCCTTAGATAGCTTTTACTCCCAGTTTAAATTTTTAATTCATTATTTAAAAAAATTAAACCAGTAATTAAACTCTATAATTTCTGATGGGCAATGCAGTGTAGTAATAATGGTAATGCAACTTCACCATTTAGACAAGCCTGCATTAGTGCTCCTAACAAGGTGGCAGAGACAAAATACAGATGAGGTTACGGAGAGCCTTTATTGACTAAGGACCCCATTCAATGAAAATGGAGATGCACTTGCATAACCTGGAGTAAAATGCAAAGCAAATTTTTGCATTGATCTGCGATGATCTGATAGCAGTTTCCTATGGGCCAAGACAAATAATCTCCTATTTACAGTCTTCTCTGCTGTATCTGTGACATTGCCTTCAATTTATCTGAAAGGAGATATTGATGTTCAGGCTTACAAGACACAGTTAAAACAGCAATTATTTTTTTTCCTTACTTCTGCTCAAAGCATCCAAGCAAAAGAGGGATGAAGACTTCCTGAACTCCTTTTGCATAACAAAGTTGCAAAAGCTTTTTTTGCCACTAGGGCTTACAAAAGCTGTAGCACAGTAACAGATTGACCATAGGCTAGTAAAATTTCCTTCTTTAACCAACCTTCAAGTGCTCAATTAAAAAAATTTAAACATGCTGAGAGAAATTGCAGGTGATTACTATGAACCAAAAATAAAAAGGCTAAAGCTTGGGACCTTGGTCTGTGGTTGGAAGACTATTAGTACAATGTAAAGGGTGTGGGGGAGTGAGGAAAGAAGGTTTTCTTGTAGCAAAATAGAGGTAGAAAAACATGAATTAGTTCTTGTGGTCTGAATGGCAGAGAGAGATACCTCTGGGGAAAAAAATGTAGGGTGAGGCTCTACTGAAAGGGCTCAAAAGAAAATTAATGAAAACAAAAATGCAATAAGCTGAACTCAAGATATTTTGGTACATCAGAAATTCTGTAGAAAAGTATGTGACTTCATTTTTTCATGTGAGCAGATAAGCTGAAACATGGACTCTGATCTCACTGAAGATCCCAAAAAAAAGGGGGTTATCTCCCAAGGGCAAAGTAGAGTATAAGCTCAGTCTCTGGGCTGGAAGCCACCTTCTGAGCATCAGAAATAAACATAGAGTAAACTGTTTAGAAAGGGTAGAACAATACATTTTGATCACCTTGGAAACTGAAAAAGCTTTTTGTCAGATAAAACTTTTCCATCATAGCCAGAATGGTGTGCACAGCCTCCAACATTCCCACTGTAAACCAAGTCAAGACTGAAAAATAAACCACAGAGTTTGCAAATACCAATCTGATCTGTGTAGAAGGAGCACGTCCTAACATTGTTATTTATAATATATTGACATAAAGCAATATGGCAAAGTCAATACATAGGAATCTTTTGGCAAAAATACTTTATGTAATGAGTAGTTTCCATGGCAGTGTTTATAGTCTGAGCTCAGTACCCAATGGCTCTACTTCAAATCCTTTCAAGAAATTCAGCTTAATAAAGTACTGGCCTTTGCAAGATCCAATGATGTTGAAATTTGTATAAGCAGCATGGGTGTATTACATTTCAGTACAATATTCCCGTTTTTGACAGCTTAAGCAGTTGAATAAGAAAAATTATTTCCTCTCTAGTTGGTCCAATAAAAAGGACAATTTTGTACTTTTGTGATGCACTAACTAGGGGTTAAATTTTGAGGAGCTTACCAGCTGTTCCAGTATGAGCAAGCCATCATTTGAGAAGCTAGCCTTAAAGCAACTGGCGTCCTTCTAAAAACAGTCAACTTGCAACAGAGATGTTTAATACTTCCCCTTTTCCTCAGTTGTATACAAGACTGAGATGTGGACAAATAATAGTCAATACTGAACAAATAGCAAGGGTAAGAGATGAGTCCGCAACTCCTCAGGACTAGACTGCATTTAAACTGAGAATATGTATTTTCTTCTTGGAAACTCACACATCAGCACACTGGGAATCTTTTTAATAAAAAAAGCTATTTTAGGTATCTAGTAGTCATTTAAGACTGTCTTATTTATGGTTTTCCCCTCTGAGTTCTAGGAAATTGGATTAATGGTATGCACAAATGAAATGTTATACTGTGAGGTAGGGAGGAGACCAAAAAAATCGCTGTGATTTCTTATTAAAATATGTCTCAAAGGCACAGTTATTTTTCCTCTTAAATATTTAGCGTATCAAAAATGTGAGATAATATAATAAGTTACAAATATTTTATTAACAGCTCTTTGAGATTTTTTGTGAGTAATTTGCGGGACAAAAAAAATCCTGATATAGCCTCACTATCCTATCCCAGTGCAAAAGCTTTGGGATCACATGAAAATGCAGTTCACTACTTCCTATGGGAATATGGGAATATATTCTACTGGATATTTTCAATTATAGCAATTACTAATGTACTAGCACTAACTGATATGCAGCAACTGCACTGCAGCCATGCAGTCAGAGCCAGAACTGCAAACTCACTCAGAAGCCATTTCCAAAGAAAATCCCCTGGCTACACCCCTGCTCATGACTTTTTCTGTTATTCCTGGGAAAACCAGACCTGACAACTTTGAGACAGACAACAACTCCATTTTGCAGTTTTCTCCATTTTTATTTACTTGCTTCCCGTGAAAATATTTGCTATCCCACAAAAAGAATCAAATCAAAAGTATTCTCATCCGTCTTCTGACCCAGATTTGATCTGTTCAAGTGCATAGGTGATTATAGCTAAGAGTGTGATTTGAAAAATCTAAGAATGTATGCAGTTCTTTCTTCACTCTGATTCAGGGTAGAGCATTCCCTTCTAAATCAGGTAAAACAGGAACATGAACTTCAGTTCCTGCAGATATTTTAGTCCAGAGACTGCTACTGCAGCAATACTTTTTTTCATTGAAAGTATTCTTATCGTCTCCTGTTCTCTCACACCTTTAAAGCCCTCTTGTGAAAAACAAAAGTAGTCTGAACATGGCTCACCAGGTCAGCTTCTGTCAGATGATTTTGTCATCTAAACTTGGCTTCAATTCTCTCTGAAGATTAAAGACTCAACAGCATGCGTGTCACTGCCAACTTCAACCATCTGTCATTACTCTCAAGTACGTTTTAGCTGTGATATTTACCTACTTGCTGCTGGTTTGTAAACAGAACACAGAATGATAAATACCTTAGCACTTAACCTTTCCAGAGACCTTACCTTCTGATTTAGCACCTAGTCCTCATTCCTTGCTTAGAGCTCCCAAACCAAACCCACATCGATTATTTCCCTGCGATAATTTAGTAGCTAGATGACTAAAGTATGAAAGGTTTCATTTTGAAGCAGCATTCAAAACTTCAAAATATCCAAGACCTTTCATAATAATGTCTTGTTAAAATAATGAACATTTCCAATATATATTGCCAATGTCTGTATGCATATATAGTACATGAAATAAAAGCATAGCCATTTGCAAGCATACCACCCTATATGCCAACAAAGAGAGCATTAAACAAATTGAGATAAAAAATTCTCTGCAATTTATGCCATAACAACAAGAGCAGCTCCACTGCATTACTAATAGGTGGCCTATCAACAAGTACATTCACTAAGACTGAAAATCATTAGGCAGTTATGGCAAAAAAGCAGAAATCACATAATTTAAATACGATTGAAAGAACAATGATTGCTACTCAAAGCATTTGAAAGGTCTGATATGGCCTCTACATTAATCCCTACAGAGAATTGGTTATGTTAGAATGATCTGGTTTTGTGCCTTTATTCTGGAAACAGACTCCATCAGCATTCATAATCACTTTTTCTTGGGGATCATTTTCATTAATGATGCACAATATTACAAGAAGAAAGAAAAAACTTTCTTAGCCTTTACATGCCTTGATTGTTAAGCATCAACCCCTTAAAACCTTATGTTAAATGGTTTAGGGTAGCCTCTGGAAGGGAACTGTCATTTCCCCTCTCTTCCGCACCACCTGGTAGAAGGTATTTGTCCATTAAACCCACTGACCCATCTGAGTTCCATGGTCAAAGTGCTGACAAAATAGTTAGCGTTTATTTTATGTCCATTATCTCCTTTTTGTGTCTTGTTTATGATTTGTTAGTGTATTTAGCTGCAAGGTTGAAATTATAAAATATATCTCAATGTCAGTGGGAAATTTTCTGTGTAAAATCTAATGTTAGTAAATAAATCAAAAGCATTAGTGTTACTCTATTAATAGAGTAGAAAAAAGGTAGAAAAGAGTAGAAAAGTCTAGCACTGATTTCTGTGTTTCAGGATGTTCTTTTCCTGTTTTTCTTAGTTAAACCTATGATAACTATGGAGGTGGAGGTTTTAGTCTTTATCTTTTTTTTGAAAGTTCTTAGCTCTTAGTGTACATAAGGAATACCAGTCATGGGGAGTGCTTAGGACTACTGCATTAAAAAACAAAGGCTGAGGTATTAGTATACCTGTGTGCATGGACTTGACTACGGGGGCCTTATAGTGGATCCTGTTTCTTCAGCTCTCAAAGCTACCACCAGTTACAAGCAACACTCTTCCTTGCAAGAGCAGTAAATCTCTCAAACCTTTACAGTCTTTCAAACAAGCTTATTTATATTGTAAGATCAGAAAACACAGGAGAGCCAAATACTAAAACTCTTGTTATTACGTAGCTTAAAATAGCAAAGGCCAAAGTATGTAAACATTAAGAATTTGCTTGATGTCATGTTAGATGTACCACTTTATTAAATGGGGTTCATTACTGAACTCATTATAATTCAATTCAAAAGATGGATTTTATGAGACATCATATTTTTTATTCCTTTTTACCACAATCTTATATTTCAATTCACCTTGTCGGAGGTTTACAATTCTGTAATACTTCTATTTTTCTTAACCTGTAGGGAACATAAAGCACCACCTGTTCTCAGGAAGAACTTTCCATCTACTTCAATACAAGCAATAACTGCCTTATAGTCAGATAACTATAAAATGTGTCAGTTTTTTCCCATGTTTGAGACATACTACACACATGGTATTGCATACAATTAAGCAAGTACAATTACAGCGAGAGACCTGAAAAAATTTAGAGGGGACTGTTCACTGGAAACAAGCAAGACAGTTATCAGTAAATGAGTAAGAATATCCATGGATGCTCATTTCCCTGCAATATAGTTAAATGGTGTAAGTATAAATAGCTGAACATCTTGAACCAACTTACCAATTTCCACTGGGAGATGGTTGATTTGATTTTTTGACAAATCCAGTACTCTCAGATCTTGAAACAATGCAATGTAGGCTGGAATGGTTTGTATCAATGTATTGCACACATGCCATTCTTTCAGATAGGTCTGTTCTTTCAGAGAATCTGGGAATTCCTGTAAATGAAATAAGAACAGATAAACAGAAAGCATCAAGTTAGTATTTTGTTCTACCATGTTTCTAAATACAGGGGGGAAAAAGTCCACAGCTAAACCTCAAGACTTTGCCTTAAGTATCTTCATGTTGAACAGCAGTTTGCCAAACCCTCATGGGAGCTGTTTGCTTTTGAAGAGCATTACACCTGCCTATCACCACATACTCATGTTTTAACTGTTAATGCAATCATTTTGCTCTAAAACGGAAACCTATCTGAAGCACTCAACCTGCTTGGTGTCTCCGATATCATCTCCTTTTTCCAGCTGGAGGATTTCTTTAAAACACATTTCAGTGCTTTAATTCACACATCAAGATGTAGTAAAATGCAACATGGAACAGAAGAGTGGGCGTATGGAGAATGTCTAAATAGGGCTTGCCACCCAAAAAAAAAAAGTTTGACTACTTTCTTAATACCTGCCAGTGTTTCAAAATTTGTTTGCAAGATGGAACACAGTCCAAGAAACAGAAACATTTCAGATCAGATACACACATATCACCTCTGGAAAGTCTTTTATTAAATAGGTGACTTAACTTCCTAAGTTATTTCAGCAATGTGTGAGATTTTTTACTAAATTTCTTTAGGAAGAATAAAAATACTCAATTTTTAAAATCTGTCCAATGGTTGCAATTAATTCTTGCTTTAGTCATTCAGAAACCTTTTCTTTAAGAATTCTAGTATTGTTCCAAACACACAGCAAATAAATTTGCTTCTGAGTAATTTTCAGACTATTCTGTTTGTTCAAAACCTCCAATTTATAAGTTACAGAAACTAAAAGTTTTAAAGCCTTTAATTCTTACAAAATTGCTTTAGTTAATTGGTATTCAGTTCAGATGTACACATCTTTGTTTGAATTATGTCACCAAATTCCTTGAACTTGAAACAGACAAAAATCAATTCATAAAGTTGAAGGTCAGATCATTTAAACTCCACTTTATAAAGCAGCACATAATTTACCAGTCTGTCCTGAGTTTTATGTCACCATGCATTGGTAACACCTGGAATAAATAATCTGGATGAAGTGCTATCACTAACTTTGCTCTGCAAAAACAGATGTAAGAGTTTCATCCTTTTATTCCTTTATAAATTCCAAATTTGTTTCCACTTCATGAAGAATATGACACAGTAGGAATGACTGTTTTTCATACAGAGGACATTGTCCACTTCCCCCCCTCCCCCCTTCTAGATTTAATACATCCCCTAAGACATTAACAAGAGTGATGCATTTCAATTGTTTTTTATTAATTCTGGAATTCTGAACTAGGAATAGTGCTAATTAACTCTAAGCTAAATTTAAACATCTAATTGTAATTAAAGATATAGTGGACTGTTGATCATAAGATGTTTTTTGTTTGGTTGTTGCTGCTTCTAATTTCTGTTCTTTTCAGATTTACACATGTAGATACATAGCCTATATATGTACTTCTGCCTTGCTACCTGCCCTTCCATATTTGATATGGATTGTTTCATTTCTTGCTTCATTTTCCCGCTAGGTGTATATTGCATTGTGATCCATCTTCTATATTTGTCAGTTTATGGCAGTTAAAAAATAAAATGCCTGAAATGCCTCAGGGCTGGTAATGAGAAATCTCTCCAAATTTCTGGAGTGGGTTTCCACTCCTCCACCTTCAGTGCTGCACATTTTTTTGCAGCAAAATAAAAGAATAAATACCAACTGCAAATTCAGTTAGTATTGTCTTTCCCACTTGTACAGAATTGAAAATACAGCACACAGGGGATAGCATTTAGCTGGAGTGTCATAGATGCCACTGTAGGGAAGAACTTTGATTCACAGAGAAAGCAGATGCAGAATAGTCATACAGGAGGGAAAAGGATGTCTGGGTAACAGATACCATTTGCCACTCTATTTCTCCACAGTCCAGGTCTGTCTGTGTTGTTCTACTGACCTACTGATTTTTTGCACTTTATTGTCATAACAGACCATCTCCAGCTCCCTACTGGCAGAAACAGCAGGGAGCAAAGGGGAACGCTTTCCCCTGTGAAGCCAACAGCCTTGCTGTTCTCTGAGACTGTAGGGGGTATCCCACAAACTTCTCCTTGATACATTGAAAACAGTGCAGCACACAAAGGACTGCCTCAGATTAAGATCAAATTCCATTACAATTTTGGAAAAATTAAGCAAAAAATATTTTTGAAATAATTTATTATTAACGTAAAAAAGATTTTTTAAAATTGCTTCTCTATTAAGGGTGTTTTAAAGCACCAAGGTATTCTTGTGCAGCAACTGAAATTAATTCAGACATGACCTCGAAAGAATGGAAGGAGGTTCCATTCTTCTATCAATTGCCCTAACTTACTTTTCTTTCTTGAGATTATTTCTTTATATCTTATAATCATATTTACAATTTGCAAATGTAAGTTTACAAATACTTTGCTATAATGTCGTTTTTTAGCATTGTCCATGTTACAATACAATTTATTTGTGTTGCTGTAACATAAATTGATGTGATATTTTACTTCATTTACAAACTAGGTAGGGATGGGAACTGAAATTTGCACAAGCTTTACGTTTGCTTTACTCTCTGATTCCCTTGTGTTCTTCTGTAATCTGCTGCTGCCACGCTAAAGCTGGCAGCCTGCTGATAAATTGCTCCATGAAGACTGACACTTGGAGGATAGCCAGTCTTTTGCCTTTAACAGCAAAACAATACCTCAAACTCCTTTGATTTTGGGGAGAGAAGAAAAAAAAGTATTAAAAGGAAATAAATAGCAAACCTACAACCATTGCTGATTATACTATTTCTAATTAGGAGAGAATTTACCTGCTAGACATGAGCCTGAACTAGAACTGTGATCAAAGCTCTAAGAAGTTTCAATTCTGTTTCTTTTCCAGCTCTGTAGTTTTATCTATCTGTCATGGGTCAACCCAAAACCTTGGATCCAAATCTCCCTCATCTTTGAGAAAGTTTGGAGCTAGTTCCAAAACCAGTATATCTCAGAGCCACCGGTATTACCTGACTGGGTCAGGAATTAATACTTTTTGTGGGGAAAAAAAAATCTCTAGAAGTTAAATAACCACAAGAAAGATTTTCCCTGTCCAGTCAATGAAGCAATTCTACTTAACCCTTTGTGGCAAATAAATATCTCACTGTTACTAACAGGTGGGAATAACAAATGGAAATTATCATGAAAATACATAGCATGTTAGACAATAAAACTGGGAGTATAAATACAAATGTAGTAAATAATTTGCTGCTTTTTTCTGTGACAAAGGTATATGCAAGAAGGTCATGATTTACGACTAAAGAATTTTACCATTGCTCATTCATTCACTTGTTGTGCACATTTGACATTAAAGTTGTTTAAAGTAGGTATGCATCCAGATCCTCTGCTTAGGTAAGGCAGCACAGGCAAGGAGAATCCTGCTCTGTATTTGAGTGAACATCACCACTTTCCCTCTGCCAATATTGATACCACAAATTCAAAAATTTGTTTTTCCTGAGTATTTTCTGAAAATTATTTAAAATTCACTGATCCACTAGAGAATAAACATTCATTAGTTAGGAGCAGAAAGTAAACACTCAGAGGGGAAAAACAGAGTTAAAGTGAATTCATTGAAAAATTCATATGAATATTCATGGCGTTATTTTGCCACAGTTTTCATTCTGCTCTAATAGCAGTGCTATTTCTCTGAAGAAGTAATTTAATTCAGTAGCTACATGTTTACATGTACAAAGGATCTCAATTAAGTGTTTCATCAACTCTCCATCATTCTCTCCTAGGCAACTGATTCAACCATACAATTCAAGAGTCCAAAGTCCTTATACAGTTCCTTTTCTTAGTGGGTTTGCCTGGAAAACTCTCAGATAAATAAAAAGTTTTTCTGAAACATACCTTGGGAACCTCAAATTACTTGTGGCACAGTACACCATTCTCATGCTGTCAAGTCCCAAGGGTTTTGCAAACACAGGAGGATTTAGGAGACTTGCTGCTGGGGCACTACAACTGGCTTCTGCCCATTTTTGTAAAAAGAGAAAAGCCTGTCTGATTTCATTCATAACATCAGATTATGAGACTAGCCTATTTGTTATAAGACTTTTTCTTTCCTAAATATAAATATTAATTCATTACTGCTCCCAGCTGGCAGAAATGCACCACACGTGGATGTAGACACTTGAGCCATAAATATTTAGTTGGTATGTAAAAAACGAGGCGAGGATGACTGAACTTGTTGTCACACAGCCTCTTCCAGGTGGAACTCTGACAGACAAAGGTAAAATTATCTCATCACTGCAATTATCAACCACTGCCCACAGCCAGAAGCTAATCACTCTGGACAGGCATGGCCAAACCAGTACCCAAGTTACAGGAGGACTTTCAGATTCAGAGGGACTCACTGAGTATATGTTCTTGAAGCATAAAGGCTTGATACTAATCCTACTTAAGTGTTGTAGTTCAGATTTCCATTAAGTTAGTGTGACCACGTTGTTAGAAACTGTTGTGGGTTGAGACGTCTAGAGGCTCAAACTGCATGTTTCAAAAAATTAGCCTAAAACTGAATGATAACTAGTAAGAATTAAAAATCCACAAGGAATTATGGATCTGCATGAACAGAATACAATTTAGCTAGTACTCTGTCTGTATTTGTCTAACTTAATATTCATTGTATGAACTTTATCTTTCCTCAGATATGTTAAAATAATTACTTTACAAGTACAAAGAACAGTGGATCGCCACTTAATGAAAATATATTATCATTTCAATGACATTTAAGAGGTGGGAAAAAAATGGCACAGAGGTCCTGAAGGAAGGAATTCCTATTAGGAATTCAAGATGTGTGATCTGCTCTGATTTTCTCCCTTACAAAGGTTCTCAGAAGGAGATCTGAGATTATTTTCAAAAGACCACTATCCAGGTGATTTTCAAAACAATTGTCCAACCTATGCCAGGATATGATGGAGTGTTTTACAAAACCCACTTTTAAATTCATACTTAACAAAGCAGAACCAGTGGGGCATGGATATGGTGCATGAGACAATGGCATCTTTGTAACATGTCTACATTTTTACCATCTAGGCATCCTGGGCACTGATTAGTGCTCAACACAAGCTACCTTTACAACTGACTGCAACACAGCAAATAACACCATTAGTGGATTTGTGGACTCAGCTCATTTGCTGCTGAAGTTTCCAATGAGAGCCTTTACTTTGAGACCTATGGGAAGGATGTAGTAAAGCCACTTGCTTTGATCTTGAAAAATCCCTATGCTGGGGATTACTCCTCTGTGAGACTTAACTTCACAGCATCCAGAAAGGGAACTGGTACAGCCCATAAGCAAGCCCCGTTCTCAAAATTAAATCTGTAAGTCATACCAGCAACCTACTCAGATTTAGCTATCAACTGTCTAGAGGATATATTACTGCTTCATTGATGAGAGGAAAAGAGAAACATAATAGAAATACTTATCAGCTAAAAGCAAGTGATATAGAGGATTCAGCAGCTAGCTCCCAAATGGACACTTCACAGAGCTGTGCTGTTAGCTGCTGCCAACGGTAAGTGGCCAGCCAACAGCAAACTGAGCTGGTTATGTGCCTGTCAATCTTCACAGGCAATCCCAGCTCTGACTTCTAGAGTCTGAGTGTTTAATTGTCCAAACTTTCAACTCATAGGTGTATTTGTGTGCAAAACATCACAAAAACTATACCACAATTGATAGCACAGCGCCCAGCTACATAACGTACAGGCTTCTCTGAGAAAACTGTCACATGTCCACAGATCTTCTCACAGGCAAATTGCCAGCCTGTGCAGCTTTGGTTGTATAGTCTGCAAATTCATTTTGCCTAAGTGCACTTTTTTGTGACAGAGTAATAGGGGGAAAGAGTGTCATGTGTGATTCTGTCTTTGGTTTAGAAGCAGCAGTTGAGATTAAAAAAAGCAAAATAAGTGGTATGATTTGTATAACCAATAGAATTTTTACTAACTTTCTGCAATAATGCGAAATACACTTCTTTCAGGACTTCATCAAGTGGATTTTCACTTTTTTTTTAAATAATTTTCAGCTGTAGGAGACTGGCAATGTTCTTTCTTTGATTTTGAAGGAGTATTGGTCTTCCCTAAATAAAGCAGCTTGATTTTATCTTCATCTGCAGACACCTGAACTATGTCACAGTATCTTGTTGAAACAGGAAGCCCACTTTAACCAGGCTAGAGCTGGACAATGAGGTACAATGATTGTGTGATACAGCCACAGTGAGCATGTGATATGGAGACAGAATCAAAGTGCATGGTGGCTAGAAGTGTACTGCTCAAGGTGGCATAATGTACATAACAGCACACCGATATCTCTTAAGTGTGATCTTTCAGCATGCCAAACTGAAATTAAGTGCTCTGGAAAACAGAGCAAATTATGTATGTTTGATTTTGCCTCCTAATGTAAAGCCTTCTTTATGGTGACAAAGCAAAATGTTAACAGTTTGGCAAAAGAGAATAAGCAGCAGAAAAGTTTAGTTTTGCAGCTCTCTGCTCCCTAATGCACTGAAAATATTTGCAGTTGCTACTATATTGGTGTCTAAGGAGCTGTAATACCTCTTTTTTTCCTCCTAAGGTACCCACAAAGTTTACTACACAGGAAAGTGTGCAGTATAAGACTACACAGATTTAACATCATTTTCAATATCCAAGGTTCTTGAAAGATGAGACGTGATAGCTCTCCAGCAACCAACCCTGCCACAGGAATGATTGGCATCAGTTTAACAAATAGTTTCCTTACTAGAGCTGGATGGGAACCAGCGTTTCCTATTTTCCAGAAATTTCCTCTGTTTTATGTTTATTCAACAAAGAACTAAAGTCAGAAAAAAAAACCCAAGAGCTGAAAAAGAAAACACCTTCATATCCAAGATCAAATCTGGGACAAAGTTATGTTTCAGGTCAATCAAAAGAATTGTTTTAGTAAAATTTAACCATTTTAATGATTGACCATTTAACTTGCATTTTTTGTAATGAAAATCTCAAAAATATGTTTCAAAATTATAAACTTTACAAAAGTCAGAATTCTGATTTCTCTTTCTCATTAACAAAGTAGTGTATATTCAAAGTACAGATCAGCCAAAGCTTTAACAACTCTAGAAAACTTCAGACCAACACTAATTCACCTTTTGCTGAATTTCAAAACAAGATTAATTTAGAGCTCACTTCCAAACTGCTATTCCACATCAAACACAACTGCAAGTAAAAAGTTGCTTTTTTCAGCAAGAACATTGTGGATTGATGCTATTATTAGTTTTGATTTGAACAGAACTTGAGAAAAATGTTATCACACCATCAGAGCAAGAAGACAGATCTCTGAGTAGAAGAGATCAACAAGCCAACAAAGCTGAATAGTATTTTCATCTCTTTCCACCCATTGGGGAATTTCAGAGAAAGATACCTTATTGCAATATGATTGCTTATACTAAAATATTTGAGAGGGCTAAATTACATGTATCAGTAGAGAACTTAAAATAAGCATATTTGAAAACTAAACCACTAGTTCAGGGTAAGATAGGAAATGTTTTTATCACTTCTAATACTATGAAAAAGCATCAATTTCGTATGCATTGGCAAAAAAAAAAAAAAAAAAAAAAGGTTTGGGGGATTAAAAGTTACAATGCTAAGTTACCCAAACTCTTTAACAATAGAAACATATTTTCCATTATATTTACCATCCACTGCTCTCCAGAAAGCTGAAAAATAAACTTGTTTCTTTCCTTATTTGCTTCATCTGACAAAGTATGCCTCTTCCGGAGCTGAGGAGTCTTTCCATAAGTGTCCAAGATCTTCTCATCAGTGTTTACAAAGCCATTCTTGAGATATTTTGATTGAGGAATGCCTTTCTTCCGGCACTCTAGTATGAAATTCCATTCCTGCTTTATCCTGAAATAGTGCCAAAAAAGATTTATGTGAATCAGCTGAAGCAATATGGCAAGTAAGTCTTAAAGCTTGATCTTTGTTTGCACAAGTGCTTAACAAAATATAATTATTCACCTAATGTATTGAGCATTTTCCATGTATTGAGCATTTTCAAAAAGAAAAAAAAAAAGCACTCCTGGAGTCATGCTTAGATTTTCTAGACTTACATATAGATTTCAGATGAGCAGGATTTCATTTACTGACTAAAAAACAGTGAAACCCAGGGAATAACAGAAAGTGGAGACTGAGCACACTGTCACAGAAAACAGCATGAATGATGCCCTTTATTTTAATAGGGTGAGAAATACATTCTCACAGAACAAGTTATATGTATAAACAAAAACAAGGACCTGGTGATATGTGCAAAATTTTTCAGTTGAAAAAGTCATTTTAGAAAGTAAGAAGTTAGAAATATTCCTTTTTCCCTGCCCTTTCCTGTTCAAGTATAATGATCTGTTTTCATTTTTCACATATTATCCTCCAATATCATCTTAGAAGGTGGAGGTAAAGGTCATAGTTATCACATGCCAACTAATTTCAGATTCAATTTCAGTGTAACTTTAGGCTCACCTCCAGGGCAAACTTTTACCCATATAACTTCAAGTGCAAATTCAATCTGATATAATTAAGCATTGCCAAAAGCACGTGCTTTAATTTAAGAGAGATTTATTTCAGCTTAATCAATTAAGGAACAGGTTGATTAACTGAAACAAGCCTTCCTTATACCAAAATAAGACTCTGCAGAGCCCCTTGCATCATAAATCTGATCTCACACTTTGAATGCTAGATTGTTGTAGTACATGAGATTCATTTATGTGATCTCCACCCTTTGGCAGAAATTTTAAGCTAAAGACTTGAAGAAAACTGACAGGTAAAGAAGGGCACAAAGTTCAGGATAATGTGCTTCCTAGATAAAGTAAAAAATGGCATGGAAAGAGAATCACATGCAAGTTTGTAAAGTTCAAGTAGGAAGTAACAAAACGTGTACACAAATTCCTAGCTAAGCATGAGATTTTCTCTAAAATGTTAAGATGTTAAAAAAATGGCACATGAAACAGAATGTTTGGCTTTAAGTCATGTACAAGAAATCCATTACAAACTTAGGTACAAGAAGCATCTTCAAAACTTGGTGAATGTAAGTAATTTTTGGACACTCATAGCAAGATATGAGATAGAAACTGCAGGGCAAGGTATAATTATGGGAATATGATAGCATAGATTAAAAGTCATATTTGACTCAATGCTATCAAAATATATCTTTAGGGATCAAAACTGCATGCCTAAATAGGAAAGAGACAGCTGTAGACTGCCCAGCACAAATTGTGGCACTTACTGAAACCTTGGGGGATGCTAGAAAGACCTGAAAGCAGAGAGCACAGCAACAGCAGGACATTTTAACCAGCAGCATACACACAGCACATTGACACACTGCAAACAATATACACTTTTGGAAACTACATATGACCTTATGAGAGCAGCTAGCCTGAGAGACCACAAGAGGACCTGATTTAGTTTCAAGGAGCAGCATACTACATGGGTCATCAGAGAACTACAGAAAGCCCCTTCCATAATAATGACTGCAATGTATTCCCATACAGCATTTTTAAAAGGGAAAATAAGTAAAAACATCTTCTACAAATATTTCAGAAGATGAGCTACATATAACAGTGAAGTTGGTTAAAAGTGCAGCTCGCTGGGTAAAGTGCTGGCAGACTGCATGAAGACAGCATGACCTCAGAGTAAGTACATTCTAACGAAGTCACTGTAAGGATTTCTTTCTCCCCTCATTTCCAAATATAGAAAAATAAAAGAAGATTAAATGGCATTTGTGTTCAGATGAAGAAATGAGTAGGCTGTATAAGCTGTGATAAATTAAATGTAAAAACACAAAAAAGCAAGTGAAGTCACTTACTGCAAGTATACAAATGAATAGGAAAAGGATTTGTAGCGTATCAGAAGCAGAAAGACTCTCAGAGAGATGCTGGGAGCAATAACTTCTCAAGGTATGAAAGGAGCAGTGAAGGAATAGTTAAAGAAGTTATTGAGAGCTGCAGGAAAATTACTCATCCATGGCTTCAGTTTTCATTAGAGAGATCAGTATGTTCTTTACAAGTAGGCATCTGGAGGACTTTTTGATATTTAAAGTGTTGATAGAGGAGGCTTGAGAATAAAAAAATATATATATTTGAAGTAAATCTCCCAGTTTCTCTCAGTGTCTAATTGTGGGCTGCTTTACACCACAACGAGCTGTCATATGTAAATCAGTTAGGAAGAAGAAGACTGGACAGACAAAAAACATGTCCAGCAACACATTTAGCTCAAAGAATCCCTAGAGGGGTACTGAACCTGCTAGTACAGTCAAGGAAGAGTCCACCACCAACCCACAACATCTCAAAAACTTTTCTGAAGCTACTTGATATGAAAAAGACCCAAAAAAATAAGTGAGAGCAGACACAGCTCCTTAGTCCACTTTATGATCCTTCAGCATACTGCATCTGATCCTTCTGGTTACAGAGGGAGAGACACCCAAGTACCTGACTGCACTAGGCAGCCCTGCCAAAGGGTACCTGCTCCAGCTGCAGTCTGGACAGGGTCAGATGACAGAATTTTCCATACCAGCAGACACGAAAGTTGAAACACCTCTTTCAGATGCTCTGACACATAAGCCAATTTGATTTTTAGCATTGATCTTGCCTATTCAGTCTTTCATTTGAACCCCAGAGACCACAAGGATAACAGAGGGGAGAAACTGCAGTAGCAAGAGATCACTAGGAAAAGCTAGAAAATAACACCTTCACATACCATAAGAAAAATAAACAGGCCCAAACCACCTACTCATCTTTTTTCCCAAAACTCATCTACAAATGAGCACAGCTAATTAGCTATAAAATCTCCGTATTACTGTGCAAGGTGGGTGGCAGGTGAAGTGGGCAGTGAGGGTAGGAAAAGTGAGTTGAATGCCCAAGTAAGAGAACAACAAAAGGATCTGAACCATTAAAAGGCAGTAACTGAAAAGGATCAAAACCCTGGCGTTCTTTTTTTCTAAAATCTTCTAAATAATCCTAGCTTTACTTGACACTGCTGTACTGCTGTTTCTCACATCCTCCTCCAGTCTTCCACATACAGCTTTTCTGTCCCTCTGTAAAGCTTAACTCCACATTACTGCTCTCTCATTTCCATGGAATTCCTTCATTTTCTACCAAAGCAATAAACATTTGATCTCAGTGCATAATTCAATGCACTGAAAAAGCTTGCCCCCAAGATGCTTTTTTTGTATTCATTGCTCTTCACTCATACACACAAAAATGACAGTCTTGGTTCTCACGGTATAAATACTAAGAACATTAGAAACTTAACAAACAGAAAGAAGAGGTCAAAAAGTCTAACTCTTGATAAAAAGCAAGGCACTGAGCTGCTCTATTACACTTCAGTGCTGGCTCTGTCAGGTAGACCCTAGGAAGACAAGAGCAGAGGGCTCAGATCTAAAATTTTACTCTCTCATAACAAGGAATATAGAAAACGGCAAGAAAAGAGCTAAATTAAAGATGAAAGAAAAAACTGTCCTCTGCCACTCTACTGATAACATGTACAAAACACAAATCTCATGAGGTCATGACAGATTGTTAGCCAAATAAAATAAAATGCACATAACAAAAATCACTGTTAACCAAATCAGTGAAATACTGACCTCAGAAAGGCATTAAAAATTAAACCTTGTTAGGAATTCAATGTAGATATCACGCACTGATGTGGAAATCCTGTGTTAAATTTCTTCTTTACTCACACATTAAATGATGGCAACATGCTCTGTTAAGTTTTTAGAAAATGCCCACTTATGGTCACCAGGCTAAGTACTATGTACAAGCAAATTTTGAACAGATGGGAAGTGAATTAATAATAGGCAACAAACATGCATAATTTGTAGAGTAGATCTCAGAATGAAAACATGATATATCCCAAGGGCAGAGGGTCTAACAATTTATGACCCCTGCTTGTATCCTTGAGGTACACACTAACAAAATTAATCAATATGAGCTTTCCTGGATTGGAAGTGTGACTTACATCAAGCCTGTATGTATCATTAAGCAAAGATTACAAAGCTGCAATTTCCAGGTTACAGCTAAGATCAAATCAAAGGGATCTATTCAGCGACATGGTTGTCACTCAGGTCTATCATTGTCAAAAAATTGAGACGATGGTACTTCTTAAAGGATATTTATGAAAATAAAGACCATTTTAAGTCTTCCTCTGGTGACAATCCTCAAATAAAATAGAATTACTAGCATGTTTGTCATATCTGGAGGCTATTGCATGAATCTTCAGGAAGACAGGAAAGGCATCTAAACCATTGTGACAAACAGAAAAAAAAATCTACACAAATAAAATCAGCCTTTAAATATGCAAATATACTTTTAGAGAAATAAATTTCTTATCTTGGCACTTTAAAGTCTCCTGATATTCCAGGAACATATCTTCACATATGACAAACTAATGAGTTGGTTACAAAATCACAGCCCTCCTGAAGTTTATGTCTTTTCATTACTATTAAGCAACAAAATGTTTTGATCTTCCTCTAGATTTTGATCAAACAGTTGCCATCAGATTAAACAAACAACTACCATTTTCAGTATTCAAAAAGTTGGTGTTAGTCAAGTCAAGCCTAATTTAGGTGGGAGTATGAACACACAAAAAATATTTTTTCTGGACATAGGACCCAGATGATATCTAAGGTTCCAACTCAGCTACCTACTCCAGTATTTCCAATTCAATCATGCAAATAGTCCAACTAATTTTAAAAAAGACTGATTGTGTGCTGCTTATGTTTGTCAAAAAATGTTATGTTTCATAACTTTATATCTGTAACACAAAAGCACACCTGTCACTAAAGCAGACTGTAAATGGCATAGAGGAAATGTAAAATCTGGCAAGCTATTTCCCAATAGATTGCTCTTTTTCAGTAAGCTTTCAGGACAATACACTATAGATATGAAACAGAATCAGCAGGGAAATGGAATATTCAAGTATTTCCATTTTGGTTACTGCTGAACTTATCTTCAGGTAATCATTCCCAATACATTACTTCACTATTTGAGTATATCTGTAGCAAAGAGATTTGACAAATCTAATGAACTTGATGCAAAGAATTACTGTAGAATAAATTCAGTGATTGGACCCTTCAAAGAAGTGACCAGCTTGGAAAAGAAGAAGCTTTCATTAGTAAGGATTTTAGAGCCATCCCAGTAAATAAGGAGTAGCTGGGTTTATTTGAATGGTTCTTCCTTCTGCAGTTATCCACTGCTCAATGTCTGTTTAGGAGATCTTGAGGAAAAGCTATGCTTCTTAGGTAAAGAAAGGAAGTTTCATTAGATGGCACTGTTTCCTCTAAATCAGCATGGAAGAAATAGCCAGGACACTACATGGTGACACCAGTTTAGTACTCCTGGTGATGTTTAAATCAGAATCACTAGCCACGCAGGATCATTAAATAATCTTATGGAATTTTTATAAGAGCAGTACAGTTAAACTGGAGCTCAGCCCAGACTAATATTCCTGATGGACGAGTAACATTTGCTTCAAATTCAATTGGATTGATCTAATTTCAGTCCCTCTGCCAAGCTCTTCCATGGGTTGTAAAGGATTGTGGCTGAACAGCAGCTTTTATCTTTCAACCCGTTTGCTTGCATTGTATTAGATGCAAGGTCTGTATGCACAAGTGCCTGAGAACAAAGGCAAATAAGTAGTTATTAGTGCTGCAGATCGACTCCCAACTCATTGCCTATAATTTGTGTTTGGGGCTAAGGACTCCCAGCTTGAGTTTTAGTCTTGCTTAGAAAAATTTCCAAATTGGGTATTGAGTAGGAGAATAAACATCACAAATAAAATCTTAGTTCGGTTGCAAATAGAGTTATAACACTGAAGTTTGGCAGAGAGATGGAGACAAATCTATTTTATTAAACAAATACATAACATCTCAGGGAAAAAAAGTCACTGTCTTCTTGTAGAGTGAAAATTATCTTTTCACTTTTAACATTCAGGAAGTGCATAGCTCAGAAAAGCAATACATGCACATTTAGCTAGCCAGACCTTGAAAGGAAATTTCTGGAAAAGAGACACACTGAAAGAGGTGGCTGAACAAACTGTTTTCTTTGCTGTATGTTTGGTTGGTGGACAGGGGAGGCTGTGCCATTTCACAGCAAAGATTTAGATAGCTAATCTGGACAAACAGCTCTGGCATTTCCTTACTTGAATTCTTAATTTGTCAGCCTTCAATTTTTACCTAACCTACTTTTCACACAGAAGACAAACATGTTGCAATCCTTAAAATAAAAAAAAAAAATTAACTGTAAACTTTCAGTCTCATTCCCTTTCCAAAAAAAATGACAAGTAGGAAGGAAAATTTAATGAGGAATATCATCATACCACATCAAGTTAGTCTGACAGCGTTCAGGATTACAGGGTACAATATAAGATTGTTCACCACTACCAGGATCTAGAAGATTAAATATAAAACAGTGCTATAAACACAAACAGACTTTCATAAACAGTGTAGATAACCATGGAACAGTGCACATTTTTTGTAAAAGTTCATGTTTCATATCCTATCAGTGATTTAGAACAGGCTTGTCTGATAGGATTAGGGACATGAAGTAAAATGAAATTACTCCTGCACCACACTGTACTGTTTCTTTTTCTTTTATATTCAGTTGCTGGTTTATATGTGCCCTCCAGAAGTAGGGGTTCCTTAAACTGCCATACTTCCACAGCCCCACAAAACCAAAGGGGAAACAGAAGAGTGAATTAACTCCACCCAAAATGATCTGATACCAGTATCTCAGAAAGCCAGATATAAGCCTCTCACAGGATTCTCAGTAGACTGTTCTCCAGAATCAGCTTTCACTGGCTGGCTGCTTAAACATCTGTTCTAGACCTGTAAATTCCCAAAATCTTTACAAGACCTCAGCATTAATGCAAATATAGTTCAAGCTTTGCTTTTATTTGTGAGGTTTTCCTCTTAGAAAATCTTCAGTCAAAAAAGAAAAATATCTTACACGTGACTGCTTACTGAGCCTGCATGAACTAAATTACCTTGCCCCAAGGCAAGCAAAGTTCCCTAGAGGTTAATTGGAATTTTTTCCTCAAATAATACATACTACATTTCAGAACATATTATCAGGTCACTTTGCATAGCAACATGTCTGATAAGGAGCTGCACAATCTCAAGGACATTAGTGAATTGTAACCTCTCTGAGAAAAAATGGATATTGTTTAAAAAAAAAAAAAAAAAAGAAAAAGGCAAAGCAGCCTCAGCAGGCCAGACTCCAAACTCATCTGTTACATGAGTATATTTGCAGAGAAACTCTATTAATTTCAGCCCTACTTGGGAATTCACTCTGGCTGCTGACAAAATTAAATATCAAGAATCCTAAATGCTAGAATGCAGTCCTCAATTTGGGAAACTGCCTTCTTTGAATGTCTTTTGGGAATTATCATTTTGGGTGACAATTCTTTCCAAAATACTTTCTTACTGTGACTTGACAGTAAGTACTAGCATTGATTTCAGTGGACCTACCAGACAGTGGTAAGATGTTAATCTCTGAGTAGAATATCAGAATTTGGTCATACACAGAACTCCCTAAAATAATGAAATGTATTGCCTGTAAACAGGCAAACATTATTTCTATTAAGCATTTAATTATAATTACAATTTTATCTATGCTTTTGAGCTAACACAAGCAAAATCTTATCCTATTTTTGGCCCAATCTTTGGAAGCACTGAAAAGCATCTAAGAAGTAACTTGTGATCTGACCTTTAAGACCTAAAGGCCAGTGATCACTGCACACCTCATAGAACAAAGGTAATTTTTTTCTTCTAACTGAATTTTACATTTTATTACCAATATTTTTATGACTTTGACCATTATTCTACCAGCTTTATCCATTCTATGAATCCTGCATCACAAGAATGAACTTGAACTTTGCCATTCATTTCAGCGGGTGAAATACTGATCGCTCGCATTCAGGAAACAAAGTCTTATCTATTTCCTCCTCTTTTCCAGGAGCTCTAAAAGAAGTAGGACTAACTGGAAAGCAATCTAATTGCACAAAGACATGCAACAAGACAAAGTACCATATGCAATTTGCAAGCTAAAGGAAGAAAACAAAAAACCTTTGTGAATGCTGAAAGTGCACTTGGAACCTTTTACTTCTTTGCATCATATCCCAAATTCCCCATCTCCAGTTGGTGCAGGCAGATAACAGAATTACTTTGGACCTCATTAGTGGAAAACAGTAGAACATACAGTCAAGCTCCACTCTTTCAGCTGGAGGGGTCGCTACAGACAAATAACCACAGGCAGAAATGGCAGAGAGAATGTACTGTTTTTATAGAAAACACAAGTCACCATAAGAAATTAGGCTTAACATATGCTACAGACAAATAAACATGGGAGCTGAAATTAGCTACCTCAGAGCACGTAAGGTTACCCTCCTTCACTCCTCCATACAGAAGGTGACCATGCCTGACACTTGTGGTTTGCTTTGGTACTAGCAAACTCAGAAGTTATCTTCTGCACCACAGAAAACCAAAAACCAAAAAAAATGTGGCAGGGGGATATTGACATTTAGGTCCACATTGGGATTGACTTTCCATCAGCTCTGAAGATGACTGCATGCACCATTAGAAACTATGGGTGCAGATTCCTAGTCATAATATTCTTTTTATGAAGAAGGCTGCAGTGGCACCCCAAGAGCCACTAGCTGACATAGACAGCATAAAGTAGAGAGTCATCTGCTTTATCTGCATTACAATTGCACAAAACGACTTCTTAAGGTAGTATCTGGGACAGAAATAAGGTTTGGTCAAGTTTCATCCCAAATCCTTTCACTTCTCTTTTCCACCAAAAGGGCAACAGTCACAACAGCAAACATCTTCTTATGCCTCAGCTCATACCAAAAAGAAAGCTCGTCCTTCCTAGAGAATTTAAACTGAAGGACAAGCTTCCTTTTCCTTTTTTTTTTTTTTTTTTTTTTAATTAGGATTATGGTTTTTAATGCAGTTTTTGGGTAGAGACAGGAGAACCAAGACTGCTACTATGGATGTTTTGAAGAGAAAGTTCTTGCAGAAAGGGCAGTCGGACATTGTATTACCCTGGTCCCCTCTTAGCCCAGCTGCTCTGTTGTCAGTGTAGCTGCACTGGCAGTGAGAATCTGTGAGTGGGGGTCTCCTGAGATGGCCAACACACCACATGAAGGTTCAATGCAATGATGCTCTTAAACAAGGGCACTGTTTAACCCCGTGCATTTTATTTTTAAAGCAGAAAATGAATGTTATTGCTTTGTTCTCTTCTCAGAGGGAAAAAATGATAAGTCATATATTTCCAACATTGCCAGCACAGTATAATATTTCACTGTCTCTAATGAGAATGAACATAAAGAAACAAAAATAATGCTTAAAGAAAACATAAATTAAATATAATAAAAACAATAACATGATTAGTGGGTGTAAGCATTATAATCAAGGCTTTCTTTAATATTTGGCCAAGAAAAAAATCCCCTGATAATTCTTTTATTTTATCCTCTCTCTTTTATTCAGATGCAATTGTATGTCTCCATTTATTTAATTCCTTTTGTTTCTCCCATCAACTTAACAAAAAGACTTAAAGTATTTCTTAGTACTGAATTTTATGAGCATGTTTTCATGAATTCCATAATAAAAAGCCATACTTTTATATAGCATATAAGCAATAGAAAGGTACAAAATGTGTTATTTGTCTCTTCAAATTAAATCTACACAGTAGACAATAAAATATACTATTAGTAAATCACTATCTACCTAGGAAAGAGCATGGACTAATGAAATACGAGCACAGTTTGTGCTGCATTTCTCTTATAATCATCTGAGGAAAGGAGGCAAGAAATCATTGAAATCAAACCCAGAAAAATAAATTCTAAATCATATGATAATGCTTAGTATATGGCAATGGTAGTAGGTAATAATAATGGTTTCCATTAAAATGAACAGCAGAAAAGTTAGCTTACTTCTCCAATGAGCTTTTTTCTAATCTTTCTTTCTCTTTCCTCTGACGTTCTTTGTTCTTCTTGACTCGAGTTTCCCACAGTCCTCTTATGAGAGAAAAGTCAAATATTATCACCTGATGCCCCATACTGTCAACATTAAGCTTCTCCTGCAAGAACAAACCATCATGAACACTTCAGGAAAGAAATAATGAGAAATAGAAGGAAATAAGACAACACATTTCATTAAGATATCTGGGGGAAAAAAATCGTAAGAAATGCTAACATAGTATGCTTTCCATCTTACCTCATTTGTTGAGGGTTTTGTGCTGGCAGTAATCAATGTAGCATATAATTGACTTCTACACAAAATCTGTGACAATGGTTATATGTTAATTTTTTTTTTAATTCTTTGCACTTTTCCCTTTCCAACGTAAAGACACAGTTGCAAAGAAATACTAATTTGGTTAAGTAACTCTGATTAAAAATAACTTTAAAGACTTTGTATTTTTAACAATTTATGTAACTAATATTAAAATGAGAGCTCATAAAAAGCTTATTCATTGTAAATCATTCAAAATCATTTCATCTTAGATGTATTGATCTTTATGCATCTAAGCTATCCTGTTCCAGTGGAATTTGGGAATTTCCAGTGTTTGCATAAGTGGGTGCTTATCTGTGAAAGGCATTGAAAGACCAGCCCTGTAACATACAGTGAAAACTTACCTAAGGTAGAGATAAGGTGAAGCGTTTGTGAACACATGGTCCCCATTTATCAGTATATGTAGAATTACCTTCCAAAAATTGAAGGCTTGGTATCAATGTACTAGTTTCTGTGCAGTTAAGAACTGAGCTGAACTGGACCTTAACTTGCCAAGCTTCCCATGTTCAATTAAAACCACAGAAACTTCTTGCAGGAACCTTCCCCCTACTGAAGTCCATGACAAACATCTCATTCCCTTTAGTAGGCATGATGCTTGAGCTTGTCCCATGTCCTAGTTTCAGCTGGGATAGAGTTAACTGTCTTCCTAGTACCTGGTACAGTGCTATGTTTTGAGTTCAGTATGTGAAGAATGTTGATAACACTGATGTTTTCAGTTGTTGCTCAGTAGTGTTTAGACTAAAGTCAAGGATTTTTCAGCTTCTCATGCCCAGCCAGCGGGAAAGCTGGAGGGGTACAAGAAGTTGGCACAGGACACAGCCAGGGCAGCTGACCCAAACTGGCCAATGGTGTATTCCATACCATGGGACGTCCCATCTAGTTTAGGAACTGGGAAGGGGGGGCAGGGAATCGCCGCTCGAGGACTGACTGGGTGTCGGTCGGCAGGTGGTGAGCAATTGCACTGCGCATCATTTGGGCATTCCAATCCTTTCATTATTGCTGTTGTCATTTTATTAGTGTTATCATTATCATTATTACTTTCTTCTTTTCTGTTCTATTAAACCATTCTTGTCTCAACCTGTGGGTTTTGCTTCTTTTTCCCAATTTTCTCCCCCATCCCACTGGGTGGGGGGGAGTGAGTGAGCAGCTGTGTGGTGCTTAGTTGCTGACTGGGGTTAAACCACGACACCCAATATGAACGCTACCTTCATTTTACAGGAGGAAAAATAACCACTGTAGTATCTTTAAGAACCACAGGAGATGAAGATCTCAGATTTACATCTTGTGAAACACAGTATGACTGGCAACATAGTGTTCCTTACTGAATTGTAGCAATGGTTCAGTATCAATTAAGGAAACAAATCACCTACTAAATCACTAAAGCAAGTATAGATACAAATCTTGATAAAACAGGTAAAAGTGTATTCTGTTGCTTGGAGTCACTGGTGAGGGTACAATCATCACGATACACTGTTTTTTATTAAATGCAATTAGATCGTCTGCAGAGGACTTCTATCATGCTTACTTCTTTATAAAATGGTTTGATGAACCACTGCAAACAAGTCTTATAAAACAGAAGTTCAAAGCCTTTTAAAAAATAATTCCTTCTACCAACATAAAAGCAGAGAAAAGGAAAAACACTTATTTAAACTTTGCTTGAGGTTTCATTAGATACCACATTTATTATACCAGTCATAGGCCTAAATAAAAATTAAAAAGGAAAGAAGGAAACCCCACTGGACCACCTACTGGTCATTTAAAAAGCTATCTGCCCCTTCCTTTACTGGGTGCTTTCAAGCTTGTAACTATTAGTTTTTCCTCAGACCCTACTGTGATCATTTTTTCCAAGCTCTACATCCTTCAACTGGGGCTATTTATTACCTGTCCTTCTGTTATAATACTAAGGAAGAAGGGGAAATTCTTTTCCCCTTTGCATTTTTCCTCTTGTAATTTTGTAACTGTGCCTACTCTCTTTCATGCCCTTTCACCAGTACCTCTCTCTGTAATGCATAAAGGAATAATTTCTTCTAAGCCAGCAAAGCACTCTCATGTCCTCTGGAAATGTACAGCATGGACTAAAAAGTATTATGCATAGGTACACCAAAAGGAAATGTTCCTACCTGTCCACCTTATTTGTCATTTCAGTAAGAAACACCCTTACAAATACCTCCAAGTACTGGCACAGAGACTGGTCGAACACCAATATTCTTCTATGACATAGCCTTCTGTATCTTAAGATGTTTATATAAACTGCTATCTTTGTTGTTCATAAAGCTGCTCCCATTGCTTGTTTATCTTTACGAGCACTAACAAAGAGGCAAAAATAGTTCCCAACCTATCTGGAACGGACTGCTGACAACAACTGAGTCAAAACCCCATTAATAGCAGTGTAATGAGAATGGTGACCTTATTCTCAGTGGAAAGTTTTATCTATAATCAGCTTCACCCTTCTTCTAAAACATGTTTACTGATAATTTACAGGAAACTGTTTACCGCACAAAATAAAACATTCTCCTCTGCTGCCCAAATCAAGAAACCCAGTGACAAGGACTTCTCCCTCACAGGAGCTGCAGGCCAGCAGTCACTCTGCAGGATCTAATTCATTTTAATAGACCAATTCATAGCAGTGTGTTTTGGTAGAAGGGTTATTGCAGGAGCTGAATTGCTGAGAGACAGTGAAGCGGCAGCTGGACACTTGACCTCTGTTGGAACTAGATGGCCTTAATCAACACAAAGTCTGAATAAACTGTGAAAGTACTCTATTTCCTTGACTTGTTCCCCACCTTCCTGTCTCCCAGGTTAAGTCATCTCTTCTTTATTGAGACACTGATTTATTAGACACTCAGGTTGGAAAAGTTCATACAGATTTTATCCACATATTGGATTAGGCTGCAATGCATCAGGGTTTTTCTTCGATGGTAAAACCAAGCAGAGGTGGAATGTGGGTGGGAAGTGAGAGGTGTCCATCATAACTCCTCAGGACTAACCTCTTCAGAAGGAGCAAAGCCACAAATCCTGATTAGATCACAGGGCGGCTAAGGCTTTAAAAGGATTCATCAGGACAAATATGAAACTTTGTTGCTATCTGCAACTCCGAAAATGTCACCCAACAAGCTTTGCCGGGCTGCTGCTTTACCACATTTCCTAGTCCAAAAAAATGGGCACGAAGGATCAAGTGTGATGACAGAATGTGTATTTCCCAAAGTTCAGGTGCCACCATTTTCCTGACAATGAGATGTTCCCCAGAAAAGAGCCCGGCAAGCTGGCAGCAACTAGATCTACGTGTACGTTCTTCAGGGTGTTTACTCATGCATGACAAGAATTTGCAACAGAAGAAGCAACTACCAACAATAATTTCCATTTCTAGAAAGACATAAGGGTGTACCTGGTCAAGTTCACATACAGCAGTTGCTTTCTTCCAATCATTGGGTTAGGCCTGCACAATAAAACCCAAAGCTATCATCTATTAGTCACAGGTGGGAAGTAACATTTGGGTAGAGAAATACCTCATTATAGACTTCTTTCTAATTTCTTCCCTCCAGCTGGCATTCCACACCTGTGTTCCCTCCCATACTTAGGCTCTCCACAGGTAATCACTATTAGCATTTTACCTGTTGTCAGAAACCACAGCACCAGTGAGGTTGGAAGGGGCCTCTGAAGGTCACCTAGTCCAACTGCCCAGCTCAAAGCAGTCACACACCCAAATCTAAACAGACTTCAGCCCCCTTCCTCTTCCAATTTTCCCATCCTTTTGTAATTCAGCATTGCTCCTTTCACATGCCATAGTTACACATGCTCATTAAGGACAAGCTTTGGTCATACCAAGCTTTGGTGAGGATTACCTGACCCACTAATATGGCAGTAAGTAAAAAACAAAAACTGTACTCAAGCTATTTCTCACCTAAGAAACAGGCAATCTTGCGTTCATTAAGGACAAGTCCTGACCACAAAAGCAACCATCCCCTGCATCTGCAAGGCCCTACTTCATTACTACACTGAGTTTGCAGCTTAATGCCCTTTTCCTTAGGTGACACCTATGTCTAAATTATGCTGTAGATCATAAGCACTCTTTTCTTAGATGATGCATGGTTATAAGGTTCATTCAGTCTTCAAAGTTATTAGTGAGATAGATCACAAGTGCCAGCCTCTTCAGTAATACATGATAATGAAAGCACAGTGCTTTCCAGGGTAAAAGGGTTCAGGAACATAAATGGAAGGCAAAGATGTCATTTACACGAGAGTCACTTGTGGAGAAATTAGTTCTCTGTATGTGTCTATGGAAGCAAATAATCTTATCCCTAGCCATTTACACCTCCCAAGAAGTAATCTACAAGGCCTTAATCAATATCCTTAAAAGGCAACATACTGGGAAGTCAGTCTGATTTCTTATCTTTCTCATAATGGTTAGCTCAGAAACAAAGCTGGCCACTCAGGGTACATTTCTTTTTTTAACAGTAGCAAGAAAATAAAAAAGAGGGTTTTTTATAATAAGCATCTGCAATATTTGGCAAAGTGATACTAGAGCTTCTAACCAGAGAAACTTGTACTAATGGCAGAGGAAAGAAGTTTCCCTTTGCTTCACTCCTTCCCTCTTTTTATACTTTTCTTAAAAAGAAGCAGAAGAAAAAAATATCATTTATCTTTGAAAAAAAAAATCTGATTGAACTCCATGGCCTTTGCAACATCTTCTCTTCCTCAACTAGCCAGTTAGTTCACCTGCAACCTTGCCCCAGTTTTCATCAATACGAGACTCAAAAGAATCCTTATAACTAGCATTTCCCCTCTCTACATTCTAAACCACAAATTCAGATTTCTTCCCCCAGGGCTGTACTTCTAGACTCAGATACTATGACCCACAAACTTTTCTCAATTTCACCCTTCTAGAGCCCTGTGCCTTCACTAAATCACTAAAGAACCTCACCAAGCCCCTCTCCTCAGCAAGTCTCTCAGCCTAGCCCTACTGCAGGTCCCATCTCAACACTGAAACCCATCTTTACTTCTTTCCACGTGAATTTAACAATCCACCACCTTTCTGGGCCAGCTGAGTTAGGAATAAGAGCTTGCTTACATAAGAGTACTCTTTTGCTATCAATATTTGGGTTTAGGTCTCTCATTGCCTTGAGCTATCCCTGCATGCATGGAACAAAACAATTGCTTTACAGACACTTCTGTGAGATTTCTGATCTTAAAAGACGACAACACCATTTCTTTACAATCTTGCAAAAATTTTATTCATTTAACTGTATATATAAATAGGCCTATTAAAATCAAACACAGTCCTTATATGTATAAGGATATTGACATTCTTAAGCATTTGGATTAGGTGGCAAAAAAACAAAATCTTAGTGATGATACTCATTGTGTGTTTTCATTTAAATGGTACATTAATGCCAAATGTTATTGCTAGTAAAAGCATCTGCATTAATTATTTTTATTTTATCATTTATATTATCATTTGTTTTATTTTGTTATATAAATTCACCTAAAGGTATGCAGATAGTTCTCTAACATCTATTTCAGGCTTTCTTCTTTAAAAAGTAGGAGCACCCGGGAGCTCTAGACCAGAATCTGTTCAGTAAGGTGTTGAAAAACTACAGAAGAAAAAAGAAGATATCTGCCTTGTAAAGTCTATAATCTTTATTATTTTCTATTTATTGTTATTCATGTTGTTGCTACAAAGATGTGTGTACTTCACACCATGTAGACCCACCAGTAAAATTGGAGACATTTAGTATGCTACCCCTTGAATTTCCTTGCTCCCTTCAACTACTGATATCTCCACCCTTTGTTTACAGCTCTGCCACAGACCTGCCAGATGTTGCCACAGCCATCTTTGACAGTAGCCAGTGATCTCATGACCACTTACTTGTATTTGTTCCCACTTGGCCTCTGAACCCAGAGCAGGCATTTGACCCTTTTTTTTTTTTTTTTTTGGGGGGGTGGGTCTGGGCTTAATAAAAAGGGGGGAAATGATGACTTGCAGTACATCTGGGAATGTAAGCAACCTGCAATATGGAGGAACTCTCAGGCAACTGGGTTTTAAAATGGGACTGCCTTTTGGAAACTCCTGGTGTTTAATGCTGAAGGAGTTTCATCTCAGTTACCTGTGCCTGCAACACAAGATGTCATGGTCTGCCTCATCTTTGAGAAGCAAACTGTTTAAGGATACATAAGCTAAAAGTAACACTGAATTCCAGACAAAAGGTATTCCGCAGAAAAGAAGTGCTCTTCAAATCAGAGCTTCACTGAATGAACAGTTTGCAGCCTTTCTGCACTCATCTTGGCATTTGAGATATATCAATGTATAGATGCACTGAGGAGCATACTACAAAAAATTAAGGACAAGGCAAGGTCTTCTTTGGAAAGAAAAGTAGTGGAGCACAGGGGAACTTCCAGAACTAACTGTACCAACTATTCTATGGCTTTTCCCTGTTTACCAACATTATCTCTGTCTTGTCTGGGCTGGGTTGAATACAGCCAGTCATAAGCCAAAACTATATTTGCTTTATTATACTACAGTCTAGCCTCCTCTGAACATAGCTGGGATCAGTGTTAATGCTGGCCAACTTGCCTGTGCACAGTGTATTCTGTAGAACAAGTTCTGTGTCTTCTTTTGAGTCTGGAAGATGTCCACATAGTTTTGGTACTACAGATACAGCCAATATTAGTCTCTGTTACAGCCCTCCTGAGTTTGTATGGGACCTGACTGCCCTCAATAACAGCAGTGTGTATACTTTCCTTTGCTGCTTTATATGAGTTACCACATTATTAATGTTTTGATTTCTTCTATTTGTTCACTGGGGTCCTTTTTCTTTCAGATAATCACTGTGGGAGATCTGCTACAATCTTATGAATATTACTGGCAGGATTACATAGGGGAAAATGTGGGTGAACGTTATTTTGTACCAACCCTGCAAATAATTTCTTAGGAAATAAGCTCTCTCACACTGTGCTTCAGAAGGATCAAGTCATTTATCTCACAAGTCTTTAAATAATTCAAAGGAAACCTGACATTTGGATAGCAATTGAACACATTTTTTGTGTTATCAAGGAAAGATTAAATTACAGAAACATGCTGTGATTGAAAGAGCAATAGAAATGGTGACAATGTTCGTAGCATACAACTATACTGTGCTAACTGTGCACAGCTGGTAAGTGGGGTAGTGCTTCCCTATGCCGCTTCGCGAGTGGGAGAGGACTGAAAAGCAGGAAGCTGCTCTTCCCTACCTAGTCTTGCTGCCAGTAACAATTTCTTGTTGTTCTACACCAGCAGGGAATTATCCTCCCTGCTAGTTTGGCTGATTTATCTGTCGCTAGACTTGCCAAATGTGCAGATTTGACAGTCGGAGTTTCAGGTCGGGGATCCAAGTTAGATTGTGCTTCAGATCATATATGCATGCATGTGATGGCTGGGTCCTGGGGAGCACGTGGGCAGGGCAAAGCTATGGATCACAGCAGGCGCCCCCCCGAAGGCCCAGGTCCGCAGAGATCCAGCAAATGCAGCTGCACCACGAAATAAATAGAAGAGGAAAGGGACAAGCTGCTCCAGGGCTGGAGAAAGCAGTTCTGACACCTGGACACAAGCCCAGATGTTCTGGGAGTTTGAAATGTTCCCTCCTGCTCTCTCAAGAGCACAGTCTCAGCCAGCCGACTCCTAGATAAACAAACACAGACAGACAGTGACACTTTCAAGCTATTAATTAGTCCAGCTTTCACCGAAGTTAATTTCAGAAATTAGTGTCTTTACATAGCACGGGGCTTAATCCTGAATGCTCTGATGAATCAAGTTCTTTCTGACTTTTCTGCTTTAGCTATTTCATAAAAAAAGGCATTTAAGAACTGAATCTGACATTAGCATCTTTCACACACAAATAAATAACTTCTGCATTGTTTACATACCACAGCTGAGAGAGCAAATATGTCTTTTCTTAACCTACTCCTTATACTTCAGGTGGAAATAACTATGAACATCATAAAATTAAAATGATATGTTAATATAGATATGCAAAGGTTAAGCTTGGTTTCCACACATTTTTATGTGCATATTTCTCTTTGTCCAGTTGGCAGCACAATGTCTAACTGACAGTTTTCATTAATCAGTTCCTATTCTAGATGTAAATTAACCAGTCTCACAAACAAGATTCCTCTTTATCACAGAAGTCTTCACATCTCGATTTTTAGACAATTTTTCACAGGGTTATTCATTAATTAGGTCTTTAATTATGGATTAATTAGCAGCTGAATTACAATATTCCTTATACTTTCTCAACTCTTGTAGCACTAATATGTTTGCCATCAAGCATGATAGATGTTACATATGCAAGGGGATTTATTACAGATGTATTCCCCTAGCACTTCAGTGAGCTGACTAATTATTCAAAGTGATTCTTCCACTGACAATGAAGCTAATGAAACACTGGACTGATGTCTGTGACATAAATCCATCCTTTTTTTTTCCACTGGGCGTTGCTGAAGAGAGGTCTAATTCTCATAAGATTGAGAGACGGCTGATGTATTTCAAATGGGCATGTATTTTAAGGCTGTTTCTTGTCAAAGGAAAAACAGTAAGCTCGAAAGTGTATTACATATTTTTAAAGGTGGTTGCATCTATGAATGTCACTGTAGTCAGCAGGTGAAAACAATTGTCTTAGGCAGTAGACAACAGAGTTCTGGGAAAGCTAGAGCATGTGTTAAAGATTGATTAAAGAGACCCCTTTTAATGACTGATAGGCAAATAAAATGGCACACAGTGCCACTGAACAAAACATGGAGGTTTTCATATACAATTAGAGTATCTTAATTAAGCATGAAATCTTAGTCAGACTTTTTTTATGCCATCCGGGTTTTTAGCACAATGTTTCATTGACTTACTCTCATTTGTCATAAGGTTAATGGACCTGGACCATTCCCAGGAAGTGAGGCTACTACTGTTACCTTACGTGTACAGGCTCCAGCCTCCAAAGTTATCTATGTGGGTGACAGCATCATTAATGTTATTTTAGACTCACTGTCCTAATTGAGACTAGCCAAAGACCCTCAAAATTTTGTTAATTTCCTTTTGCTCCCAAGGGTCCATTTTCCATGCTTTGATCTAAGAATTGAATGCTATTACCTGTGTCTTCCTCTACTGCAGAAGGAGAGCAAAAACCTATGTCTGACCTACGGCATCAAGCTCTTAGTCCTACTTCCAGTGTCAGCCACAAAATCCTTTTACTCATATAGTGAGTAAAATGCTCATATCCAGTTCCTAAGCAGTCAAATTCTGTGATTTAAGAAGACATGGCAGACAATTTAGATAAGCAAGAGAAGATGCTGCTTTCAGCTACTTCAGCAGCCAAGTTAATTTAGCTCAAATAGTCCAAACCCCACCACAGGGTCCTGAGGTGGCAGCTGTATTTTATCAGCTCTCTTCCCTCACCACAGCTCTGTCTTAGTCTTTCCCACAAAACCTTCCCATGCCTGTGGATAGGAGACACGTGGTGGCATGGACAGATGGATATCCTCATTGGAATAATTCCCCACCTTCACCTTCTGTCTGAGAAAAGCAAAGTGGATGAAACTCTGGTAGGTTCTACCTCTTTGGCTAATAAGCATTATCATCCATCACTGATGCTTGAAATGGTGCTCAGTTAACTACTATTGAGAGGAGGAGAGCTGGTCAGCACCTTTTAGCCTACAGAAAGTAACATGTCAGAGATAGCACAGAAATACTTATGGTAGCAATAACAACAACAATAATGACAATATTTGACTTTAAATGATAGGCTTTGTTCACCAAAGCTTTAGCAAGCTAGATTTCCTATACCAGTTAGAATAGCTGTAAATGGCCTTCAGAAACTGAAGTTCTATAACTCTTTTTAAATTCCAGTCTAAATTTTGACAGACAACAAAGATAAATGACCAACCTCTCCAACCATTTTTTTACTGAAAATCATTCTCACATATGTCCTTGAGTTGTAATAGCATGGATCTATTACAACTGAGTCACAGAGTGAGCCTTGAAAGCTTTCCTAAATTATAAAGTTTGGGTTTGTCACAGGTGTAAATCTACTTAGAGGAGCTACGTACAGGGCTAATCTTACTATCTTTAAGGTTATCCAGCAAACACACCACTTTGGACTAACATTCCACGTTTCAGCTGTTTTTCCCGTATACATTAGCACTTAAAAATCCACAGCACAGTAGCAGCAACAAAGACCTGATAATGACTTCCCACTTTCCCTGCCACTTCCCACCTTGACCTCACACACCTGAAGAAACACAATAGTCAGCAAAACCGTCACTTACCAACTACTAAAGAACACTAGTGTCCAGAGCTCCTGAGTGCGCTCTGCGGTTATTCAATTTGGGACACTGGGGTTGTTTATAGCAGCAGCATAGCTCATGGCCAGCCAGACCTGTTTGAACCTCACAGCGTGACTAGCCTTCCAGATGTACTAATATGCTATATTTATAAAGTGATAACATGATCTGTGGTCTTACAGCAGACACACGGGCAGGATAAAGTGTCTACACTGCGTGACTCAACATAGGACGAGAAACAACAGCACTAGGGCAGCATCTCATTTACACCAAGGAAAGTGTGACAGAGCTAATGTTACTCATGCTTATGTATTTTCCTTGGAAAAGGGCAAGGAGAATAAAAAAAAATTAACATAGTCTGTATTCCTCTGGTATGGACTATCTCTTCCTCCCCACATCCATGCAAGTGTGAGAGATAAATAGACACATATGCACACAGACACTCACTGTGCAGCTGCCATGAGTGATTGATTTACAGCAAATTCAGCTTTTACTTGCTGATGATAGCTCACTTTTTTTATGTCCACTGCTTATCATTTATGTCAGTATTCCTGCTTACTGTCAGTGTTGCCCCATGGTCCAGCAGGGCAGGGCTGTGAGGAGCTGGAGACCATCCCTGCTGCTGCATTGGCAACACTGGGGCAGGAGCTGATGGCCCTGGGGGGCTGACGTGGGGTCATGGGCCGTGGACAGCTGGGGAAGGTTGGGAAGCAGGGTCAAAGTTGGGGCAGAAGACAGGAGAAGGTGCAAGCATGACAGGGAGGCCCTGAGGGCCCTGATGATCCAGCATGAATGGTTGAAATTTTCTGATTATTCCTTTGATGAAATAAGCCCACTCATTCCTAATCAGAAAATCTTTCTTAGTCAAAAAATAACTGATTTACAACTAACCAGAGAAAGAAAGAAAGCACTTTTAGCACAAGGGTTTGGGTCTGATGTTTTCAAAAAATAAAGTTTTTCTTCAGAAACATTTCCAAAAGCTATTTTTTATTTAATTTCCTTTTAAATTCAGCTTTTCAGTTAAAATATTATTTAATTTTCTGATAAAAAAGAACTGGCATTTTTCAACCATCTCTTTTTATTATTCATCACTGCCAGTAATAATAAGCATTAATTACAGCAGCTGGGCTTGGCTGAAACTTCAGATACTAGTTTTACACTGCTATGTTTTCAATGCCCTTGCTGAAATCACATCACATTGGTACCAATGGAAGGGAAAAATCAGGGAAAACCATGAACTGAAGATTTAAACATTCAATTTTGTCTTCAAGCCTGAAGGAGATAACATCAGTATTCACTTTTATCTCTTTCAATGCAACATGTTTCGAGGTATGGTGACATGCCTGAAGGATCTGCATCACAAGTCCTTACTGTTCAGTCATCTTATTCTTCACAAACATCAGTGATAAAAACTATATTGACCACAGCTACCATGTCTGAGTTGCCCAAGATATTTTTGTGTTCTGATGCATCTGCCCACCAACATGCACATTTTTGTCAAATAGCTATTGGGGTTTCCTGTAGCAGTGATGCATATCAGACTTCAGCTGCAAGAGCTGATGAAGCAATGAGGGAGGGAGACAATACTTTGGAGAGAAAGTGCATCCCTAGTGTGATCAAAAGCATGCTCCATATTTCTGTTTTCTTGTATATTGCCTGGGAAAACATGTTCCTATATCTTTGTTCAGGACACAATAACATAAATTAATTCTTAATTAGCAATTATATTAAGAAACATGTGATCTCCATCTCACTTTTTCAGGATCCACCAGTTGCTGTACAGGTGTTGATTTTGGCTAAGGAAGGTAAGAGGTCTTGTGCTCTTTAAATGTTGAAATACTGACATGTGTCTCAGCAACAGACAGCTGACTTTGCAGTTACTTCCCTGGCCCTAGCAAGGAGTCATAAATTAACCATTCCCCAAATTACAGTCATAGCCTATCCATGAGAAGGAGAGACCTGGGACGTGTGCTGGGAAGGGAATGAGAAAGAAAGATCAGCTGGTGAAATAGACATGGCCTAATTAAAAAAAAAAAAGGCTGTCCTATGAAGGAGAAGACACTAATGATGGAAGAACAACTAAGAAAGGGCATGGGAGATTTAGAGGAGGTATAAAAAGTGACTGAAGAGATGGGGGGGGGAGAGAGAGAGAGAGACTGAACATGTAGTATCATTTAGTGGTGGATCTCAGTGTAGTTTACAAAAAAAATATTAAGGAAAAGGAAAATTATAAGTTAATTCAATACCTAAATGAGTCTCCAAAACCAGCTTCATTCAAAGAGTAACTTGCATCTAAGGTTGCACAAATCCAGCCAAAGTATAGTTCATTCTTGGAGCTAACAGGGAAGCTGCTATACCAGCAAATAGCAGGAAAAGCTTGGATAGTATGGATAACACCACAAACAGGGGAGTAGTAGACAGTGAATAGACAGAAGGCTTGTTTGCATCCAGCCAAACGTATTGGCAGGCCTGAACCAATTTAAGGCGTGCTTGGTTCACAGAGGCTAGTTCCCTCAATGGTATTCCCTGCATACTGCATCCCAGTGCAGTAGTGGCATCAAACAGCACTGCATGCCTGCAGCAATGCTCCCCTGGGAAGCGCTCCTCATCCAGCTGATCCAGTAGACTGAGCAGGGTCCATGTACTCATGCAACATTGAAGTCTACTGAATCATCTTCCTGGATGAGGAGCACTGCCTGGGAAGCGGTACTGAAGCAGTCATTTCATTTTCATTTCAACACACAGGTCCATTTTGGCTGCTGGAGCTCATCAGCCGCACCAAACTGGAGCTATCACTAAATGGAGATGGAGCCTGCACTGAAATCACTGGTATCCCAGCCCTGGGAACAACATGCAAAAATGCCCAAGCTGTTGCACTGTGAAACCAGCTGCTCCATGAGACAGCAGCTGTATTGCTTCCAGTGATGAGTTCACCCTGAAAGAAATACAGCCTTGGTCATGAATCAGTGGGCTCATCTAATGCTGCTACTACCCTAAGATAGTAGATCCTCTACCCATGACACTAATGAATCCACAACTCAGATAATCCATATGGGGTAACCGAGAGTGGACTATTAACAAACCAACCAAGGGATATTTCTTTTTTCCACTTCTGCTCTAGCTGAAGCACAGTTCCTCTACTTGAACAATCTCTTCTGGTGTGCCACTTTATAGAAAACTCACAAAGTAAAGGCAACAAAGATACTAACAACACAATCTACTGTATAAATGATTGTTATAGATAATCAATTGAAATCAATATGCTTATTTTTCTGGTCTCTCTTACTTATTCATTTTACTATGGATAATAATATGCAATTCAGTTAAGGTCTGTAGAAGACTTTGGACATTCAGGTGAGTGTCTGGGTAACACAGGTTCATGCCAAGACCTAACATGGGTAGAACTGGGAAGAGCATTTAGTGTAGACAAGGCACCTTCACACTAACACTTCAAACAAAAAAGACTGACAACAGAAGTGCTTCTAGCACAGCTGTCATCAAAAAACCTACTAGAAGAAAACACATGACAATTAAGAGCTATACTAATTCATCATGTGCTGAACAGAACTGTTCAGCAAAACAATGTATTTTTGCTTGTTGCTTTGTTTTCACACTATCCATGTGGCCTTCAGCCTAGACCTGTCAGAGCTGCAGAATAACTGTAATAATAATACTGTGTAATAATACTGCAGAATCCATAAGTCACATTACAAATCACTTCAACAGAGCAGATTCTTATATCTGTGACCTTTCAGCCTTGAGGGGTCAGCCCTTTCTGATACCATCTCAGTATGCACCAAGGGAAAGATCCAATTTATAACTCTTGACAGAGCTACAGCCCAGAGATGGCTGTTCTGAAATGTGCCTGGAGCACTAGTATGATGGGCAAAGTCTCAGGCTATGTTCTCAATTCTGGGCTGTGAGTCACATTATCTTGCTGTCCTAACCTGTGCTATGAAGCTTTTTGTGCCAACTTACCTCTTCTATCACACATGTGCTTCAGCAGGCTTGTCTTATAGCTCAACTTACAGGTTTTGGTGAGGTTGCATAGCTCTGCTGAAAACAAACCCATCCTCTGCTGCTGTTTAGGGACTTCATTAGGGACCCTGTTGACATAGTAGGTAAGTCCTCAAGAGTCACAGCTCCCAGGTGATCTGGGAACAAGCATCTCTCAAAGAACCACAAGATACCCATAGACTTGTCCCTAGTATTTCAAAAATATCTAAAAAAAATAATTTCAGCTCATTGAAGCTGTTTGTCCAGAGGTAAAACGCCCTCCAGTAAATGTGAAAGGACCTTAAAATCATGACAGAAAAAATGTCTATGTGTTCCTAAAGTATTTTTCAGGTAATGTGAGGAAGAAATATAGCACTTAAAATCAAGAGCTGTGCAAGACACCACAGATTTTGCCAGTCTCTTTGTGTAGACAACAAGGTTGTGACTGGTTGAGTTCTTTCCAGGAGGTTGTTAACAACGTTATAAGGGATCCCAAGATGAAACCATGTCAGTACTAATATTAGCATTAGCATTTGATGATCAGCCCTCCATGTGAGAGATGCACAAAGAAGTAAGTGGAAGCACAGCTTTACTCAACCTCGGGCTCCTTTTAGAGCTACTTACACTTGTACCTGATTTGAACTGGATCACCTTATTTAAGAAGCAGTTTCTGAGCAAAATAATGGGCATGTTATCTATTGATTTCTCTCTTATTACATTTAATTGTGCAACAAATTAAAGGCACAGTAGCCCACCGGTGTGAATGAACAGAAATAAGATGTACATTACATTTGATTGACCAGCAATTGCTGAGAACAGGAGGCTTTTTGGTAGGAGCCAGGCTCAGCAGACAGCATTATTAGATGTGTCATTAAAGGGAGAGAGCCATAGCTATCTGTCCACTCTGACCGAGTCAGTGAAGCAGCACAAGCTTTATCCATGGGTGCATATCTTCATCAAGGTGTAATAGGGCACTATCAAGGGATACAAACTCATTGTTTCCCAGGGACAGTTAAACCTGGAAGAAGAAGGGGAAACACAGGAAAACTCAGTTCCCTTTATGGTCAGTCACCTTTGTCCACCCCAGAGCACAGGAGCAAACAGACCACTGGGTTATCAAGTGCAACACCCTGCCGCGGCAGCTTATTCAGGTAGTATGTCTGAGAGGACAAGGTGACTTGCTGGCCCTGTGAAAAACACATCGCATCATAGATCCCCACAGATTTATGGCTCATGGCCGGTTGCACTCTGCTGTGGTACACTAAAGAAAATCAAAGGGATAGTCCTACTCTAACCTAGCTATGAAGCAGCACGCACACTGTTGTCACCTGCCTCCTGCAGACCTGCTGCTGCACAAAACCACAGCAGAAGAGTATGTTTTTAAGAATGAAACAAATGGTGCCACCTACTGCCCAAATGACAGGGACACCTGGGTCTTCGCATCTACAACATTGAACCCCAAGGTTTTTCTGTCTCCAACAATACTGCTACAGAGAGATGAATACAAATATCTGCTTTCTCCTTTATTTCTGTGTATCACATGGAGCCTCAGAGATAAATCTGCTTTGGCAGGCTATTTTGCAAAATACCTACAAGAATATGTTACTATAACATGTAATGCTCTGGTGTGACTGCTTTGTCTCAGTAGTCCCACTGTAGTGCCATATACAATATGCAGTACACAGGGGTCTATGTCTCTATTACTAGCCGACAGGCAGCAATTTTCCTGGAGGAACAGCATGTACGAGTACCAGTTACAGATAGAAAAGAGAGAGAGAGAAGCTGTCTCTGTCTTCTAACCCAGAAACGTGTTTTTATTTTTAATTCCTGACCTGCTGCTAGTAAGCTAAAAAGTTCTTCAGCAAGCAACCTTTGATATTTAACCTTTTTTTGTAGCCAACATGCCTTGTAAGCATTCCTTAAATACCTCATGCTTGGAATTAATAGGCACAAAGGCAAATAAGAAAATAGAACTGGCCTTTGCAGATCCCTGAATCCAAGGGCAATGAACATGAACTTGATTAAATAAAGGAACAGAGACACTAAAGAATTAAAAAAAAAAAAACAAAAACAAAAAAAAAAACAGACAAAAGATCATTGTAGCTTCTTCATGAGAACTCATGAGGCTGTCACATGGGTCAGGTCAGCAAGTGAGGAAAAATTGTGACATCAGAAAACAAATTTGCCCCAGAGTGCCAGGTGCCCACTCCTGTCTATAGAGGGGAAAAAGTGTAATCTGACTTCATACTGCCATTCTAACCCATGGTTAATCAAAGGAAGCTGAACTGAAGGTTCACAGTGAACTTTGGGATTCTGACTGACTTATAACCAAGGATTGCCCACCAGGGTAGAAAACACCCTTACACTGCCCATTGCCTGCTTCCCACTAACTGTGCTGATGCAAGAGCAGACCATGAAGGTTCTCTGAAGCATGTCTGCAGACGACATTTTGAGGTTAGGTGGCACCAGTTTCAATTTACCTAAAAACATCAGGTAGTTTTAATATTTTCCTGACTCAGGAGCTACCTCTTGGACTACATATGAGCCAGAAGAAAGAGTTAATTACAATAAAGGTGTAACCCAGATGGCTTAAATAGAAAATTTGCCTTGACAGTTTCCAAAACTTTTTTCTTGCTCATGTGCAGTCAACCACCTCTTCTGCCCCTACCTGCACAATATTTTTGAGCTTTTGCTGAATTCTTATCATAACTTTATAAGGTAAGATAGAGCCATAGGGAAAAGAAGTTTTAATCCATACCTACAAACTGTGAGCAGAAGAAGTGGGAATCTGGACAAGATCTTCTCCAACAGAAGCAACTTTCAGATAAGCATAGCAAAAAAATTGCTGAGAGACTTCTTAACTCCGTGTCATGCTACAGGTTATGGATTAAATATAGATCACACTGGCATGACCTAATAAATATGACAACAACAGTTCAGGTGAACTTCCTGTTCTTGCAGCCCAGATGAGAGGGCCACCAGACAAGGATAATTTCTAGTTTCAAAGTGACACATAAGAAGCTAACTCAAACTAGGGCAATAAAGCTCAAACTAGGGTAGTAATGAAGAGTGTGTGGTCACTGTAGCTCTTGTGCCATCAGAGTTAAGCTAATTTTGTAGTGCTTCTCTCCTTGCTTTATTTTGTGCTCTATACTGCAGACAAAGCTGAAGGAAATTACACTGAATGAAAGTTCAGCCTCAAAAGATGCCATTTTAACACTGCAGTTGTAAAGACTTCAAGAAGAGCCCTGAAGAGAAGAGAAATAACTTAATTGTGCCAGTCTGATGGGTTGTTAATGGTTTTCATTCATATAGAGTACTGGGTTTTAACTCAAAAGGAGGGAAATACAAAGACCAAGAATAAGAATGGGGTCTTGGAGGTAGATAAGGAGGAGTTTTAATTTTATGAACATTCTTGGCGCACATTAATATTGATAAGCTAATTCACCCAGAAACAGTCAGGCATCTCCTCAGCAGATGACTCATGGGGCTAGTTAATAGAAGGTAGATGCCACTGAATCAAATATTTAGCAGGAATGGAGTATAGTCTCTGGCAAAAGAGACTTTATTCTGCAAGGACAGAGTGGCCAACTTTGCTGACCCCGCAGCCTATAAATCTTCACATGGCCAAAAGCCAGAATATATATATATATATATACCCATGCCATGGAGAGCTGAGGGCCTGGGGAGCTCTGGGAATAGTACACGGGGTGGAGGTGACACCAGTTTCAGGAGTCCCACCACTCAGTTGTAGAAGAGCCAGGACTGGGTTTTGCAGGTGCTTTGGTTTGAGAATGACTACTGAGACTGATCCTAGCAGCCCTTTCTGGGTCCCCCTGTCCAGTCAGATACATTAATTATCTCTGTGCCCACACAGACCCACCACCAGTTGTGTGCCATAGTCTCCAGATGGAAGGCACACTTGAAGATCTTGCTAGCCATGCAGATGAAAAGCTCCACACCAGCCAATTCTGTACTAGCAGCTCATTAACAACAGCACTATCTATTACCAGTACAGCTTTAAGTAGTTGAGCTTTGTATTGTCGACAACAGCAAATATTAAAGGTGCTACCACCATTAAATATATATTACCTTTCAGTCTGTCAAGCAAACATTACAAGAGGGGGCAGTGGCAATTACAGAAGGTAATTACAGGTGGAGACAAAGCAGTTTATCACAGCAGATGATGAATTGCAAGAAAGGATGAAGGACCCTTGTTCTGTCTGGGCAATTCATACAGATTAAACAATAACTTTAAAATAATTAACCTAGTAGAATGTAATGATTTTTAAAAACAGTTCAAATGATGTTTAATTTGCTTAGATGAACTATCCCATTAAGACCCAAATTCATCATTTTGATTTGGAAAGGAAGTTTTAATAAGCCCAACCTTTAGCACAGCTTTAATAACTGTATTACAGATTTAGAGATGAATGTCTGAGGTGGAAAAGATCCTAATACAATGATCTCATAAGCAGAGCTGGTAATAATTTCTCAGAAAGTTTAAAATCAGAGAGATTGGTAATAATTTTAATGGAAATATTCTGATATGTTTTTCACTATTCCCAACAACATACAAATGTACATTTATACTAGAACTGTAAGACATTATCATCTGTAGCAAAAAAATTACAGGCTTCTAAGATGGATATTCAAAAAAGCATGTGAAGTGCTTAGGTACTACAATGGAAATAACAATATACAACAAAAAAAAGAGACATTATTCAAGTAGCGTTGTATAGATAGTCACTGTGCTGAAAACATCTTTTAAAAAGGTCCTTTCAGCTTGAGGGTCTTTTGAATTTGGTCCCCTACTACTGCAGGCACCAACCAGCCAGTGTTGTTCACCAGCTGATCAAACTTCACCAATGCTATTGAAAAAGAAACTCCCACAGCTCATTTGTTTGGAGGTGAGGAGCCCTCTTCTTGTGTCCTACCCATAATTACTCAAAGCGAGTTTGTGCTGGGACAGATTGCTGGGTTGTGCAGAGGCTTGCACTGCACTGACCTACAACAGCACAGGAGCTGAATAAAGGATACCTCTATCAGATTCCTTGACTCTGCAATAATTACCAAACAACAGAGGATGCCAGGACTAAAAGAACTAGGAAAAATACATACAGTGTCAAAACCAGAGCAATTAAAATCTATGTTTGCTGTACATGAGAAGAAAAAAGGATCTAAGCAGCACTTTACTCTGTATCCACAAGCAGTGGGTGCCAAAAAGAAAGGGGGAGAGTAGGTTGTTTTCTGATCATCATTGATTCTCAGGTAGTTTGTGTTTTAAATAGTTTTTCATTAGCTCTGATAAATCTAACTGAAGACTGAGTTTCAGAAGTTTGAGATCTGCGTCACAAGAAAGTAATGAAGGAGCACGGAAAATAAATGATTTTTTAAAAAGTGAAAAGACACTTGGTGACTGATTTAAGTTTGGAGAGCCTGTTTTTTCACTAGTGGAGGGTTATATGAGTCCCCTTATAGGAGGCAGAAGAAAAAGAAGCTAGGATAAAACCTGTCAGAAAAAGAAGAAAACCTATCAGACCCACTTCAGTCATCATACCTTTTTTCTCTGCCTTGGACATGTACCTCTGCCCTTCTCTTCTGTCAGCACTGGTACTTGCATTGTTCCAGAGACAGCAAGTTTGGGGAGCTAAAGCATGTGGGGGAAAAATCCATCTCTTTCTGCAGTGTTAGTTTCTGTCTGGTTAACTCCCCACCTGGCAAACCTCAGTCTCAGGTAAGCACCAGCAGCAGCAAAAGGGAGATGTCCCACACAAGCACAGTTCTAGGTAAGCAGGACCATGGCAAAGCCAACTTAGCTCAAGTCTTGGGGAATTAAAGTCTCAGCACAGTCTAGGACAAACAACCACAACTCGTTTGGGCTGCTGACAAGAGAGCTAATGACCTTACTGCTACTGAGCAGATTTTAGAAGAGACTTAAGGGTCTTCAGAAAAGCCCCAGGGACCTCAAAGACCTTTCTGGCCTCTGTCAAGAGATTGTGTACAGGTACTTGAAATTTTATATTTTTAATATTGACTGTTAACTATACATATTGATGTTTGGCTCAAGTGTGGACAATGGTATCATGAAGAAGTTCCAGTAAAGACCAGTAAGAACAACCTGCTGTGCTGTGCTTAACCTCTACAATGACCATGAGCTAAACGCCAGGCAATGAAATCATAAAACTTTGCTTTGCTCTAAGCTCTAATGGATACATTTCTAACCGATGTATCCATAGCATCTCTTAGGAACCACTCTTTCCCTGGTTGTGCCTGGTCCATATGGACAGTAATTTGCTGGTATAAGATTTTGGGAGCCAAATTCAGAGTTTTCCCTATGTCTTCAGTGATCTGTTCTGGAAGAGAACAATGTATGGCATAGCAGTTTCTGCATGCAGACCTGAGGTCTGAGCAGCATATACAGGTGTCTGCAGGCTGGTTTAAGGCATGATTTCATAAGATGGAGGGAACTGACCTGAAGCTCAATTTCATTGAAAGGGAGAGGTCTTGATGTCCCTCTTTAAGTTCTAATTCCTTCCCTTCTCCCAGCTGCATACTCCCACCATTTACCTTGTGCCAGCTCTGGTAATCATCAGTTCCTCTCTGTGAGCTTCTTATTAACTCAGAAGAAAACTGTTCCAGCAAAATATATTGGTAGCTTTCTGAGAGACGAAGGAGTTTAGGAATGGGTTTCTGGATCTAACATGTACCAGCTCAACTGGGCTGCTCATCTGGGAGTGGGCACAAAAAAAATACAGAGGCAGAGAAATATTTCCCCCATCAGTGGCAGCAATTTTTTATATTCAGTTCAGCAGGATGTGAAACTAGTTTTAAATAAAAAGGGGGCAGGGGTAGGAGGTGAAAAAGAATGTCGTAGCACTATTAGTTTTGTCTTAAGTCGTAAATGCTTGGTACATTCTTGGAAGAGATTGCATTCACTTTCTCCTGTTACTTCACCATCTAACTCAGCATCATTTAACACTCCGTGTCCAAATCATCCCTTAGGATTTAAATGTATTTACAGTTACACAAGGGGAAAACTCACAGTATGTTTACTGACACAGGTTATTTTGCCTGGATTTATATCCTGGCAATTGCAAATACAACTGTGGCTAAGAGAAGACACAGATTTGCAGGATCTCTAAGTTACTACATGTTTGATACATTCATGGCACCCTGTCTAAATGGTTTCCTGAAGAATACTGAAAACGTAGAGGAAAACATAGCTTATTACATTCCAGTTTACATAGGAGGCAGCTTAATTTATGTAGTTCCATTGACTGCAGCACATACCCATTTTTTAATATCTACTAGGATAATGTAAAATGGTACTATAACCATATAAAAAAATGCTGTTGTCCTGCTGGCCAGTCCTTGTCCCAGTGTAGTCACTGGGAGGTCTTAATAAATTGTGGATTATCATCATATTGCAGATGAGAAAGGCTGTGGTGTTTCTGACCCAGTTTTTAGGATCCAACATTTTGTATTTACATATTTAGCCAACTCTGTCCCCAAGGTGAATTTCAGTGGGATTGCTGAGCTAGTGGTAAGCTGACAGAGCTTGCTGACAGCAACAGAAGCCATGCTTCCCACTCCTTCCTTTAACAAATGCCCTTCCTACCTCCCCTGCTTTTGACCAAGAAACACCCAATCTGATATCAGTTGAGCCAATTCAAGTCACAGGCCAAACAAAGAAAAAGACACTTTTTCTTGTTGAATGTGTTTTCTGTCTGAAGGGATGGGAGGCAGTAATCAGCCAGTGACTAGAAGCACTTCACTAGACAAGACCAGCTTATATATTCCCTATTAAACACCATGACCTGCCCTGCCTAATCTAGAAAGAACTGCATCACATCAATAGCAAGGAATACAAAGGGAAGAAAAAAACCTCTGCCTTCACTCACACACCAGGGACCTTCTGTATTTTCACTGCAATATGAACAATGTCATAACTAACATGTTGGCTTCACTGCTGAAGCACAGCCTCTTCCACTTCCGGAACAACAGTAAAATGGTGCGAACTGCATGCAAGATAGTATGAATATGCCCACTCCAAAACTGACTTAGCTGTTTGAAATCATGGTTCAACACGGGAAAATTGGGTGCATTCACATGTAAACCTGTCTGAAGGGTTATAACCTGCAAGCCCACATAAACTGGTTCTTATGTATATACATATCCAAATAAAAAAAAAAGAACATTAATCCCTTTTTAATCAAACTTGGAAAGGTTCACACAGCTGGAAAACTCAGGACATTTGTGTGGAAGAGCTGATAACTGCTATCACTGCCTCCTCATTGACTCTTCATTGGCAGCTTCACACTTCTTGCAGTTCTGCAAGCACCAATTTAAAATGGCCTGTAACACTGCCAGCTCAATTTAACACCAGATGCTGAAGCTAGTAAAAGAAGGTAAGGAAAAAACTATGCAAGTGCTACAAGGGACTCTATGTCTTGAAGATATTTCTCAGTACATCCTGGAAGAGACATTGCTGCTCCCTTCCTGTAGATTTCTCTTTTTGCTTTATATGAAAACCAAGGAAATGCATAAGCATCCCAGGAATGTTGGCATCCCAGAGTAACATTTTAGTAATCACCTATTTATATTTGGCCTTTAAAGTTCCATTTCCCCAAGTTACCTAGCAAGTCATTTTGCATTTTGCTCACATAGCTTTGCACATGAAAAAAAAGAGATGCTTGTTTTTCCAAAGACTGCAGTACAGTCATTCTGTTGTGTGCTCAGGAAACTGCATGAATTCTGTGAGATCCATCCCAAATAGCTGCAGATGACAGCGTACACAAAACACCAACAGTGGTTACCCAAGGGGTTACCGCTAATTTCAACGGTAGTGGAACTGGCCGAGTATTAGCCCCCATATGAAATGACATTAGTATTTTCTTAATGGAGGTATGGCTTCTAGCCCTTTATTCTCTGTTGCCTTGACCTTGTGTTGTGCCCTTGTGTTGCAAAATGAGTGCATAAATCCATATTGTCATATCATTTCTCCCAAAGGGCTGGGCCCTTTGACATGGCAATTTGTGTATAATTTACAGTGCCCACAAAGCTTCTATGACTTGTGTTAGACTTAAAGAGCCTTGGCCACACACCTGACATTCACCTGATGATTTGTTCAAATTTAAATTTTACAGGTGCAAATTTCCTTGAGGCACACACACATCTGCATACAAGACAAGGTTCCCATACAAGGCTTTCTGTTCTGTATTGGCTTGGCAGATTCTTAACCCTACCTAGAGATACTGTGATTTTATGAGGCTTTGACAGGACTAAAGACTTGCCTGTTTGCAGTAGCTTGCAGTTCCATGCCCAAGTAATGGCCAGAGCCCCTGTTTGGAAAGGAAGGGATTGGATCAACTTTCAAAATTGTCTGCTACTGCATAAATCAATCCTCTTTAGATATCCTAGACTTAATGTAATTAGGATTTTTTTAAAAGATGAGAAATCATTCAACTCATTGCAGTGTTTCAGTTTTTAATTAGATATTTCCTTGAATGTGTTAGAGGTGGGTTTTTTTCATTCACAGAAAGCTTTCTGCACTCCCTGCTGGCTTTCCAAAATGTTTCTGGGGCAATTATGCCTGCATGGGTATAAATAAATATCCATTCCACGTATATCAATGAAATCGCATCTGCCTCTGACACCTGCTGCACAATGTCTGTAGTACTGGGGCATTATGTCCCAGAAAAAGGCATAGGCAGCCTGTATCTGCTGTGACATACGTTCACTCAGGTAAGCCGTAGTGGAGATATCCATACTGGGAGTGGGGGGTAGACAGGTGATAATTGCCTTTCAATTGCTTATTGACTGACTTGCTAGGCAGGAAAACAGAAGTAGCAGCTTTTAAGTCTTACAGGACACAACTTGGAAAGCCTCTTCAAGTTCTCACAGTGATTTGTTCTTGAAACAGATGATGGTAAACAATGGCTACAGAGACTTGAGGACAGAATACGTTGTTATTTCTTCCTTGGTTTTGAAAGGCTACAGCAGGATAATGAATAAGAGCCTCCCTACTAGGCTAGAAATGTCAAGATCCTCTTTACAGGTCTGTCAGTGTCCTTGACTGATTTTTATACTAACTAAAGGGAAAAGATTTCTCTGTTTTTCCAGTGGGTTGAATTTAGTTAACATGAACTTTTGCTAACTGATTTTTTTTTTATATCATCTATATACCTGCTTTGAGGGATTCCTCCACCTTTCCCACCTATGCTGCAACTTTGATTTGTCCTTCATGCCTCTGCTGAGCCCCCTTTTGTATCTTAGATTCATCTGGGTTCTGCTTCTGTTTTCTGACAGTGAAGCTGGGACTGGTAACTGGTAAGAGCCTTTTCACTCTCAGTATGCTAAGGAAGATTAAAAAAATTTCCCTTTTTTTTCTTATAATATATTTTCACTTCTTAAAATTAAGAGCACAACAGAAGATGTCCACAGAATTGGACAGAGACAGTTGCTTTAGGACACAACCACACCTGAGATATTTTGCATTCCCCCTAGAGTCTATTAACAGAACAAATATATTTTCAAAGGTATATCCTCAGCTATCTGTCCTTGGCCTCACAGACAGTAAGTTTCTGTGCTGTGCTATAATTAAGAAATATGCACTGGAGCAATCTTTCTGCCATAGGAATTGTGGCAACATGGCTGAATAATTCATACTAACTACCTTAGTGACTTTTGCCTCTCCCTCTTCTCTCCTAATTGTCTGTGCGCAGATTTCATTCCTCTTCAACTAGTTATTGAACAAGCTCTCCATCTGTATTTAATTTCCACACTTTCATTTAACCACCATGCTTGCTTTGCATGTTTCTAGTCCTAAATTTAGATGAGCTGCTCTTATTTAAAATCATTGTAACATAAATGCTCAGGATTTATGGGATCATTCTTGTAGGAAAGTATTTCTGCTGCTAGTAAGTTTTCTCACTTTAGAAAACTTACAATAAAGGAGGACCACCAGTTCTGACAATTCAAATGTGTAACTTTGCTATGTGTTCACCAACCTCTACCAGAAGGTGTTAAAAGTCTTTCACGCTGGAAGCCAGGAAGAGCTTGCTGTTTCAAAGAACCTATTTTCCGATCACTTGAAGCAAATATTTTTTAGAAAGGAGAAGTCATGTGGGAAATTAACTATACATGCTGTGCTTTGAAAATAACCTTTTCTGTATTAGAAGAGACTTGGCCTTGATAGGTAAAGGCCAGTAATGGGGGAGGGAACCAACTTATTTCATTATCATTTTTTAAAACTTTGGCAATATCCCAAATTTATTGTCTCAAAATAATTTTTTTTAGGTGCATTCTTACTTGAGAAAAGACTCACAAGTTTTCTCTGTATCCTTGCCAAAGTGATGCTGGCAATAAATTAATACAGCTCCCCAACCACTGCAGACTGGGATGATTTTTTACTAAAAATGGTTTTACAGAGCCATTTCCTCCTTTCACCCTGACTTCAATCTGTGTTAGGCAATAACATAAGGAAAATATAGTACTGAAGGACAATCCTGTTTCTCAGCTTCTGCTGCAAGAATATCAAGCAATTACAGAGCCATGAAAAACAGGGGAGGCAAGACATCAAGAGGTCATCTTATCATCTTGCCCTGTGGTCCAGGACAGGATGAAGAATACCCCAAAGCAATATAGTCCTTGTACAGCAGACATTTCCAATATTTCTTTGTTTTAAAATATCTTTTTTTTTCCCTAGTTCATTGTATTTCAATACAGTTGAAGGAACGTCATTATTTATAACTCTCAGATGATGGCAGAAGTAAAAACACATGCATATGTGATGGTACGATTTAGGAGTGTAATACTGCTTCTAACATAATTTCACAGGCAAATTGTTAAATTTGTAAAACTTCGCTGCAAAAATGAAAAACTTGTATCTTTGGCCATTTTTTCTGAATGTCCCAAACACTTCTGTGGCTGATACCATGACTGATGAACAAAAAACATAAAGGAGATTTTTAAAAGCAGTCTATATTTTACTGGTTTAACAACAAGCTCATTTTAAAAGCACTGTATTTTTCTGTGCTTAACAGAGACTGTGACACTGTTATCCAGGGTAAAAAGGAACTCTGCTCCATACAAGTGTGTTTGTAGGACTCTGCATAGCATAGCACATAGCTCAAGATGACTGTGGTAAGTAAATTAGCTTCACAGGCTGAGACAGCAGATATATAGTATGCATTTTCTCACTAAGCAGGATTCTAAACTGTTAGGTTGCAGAAGGCAGTTGACATCAACATTACAACTAGGACATCAAACATGCCAAAAAGCATCTCAGAGAAACCTGATACCACAAGAAAACTCTCTAGTTAGGTGAGGGGAAAAAATGCTAAATCAAAGGTCTGTGTTAATAAACCAACGAAAAAGGGAAAATCAAGGTTTATAAAAAGATGGTTTTAGTAAGCTACCTAGAATTCCAAGAATATGACTTTTCACTACTAGGTAAAGAACAAACTACTGCTCTAGCGTTTCTAGCTTCCACTATCTTCTCTATTCTGAATGCAACTGTTAGCAGCTATTCACAGCTCCTTTCAAATTTCCTGTGCTCCTGAGTGCCCGCCAGAAATGCATTCCAATGGGTCAAAAAGGTTTTTTGAATAGAAGGAGAAAATGTGCATGTTCACTGCTGAAAAAATTCCTTCTTTTGATTTACGCTTGCAGAGGAAAGTAAGGATGAAGAGGAGATTCTCACAATACTTTCCGAGAGTGTTACCAGCAGAAAACATCTGTGTTTTTTCACACTGCTTGTACTCTGCCTTACAGTATGGAAGCAGACTAGAACATTTCCACTTGTCTTTGGGTTAGAAGTGAGATTTCAGAGTTGGGTTTTGTTCTAACAAACAGAAACGTTTTGTAGAACCTAATAAGCATTATCAGCTTCTCCCAGCTGTTTTACCAGTCCTGAGAAATGGAAAGAGATATTTCCTCTAAAGTTGTGGCTTTCTGTACCTGCAGGGATCTGCTTCTACCACTGGAAAATGTAACAGAGAAATCAAGCCAACTGTCAGTAGACCTCAAGTTACTATTCAAGGATCTTCACACTCTTGTTCTACGGGGAAAAAAAAGGCCGGAGGGGGGGGGCAGTATTTACAAATAGAGATTTTGACACAGGATGTCATTTTCCACAAATGTATAAAGAAGATATTTTTCCCTTAAAATCTGTAGGTGTTTCATGGACTTCTAGACAAGTCTATTAGTTGTCTCTAATTCTGCAAATTATCTTCCTTGAAAGGAATGGAATTTTTTAAGTAGTGTTTTTTTCTCCCAAGTACTGCAAGGTAAAAGAGAACATATTTTCTTTAGGAAATACTCTAGGGATATAATATATTATTTTCAGTGACTGATATGAAAGTTAAAATGGTGAATTAAATAACACAGTACCCACTTAAGTAGTTCAAACTACTTACTAAACCTTTTTTCCTAGGCAACTAGGTGACTTTTCTTATGCTTGTTCTTCAGATAACTGAGGTGACTATTTCTCACACCTTGGAAGATTTTCTTTCTCTAGCTCATCAAGAAGTTTAATTTGAATAACACTTAGCCTTACCTTAGACTTTTCTGTGTATACATGTATCCCATGGTCAGAAACATTCCTGCCATGCATGTGCCAATGCAATGGAAGAATTACAAATCTAATTGTGTTATAACCTGTTATTTTAGCTACCTCCATTTCTGTACTTAAATCATGGCAAAACAAGCAAAGCCCATAATAGTTTCCCAGCACCTCCCCTAAATAGTTTACCTTTTGCCAGAAACTTACACTTTCAATTAAAAAAAAGGTTAGCATCTTTAGAGTCTTATGTTTCCCCTCTTACTCCTTGAATGGTTTACAGTTTACAAACTTCATATTTGTTTACAGTTGATACCTACTTTGTGCTTGAAGAATATCTTCTCTATAAAAGCATTTTTACAGCATAACACTTGCTGGAGTTTTTGCTGAGCTGCAGACTTTTAAACATGATTGATTTTGATCTCAGTGTGGCCATTTCCTGATTTGCATAGTCCAGTGAATCAGACTTTTCCAGGCAGTGTACACAGGCAGTCTCTTCTAAGAACGGCTGTAATGGGCAATAGCTTGTGTTCACAACTGCTAATAGGCTGTGGTTTTCCATGAAAAACAAATTCCCTCCTGCTGTAGGGCTGTGGGATGGCCAGTCTTTGTTTCAATCAAAGCAATAGCAAAATATAGCTACAAAGACCTATTGTAGAAGTTGTCTGATCCCCAGCTTCCAGTAAGGTCCTAAACCACTGTTTGAAGGGATTCCCTGCAAACTAGCAACTACAGATTTCACATATATGTTTTAGAATAACATCTCCCTGGCCTACAAGCAACATGAAGATCTCACGACCTAGGTCCAATATAAAGGGAGGGAGAAACAGATCATATTATTGGGAAGATCACAACTTATATCAGGCAAAACAAACAAATTAGAGACAAATTAAAATTCATCATTGTTTTAAAGCTGTAAAACTGAGATCCAGAGACAGTAGCTGTGGAACAAAGGGGACTTTTGGAGAAAGAAGCACTAGATTTTCTGAGGCCCAGAACAGTGCCTCTGCCCTAGAGCAGTGGCTGCCAAATTAGGAGCCTAATGGAAATTTAATTGCTGAATCAGTGGCTTACAGTTAATGCCATCAGTGAAAGTTTAGAAAGTACAGATTTCAGGTCTTTGTAATCCAGAAAAACTAGTTTTATCGCAAACACAGTGCTCCCAAGAGCTACAGTTAGTCTTTGAGGAGGTGTCACTGGGGAGAAATGCATAACATCTTCTAATCATTTTGTATTATCTAGGCATTAGCCTCATTCAGAATCTAGCTAGTACATTACTGTCTTTACAGGATTACCTCATATCAGCTGGCCAGACTCACTCGTGGGACAATATGACCCTTATTTCTGGTGCTTTCATCAAAAAAAGTACCAAAATTTTAACCTGCTTTTGAGTTTCTTGACTTTTCTCTCTCTCTGAGTTTCCTTTCTAGTTTCTAATCTCATTACTGCTGTAGATACCATCTAAATAGGTTAATAGACTGCTGCTGTGGAGCAGTGAAAATCTGTCTAGGCAATCAGTCTTCTGTTTAAAGCAGTCAAGTGAAGCTTTAAATTAAATATTGGGCCTGAATCAAAATGTTAGGTCAAAGCACCTTAATCCCATGGGACAGACTGGGTATAGGGTCATGCTTTGTGGCCCTTTTCCAAGCTGTTCAGTTATCTCACCCTGCACGAACTCAACAATGGGTGTTTGTCACTTGCTGTTCAAGTGTTTCTAACAGAAAAACAAGTATTCAAGCAGAGGTATATTAAACAGAAATGACCACCACTAATTAATTAATAGCAGACCTAATCTTTTCAGCAGGTGAACTGAAAAGTTCAACAACCTGTCTATACATCACATGAATAACTAGGTCCAGATTCTCTTTGGTGATTAGGCATTGGTCTCCTTTTAGTTCAGTAGGAAAAGCAGGACATGTGAATGTCTTTGGGTGACCCAACAAATTATGTCAAAGATTACAGTAGGCCAAAAACCATGAAATAAAAAGGTGCTTTGCATCCCCTCTGGTTAGTAGATAAACCTTTTGTGCAGTGGACTCCCATGAAAAAGGAGCGGACACACTGACACAAAGGCATTCAAATACCAGTGTAGGTTCAGACTCACCTTCCAGATGTTGAATGGTAGCAGGTGGAAGAGGAAACCAGCAGCACTATTACCCAGGCAGCCTTGCATGGAATACTTAGGGATGTGAGACCCTTGACTGAAATGACCCAGTTATTAACAGCATCCCTAATTTAAACTGAAACAAAGCAGTTTCCAGGGACAGGCTGTTGGTAAGTCTTCCTTTCAGCAATTCCTTCCAGGATACATAGCTGCAGCAGGAGGTTCTGTATATGATACACCTCATAAACGTCTTCATTAGGTTGTGATAAACTAGAAGAAACTTTGAAGGAATCCCAAATAATACCTTACACCAAATCTAACCTTTGTGAGTCCCAAACCTGAACAGGACAAAAATGGCTTAAAGCCAAATCTGAGCCAAAGCCCACCTCTTCTCTTTGTGCTTCTCCAAAAAGTATCACAGAGACACATAATACCACCAAACACCTAGAAGCAGCAAGAATAAAACACCACCATCACCACTATAAGTATGAATAAGTGACTGCAAGGACATCCAACAGTAGCACAATGCTGACCTTAAAGGGATTTTGGTAGTACAGGTCCAGGGGAAGAAGCTCAGACACTTCTCATTCTGACCTATGTGTTTTGCTCGCTGTACAAAATTACCTTCAGCAGTATCTATCAACATTTCCACTGCAACGCTGACCACACCATGGATTCTGTATTGCTTTATCTCTCTACTGAAAATACAAGTATGTATTTTGCTGACCCTCAAGGGGGAAAAAAAGGAGTATTTTGCTGGTGTGATTATACCTCCAGTAGATTTTTCTCTTTTTCACATTTCTAAGAAAAGTCTCTGTACCAGCAGAACTTTTACACAGAGAGAAAGAGAGAAAGAAAGAAAGAGAGGAAAACAACTTTACAGTGATTTTACTGGGTTTGGTGTGCTCACTTGGGTTTTGGGGATGAGGTTTTTTGCTAGCAAAAGTCAGGAACAGCATCTTTAATACTGAATCTATGCCTGCCTTTTTGTTGTTCTTGTTCACTTTTTTCAGTCCCATTTCAAGATGGATCTATATCCTCTTGACAAAGCCAGAAGTAATATGTGTACCTCAAGGAGGGATCCGGAGAAATTCTGATCCTCTTTAGTGTCTTGTGAGTATATGCTCTAGTTTGGAGGGGAAATGCCTGCTGTGCACAGCAGGAGCTGGTGCCAGGCTGCAAGCTTACAGGATAGTTTGTGACAAGGTCTTTTTTCCCATATGTTTAAACTTAACCCCCTCCCTGCAAAACCTTGGCAACTGGCTTCATCATTTTCAGTTTTTCATTGTAACTGAATGACAAGCTGATGTAATAATCTGTTGTCTGAGTGGGGTTAGTTTTCCTTCTTTCTAATAGGCAGTTACAATTTTTTTGGTTAATGAATGGCACCTTTTTCCAAATTCACCCTGCAGACAATATCATCCATCTTATGAGTTGATTGCCTCTTTGAAGAGACTGAGTGATCATCTTGAACTGCTGCTGCTGGTGTAAAGACTTAACATAAATTGTTTGCTTGACCTTTTTAAGACTGAAAGTCTTATTTTTTTTAAGATCATAGCAATATATTTATTTTGTAAGTAGGGAGAAGGCTTTCCCTCCCATTCACCCTTTGCTCCAGAATGAGAAAAAAGGTATATATGCTGAAGTTTTGTAAGTTATATCACTCTAAATACTTCATTATGGATTGGTTCAGGCTTTCCAAAGAAGCAATCCTTCTCGTAAGAGTCATTATCATTTATCCTTCAGGATTGAAAGAGGTGCCATATTAACTACCTAGCTAATATTTATGTGTCACCTAGTCGGTATGCTAAAGCAGTACAAATGACTTAAAGTAGATCAAATTACAGCAGTAAAAAAAGGTTTATAATTATTTCTGAGCAATTCTGTAGTATGAAGTATCTTTACTGTAATATAAGTGCGCATTCACATAAGGATTTATATCAGGAAATCACACCCCTCACCAAAGTGATTGTAACAAGAAAACACTTAAAAGTTTAGGCCAGTTAAAATTCCCTTGCTGAGATATCTCATGTATTTCTTCTCAGTAGAAAGGTTTCCTTGAGGACTGCACGCTTCTCTTGGGAAGTTATGTGTAATGGAATTAGAATTCACCAGGCATGTAGCATTCCCATGCAGTAGCATCCTAAGTGTGGAGATGCGAAACTCCTCTCACTGAGGCTCATGTAAGGTCCATTGCTCTTTTGCCTGAGATCTTTCACACACCTTAGATTTCGGGGAAAGGGGAAGGTAGATGTACCTATTCTGTGCTTCAGCTGCAAAACTTACACAGAATTAAAGAACAAGTCAAACTGGCTTATATCTTATGCTACTTTACTAGCCCCAGACTGGGTGCCAAATTTCAATACAGAAAGAACTCTTCAACTTGCCAGGAGTATCTCAGCTGCTCTTAGACTGGGCAAAATGTTATGTGAAACCATATTAGTAATCTTATTGTTCATCCACATTTTATTTTGTTCTGGTCGTAACAAAGTTTAAAAGTTTGAATGGGGAGAGGCTGAGGGCCAAAGTCCCCACTCCAAAAAATGAGAGATTAACCAGTACTTGTACTGGTACTTTTATGTCAGTATGTCCCAGGTAGTATCTCCAGGGACTGAAAAAATTGTTTATTCTATGTTTCCATCAGTTTTCATCATCAGAATTAAACCATTTATATATCAAGGCTTGATAATAGATCTGTGGGAGTATGAGTTTTTGAATGAATGAGACATGACATCTGAGCAGAAACTGTTTCTTGGAGGGACATGTGTAGAATAGAATAGCACAGAATAGAATAGTTCCAGTTACAAGGAACATACAATGATCACCTAGTCCAACAGGGAGTGCCTGAGTCTGTCACTGATGCCGGAGGGCAGCGGGGACACCTCTTGTGTGAGGTGTGACCAGGTGGATGATCTGCTCAGCCTGGTGGTAGAGCTGAAGGAGGAAGTGGAAAGGTTGAGGAGTATCAGGGAGTGTGAGAGGGAGATATATTGGTGGACCCCCACCTACCATCCCTGAGGCAGAGGCAGCAGATGGAGGCTCCTCAAGAAGTGGAGGTTCCCCTGCCCTCCTGCCTGGCGGCAGGAGGGCACCTCAGAGATGGAGGGGAATGGATAGAGGTCCCTGCTCGGGGAGGCAGGCGAGTCCCCTCCCGGTCTCCCTCACCTTCCCAGTTGCCCCTACACAACAGGTTTGGGGCTCTGGGACTTGAGGACCAGGCCAGTGAAGATCAGGGTGTAGATGAAGTCCTATCTAGGGAGGTGCCTAGGCCCAGTCAGGCAGTCCCATGCATTCTCACATCCTCTGAAAAAAGAAAACGGAGGGCAATTGTTGTAGGCGACTCCCTTCTGAGGGGGACAGAGGGCCCAATATGCAGACCTGACCCATCCCACAGGGAAGTCTGCTGCCTCCCTGGGGCCTGGGTAAAAGACATTACCAGGAAACACCCTGGTCTGGTTTGGATGTCTGATTATTACCCACTGCTGGTTGTGAAGGTTGGCAGTGATGAGATTGCAGGGAGAGATCCAAAGGCAATCAAAAGGGATTTCAGGGCACTGGGATGATTAGTGGAAGGATCAGGAGCACAGGTAGTGTTTTCCTCAATCCCTTCAGTGGCAGGGAAATACACTGAAAGGAACAGGAACACACACCTGGTTAATATGTGGCTGAGAGGCTGGTGCCATCACTGGAATTTGGGGTTTTTTGATCATGGGGAGGTTTACACAACATAGGGCTTGCTAGCGACAGATGGTGTCCAGCTATCTCAAAGGGGTAAAAGAATCATCTCTCATGAGATGGCAGGGCTCATAGAGAGGGCTTTAAACTAGGTTCGAAGGGGGTAAGGGATAAAGCTAGGTGCACCAGAGATGAGCCTGGGGGCAGCATGCCGATGTTAGGGGTAGATTCAATAACCCAGCTCAAATGCATCTATGCTAATGCATGCAGCATGGGCAATAAACAGAAGGAGCTGGAAGCCATCATGCAGCAGGATAAATATGACTTAGTTGCAATCACAGAAACATGGTGGGATGAATCCCATGACTGGAGTGCTGCAATGGATGGCTACAAGCTCTTCAGAAGGGATAGGCAAGGTAGAAGAGGTGGTGGGGTGGCTCTCTATGTTAGGGAGTGTTTTGACTGTACAGAGCTACACGATTCTGATGACAAGGTGGAGTGCTTATGGGTGAGGATGTGAGGAAAGGCTGATAAGGCAGATATTGTGCTGGGAGTCTGTTATAGACCACCCGACCAGGTTGAAGACGGATGAATCATTCTACAAGCGGCTGGCAGTAGTCTCAGAATCATGTGCCCTTGTCCTCGTGGGGGACTTTAACTTTCCAGACATCTGCTGGAAATACAACACAGCAGTGAGTAAACAATCTAGGAGGTTCCTGAAGTGTATGGAAGATAACTTCCTGACACAGCTGGTGGGTGAGCCAACCAGGGGAGGAGCCTTGCTAGATCTGTTGTTTATGAACAGGGAAGGACTGGTGGGAGATGTGATGGTCGGAGGCCATCTTGGGCTTAGCGACCATGAAATGAGAATTTTCAATTCTTGGTGAGGCAAGGAAGGTGGTCAGCAAAACCACCACTATGGACTTCTGGAGGGCTAACTCTGGCCTATTCAAGGCACTGGTTCAGAGAGTCCTTGAGAGACGGTCCTGAAGGGCAAAGGGGTCCAGGAGGGATGGACATTCTTTAAGAAGGAAATCTTAATGGCTCAGGACCAGGCTATTCCCACATGCCGCAAGTCAAACCACCGAGGAAAATGACTGGCCTGGCTGAACGGGGAGCTTTTGCTAGCAGTCAAGAAAAAAAGGAGAGTTTATCATCTCTGGAAGAAAGAGCAGGCAACTTGGGAGGAATACAGGGATCTTGTTAGATCATACAGAGAGAAAATTAGAAAGGCAAAAGCTCAGCTAGAACTAAATCTGGCCACTATTGTAAGGGACAACAAAAAATGTTTTTACAAATATGTTAACAGTAAAAAGAATCCCAAGGAGAATATCTTTCCTTTAATGGATACAGAAGGGAACGTAGCAACCAGTGATGAGGAAAAGGCCCAGGTACTTAATGCCTTCTTGGCCCCAGTCTTTAATAGTGAGGCCAGTTATCCCCAGGCTACTCCACCCCTTGAGCTGGAAAGTAAGGATGAAAAGCAGAACATACCCCCCTTAATCCAGGCGGAAATAGTTAGGGACCTACTACACCATCTGGACACTCAGAAATCTGTGGGACCTGATGGGATCCATCCAAGAGTACTGAGGGAACTGGCAGAGGTGCTTGCCAAGCCACTCTCTATCATCTATCAGTGTTCCTGGTCAACAGAGGAGGTCCCAGAGGACTGAAGGGTTGCCAATGTGACTCCCATTTATAAGAAGGGTCAGAGGGAGGATCTGGGGAACTACAGGCCTGTCAGCCTGACCTCAGTACCGGGGAAGATTATGGAACGGTTTGTCTTGAGAGCACTCATATGGCAAGTCCAGGATAAGAAGGGGATCAGGCCCACTCAGCATAGGTTTACAAAAAGCAGGTCCTGCTTGACCAACTTGATCTCCTCCTATGACCAGGTGACCCGCCTAGTGGATGAGGGAAAGGCTGTGGACGTTATCTACCTTGACTTCAGCAAGGCCTTTGACACTGTCTCTCATGGCATACTCCTTGAGAAACTGGCGTCTCGTGGCCTGGATAAGTGCACTCTTCACTGGGTGAAAAACTGGCTGGATGGACGAGCCCAGAGGGTTGTGGTGAATGGGGTGAAATCCAGTTGGCAGCAGGTCACAAGTGGTGTTCCCTGGGGCTCGGTGCTGGGCCCTGTTCTGTTTAATATCTTTATCGATGATTTGGATGAGGGGATTGAGTGCACCCTCAGCAAGTTTGCAGATGACAGCAAGTTGGGAGGCAAGGGCGATCTGCTTGAGGGTAGGGAGGCTCTACAGAGAGATCTGGACAGGCTGGATCGATGGGCTGAGGCCAATCGTATGAAGTTCAACAAGGCCAAGTGCTAGGTCCTGCACTTTTGTCACAGCAACCCCATGCAGCGCTACAGGCTTGGGGAAGAGTGCCTAGAAAGCTGCCCGGCGGAAAAAGATCTGGGTGTGTTTAACAGCCAACTGAATATGAGCCAGCAGTGTGCCCAGGTGGCCTTTAGTCTGTGTTTAGACTAAACACCAGGTGGTGTTTAGTCTGGAGGAGAGGAGGCTGAGGGGAGACCTTATCGCTCTCTACAACTACCTGAAAGGGGGTTGTAGTGAGGTGGGTGTTGGTCTCTTCTGTCAGGTGGCTGGAGATAGGACAAGAGGAAATGGCCTCAAGTTGAGGCAAGGGAGATTTAGGTTAGGTATTAGGAAAAATTTTTTTACTGAGAGGGTTGTCAAACATTGGAATTGGCTGCCCAGGAAAGTGGTTGAGTCACCATCCCTGGAGGTGTTCAAAAAGCGAGTGGACGGGGTACTTCAGGACATGGTTTAGTGGGCATGGTTGATGGTTGGACTCGATGATCTTGAAGGTCTTCTCCAACCTAAATGATTCTATGATTCTGTGATTCTATGAACTGCCTGACAACTTCAGGGCTGGCCAAAAGTTATTAGGGGCATTATCCAAATGCCTCTTTTTACAGCATTGGCAGGCATGGGGTGTCAACCACCTCTCTAGGAAGCCTGTTCCAGTGTTTGACCACCCTCTTGATAAAGAAATGTTTCCTAATATCAAGTCTGAACCTCCTGCATCGTGCGGTCTTCAGAGAGAGCCCCTGTCTTGCAGCTGGGTTCTGCTCCCAGGGCAGACCTCCGGCTCTCTGTGCAGCCCCAGCACGGTGGGCCCTGACCTGCTGTCACTGCTTTCTGCCTGCCTGCCCGCAGAGCTTCACCCTGCTCCGCTTCTCACCAGGTTCCTGCTGTGTGCCTGAGGCATGCAGGATCCCCTGTGGCCCTGGCATCGGGACCCAGGTCTTTCTTTGGAGTCCAGCAGCAGTTCTTCATGCCAAACCCAGAGGCCACCTTCTGTTCCCTCATCTTGCATGGCCGGCTTGGCTGCAGAAGGGATCTTGTGTAAGAGGAGGCCGAGGGGCCCTGGGGAACACAAAAAAGATGCGCTGCCTTTTCTGTGGGGTTCATGCACAGCAGAGAGGAGCTGTGCTGTGGGAAGTCCTGCAGAGAGTGTGTGATGGGGAGGGGTGGTAGGGGTGGTGAGGAGGTGTTGCCAAAATGCGGAATAAAACTCCTTAACAGCAATGAGAAGTTAAGAAGCAGGCACTCCTTTATTGCAGCGCTGGGCACATGGGGGATCATTCCACCTATCGTGTGCACCTGTCTAGTCTAACTGTGCAGGTTAAATACACACCTGTTATACATATTCACTATATTTCTGGAAAATGTTATACATAATCATTAACTTCCCAATAAATCATTAGCATATGTAAATGTCTCTTCACACAGGTGCAGTGAAGGTCTCTGGTGGTCTTCAGAAGCCCTCTGGTGGTCTTCCATAGTCTTCCTCACTTGTCCACTTCTTGACCTCTCTTAGGTGATTCTGCGCACCATACTATGTCTATTCTTCAATGTAACCTTTCTAATAACTGGTCCTTCAGTCATACCATTTTATTAATATTCTTATGTTAAAAAAATCATTGGTTAATCTCACTTAACTCTACTGATTAGAATCTTCGATAATTAGATCGAGGTGGGAAGGGTAAGGGGTTTCCAAGCAGCAAACTGGTGTCCATAATGGTTTCCTTAGTTTCCTAAAACAAAACACTACAAATCAACAAATCTTTGTCAAAGTTTCTGTGGTTAACTGATTTTAGACAATACTTGAATTCTTATGGTTACACATAGTACATTTTCTAAAGTTCCTAAGTTCCTATGACTGCATTTCAGACTTAACACTCCCATACCTATGCTTCACAATTTTCTACTTCTTAATCAAACCAAACTCTTTTATGTGATTAAATTTTGATTTCTTTACCAGATTATTTGCAACAGAGGGATGCTGGGATCTGATGGCACCCATCTGCTGAACAGGGGTCCTTTCCAAGCAGAGGCGAAGAAATACCAGTGCCAAGGCTAGATCTGGAAGAGCAGGAAGGAAGCCTGTGCTCGAGGGCAGCAGCATGGCTGCCAGCCAGGCAGCCCACGACATGTTCCACTGCCTTGCGTTGTCCTTCCTCAGGTGCAGAACTTTGCCCTTCCCCTTGAAATTCTTGGGCCTCCTGCCTTGGCAGGGTACGACCCTAGGCTGATGCAGAGAGCAGCACCGAGTCGTGAGTCTGCGCAGGAGGAGGGATTTGGGTGCCGCTGTAGCGAGGCTGCAGCCGGCAGTGCAGGCTGGTGGGAGAGCAGAGCCCCAGGACGTGGGGGCAGAGGGGGCGGTGAGGAGGAGGACGAGCCTGGGGTGATGAGCCGTGGGGCATGGGCTGGTCCTGGAGAGCTCCCGGCTGGAAACATCTGCCCCGGGAGCAGCTGCAGAGATACTGTACTGTTGAACTGTTGCACAGCAACACAGATTAGCTGTTGCATGAATGTCACTGTGCAGTTTTGGAGGGAGATCCCCAGCATCTGGACCTGCAGCTCTTCATCCATCCCATGGAATGTCAGGATGGATGAAGAATGCTTGTGTCATGGTTTAACCCCAGCCAGCAACTAGAGCACCATACAGCCACTCACTCACTTCCTCTACCACCCAGTGGGATGGGGGACAGAACCGGAAAACAAAATAGAACTCGTGGGTTGAGATAAGAACAGTTTAATAGAACAGAAAATAAGAAACTAATAATGATAGTGATAACAATAATAAAGTGACAATAATAAGAAGAAAAGGATTGGAACATACAAGTGATGCACAATGCAATTGCTCACCACCTGCCGACCAATGTCCAGTTAGTTCCCAAGTGGTGATCCTTCTCAGCCCCACTCCCCCCAGTTCATATACTAGACATGATGTCACATGGTATGGAATATGGCCAAACATGGTTTGGCTACTTTGGGTCAGCTGCCCTGGCTGTGTCCTGTGCCAACTTCTTGTGCCCCTTCCAGCCTTCTTGCTGGCTGGGCATCAGAAGCTGAAAAATCCTTGACTTTAGACTAAACATTACTTAGCAACAACTGAAAACATCGGTGTGTTATCAACATTCTTCTCATCCTGAACTCAAAACCATAGCACTATACCAGCTACTAGGAAGACAATTAACCCTATCCCGGCCGAAACCAGGACAGTTTGTCAAGTCTGAACCTCCCTTGGTGCAGCTTTGAGCCATTCCCACACGTCCTGTTGCTGGATCCCAGGGAGAAGAGCTCAGCAGCTCCCTCTGGACTTCCCCTCCTCAGGAAGCTGCAGAGAGCAACGAGTTCGCCCCTCAGCCACCTTCTCTCCAAGCTAGACAAACGCAGAGTCCTCAGCCACTCCTCACAGGACATGCCTTTCAGCCCTTTCACCAGCTTTGTTGCCCTCCTCTGGACACATTCAAGTACCTTAACATCCTTCTTAAACTGTGGAACCCAGAACTACACACAATACTCAAGGTGAGACTGCACCATCACTAAATACAGCGGGATAATCATCTCTCTTGACTGGCTGGTCATGCTGTGTTTGATGCACCCCAGGATGCGGTTTGCCCCCCTGGCTGCCAGGGCACACTGCTGACTCACATCGAGCCTGCTGTCCACCAGTAGCCCCAGATCCCTTTCTGCAGGGCTGCTCTCCAGCCACTCCTCCCCCAGTTTATACTTGGGTCTGGTATTACTGAATCCCAGGTGCAGAATCTGGCATTTGGACTTGTTAAATTTCATCCCACTGATGACTGTCCAATGCTCCAACCTATCTAGATCCTTCTGCAGGGCTTCTTGTCCCTCAAGAGACTCAACAGCACCTCCCAGTTTGGTGTCGTCAGCAAGCTTGCTAATGGTGCAGTCAACTCCTGCATCCCGATCATTGATATACATGTTGAACAGAACTGACCCAAGAATTGACCCGTGAGGAACACCACTGGTGACCGGTCACCAGCCCCATTCATGACAACCCTTTGAGCTCTGCCCTTCACCCAACACACCATGTACCTGCTCATCTCACTGTTGGACAATATGTCCAGAAGGATGCTGTGAGGGACAGTATCAAAAGACTTACTAAAATCAAGAAAAACTACATCCACAGCCTCCCTTCATCCACTAGGTGAATGACCTTATCATGGAAGGATATCAAATTAGTTAAACAGGACTTACCCTTTGTGAACCCATGTTGACTGTGCATGACAATTGCATTGTCCTTGAAATGCCTTTCAAGGACTCTAGTAGGTGCAGAGTGCCATATCTTACCATTTTAAAATAATTGGTAGTTAAAGACTAACATTTTTCAGCTTAAACTGTCTTTTCTTCCTTTGTGTCTCCCAAATTTTGCAACTATCACACATATCTTATCATAACACATTCAGTTCTTCTCAGACTCAAATGCTGAATTCCGCTCCAACTAACAACCTTTCCTATAGCACCTATAAATATAAGCTAGTTATAGATAATAAATTGTTTTTTTAGTTCATCCTTCCAATTACTTTTTAAGAGATCTGACCTATTACACTAGCATAATAAATCCAGACATGCCATTAGTTTCGGCACTCAGGCTAGACATCAACAAAAAGGAAGCAGAATTTGTGTCTTTAAAGATCCAACATTTACAGTGATTACAGTCTTAAGTCTTTGACCTTTCGGAACATTGAACTCTTACACTCACAGAATTAACAAGTGTTTCATAAATTTCTAGTTCTTTCATGGTATTTTTTCATATTTCATGAACAGTCCAGGAGTTTATTTCCATAAAAAGGTTTATACTTATCTTTAAAAATCAAGTATTAAGCAAGATCCTCAAAAAGCTTAAGTCCACCAAAATGAAAAAAAATGAGAAATTCAGAATTCCAGTTTTCTAAGACAGGATAAGAATAATGTAATCTAGCTACAAGAAGATTTTGACTACCTAAGTATACATTTGTAAAACAATACAGAAAGTAAAATTTTCCTGCTGCTAGTGGAACATTTCTATAGTATATTTACTAATAAAATGGGGGGGGTGTGTTAAATTAAACAATTGGTTTTGACCTAAAGCAAAGAGGAGAAAGATCTCTGCAAAGGGTCTTTGGTGATTTTTCACACCAAAGAGCAGAACAGCTGTTGCAGCTCATGTCTTCAGCTGCATTCAGCTATATTTCAGCAGGTGCTTGGGTAAAAGAACAGTCATTCCACACCTTTCCAACTACTTGAGACCAAATAACTTCTGCAGAACTTCAACCAAGGGAGCTGAGACCATGGGAGATGTTAGTTAAGAGGTGCTAGTCTCTCTAGTTGAACACAGGCTCCTCTCTAGGAAGATTAATCTACATTGAAATTATGGATAAATCCATGCTGGGCATTAAATAGTGAATGTGAAAAATTACAGAGGTGTAAAGAAGAGCTATAATCTATAGTGTAGGTTATCTGCTGCTGACTTCCTTGCCATTATTCATAGGCAAGCACTACCTAGATCAATGTCAAAACTGTGTTCTTAGTCTCTGTCTAGCAGACCTGTGTGTGTAGCTAACACAAGTGCACAACAGTCTTTAAGGTATCAAGTCATACTACCTCTTTAGCTGACTGAGTTAAAATAATTTTCTGATTCTGAGCTGATACCCATCTTTACACAAACAGCTGCTCATCTAGAAATAGAAAATCTATTTTCCAGTATGAGCAACTCCCATCCATCTCTCACTCCCAAGCTGAATGCTGTAAGCACCATGTTAAAGCTTAGGTGTCAGTAAGGGCATCCTTCATTGCTGTTACTGAAGCTGTGCCAGCACACAAGCACACCGGACTAGAGGCAAACTAGAGAGTTATACTTTTGATTCATGCTGGTGTTAAGTGCATTCGTTTTCAAAGCAGAGGTCTGAGCTGCCAGTGTCCATTTACAGATTTCTTTCTCATTTACATAGAGACAGTTCAGATAATAATGCATAGATTTGTCACTGCACAAGAAGTACAGATTTATGCCTCCTGTTCTCTATAGCCCATGGGGCTTTCTGTTACATAGGAAGATAGCTTCAAAAAAGCAGTTTACAAGTTTAGACCCACTTTCTGCTGTGAATTTAGCCTGTAGTTAGGTGGTAAGGTCATTCTCACCAGATCTAGGAGACACCAGTTTAAATTGCCTTGGGCGAGAATATATGTCTCCTGTCAACTACTGTCTAAAACTCTGGTATAATATCTCTCACCAATAAAACATTCAGAAAGGAGGTGCACAAAAGTCCCACAGATGAAGTGTGTTGAATCTGACAGTTCGTGAGACACAAACAGAGCTAAGCTAGGAAAGTACTCCAAACACCCAAGCTGTACGTGTCACTTACAGGAGCAAATTAAGCAGAAGAGTTTTAGAAGTCCCTCAGTACCCTCTGGTATTTAAAAGAGCAAGTTATTTGTCCTTTAGCCTCATAGTTGTATAGTGTCTCATCCTATTCCTATAGACACAAAAAGGCTCCAATCATTGTCTTAAGACTGGCAAGAAAGAAAAGCTGAAAACAGACATTTTGCCTTTCTGTGGCTTTTAATAACCTTGCTATGGCTTCTTCTCATTGATGTAGCCCTGGCATATCGCAGATCCAGTGATCTTTTTCCATTATTAGCACAGGTTTTGTTATTTCTGTGGGCATTTAACAGAAAGGTATTCTTTTACTACATCAAGGAAATCTTAAACTTTTCACTAGGCAATGCAGCACTTCAGCCTCTAGCAGGAGCTACCTTGGTAACCCCACTGTATGAGCTGCTGGGCGGACGTTCAGTCGGAAGAGACATTAAAGCAGAATTTTTTCCTGTGAAGGGACAAACTGGTGTTGCAGGCTTTGGGCATTTTGTTGAATACTTCACAACTACCCCAGCTGGAGCAGTAGCATTGACAGAATTCCATGAGTTGTGGAAATTCTTGATATGCACACACTCAAATCCATTTTCATATCACCTGTATGTGATATAGGGAGCTTTTATGCTATATACCTTCCACCCACCACAGAGATTGGTCAGTGTGTCTATCCTGGTTTCAGCCGGGATAGGGTTAATTGTCTTCCTAGTAGCTGGTACAGTGCTATGGTTTTGAGTTCAGGATGAGAAGAATGTTGATAACACACCGATGTTTTCAGTTGTCGCTAAGTAATGTTTAGTCTAAAGTCAAGGATTTTTCAGCTTCTGATGCCCAGCCAGCAAGAAGGCTGGAAGGGGCACAAGAAGTTGGCACAGGACACAGCCAGGGCAGCTGACCCAAAGTAGCCAAACCATGTTTGGCCATATTCCATACCATGTGACATCATGTCTAGTATATGAACTGGGGGGAGTGGGGCTGAGAAGGATCACCACTTGGGAACTAACTGGACATTGGTCGGCAGGTGGTGAGCAATTGCATTGTGCATCACTTGTATGTTCCAATCCTTTTCTTCTTATTATTGTCACTTTATTATTGTTATCACTATCATTATTAGTTTCTTATTTTCTGTTCTATTAAACTGTTCTTATCTCAACCCACGAGTTCTATTTTGTTTTCCGGTTCTGTCCCCCATCCCACTGGGTGGTAGAGGAAGTGAGTGAGCGGCTGCATGGTGCTCTAGTTTCTGACTGGGATTAAGTCACAACAGCATCCCAGGCATTTTACACTTGCTGTGCTTGTATTTCGACAGTAATGTCCCACACCAAGATGTAGGAGCTGTAAAAGCCCTGTAACAAGTAATCATGTGGTAGCTGCTTCACAGTAATTGAACAGATACTTGTTCTGATTATGCAGTGAATATGAATGTCACTGCCCTGTGGTGAAAAAAGAGCAATTTTCAATTCCATAAGTTTACATCTGACAGTGTCTGTACCTCACAGTAAATACTAGGTTATCCAAGGCAATGTGCATTTTGTATCTGTTTAATTTGAACTCATTTAGGAAAAGAAGATATTATTAAACAACCCTGAAGTTTTTGGTGTCCCCACTTTCAGGGAAACCATGGCTTAGACTAAAATGTTTTACAAGGCATTGCCTGTATAGAGTTGCATGGGTGGGGAACTTGACAGCTTGGTGAATTCAGGTTTTTAAACTGAGATCCCAAGTGTAACATGAAGATTATTGCAATAAAAGACAAGTTCTACAGATAAGATTTGGCAGGACAGACCAGGCTCAAGGGCTAAGCAAGGCATTTACAAGATGTGCAAGGGGCAGCAGCTCTCCTGCTTTCCTCCTCTCTTTGTGTTCATGCTGGGCTCCCTCTCAACTCAGACTGCCAATTATGAGTAGTCTCAGAGCTGAATGGGCAAGGAGAAAAGCCCACTACAAACTACACCCCTCTTTGTCCTGGAGCCTGCATTCATTTGTCCCAAACACAGTTGCCTAGAAAACAACAGGCTGGTTTCAAAGAAGTCCCAAGGCTTTGCAGTTTGTTTCTAGTGCACTTCTTTACTTCCTTGGTGGGGGAAAAAAAAATCCCTGGGCACCTCCAAGTAATCTATAGAATGTGGAAGTAAAGTTGCATGATGGGACTCAAAGACAAGTTTTTCAAATTTCTAACAAGATATTTAAATTCCTTTTTCCTCCTGTCCTCAGGGTATTTGTCATGTCTTGTTTTGTCCAAACAACACTTTCAGAAGGAAAAAAACATGAAATGAAAAGTGCTGACTTCAAGGAAGCTTTTTCTCCCTCACTCTTTTCCAAATATCCCAATGCAAATAGAAGCTGAACCTGGATTTCAAAATTTTAGAAGTTTTACTGTCAGTAACAGTAAAGCTCAGTGAGCATATGTGCATGCACGATCTCCACACAGCATAACTGACAGATCTTTCATGATGGGAGCGAGGAAGCTTGGTGGTTGCAAAATAAACAAACTAATTAACAAGAGTTAGTTTTAAAACTCCATCCTTGGAAAGCAATATGACAGCAACAGAGATTATACTTCAGTCCAGAGGTCCTGCAGAGAGGGAAACAGATTAGATTTTATTTCATCACCTGTAGGCTTTTCTTTAAGCCTTTTTTCTAAACTTCCAACCACACATCATCCCTTGTTTCCACTGACAGCTTCTGTTGTTTTTCATTATTATTTCATCCTCTATTTTATCATGTGGTTTCAGAATAAAGTTCAGAGCCTTTTTTGTTTTCACAATTTGTCATGTCCTGGTACAGTGAGTAAAAACATGAGCTGTGCTGACTGCAGCCACACATTGGAGCTGTGGCCTGTAACTGCCCCAGTACTCACAGCTGAGGCTTCATTCTTGGCTTTGCCCAAAAACCCTGCCTAATACAACTCCAGGGCCAGATGAAGTCCCACCACAAAGAGGGCACCACCTTGGCCATCTTCTTCATGCACAGCAATTACATGACAGAACTGCATGTCCTTTAACTGCTGTGTTGCACTACAGTTTGCCTCCTTCCATCTCCCCACATATGCACATGGGTCTCAGAAGAAAGAACTGGCAGCAATGCCAAACTAAGAGCACAAAAAAAAGACCCTTCCTGGAAATCTGCCCCTGGATGTGACCTGGCCTAATTCTGTTTGGTTCATTGTGATTACAACACACTGATTGCGTCAAAGCCCTTCACTTCCACCATGAAAACGAACAGGCTGACATTGTATTGCTAGCTATTAATGAGATAATAACTTTTGTCTGCATTAGGTAGTTCTATCAGAATAAAATGGGAGAAAAAAATAAAATATGCTCAAATAGTATTAGTTTAGTTGAAGTTAGCTTCTGTGGGAAGAGCTGGCTTTGACTAACCCAGCAAAAGAAGTCTGCACTTCTGTCAAACAAAAGTCTGCCATGACTGCATACATGGGCACAGCAAAGTCATGATCACTACCTTTTTTGCAATGATAAAGTAAGTAAATAAAAATAGATCTAAGTGATCATTTTTCCTTAAGTTGACTATGCAGGAGAAACAATCTGCCAAGGTGCTTGAGAAAGACAATCTACCCATAACCCATTTAATTATGCACAAAGCATACTAAAGCAGACTGAATCCAAGTACAGTGTTATGTATGCCCTGGATGCCAGACATGCTCTGACATCAGAAATGAAGAAGCTCAGAAATGGCCTAGATGCAGCCAAGGACTCACATCAGATGTTAAGCCCACTATCTGAGCAACTGTATCCTGCCTCCTTTCTACCCCTGACTTCTGCAGTCATTCAGCAAAGCAGTTAAATTGAATGCAATACTTGAAAAACAAAATCAAACTCATTACGGAAATAACTGCAGTCAGTGCAGTGTCCTTTGCTAGCTTTTTTCCTACATTCTGATTCCAAAATGGGCATAGAACTTATCTTTGGCTTTATGCTGCCCCCAGTTCTAACTTTTTAGGCTATGGTAGATTTTTTAGCCACGCAGTGTGAATGTGAGAGTAGAGAGTTAGAACATGCTTATAACAAAATGAAAGGCAAAGATTGCACTGGGGACTGTGAAGAGAACAGGAGAGGTTTGGATTTTTGCTGCAGAAACATTGAGAACCTTCTTTCCTTTGCCGTTTGGAAAAGAAAAAAAATTTAATTGATGCCACCTGATAACTGTTATTTTCTACCAGGTTTTTTGCCAGCATTTACACAATAACAAGCAGACATGGGTCAATAAAAAGATCAATAATAAGAATTAAAGCTAAGGATATTAAAATTGCCATAATTACATTCCAGACAGAGCTGGCAGGAAATTGATTCCCTGTCCTGCAAATGTTGAGATGTTAAACATATTCCTGCTTTACATCAGGAGAAAGCCAAGGCTTTTCTTTCTTTTTTTTTTTTTTAAACAGAAAGAAAATCTGCAAGACAAAAAAGACAGAGGAAGGTAAAAAACAGATGAACAGAGATGGGCTTCAAAACACCTAACAGACTTTTGGCTAGGACACTAAATCTAGATTTTTGCAAAAATCCGAGTCTTTTCCTTAGGCTAAATCAGAAAAAGTAGGAATTTCAACCTAGGTCTTACAAATCTCAGCTGAGAGCTACAACTGTCAAGTTATTTCCCTTTTTTGAAGGTGAGTCCCAGTTCCTGAACATATCTGTCAAAACAATACGTTTCCACAGCATCTCATTTCAACATCAGGCCTCTTCCAATTTGTCAACATTTCCAACCAGTGATGGTTACAGGACTGCATCCTCATTGTCAGACTCGCAGAATGGTTGCCTGAGGCTACCTCTATGCAAGCCCAGAAATTGAACTTGGCATAAAGACAGAGCATTTAAAATTTTTTTTCTTTGCATCCAAAGATGAGTCTTCTTTTTGCTAAATGGACACTTGGGAATGGACATAGTTTCTGACAGAGTGAAACCTTAGCACAGAATAAGCTATACAGACAGTAGGACTCTGCTTTTAAAACAATATAACCTACCCTTTATTTGAATTTTTGACAACAGATCATTTTTCAATGTGGTTGTGATTTTTCTGTCCTTTACTCCATACTAGAGGATGCCCTTTCAAGAGCAATAACAACTTAGAATATTCCCATTTCCTCCTCTTCCTCCAGTCTCCACAGCAGGATACACCTTCCTCTCGGACATGCTACTCAAGTGGTTGGGAGGCTATGCTGTAAACTAGATGGGAGAAAGTGATCAGACTGAAAAATAAGCCCTGCTGCAAAACCTTTTACACATCTACCTCCCTTTTTTTGGTACAAATTCACATGCAGGTCTCTACAAGACAGAAGGTTAAGCTGGAGTAGAAGTCAGGAGGTTGTAGCTCACAGTTTCACTGATCTCTAGGATCAAGTTGTTTCGTGCTCAGATTAACCACTCCCTTACAGGCAATGTAAAGCTCACATTCAACCCCCTTTGTCCCACAGTACCATCACAACAGTAAATATGGCTTCTCAGAACTGCATGGAAGTGCAGTGGAATCCTCTGGTAAATACAAGACTGCAGCATTAATGCCACCCTTGTTAGCATTGTCTTGTGTGGTCTGAGCACCACTCACCTAAAACAGACAAATGAACTATATCTAGTGTATGTAACGGTACTGTATACAGCCTACACAGTTTGTTACCTTGGTTTCTCAAGGCCCCCTTTGTGAGGTATACATTATTTTCTGTTTTCTTTCTATGCATCACTAAAGTGGTCCCTGTGATTTGATTTTTTTTTAGTGTAATTTCTTCATCAGACAACTCTTATTGTCTAATATTGCAACCCACTGCTAAGAGTTTCTAGACAGAGTCTTTCTGAGATGGCAGTCTATGCACAAGGTGCCTTTCCACAGTTGGAGGAGAAGGGCGCTATGCAAAGTCTGCAGAAAAGCCCTTCAGGAGAACCCTCTGATACCAAATCCCCCAAAATACTTTTTTAGTATGCTTGGTATTCTGCCTTATTAATTTAAATGTATATAAAATTCTCCTGTTAGCAGGAAAGTGACAGAGTGGAGGTAAGGGAACAGATGTAGCATGGCTCATCGAAAGGGCTGTTTCATATAAAATGACATACTGTTCTGGCCCTTTTATCTGCAGAGGGTTATAGATGCTTCCCTGAAGCTCCTAATGCTGCAAAACTGTCAGCTACTAATGAAGAGTTAGACTGTCACATCACAGAGTAACTCTGTACACTGAGAACTGCCACTTGTCCCTACTTAGCCATGCTCCTCTGCACAGCCCACAGGACGGCAAACACAGGCATGCACCAACATCTGCCTTCCCATGCACGAGTCCGTGAAAAGCAGAAACAGGGAACGTCCAGGAGAGGTTAACCAGGGTGAGGGATACACACCACTACATGAAAGTGTTAGCACTGGGGCAAGTTTGAGAGAGAGGGAATAGAGAGATTCAATGCTAGAGAAAGAAAAACAACCAGACTGAAGATCAGGCTTATCAAGTAGTAGAAGAGGTCAGTAGATCAGTGTTTTGAAAAATAGCTATTCATTTCCCCTTTTCTCCTTCATTAACTTAAACCTATGAAGCTAGGAGTTACTCTAAGTACCTAGTGATCTATAAGCTCTACGGACCAGAGACTTTCTTACTTGTCAATATTTGGTTGCACCTATCCCAACAGAGTCCTAGATATTGACAAGGCCCTGGCTGACAGCTGCCAAATTGAGCAGTGGTAATGCCCAGCAGAAACGTAAAACGCAAACCGTATTGATTAGTGAGAGGTTAGCCTTGGGACATCATGATGAACCTTCAGCCACTGCAATAAATTCCTGCCAATCTGCCAACTCATTCAGTGCAGGAAGGGGTGAAAAAGCAAAATGATCCCCAACATAGTTTTTTTCCTCCTTTGTACAAGTGGAGGAAAGCAAACTCACTTTGATACTTAGCATGTGCAGGACAAAGGCTAGCCTCCGAACCCTGCACAGGGCTAAAGGAGTGGTATGGCTCATCCTCAGGGGGTGAATGCAGCTCTGCAGAACTCCAGCCAGTGCCTGCAGAGTTAACATAGCGGTGTGGCTTCACCTCAACAGGTATCTATATACTTGCTTGTGGTATTTTTAGAGAAACACAAGGTAACTGGAGACAGTTCTCTCAGAGTAAAATCACAGTGAAGACAAGACACATAAAAATTATCACAATGCAGTCACTCAAAGTCAGGCACGCATAGATGGTCATTGGATCAAATCACCATCTGGGTGTTAAAATATGTCCCAGAAAGCAGCATTAGACTAAATATTAGTTAATGTAGATCTGCATCTAATTTGCAAACTAACTTGCCAGATGTTTTGCATTATTTTATAGATGGAAGCCATAATTTCGGTAAGAGCATGTAAGACATGCATGCAAGTACAGGTTTATCACTGTGGGATTGGTGGGCACAGGTGCTTCACTGACATTAATCCCAGCTGCACAAGCACTATTCCCAGCTAACACAACACTTCCATACCTCAGAGGGTGCATCATGATTACATGGTTCCTTCACCTAGATCAGGAATTGTGTTCCTCTCCCACAAACATTTCTGGTTTTATTCTTGTGAACAGAATCTGTTCTGTTCAATAGATTTAACCTATTACAAATACACACATAAGCAGGGAAAGGATGGTGGAAGAAATTTTATACCACTAGAGAAACATCAACACAATTTACTAAAAGAATAAAACATTTTTTTCTTGTCAACTTTTATGTGTGGAAATGAAGGGCAGTTTTCCAAATGATAAACTGCCATACGCTCCTGGAAATCTGTGCCCCTTTAAGAACAGGAAGATTTAGCAAAGAAAATGGTAGATATTCTCTTAAAGAGGAAGTTTATAAGTGTTCCCAGAGCATCCATTAAGCACCAGTTGAAATGAATTAAGCTAGGCTAAGTTTCACAATAAATGTTAAACACATACTCATCTCAAGCTGTAAAGTCATCCCAAATTTGCAGATATTTTCTCTGCTGTCATTGCCTGGGATGAAGTTTACTGCTCACTAGAATTCCCCAACTATTTCTTTTTCATCTTTAGCCAAACAAAACTGTGTTAACAAAATGTTAACACACCATGTTCTCATTTCAGGCTTCTATGTCCCTTGGAGACTCAGGATGTAGTGGTAATCTATTAAACTGCTCCAATCTTTTTTTACCCCTAAAGGTGGCTACAAGCAAACACTGCTTAAAAATCACCATATTTACAGAAGACTAAATTTATTGTTCAGTCATGCAGGTGTGCCATATTCAGAGGAGCTGAGCACACGGGTGAAGGTTTCATTTAAATACAGTTATATCGATTAAACTTTTTTGCGAAGCTGCCCTCTACATGTGATCTGTAAAAGGCCCAAATTTAAATGAAATAATTGGAAACTTGAATCTTTTCTCTGCTGGGGATGATGACCTGAATGATTTGGGCAGCACAAATGAGGGAGACAGAAGTCTGTGGGAGAAGCAAGGCAGGAAGCTCATAAAAATCAGCTTTTCTACCAAAAAAAAAAAGTAACATTTGCACAAATATATATATGTATATCGCAGTGTGAAACTGCAGCTGGCATTCTGTCTTGTGCCCTTCATAGTCCTTATTGTCAAGTAAAACTTTGTGTTCCAGAAAAATCTTCTATCAATTTACCATTCTTGGCTTCCAGAAATTCCTTCCCAGAATATTCGATGTTAAAGCAGTCACACCATTAATACAACCGTTCACAATATCTCCTCACAACATGTTAGGAGACTCAGACTCTTTCTACCCTCTTGTCTTCAGGGAATTGTACTAACAACATTCATGCCAGAACCACTAGCTTCTGTGGCAGAGTGACTATTCTACCATGTCAGTGTTACATTGTTCCTAACCTGCAGAGTAACCAGAAAATTAGGTTTTCACAATGCATCTCTCCAGTCTCAATAAACAAATGCCATGAAGCAGAGTTTGCCATAATTCGTTACATCACTCATAACTGTTTCTTCTCACTGTATAGCCATGATTAGAAAAAGAGAAAGCTTTACTATTTGCAGACACTAAGTAACAGACTATGGAACTACACCAGTCACTTTTCCCTAAATCTGTAACCACTTTTCCCAAACCAAAAGGGAAAAGTGATGTCAGAAGGCTAATCCCCAAGTCAAGCATATGTTGAAATGCACTCTGTCCCCAAAAGCATGACTCTAACTGTACAGATCCCACTGTTGCTTTTGCTTTGCCCCACATTAATCCCACTGTAAGCTCAGAGCCCTCCAGCATGCTGGAGTCAGCTATTGCTGAAAGGGACATGGGTCCTTTCCTTCTGTAGCCCCATGTGTGACCTAACTGCTTAAAATAACCCTTGTATACCAGACTTCACTCATGGGGTTTCTAGTTTGTTCTTTATCATGGGATTTTTGTATTCTCAGAACCAGTTCATAGACTGTCCCTAACACCCACAGAAAACTTAGAAACTTCCAAAACTGCCTTGTGATGTGGCAATCCATTCTGAGTGCCTGGATGAAGATATTAAAATTTGGCCTCCGTTGACAAATGCAGCTTTCCCCAAGCATCATTACCTATGTGCCAGCTCTGGTATACAGATGTGTTTTAGAGATGTCAACCTCTGCAGCTCCAGTTCCAATTCGTGCAGTTCCCCAGCTTGTATGGAGGAGAAATGAAGCCATTGTAATGGCAGAAGTTCAACTTCAACCCACTCCTCACAGAAAAGCAACCTGGCGCACAAGCTATCTGCAAACAGTGGCACATGTAGCACATTTTGAATTGTTGGGCCAGGGCTGAGCTAGAACCTAGGGCTGGCACAGGGGACAGGAGCCTTCAAGTGAAGCGATAGACTGGAGACAAAAGGAAGGCCTGGACTGCTGACAGCAGTATAAATTATGATATAACATTTTGTTTCTATTTTAATTGATACTGACATTTAACTGCTATTATCATAGATTAAAACAACCATTGGATCTCTCATTTTTTGCCTGCCATCCCTAGTGCCTACAAGGATAACTCTCCAAGAAGCGTCAGACCTGTTCCTTACACATATATCATCACAAATACCTAGTATTGCAAAGTGAATTTTTACATATATATCTATATCTATATCTATATCAATATATATACAAGCTGCTTTATACTTTGTATTTGAAACAGTGAATTCAAGGAGGGGGGGGGAAAGAAGGATGAAGCAAGGTGCTATAGTTTAGAATGATCTAATAGCTCATAACACCTGAAAAGATGTCCTGACCACCTCCTTCCTTCAATGCCTGACTCCCAGCCACACATTCCCTCACCCCCCACACATCAGCTCCAGTAGTCACTGGACCTCTTGCTGAGATGCTTCAATTCATAAGCCAGAAAACTAGCCCAGAAAAAAAAGTAGATAGGTTTATTCCAGGTTAACAAATGGATTCAGCTCCATAAGAGGTCCAATGCCACTAAAGCCAGTGCAAATCTCAGCATATGCTTGACTTGGGAATTAGTCTTCTAACATTTGCTCAGCTTTAACATGTAGCTTCATTTTAAAGGAATGCCAGCTATCTGGAAGGTCAAAGGGAAGATCTATGCAGGGGTTTTCATCCACAGCCAACTGGGATATACATCCCCATCCCTGAAGTAGGTTGTGGGATCACTACTTTATCTGGGACTCCTTCAAGGCTGCTATGAAATTCCTGATTTGTATCATGCCACGTAAACCCAGAAGGCTTTCTGGGGTCGTATTGTACTGCAGCACTGTAAACAACAGGCTAAATCACCCTGCAATACTTCTGAATGAAAACAGCAGGGGAAACACAGATATTCAACCTTGGAATTTCTTCTGTCTTTATTGCTAGGGTGGATCACCTGAGTGAAAATTTCACTCTGGTTTCAGCTGACAGCACCAAACAAGTCTGCTGAGACAGGTCAAAATCTATCATTAAACTTAAGCAACTGCATTGTGTGTATGCAAAAGATAGATTTTCAGATAGATGCCTAAGGTTATTTTGCAGGAGAGATATAGCTTGAATGCATGACTGCACTAATACAGTGTCCCCAGACAGCCCCTTAGTAAGACTGCACAAGACTTGGTAAGCTTTGTGCAGCCAAAAAGAGCCCATTCTTAAACCAGAAATGTTGACATAGCTTCCTGAATGGCGGGCAAGTCAGTGACACACACCTGAAAGCATGCGGAAGAGAAGTGCGTTCGGCCAAAAATGTGGTAGAGCTTAGCACTACAACTCTATAGAAATACTTTCTGGCTCTCTGCAGAAGCTGGGGTGGTTAAAAGCACCATCTTTTCAAACTTCAAAATAACTAATTGTGCAAAACTTCCTTTTCCTCAGTACTTCCCTTTACTTCAATAAAATACTAAAACTTCTTTTATTTGAAGAAGAAGCAAAGTCTCAGTCTTGCAGTCTCTTGGTGTTTGTATTGATTCATTTGCCAAAGAACCTTTACCTCAGAGGAAGATGGTTCTTCTTATCCCTTCCCCTGTATACTGGCAGAAAATTTTTTAATTATTTTTCTGTACACAAAAGACATAAACTACTTTCATTTTCATCACAATACCCTTTCATTATCATATTGATTTTTTTTCATCATGTTTAATGACTAACCGTTAGGCTCCATAGAAGGAAAACCTACAGGATGCTCTGTTATGAGTCTGGGTTTATTCCATAAATTTATGTCAGTCTGTGACAGAGTATTACATCTTTGTAGAACATCTGCATAAGGTTCCCTCTCCAAGGGACTGCTGTAGCTGTTTCCTTTCATTTGGTAATATCACTCCCATCTTGCTTGTACTAACCTTCATCCATATGCTGTCAGAAAGATGCGGGATGACTGCTTTACGCCTCTGTATTAGTCAGTGCTAATAGGATGAGAGCATAGAAGGTGGTATCATTATCATGTGGATATATTGGCTGTGGTTTATTTCCTAGGGAGGGGAACACCAGTCTAAATTTATGAACTGAAATCTATTTACAAATTCCACAGTCAATTTAATCTGGTATAAATCAGGTCTGCTACAGAAAGGGACAGCATGTCACATGGCCATGGCTGCTTATCACTGCCTCCTGCTTCTGCCAGCACTAGTGCTCATGTGGCAAACCACATCAGAGAGCTGATCCAGCTGAAAACTAACCTCTTTTTTTTGCCAGCTGAGTTTTCATTCAGATAAATTCCCTGGTCCAGCTCACTCATGGCTGCACAAACAGTAATGGCAGTGTGAGGGAGGCAGTACAAACAAATAGCCCATGGTGAAAGACAGAGGGGTACTTACCCTTTTAGCAGCAGCAGCCATTTATCCAGCTTAAGTTGATCATGGACCTGTGGCATTACTTAAACTGATGCCAGTCACTGTATGGATTATCTTATTTTCCTGCTTCTTACTTCCTTGAGTCAATTAGTGGTAGATTCCAACTAAACTAATGTAAGTCATTCTTAACTTGGAGTGAAAAAAGCTGCTTGGGGCATTTGTACTGCTCATTTGAATGAGTGCAACCTCTTGTGCCTGTATATAATCTCCACTTCATACATACACAGAGATGAAGAGGCAACAACAGCAATCCCTACACAATCCTAGAGGAAATTCCTGACAGTAATAAGAGCTAGTCTGACCAGCCCCTGTCAAGTAAGTTCGGTGACACCATAAAATCATTCAGTCCAACTATGTTTAAGTTGTACATAGCCTTTAGAAAGCAAGAACACCTGGGTAACTGTCAGAAGTCCTAGTAGCAGCTGTAGCCAACAAAAAATAAACAAATAAAAATAAAAATCTCAGGCTGGCTAGTATTACATCTTTCCAGCCAGGATCCTTGCCATTTAATGAGTTAAATACACTCTGAGAGCTCACAGCCTAGACTGCCTGGGGTCTGCCCTTTCCTCAGAGAACTCTAAGTCACCCAGGCTGACAGCTTTGCTTCATGGAAGTCTCTATTCCCAAAACTTCAATAAATGTCCAGGAGGGATAATTGCTTTCCATTGCTTCCCATAACATTCTGCATAACTGATTTAACATTGCTGAATCTGGTTAGGGATCTGGTCCTAGCGCTAAGCTGGCATTTGGGAACCTAAACCTTTTAATCAGCAGACACTTTGGCTGCACTGGTCATCGTTGAACTTCGCATATCCCTGAGCAGAATTTTCAGCACAGCTCCCAGGAAGCCAGGGACACCCACATTTTCGTCATCCTTGTTTCTGTTTTTTTCCATTGCTACCTCCAGTCCTTAGGCATCTATTGATCCTGAAGCTCTCAGAAATACTGAGTATCTACAGAGGAATGCAATTGGTATGAAGCATTAATATACCAAAAACCAACATGTATTATCCATGCTTCATCTTTCAGTGTAGTGGTCCACTAGCATGTTGGGAAACAGTGATGGAAGATGTAGGCTACAGACCTACAGTTCCCTGGATAAGCACAAGAAGGGTTATGTGGACTAATAAAGTAACACCATGTTTTCCTACCACCCTTATCCATATAGGCTATTTGACCTGCTGTTGGAACTAACAGCACCGAAGGCTCCTAACTAATGGTTAATCATCTCCTGTGTACACAGGGCTTGACTGAAATGCTCAGGACCAGCTCTTTGGTTGGCTCCATTCTTATCTTACTTGAAGCTGATAAAGGGGGTGCGTCTACCCCTACTGCAGCTCCACACAAATCCCTGGGCAGAAGCAATCACTTTCTGGCACATTCTGTCAACGACAAACAGCAGCGCTTCTCCACAGTGTCAAACCAATCTCACCTCTACAGGGCAGTCAGGCAACAACAGCATCTGAGTAATTTATGTTGTCGCCATTCCTATGCGTGCCTTGCTGGTGAGGCTGTAGGGAGAAGGAAGGAAGAAACAAGGTATCACAGTGAGAAATGTTTACCAACTGCTTTACAGTTCCCTGGGTTGTTAGCTCTTGCAGTTAGAGGGATGACTTCTGATCTTAAACAAATGGCACAGGGTGTGAAAATTGATCAATATTTCTTTACCAGCATCCCTATTTTGAAAGTTACCTCCAGTATAGGGCGGAGAATCTGATACCCAGAAAAGCTCTCCAGGAGAAATATATTGACACTGCATTTAGTAAAAAAAAACCAGTAAGTGTGATGTTCCTGTGTTTACTTATCTCTGTTTATTTTTTCTGCCTTCGATCTATGGGAAGGGGAAAACCAACAAAGTAGATACTAAATGACAGCGTTTCAGCATCTGAAAGTTGTAACTTAAAGTGATACTACCAATTAGACCAAATTGAAAATGAATATTTTGTTCCTAATATAGTAACAAAAAACAGTGAACAAATGTAACTACAGCTGCTCTTTTTAAACTCAAAATACTTACCCCATTTGGAGTGTAAATATTTTCCACAGGGAAACATTTTCAACTGTTGATAAAACAAACATACATGTTTTGTGAATACATACAAAAATGACATCTCTTTCATTTTGTGTGAAACATCTTACAGTCCTAACTCAGAATAGCATCTGTTGTCAGAACAGTACTTGCACAGATGTAATAAGTTTTAAGCAAGTACATAAACCTTAACACATGTTTAGTTTAGAAGTTCTTGTGAATCACAGCAGGTAGAGGCAGACAGCATAATGGTGGAAGTAACTTATCTCTTCAAAATTATTGCTATTTAAGATAGCAAAACCAAAATCCCTTCCTGAATTAACATGTTGTGATTTTTACCATAACACTCTTTCTACTAAATATCTTACCTATAAGTGTTAGCATATAAGTTCTTCTAGCACTGATTTAGCTGAATTACACACAAACGTACATCACAGACTCTCAATTCTAAAAGGCATCGTACTTCAATACAAGTCTGGAACTAGAATAGCTTCATCTAAATCTGTTTAAATTAGTAACAAACATAAAACACACCATGAAACAAGTTACCATGAAGCTAAAGGAGTTAGCCTATATCCACAAGAAAACAGTTGAGCTTAGATCAATTGGAGCCAACAGTTGTACCAGCACTGGGAATGCCTTATCCACTAAGACTGATGTAGCCCAGCAGAGCACTCCCTACAAACATTCCCATCTCCAGCCATGCACTTCTATCCTCCTGCTGGAGATCATTGTCCCCACAGGAGACACAGAAGAGCATGTCCTCAGAACACTCTCCATCTACTTCAGTGCCAAGCAGGTTGACTTGATTCAGACAGCTTTCTTTGTAAATTAAACCAACCTTTGTACCAAATTGGATGAGTGGTGTTCACAGCTTCCAAACCATTAGTTTAGACAGGGCGAAGCTGACAAGTGTCAGCCACAGGGAGTTACAAACAACAAGAGTATCTTTAAGCACTACACCCATTTCTTCAGTGAAGGTCTGACCCATATGTCTGATGTGACCATTTATCTAGCCAGGGTGCAATTTGTACTGGCTTGATTTGCACTGGCATAGTGAAAGCAGCCCTTTTCCTCGTGCCCTCCAAAAAACAACAAAGCTGTATTGCTGCAGTTTCCTGTTACAGCTTAGGTAAAGGCCATGTGCACTCTGGGGTGCAGGTAGACCCATTTGGGACAGACTGTCCAGAGCTGCTTTTTTACCATTGCCCAGCTGCAGGTCTTTTTGCTGATGCTGCTGAGCCATAGTAAAGTTGTGTGAACAGTCTTAGTCCATTTCAGTGCAAACGGTAAGTTAAATCTAGGTATCTGCTGATATTGCATGGACTCAGACTAGGAATACTCAGTAATGGATCTAACTTTACTAATGTTAAAAAAGTTTCAAAAGGTATTTCAAGAGTCTATTAACAGCTTTTGTGAGACAACAAACCTCTGTCAAGAACCTTATACGGGTTTCTGTAGTACTTTTGGTAGAAATCTCTAATACAGGCTCTAAGGATTAACTGTGCTGCAAAGTGGTACAACTTCATAAAGTAGAGCCCCCTGTGGAAAACCCTAGTAGAGACAAGGCATGTAGGTAGATTTGAGGCTTTTTAACCTTCATTATAAACCTGCTGCAGTTTATTATATACCTGTTGCATTTCTGCAGAATTGTGTTTTGTTCCCCATGCTGCATGTGGTGATACAAGGCTTTTTATGTTAAGAAATAAACTGGAGTTGAGATCTTCCTGGCTTGGGCGTTTTTGTGGTCATGGACCCTTAAATCTCCCCCCAGCAGTAGGTGCCCCCACTTTGCTCCACCCTTCAGCAGTACATGTAAATCGGGGGCAGGCCAAGGAGACCCAGCTGGGAGAGATGGTGCCTGCCTGCCAGGACTTCACTGCGGGCTCAGCAAGCGGTACAACTGGAAACTATGTCTTTTCAACGTTGTTATAAACTAGACGGAAAGAGAAGGGTTTCGTCCGTCCTCCTTTCTCCTTCTCTTGTTGCCCTCTATGGTGTGAGAACTGCTGCACGCAACAGCCTTCAGTGAGGGGACTTTGGACCTCTTCCTTCTGCTCAAGCTTTCCTGGAGGATCTTACGGGTATTTCGGGCTGCAGAAAAATGTACTGGGGAAATCACGTTAGGTAAGACTGCCTGGCTGCCAGGGATCTTCTCTAGCCAAGGATGCTTTTCCTTTTAGCAGTGCATTTTTTCAGCTGATAATCAGCCCAGGAAGCTGAAAGGAACAAATGTACCTGAAACTACGGGTGAAGTGAAGGCTAATGTTTTTCTTTTGACTTTGCTGCTTTTGCAGCTGCTGGCAGCAACCTAGTTGTGGTAAAGAAATGTACAGAAAGAGACTTTTTTGAGTGGTTGTCGACAAGCAAATGCATGGAATACATAGCTTTCTGGAAGCAAGCTTAATCCGTATGTCCCAGTTCTCCGCCTGCCCCACCCTCCCAATTTGAGATTTTTTATGTGTTAATTCGAATTACTGCTGGCATAAAGTATTTATAGTTTATATTATCAATTTTTATAAAGCTTTGAAAAAGCTCCTTCCCCTCCCTCCCCCCCCCCCATCTTCGTTTTGGTGTTTGTGTCTCATCAGCACAAATTCATTGCAGCTTTTTTGGGTTTTGTAGAATTCTCTTCACTGTGACTTTGGTGTGGCAGGCTGTTCATTTAGGAGAAGGTAAGGAAAATTTCCTGTTTCCCCCCGCAGCCCCGTGTTTCTCTTGCACATTTGCAGTGTGCATTGTTTCATTACAAGCTACCCTTCTTTTCCATATTTGCACTCGTCAAGGCCGTGAAAAAGAACGTGAAGAAGATGTGAAAAGTCTCAATGCCACAGCACAAAAACAGCAGCCCAAGATCGAAGGGAGTATTATAAATGCTGTCAGTGACATGAATCAGAGTTACGAAAGCAGAAAGCAACAGAATTCCAGGGCATTGGTACCTTTCACTGGGATTACAGAGAGTAGGTAACATTATTTATTTAAAAAATACCATAAAATTGCTTTTTAAAATATTATATCACAGTAATGTTTTGACTGTTGTCCTGAAAGATTCCAGCTGGTTGGTTTCTGTGGCCGCTCATTTAAATTATTGCCGTGGCCACCTAGGAAATGGTGATAAAAATTTAAGGTAGAACCGGGGATGGCTTACCTGCAAAAGGTGGTAACGGAAAACAGGGAAGGATACTAAAAATTAAGAAGGGGTTGGTCCTTGGATTTGCAAAAGTGTTTGTAAAATTTTGCAAAATTCTGTTCGTTTTTTAAAATTCATCATATTTCACAACCAAGTATTATTTCATTAAAAAAAATAGTTTGAGCTGTCTGAAAGCAACAGTACTAACAGAAAAAGAAAACAGGGACAGACTTATGTTTCCCCACACATCTATAAAGTTTTAGATTGGTACTCAGTCCCAGGAGTCTGAGAAAGGCTTGAGGTAGTGTTCCCCTCCTCTCCCAAAACTAAGTAACTCTTCCCGGTTATAAAGCCTCCTTTCTTCAAAAACAAGTATCACTTCCCGGTAACAATGCCCTGTTTCTTAGTGTGACTGAAACCTGCCTCCGTCAAAGTGAAATATTTCACCTGAATATATGCTGCTAGGGGACTTGCTAGCCTTGCTTCTTGACCGTGCTGTAATCCCTAGTAGTTTGCTTCTAATCCTTAACTAAACAAACTGGGCTTAACTGAACAAACACTCCTAACGGGCGGATAATTTTATTGTCTTTAGAGACAATAAAACTAGATATCCTTAAGAAGCTTTGGCAACTGGAGAGACCTGAGAGAACAAGTGAGGAAAAGGGGAGGTTCGGAGCCCCGAGATGCTTGGTAACCTCTGTAATTCTGCCTTGCAGGTAAAAAACTGAACAGACACTGCTGCCACAACGGAGGGACCTGCATCCTAGGGGCTTTCTGTGCCTGCCTAAAGCATTTCACTGGCAGATACTGTGAACATGATGAGCGGCAAAGGTAAAAACCAGACCAAAACCAGAGAGAGTAAGCAAGCTGCTCTGGATGGTTATTTTCTGTGGTGGGATCAGGGACATACCAAATGTCTCCCTTGTCCTTGACAGCAACTGCGGCAGCATTGCCCACGGCGCCTGGGTGCTGAAGGGCTGTTGGCTATGTCGGTGCGGCTATGGTACTCTGAACTGCCTCTCAGAAATAATGCACGACAACTGTGGTAAGGAATGGCGTTAAATCAACCATTTTTATCTTTTGGGTAACAGAATTGCCTTCTGCAAAGTTGGGGTACTTGGAGGATGCTGTATGTGCTCTATTTAGACTTCTGCAGTGGCCTGCTTTGCTTTAGAGAATGCATTAGTGAAACACTAAATAATACTGCTTTTGCCTGCATGGTGCATCACATAAAATACTTTGAGACCTTTATAATCCCATGCAGTAGGAAACTCTTCCCCCATTTTAATTGAAAATTACAGGGATTAGATATTTCTCTGTTTTACAAAACCTGCACGTGTCTGACTTCCCACTTAAGCAGGACAATTTGTACAAATAAACTACATCCAAGCATACAAAAATCCTTCTTAGATGAGGAAAGAGGAAAAACGGCAGCATAAGCTGGTGTGGTAGAAGTAGAAACCAGTATTACACTACAGAAACAAGTACTGAAAACTTGCATGTTCTTGTGTAAGCTACTTAACACATAAATGGCAGAAAACTATTCTTTTAAGATCTGTATCTTAATCTTCAAAATATTCTTGTACAGAGTTCTAAGATTGAGCACAATCCACAAAAAAAATGTGTAGCCACAATCCTGGTCAGTGTAAAGTAGTAGCACCCATCTCCTCAAAAGGACTAAATTACTTTAAGTCAAGTCTTTATACATCAGTCTGTGAAAATCCCTGTACAAAGATTAAGTATTTTTGAAAACAGTGTATCAGCTAGAATAAAGACTTACTTGAAGGATTGCTTTACAGGTACTTATTTTCCATGGAGAACTGGCTACTGACATCCAAACTATTTTCAATATTCCGAGATGACTATTAAGAATTTAATATTTTCTCTCCAGTGGCAAAGTTAGTGCAAAATATTCTTGCCCTTTTCCATGCGTGATATCTCAATCCCACCCTGTGCTGTGATATATACTTCAGCTGTGCCAACACCACTAGTTAGCAGTGTAAGAAAACAAGAGACCTAAATAGCTTCAAGATTCATTTGCACCCTAAGGAACTACCAGCCTCTTCTTTCCTGACCACATTCCTATGTAAGTAGCAGTGCATTGAAGCTGTGTCTCTGCAGTTAAACCACCAACACAGAAATAAATACAAATTTGAAAACTTGAGCCTCTTGGGTCCCAGCATATGCCCTAAAGTGTGATAAGCCCACATGTCCAAAGAACTGAAATGCAAAATAAAGGTGACATTCCTATCTTTGCAACCACAAGGGGAGGAAAAAACAAACAAACAAAAACCACCACAACACCAAAACAAAAAACCCACCACCAGAGCCACTTTTGCCTTGAAGTCTTCTGTATTGACTAATTATGTGTAGCACCCAACTTGTTCCTTAAACTCTTCAGAAGAGTTAAATGCCAAGTTCCCTTGGGTGTTCACCTTTGAATCGGCCCTATTGTTTCTCATTACAGGAGCAAAAGACCTAACAGGCCTCCCATGCTCGGTAAAAGCAGTCTACTGTTTACTACTCTTGAGCTCAGCTTAACAAAGGCAATAAAGGTGGCAGTGGAGAATCATCTGCTCATCCACTGAGCATGGACTCAGTAGCTTTCACATGCATGAGGTTATGGCTTTCCACTTGTGCTAATAAACGAAGCCCCTTCTTATTAAAGGAAGGGTTAAAAGGTTACATGCAGACTTGAGTGCATACCTCTTGCGAAGATCTTGCTCTTGCTTTTGCTTGGTATTTACTTTTGATTATTCTGAGATTAATGCCTGCAAGAGCTGATAAGTGCTATCAGTTGCTCCTCAAACGATCATTGATGGGACATCTATTCACATCTCCCCTGAGAATAGCCTCTTTGATTGGTTTTAACAGCTGATACCTTTAGCTTAAGTACCTGTGAGATGTCAGAGGAGTTTCAAAGTATGTTGAAAATCCTTATGTTTTAAAATTTACATATTATACTCATTAACTATTTTATTTTCTTGGGGTTTTTTTCTTTTTTTTTTAGAACTGAAATCAGAAAAGGAGGAAATTACTAGACTGTATTCTAATGGGCTAAGATTACAGCAAACAGTGTTTGTACTTGCTTGTCTGATCACCATCCTCCTGGCATTCTGCTGCTGGCAGTGCTGAAACTGGACAAAGGAAAATATTTTAGGGCTGATGTAACCCTTGCCTTGACTCATATAACTTTTTTCTTGTGAGCTACAGAAGTCAGTTCTACCTACACGTTGGAGGCAGACTAAGATGTATTAGTTAATGCTGAAATACTTGGATTATTATAAATTCAGATTATATGAATGTGAAGTATTTATTATTATATTATTATTTTATTGCTACTATTCATGTCTGATTCTAATGATTCTTTAGTTCTAAAATACTGCTCTTCCAGTGGAAGCAAAAAACCCCCAATGTTCTATGCCTTAAGTATTGTAAATTATAGTAATCTCCTTTGTACATAGTACAACTATTTTAACAAATAAAGCTGATCTCATTTCTGAAGAGCTTTTATGTTTGGCTTTATTTAAACTTGAAAATCCTTATCTACTATTTGTCATTGTATTATATTCTGTAACAAAACAGTAAGAAAAGGGCAGGGCAGAATGAACAATCTGAAATTTGAAGAGATAAGGAAGGTTTTAAGGGTAGCTATATTTCAAACCCTAATATACAGAAGAATTCTAAAAGTTATATAGTTGTTCCATTTTTATTATTATTTATTACAGCTAAGTTGTACATATGCATAATCTTAGGTAGGAAGCATATGTTTCTTAAGAACACATAGCTGATAATTATTTGTCTTTTAGGGGTTTATTTTATTTCACATCCTAGAAATATGAGCTCCTCTTCTTTCTAAAAGGACAGCAAAGAGCAACCTTTTTAAACTTTTTCTATAGGAAAACTGTCTTGATTTATATACCATTTAAATATGAGTATTTCTAGGCTGTAAAATAAAAAAAGTTTGGAACGTGTAACTGCAATTGTAATGCAAGTTTATAAAACATAAGAAACATGTTTGTTAAAAAAAATAATAAAAATTGCAAAGGGAAGTCTAAAATGTATCTTCATTCTTTGCATGTGAAGCTACCACATAGAAACAACCAGATTTATAATTTTGTTGGCTTAAAAGACATTATTGATGTACAAAATCCTTAATGACTTTAAAAAGTTCAATAAATTTAATTCTTAAAATGTCTTTACTAATTTCTTTGGTGCCACAAACCAAAACAACAATTCAGTTATTAAGCAGAGAAGGATGCATCACCAACAAATGACATAATATTGTGGCTGCCTTTGTTACTGAATAGTCATAGATTCAGACTTTTATAGGGAGTTACTGTGTAAAAACATATTCATATTAAATATTGCAAAGGATTCAGACTGCTCCTTCCCACGCGCTAGAGTTGAGTGGAAGAAGTAAGGTCTCTCACTCTTCACATAAGATGCACTAGACCAGAAATAGTCCTTTTCTCTTTATTTCCCACAAACTCATCCGTACCCATATGCCTGTGTTTCCACAGACTTTGAAAAGGAGGTACCAGCTTAGGACAATTAAATATCAAAGAGAACAGCTGGAGGAAAATAGTCATGCCTTTATTTATCAGGTGTTGAAATTGCAGGAATGCCATTGTGAAAACATCTTGATTTGCCATAAAGCATACCTGAGAAGTCTGTAGGCAATACAGCTTGTAATGTACTTCAAATAGGCTTTACTTTTTGAAGGAGAGCAGCAAGATACATTGAAAGTACATAGTACAGTAAAAATATATCTGAAGTAATACTTATTTTTTATCCCTACAGAAAACATACAGAGCCATAAAAGATTGCAATTAACAAAAGGAAAGAGTGGTCTAACACAGGTTTTACAACAGAAGAGCTATTTCTATTGCAATAACATCCACAGCAGATTTAATCAGGAAAAGCCGAACTGGAATAACTCCTTAGGTAGATGAGCCTATGTGCCTGCAAGAGTCACCCTGATGGAGCTATACATTATTGGGTCTGTATGACTTGAAGGATTAGAGCAATTGAAAAGTCTAGCAAAGCAACATTTTCCTGCTGTACCAAAACATCAGTCCAAGGCATCTAATTAGAACCAGCAAGGTACAGTTTCTACAGTTTCAAATAGAAGCAGCAAGGTACAGTTTCAAAGCATTGCATGAGGAACTTAGCTAGGTAAGTGATTCTGATTAATGTCAGTGTAAATCACTACTCACTTGGAATCCTAGGATTTAAAAATTTTTTCCTGTGTCCCTGGAAGAAGCAATAGAAGGTTTTTGTTTGTTTGTTCTGAAGATAACAGTTCCTTTTCTCTACCTTATGCCACTGCATTCTGTGTTACTGGAAAATCTGAAAATGATTGCTTCAGGACTGTTTTACATCTACCATATTATGGCAAAACATATCCTCCATGATGGTTGGTTGTGCAAGATGTTTGTCTGGTCTTTGTGTCAGGGCTCTGGAAGTTGCCATGAGTAGGCAGAATGGAGCACAGTGTCTGTTGACCTTGCAAACCTCTGAAGTAGAGGCAGCCACAGGAACTGAGTTTGAGGAGAAATAGATATCTCCTTAAGTTAAAGAAAAAAAGAAGAGGAAAAAAAAGAAAAAGCATTCAGAAGCTGTCCCATGCATAGTTTCATTCGCAAATAAAAATATAGCTAAGAAGGAAGAAAACAGAAAGCACTGAGGAACAAAGGAAAGCACACAGGCACAATCTTTGCTTAGGTTAAAACTGTCTCTGCTTTTATCTGTCTCCAGCTGTTTGAAAGAACAGATAAAAGAAAGCATTATTTTCCTCTCCTGCTACCATGTAGGCCTGGCCAACCTTCCAACACTGCAATTACAGGCACTTTGGTAAGGTTTGTTTATAGCAAACAGCAATGCTTGCTCTCCAGCCTCATGCTAACTCTTTACAGGCCACTTCATCAAACATGGCACTTCCCAGCAAAATAGGCATCTGTTGCCACAAGTTCACGCATGTGCCCTCTCTATAGGCGGCCACATTCGGGCAGCGGGAAGTCCCTCAATGAGAAATACTTATCAAATGTCTCACAGGCCCCAGAGCCATTAGAGCTTTCTCTCCTCACAGTTGACTCCAAAACTAAAACAAATGGTGCAACCCATGACTTGCCTCCGTGGCTTCACCCCTGCAATCACTCCAGCCTCCAGCACTCCTTGGGGCATGCTCCTGATAAGGACCCCAGGTCGGGGGAGCAGCGTGGCAGTGGGGGGCTGCCTCCTCTGCAGCCAAGAGCCCCCGGAGCTGGAGCTCCACAGCCCAGCACAGGTCTGCAGGGGGATGCTGCCATCTGCCCTTAACACCCTTCCCTTTTAAACGAAGTGATTGTTTTTTGCACAAAAGGCATCTAGTGCACCAAGGTTTTCTCATACAAACCTGAAAAACTAACTTGCAGGCACCAGGTGCTGAAAAAGTGTCACTCATTCAGCTCTTTGAGTATCTGATGGTTATCTCTCAATGTGACTTTATTCCTAGCAAGGAAAGATGAATTTCTGTGGTCCCTGAGAAGTGTTAATCATGCCCATAGGTGCCAACAGCCTTCCCTCACCTATAACTGTGAAAAAGGCCTTTTTTTTCCCGCCAGCCAAAACAGAATCAGAAGTAATTTCCCACACTTGTTTATCCAGAGTTGTTTTTTTTAATTGGCATATTTAAGATTGCTAAGGTCTACCCACACACATTTCATTATTCATCTTTCATTTACTCTAACAGTGTGTCAGCAGGCTATGTGTCTGGATCATTACACCCACCAGTTTCATGTGCCTAAGCAAGTGTATAGCAACTTTATATTTTGGTTTCCATTTATTGGAAGGGTGATATAGTACAGCAGGCTGGCTCATGTACTGAGCAGCCCTGTGAATTCCAAGTTATAGGCATATGTCTTGTGGAGGCCTATCTAGTCACTCTGCAATCATCACCTGTAATTCACTGCCTGTCTCACATTTTTACAACATAGTCATGTATGAGTGTGGGAGACTTAACGGCAACCAAGCAGCTGTATACTTGCACTCTGCAAAATTACCCAAGCATCATGAGTACTCCTTGTGATTGCAAAGCACGTTCTTGGTCAGAGAAGACATTCAAACACGTAATTCCCTCCACATTTGGCTGATTGACCTTGCCCTTGGCTGATGCTGCTGTGAGGGTGACTTCTTGTTAAGGGCATGAAGCTGCCATATGCCACTGGAATAAAACCAGATGCCTTCTGTATGCTGGGCCTAGCATTTTTCTTCAGGTACATGCTGGCACACCAATAGCTTTCATTAGCAGCTGTCTTCATCTACTGGAGCCCAACCACATCTTTACAAAACTACAATTTATAAACCAGCCTGCGACACTTCAGATATTATTTGTATGATAACGTCTGGGTGAAATGCTGGGAATGTACCACCAGGACAGAAGCACTGGTAAAGGCTCAAAAGCAAGTAGCCAGAAAGGCGTTGTCATTATAGTCCCACTAGTTAGAGAAGGCACATTTTCCTTGCTGACCCTCCTGGCAGCTGACCCTGTGGACTCAGAAGATCTTTTTCTGTCAGCTGAGATACTTCTATGATCTTCACACACTGTCGGGGGCATACCTGGTCACCTTTTACTAGGCACAGAGACTTGTGAGCAGAAACAGACGTGCAACCTATGAGGCCCCAGGTCATGAGACTGGGGCTGGCAGGACTATGGGAGACATCTTCAACCCATCCATACAGGGTTTTGTGTCATCAGACAGCACAACAGTGCTGACATTAACTTCCTTAATAGGCACGGCACATAATACCCTGCATCTCCTACCAGCAGCGTGTCTTTTGCCCCTTTTCTTCCATATGGTGCTTGTATCTACCCACTAAACAGAAAGCTTTATGTGACTCATCCTACTCATAAAGCATTTCAAAAGGTTTTAACTAAGAGGAAATCTCGTATATACACCAATGAAACAGACAGTTCTGTCTCCTGTACTGACAAAAATTGCCTAGTTAAATTCTAGAAAGTTTTGTGGGGAAAGTTGTGCTTCCTGTTTTTTTATTGCCAAGATTACATTTTTCCAAAAAGTATGGAAAGTAATACCATGAATAGTTTAATTAAAGATGAAGAAGTGGTACAATGCTGGAAAGACAATCTTTGCAAAAGCATCTTTAAACAGAACAAGCAGAGAGTCAGAATCAAAAAGAATAGGTGTCAAAGATCTTCCCAGCTGACTTTGTACATGAACTCTTCTGAAGACCATTTCTTTGACCAAAAACTTTTTTAAAAAAGGAATATTAACAGACTTGTCAAGTTCCATGCTTTAGACATCAGCCTTGTTCTTTCAGTCACAACATTATGTTCTGTTACCTCAAACCTGTGTAATGCAGCACCAGTAATGAAGCTGCTTCTTGTACAAGGAGGAAATCCCAGCTGGAAAACAAAGTGTCAGTAAACATTGAATTTAGCTTTGAAGGTAGATTGTGAAGGCTATGTAATGCTGAAAATGAATTGAGCTCTGTTTTCCTGTCTGCTATGTTAGTGTTGGTTTGTTAAATTTAGTCAATAGCATTTATGATGCATATTGGTAACACAGCTGGAAATTTCATATTGTTTTTAAAGTCAGTCTTCAGAGGAAACAAGAAATATAGGAGTGTGCTCCTCTCTCTGTGTCTCTCCCTTCCACTGTTCTTCACAGAGGCTGTACCCCAGCTCTGTCTATGGATATGTGAGTAGCAACTCAATGGAAAAAAAGACTTGTGTAGAGATGCTGTGCAGTACATCTCCAGCAGTGCAATAACATGCAACAAAAGTCAATTCAGTACATTCCTGTGCTGTTCTCCTTTTATCTGAGCACATCCTCTTAGTGACATGTCTGTCATGAGTGGTGCTAACCAAAAACAACTGCAAAAGTTCAACATCAGTGCTAAAATATACAAAGGCCAACCTCCAGTCCAACAGCTCCAACAGGGAATCATCTATGCAGGTAAAACTAGGTAGCAAATGCGAATTCCAGGTGCAAAATATATGCCCGATGGTGCAACTTTCTCAAGTATTTGGAGGTGATAACAAGACCAGAAAGACATGTGTCTACTGTCCCCTTTGTACTGGTATCAGGTACAGCCATGCTGTCAGCCAGGTACACTCACCCATCCAAAATTTTATTTTCTGGTTTTATTGGCCTAGTTTCCAGCAAGACCATCTTTACTGACACAGGGATGTGGCAGAGACATGTAGCAAAGGTGAAGGGGAGCCCACACTTAGACAAGCCAAAACCAGTTACATAATCACTGCTTTAATGCTAATAGCTTAGTTAGAAAGATTGTACGTCCTATTTTCAAAAGAAGACAGCAACCTGGAATGCAGAAGCAATGGAAAGAACTAAATGTCAATGGGCAGAAAATCTGCTCATGAATTCCCTTTTATAATGTGTAGGCAGTACAACTTCCCATGGGGACAAGAGAAAAATATAATTATGTATTTGGCAGTAGTGACACCATTCATGGAATGTTACATGCCACTTTGTCACCTTCATTTTGTAAAGGATATTGAAATTTGTAGAAGTTCCAGGAAAAAAAAGATATAGGTATCATTTAAGGTACAAAAATATACACTACAATGAAAAGTGTAGCAAGCTCAATCCATTATGAAGGCAAGAATAATCAATAACTTGATCCCCCACAAGATCACATGGGAAGATACTCAGTTGCATCACTTTCTTGACCAGAGTACTTTTTCACTGTTATACACAGAGGTCCCCCAATGCAGCCAGTATACCTTTCACCAGGAGAAAGGATGCCATTCATTACCAGCATTAAAAATGTAGATTCATCCAGTATTTGCAGAGAGGCTGCTTATTAAAAGTATATCAAGCCAATGAACTGGCACAGTTGCATGCACGTTGGTGTGTGCACGTACATGCCCAGTGACCGAAGGTAATTCTGGAGTAGGTTTTGATGCTGCAATCACTTGTTGCTACAAGTGAAGAAAGAGACAGCCCAAAGAAATGGAGCAAAGAAGATGAGACATTATTAGCAATCTGCGCACCGATTCATGCAAACAATAACATTAAAAGCCATGAACATGAATTGCAAGCAACATCATTATGTTAGAACGCTGCCATCTTATTAGTTGAGTGCCTGACCAAGATTGATATTTTGCTGTGCTAGGCACTGTACAAGTGCATAGGAAGAATGAACTGCCCTCAGCAACTGACAAAAACTGATGGATTATTTTCTGACAGTTAATAAGGTATCTGTCACCACAGAGTCTGGCTCCATACTCCAAGGCAAAACCTTCAGTGTGCACACACTGCTACTTCAGTCATGTTTTTATCAGCCCTGTTGGGTTTGCTGTTTATTATTCATTTTCTCTGTACTGCTCTTAGATCACAACACCAGCACAGGCACCACTCACCAGGAGATGGCATCATTAGAAGTTAATAACACTGACTCTTAACTTTGCAGTCAGATACAAGTGTGAGACTGAATATAGCACTAATGAATGACTTCCTGAGCCTCACACTACTGATAAAACCTAACATACCCAAAGCAAACCACAGCAACTATTTGAATGCAAGGTGTCAGGTTTTTAAATGTAATTTTCAAAAGATGAAGCTGCTATTATCAGCTACTTTGGCTACAAACCATGTATCTCCCTGTATGTACTAAGGCTGAGCATATTGTCAGCACTTAGAAAAGGCTATTCTTACATTTACTGTAGAATCAATGGGATAGTTTTTCCTAGGCAATTAAGAGAAAGAAAATCTCAGGCTGGTAAAAGGAGCATACAATTATATAAAGGGTATCACAGAACTAAAGCTATGGGCAATAATACATTATTTTCAAATCACCATTCCACTCACGTTAAATTAAACTTGCAGCAAGCGAATAAGCGTGATCCGGCCTACTGCAGGCATGCAGAGTGATTCTTGTATCACTGTGCGACGTCTTACAGAAAGTGAAATAATTACCTTTAATCTTACTCTTCTATCAAAGAGACCAAGGAATCCACTCGCTGGGTTAAGTGTGTCAGAAAGACAAATTATACCAGCCTTGCGTGCATGGATTCTGAGGTGCTGAATACTAATTTTAAAGGAGTTTTATCAGATAGCCAGATGAAAAGAAGTAACAGGGACTTGTTACTTTTCAAGTGTATATGCTCTGCCTGGTTGCTGGCAATTAAAGTTTGACAGCGTGCCAAGATACACATGCAAAATAGGCTTGAAAATATTTGTTTTCAAAAATCACTATTTCCTATAAATATTCAGGTCTTGGAACATTTTATGGAGTGGAGGTAGAAAATAGACTATTGTGTTTTGATAATATCATTTGGGGACACCATAAATAAGTACATGATGATAGGTTAATTAAAACACTCCACAGAACTCAGCCTTATAGATTGATGCTAAAGAGGAAAATGTGTCAGTGCGTGAAATAACATTCCCAAGAGATAAATTAGTTATCTACTGCATTTATTGTTTTTCCTTAACACTCTCATGCACTGACCTTGGTATTCTGCATATGTGATTATCTTAGCTACAGTAAAAATATTTCTTTAATAATTCAAAATATATTGAAACAGGTACTGTGGTATGTGCTGCCTGGTCTCCTTTACTGTAATATTATGCTCCTGAATACTGATAAGAACTGCTGCTAGGCAAACTAAAGGGTTGATTTAACCTTAGAAAAATCTATGGGTAAACAGGTCTGCCTGTGATAACGTTCTCAGGAATTAAGAATAGAAAGAGACTGGTACTTTAGTTATACCAGTGTACCCCAAATCACAGAAACATTAAGGTCAGGGAAAATTATATGGTCCTGTAGGCAGTGAACTGCCTTCTTCTAATGACTCGAGGAAAAGTCTATGCTGGATGCCTGTTTTCCAACTTTGTACAAAATCCTTGGAAGTACAGCTAGGCTAACACCACAGCTATGCTGCCATTAAACAAAAGGCAGTAGAAAACCACAGGTGTGTAACTCTTCTGCCAAGAGTCTTCCATGTAATGATATAATACTGTCTCACTACCTATTCATTCACTGCCAAAATCTACCTGCAAACCCGTATACATTCTGCAAGTGCTACCCCTTCATTTTCGATAGTCAGCTCATCCTCACTTTCAAAACATAAAAGTGTTTTCTGCACAAAACGCTTCCAGCTGGCACATACAGCACTCACGGAACTGTGGAGGACCGTCTCCCACAGAGCCCACCCTCTACTACAACTTCAGTTTAAACTCATAAGATCTGATTTCTACCCCTTCTGTAAAGAAAAGGCACCAAGAAAAGCCAAAGGAGCTGAGTTTCAGGAACAGCCTGAAGATAAAGTAGGCAAAGATCAGCTCTGATAGCCAGCTGACCAAACAAGAAATTAGAGTAACTTTTCTTTTAAGGGCAGGTCTAAGCTGCTATCTAGGAATGAAGAAATGCAGGAGCAGTAACATACTTCAAAGCCTGGTAAATGCTACTCCTTGTCCTTAATCTCAGCAACAGAAACATAACATAACAGGAAGGGATTTTTCAGCTATGGCTGATTATTGCAAGAGATGATTCCAGAAGATGGATCTGGAAAGGAAAGGCCAGTTTCCCCATAGTAAATGATGAACTAACTCCTGGAGCATCCCTTCCTGTTGGTTAGTGAGGTTCAAGAATGCTGTGATATGTACAAAACACAGGAACATATCATGGGGATAGATGTGAAGTCACAGGGTATAGGGCATGTGTGACTTGAAGAAGGAGTCATTAACATGAATGTTATACCCGCACATTTCATATAACCTTACATGTTTTGCCTTGGTCCATCCAGTCACCTAGTGCAGGTAGTTTTAGAGGAACACCTCAAGGATCCAGCTTCACACAGCTGTTAGTAGATAACTTCAGCATCAGCTAATGGGGAAACCATGGCAGAAAAGGAGGAAGTGGTCATATAAGAGCAATCACTTTCCAGGGACATAATAGGACCTCACCAGTATGAAGGGAAGGTACCTCCCATAAAATTCCCCTAGAAGTTTCATTGTCCTTGAAAATAAATGGTCAACTCCCTCAAAGTCTTCAAAAAATCAATTTAGAATAGTGTCAGGACCACTGGAAGACACCTGCAAAAGATGAACATCAACAAGATCTATTTTTGTGATGAGAATCACATATGTCTCTCAACTGCCTACACAAGATCGTGAATATGAAGTCAAATGGGGGAGTTACAAGGGATTCAAGCTGCATTCTCAGTACTGGCAGCCTTCTTGCCAGGATCAGAGGAGCCATTGATACTGATTTCATGGGGCTTACATTATATTGAAGGAGGTTACTATTTCAGGCCTATTTCTTTTATAGGGCCTTTGCTTTACATAGTTACCTTAACACTGGCACGTAAGAGGGAGTTTTTGCACTCCCTGCATCAACAGTCTCCTTTGTCCATGTGGCTTTTCATTTTCAGAGGTGCTAAGCACTCGTGACTCATCAAAGTGTGTTCTGGCTGCCGACCCCAAGGTCTGAGGAATATCTACATGACTTGTGGCACAGTTTGAAAAAAGAGCAGATGCTCAGGCCAAGATAACAGGAGGACAACCCAATTAAGGACTTCTCAGAGATTTCCACACTTTCAGGTCTTCACCCTACTAGTCCAAAGCACTCAAATTAATGCACTTCCACTAGGAACTTCCACAGTCATCCAATGCCCTCCTCCATGAGGCACCTCCCTGACAAGAAAGTCAGAGACTGATTTATCTCTGAGATCTTGAAATTCAAAATATATAGCATTAATTGTATTCAAAGCCAGAAGGCAACTGATATATAGTACAGTCCAACTAGGGCCAGGTTCTCTTGTCACATTACAATAGGTAGCTTCCCCAAAGAGATTGAAATGGTAGATTTCTATGTATATGTACAACATAATGGCCAGAAACTTTGAGCAGGTAGCCTATAGAGAGGGCTGGAAAGAGAGGGAGAAACAAAAAAACTTGCTTTGAACATGAAGCAGAGAAGGAAACATCTTCTTTGCTGAGTGGTGAAGCCCCATGGGTAATGTGTTGTCCTGATCAGAGGTGACAATGACATGAACACTGACAAGAATAGTCTTCCCTTCAAGACAAGCAATTTCTAAACACAGGTGGAAAGTAATAAGTATATTGCCTCCTGCTGTTTACATATCTTGTTTCAGACATAAATAATCTTTCTGTACTTGGAAGTTTCTGATTTTGCTGGTTTCTTTAGTGAAGTTATTAATTCTTCTGCAAACCTAGCAGAAGAAAGTTGTCCTTATCTTCCATTATCAGATGGAATCATAGACTCACAGAATACTTTGGGTTAGAAGGGACCTTTAAAGGTCATCTAGTCCAACCCCCCTGCAACAAGCAGAGACATCTTCAGCTAGATCAGGTTGCTCAGGGCCCCATCCAACCTGACCTTGAGTGTTTCCAGGGATGGGGCATCTACCACCTCTCTGGACAACCTGTTCCAGTGCTTCACCACCCTCATCATAAAAAATTTCTTCCTTATATCTAGTCTAAATCTACCCTCTTCTAGTTTAAAACCATTACCCCTTGTCCTATCACTACAGGCCCTACTAAGAAGTGCCCCATCTTTCTTATAAACCCCCTTTAAGTATTGAAAGGCTGCAACAAGGTCTTCCCAGAGCCTTCTCCTCTCCAGGCTAAACAACCCCAACTCTCTCAGCCTTTCCTCATAAGAGAGGTGTTCCAGCCCTTTGATCATTTTGTGGCCCTCCTCTGGACCTGCTCCAACAGGTCCATGTTTTTCCTGTACTGAGGACTCCAGATCTGGATGCAGTACTCCAGCTGGGGACACATCAGAGCAGAGGAGAGGGGCAGAATCACCTCCCTCGATCTGCTGCACACACTTCTTTTGATGCAGCTGAAGACACGGTTGGCTTTCTGGGCTGCGAGCACACATTGCTGGGTCATGTCCAATTTTCATTCACCAGTACCCCCAAGTCCTTCTCTGCAGGGCTGCTCTCAACCCCTTCATGCCCCAGCCTGTATTGATACCCAGGTTGCCCTGACCCATGTGCAGGACCTTGCACTTGGCCTTGTTGAATCTCATGAGGTTCACATGACCCCACCTCTTGAGCTTGTCCAGGTCCTTCTGGATAGCATCCCATCCCTCAGGTGTGTCAACCGCACCACTCAGCTTGGTGTCATCTGCAAATTCACTGAGGGTTCACTCGATCGCACCATGTCATTGATGAAGATATGAAACAGTACTGCTCCCAGTATGGTCCCCTAAGGGAGACCACTCGTCACTGATCTCCATCCGGACATTGAGCTGTTGACCAATACTCTCTGGAAGCAACCACCCAGCCAAGTCCTAATCCATCAAACTGTCCATCCATCAAATCCATATCTCGCCAGTTTAGAGAGAACGGTGTTGTGGGGGACCATGTCAAAGGCCTTACAGAAATCCAGATAGATGACATCTGTAGCCCTTCCCTTGACCACTGATGTAGTCACTCCATCACAGAAGGCCACTAGGTTGGTCAGGCAAGACTTGCCCTTGGTGAAGCCATGCTGGCTGTCTCCAATCACCTCCCTGTCCTCCATGTGCCTTAGCATAGCTTCTAGGATAATCTGTTCCATGATCTTCCCAGGCACAGGGGTGAGGCTGACAGGTTGGTAGTTCCCAGGGTCCTCCTTTCTACCTTTTTAAAAACAGGTGCAATGTTTCCCTTTTTCCAGTCACTGGGGACTTCACCTGACTGCCATGACTTTTCAACTACCATGGAGAGTGTCTTGGCAACTACATTAGCCAATTCCCTCAGGACTCTGGAATGCATCTCGTCAGGTCCCATAGATTTATGTATGGTGAGGTTCCTCAGGTGGTCACAAACCTGATCTTCTCTTACAGTGAGAGGAACTTTGTTCCCCCAGTGCCTGTCTTGCAGTCCATCCACTTGAGAGGTGTGGAAAGAGAGGCTGCCAGTGAAGACTGAGGCAAAGTTGTTGAGTACCTCAGCCTTCTCCTCATCCATTGTTACCAGTTTGCCAGTTGTGTTCATCAGGAATGAACACTGAGATGGGATCCATCCAGAGTTGTAGCTAGACTAATAAATGACAAATAATGGCTAAATAATGACTGGTCTCTTCTGTCAAAGGTATTCTTGGCCCATCTCCTGGCAGCTTTCCCCTGTATCTGAACTGTGTGTTTCATACATCAAAACTTAATCTCCACTATGCAGACAGCAAGGTGATCAGCTGCAGAGTAGCATCACAGGAGGGAAACAAACACAGGCCAGGAGCAGGGCATTTAGTGACCACTACACATACCTCTCCCCTAACACTTCTGTGTAGACAATGAACAGGAAGGAAGATGATAGTCCAGGAAGCAGAGCTCAAACGAGTGCAGTGATGTTCTTTGAGAACACCCCTACATGCTGACATGGTTGTGAAGAATTTTCTGAGCCTATTCAATCTTGTATTCAATTTCCTGCAAAGAGAGATTTTAAATGCCTGGTTTTGAAGAATTTTCTGAGCCTATTCAATCTTGTATTCTATTTCCTGCAAAGAGAGATTTTAAATGCCTGCTCAGCTAAGATTATTTTCTGGATAATTCAACTCCAGAGCAAGTTTAGCATAGGTCAAACTTATACTGAAGAACTTTTGCCTTCGAGTTAAAGACATTGGATAATACATTTTGTGAAGGTTATTTTGATACTTGCTAGGCATATAATGGGTCCTTACATGAATTCAACTGATATGTTTGACACATTAAACATTTTAAAATTTCATCAGCAATCCATGTGTACACAACAGGCAAGGAAAGAATTCATTCTGCTCCTGTTCAGAAAAATATTCTTAGCCAATGCAGCATATCATTTCCTTTTTTTATTCCATTTGAATTCACTGTGGTCCTCTTTCAACAACTGTGGGCAAAAGTTTCAACTCTCAGACATATTATTAGGCATTTAAATCCATACTTAGGAAGTGGTCTAAGTGGTCTAATTGGACATAGCACTCACGCTTAAAACTATTTATCATTGATACTAATTTGCATTAGCTATATGCACTAATGCAAAGGAAAAGGAACAGCAAAACATTTCTATTTGCTTTCATCCCTCCTTCAATTTTGGCTGTTTCACAGCTGACAGATCTGTGTCTCCAAACTACTCACATAGCAGGTCCTGCAACTAAAGGAGCAGAGATTTTGCAGTGCTCGGGATGCCTATATCTGCTCCTATGTAATGGCCCCAGCCACTCCCTGCTCTCTTGTAAATACATGATCTTAATCTGCCATGACTTAAATTTTACTTAACACATACCTGGTACCTTTGTAATCTTACTAGCAATCTTTGCTTACTGAGAATTGTTTCAGTCAGAGACTTTTACAATGGCAGCTTCTAAGAGCTAATGGTTAGTTTGGATCTCGGTGTTTACAGGAAACTTGTTGGTGGCAACCTTTCACATCCGACATTACTTTTCATTATTGCATTGAGTGCAAGAGTTAAAATCAGATTTCTTTCCAGGAAGCACACATAAGAGGCAGAATGGCCCCTCAGATCTCACATTCATGCTCTCCTAAGTCTCAAGCCAGCCAAAATAAAGTCTGAGCTGTGTTTTTAATGCTAACTGATAAAATATTAACAGGAGCCAAGAAGCAGCAAAACAGTCTGCTTCTCAGTTCAGTTAATTGGCCATAGTAAAGCACTGTAGGGCAGCACAGAGGTGCTCTGAGATGTAACACAGCCACATCCCTTGCCTCTGATACACAGGTAGAAGGAAAGTGAGTACATCTAAGTATGTCTATTCTCGGTACTAAGTTGAGTTGTAGTTGAGTTAAAACTGGGGTTCAGCTGGGCTACAGCAGGAGTGCATCTACACCACCCCTGAGGTATTTACATAGGGACTCAAACCACAGATTTTGTCACAACCATGAATTTTACTGTTAAAAGCAAATAGGGATGTACAGAGGCCTTAATCATCCTTCTTCTTACCTTACCTTCTTCCCAAGTAAAATTGTTCAAACTCATCCAAAGATGATCTTGGGAAAGACTTGAGCTTCCATAAAGAAAAGAGTGAAGTAGTATTTGACTCTGTCACAGGTGCAGAAGAGTCAGACACTTTAAGTTCTCGTAAATATTAAAAGAAGATAAAATGAAATTAATGAAATTAATATGCTGCCTTAACTCTCTACTTCTCTATCACCGAAGTATCTGACATCATCCCATGGAAATTAATATCAATAGCAAAGTCTCTGTGGACCTTCATTAACTTTCTAGCAGGAAGTTTGAAGTCTCCAAAGCTCCAGTTAACCCCATTTAACTTTATCTAACTGAAGGACCTGAAATTTGGCTATATAGGAAGTATAATGCTATAAAAAGACACAAAAGACTGTATCACCCCACTGAGATACAGTTCTTTTTCCATGGTTTGTATGGGGGTAGAACAGCTGCAACCCCAGCTCAAATAGCATGTGAACTGGAGCAGGTTCTGCACAGGCTGATTTTAACAGAGGATCAAAAACCTCTTTCCTACACTCATTAAACTGATGTCTGAGGTTGTCTAGAGCAATTGAGTTCCCGCCTCCAGTGCCATAGTAAGATGGAAAAACATCCAGGCCAAATTTGCAGGCAAATTCCACACATCATCATAGAAGCCTTTCTGGATAGGTGCTTATAGAAGTTCATTTGATGTGGACATGAAGGTAGTTTCAAACACAGGGAAATGTTGAGAGAGAGCAGGTGACACCAGCAGCCTTTTCATTTGTAGCAGAATTCCCCCCTGCAGCGTAAGGAGCCATGCTAATTACACTTCGATGGGAATGCATCTGTGTATCTAGCAGCTCCACTGGGTAAATGTCAGCTTGATGCAATTTAAACTGCTTGAAAACTTTACATTCCTGGAAAAATAGAATCACAAAAAAAGCTGCAGGCAGGCAACTAACAAGAGAATTACCAAAAGGTACTAGTGGAGCTCACATATCTAATTTTTCTGGTCTATGTCACAAAGGCAATACCACGATTGCAATAAACACTAAACGACCTCTATAAATGTTTCAGATGTCATGTAAGTGGTGTCAATAAGACGTTTCATTCAGCTAATAAAACATGTCAGCTCTTCAATCTGCTGCTTTACTGACCTTGAGATTGTCCTATAAGAGGTATTACAAAGAAAACAATTGTGTGTCATAGGCATGGATGATGTGATGTATGCATCATCCAGAATGCACTCAGAGGAAAAATCTAGTAGGTAAAAGTTATTCTTGTGCGTAAAGTGGAATTCCAGTTCCTACTTAACCCTGGGTTTTTTCTGTTATTTAAAGAATTCCCTGTTGCTTTCTCACTGCCCAATCCAAGGCTCAGCACAATAGAGGAAGAGTGGTTTTGAAAAACTCAGTGAAATTAATTGACCCGTTCAGTTGTCCAGTCACAATTTTTCCCATATACTTTAATCCAACACTCAGTGTCATATCCAGCAGGCAGGGCTAGAAACTACTAAGCAGACTTGTCTTCTCCAGATGCACTTTCAGAGGTGCCAACACAGCATAGCAGGGTTCAAATCAATGCGTGTGCAGCAGGAAAGCAGAGAAACACTGGCCCTCCACACAGACGCACTGCATCAGCTGCAGGACAGTCCACTGAGGAACTTCCTGCCTGCTGTCTCATTCTGGAGTACTAGGCCCATGAAAAGACCCAGTCTGATGATTATCAAAGGCAGATTTTAAAAACCTCACACTGTAAATATTTACAGAAGCATCAAAACCAGTTAACAACTCACTTGCATGGGAATCTAGACACCTAAACTGATCAGGCCCTTACGTACCATCTGAGTCATCTGCTTCATTCTGGAACTTGTGAAGCTTGGAGAGTGCTGCTAAAACTGCTGTGACCTGTGCTGCTCCTGGACCAGTGAGGACAAGGTCCAGTAGTGATAGAAATCCCTCCTCACAATTTGCTGAGTGCCATAGCATCAATCAAGAATGAGAAGGATGTGAATACCAGATGCATGATGAATACAGAAGAAAGCCATGGCAACAATGTGATGCAATATCTGCTTTAAAAACTTACCTCTCTGGATTTTAGTTTCTCTAGCATCAAAGAGAAAAGAGGCGTGAGATGTTTACTTAATTAGCAAGTTCTTGTAGATTTTGTATAAAATCTTCTCCTTTCGCTTCCTCCTTTTTAGCATCAGGTCTAAGGACACACACAGAGTGAAGGGGGCAGACTGACAAAATATCGACAAAACGTACCAGCATTACTTGTGTAAGTGCAAGAGCTGAATGCTACTTTCATTTCCAACTCTTCCTCACAAGAACCACAGCACACAGTTGTAACACCAAGGCAGAATTTGATTGCTGCAGATAAGTAACACCTCAGGCCCTCCAAAGGTTTGCACTTTGTCAGTCATTTTACAGATTCTTCTGTGATCCCATCCAATGACATTAAGCAAGTGTTTACAAGAATTTTTGCAAACTATAGATGAATGCTGTCATTCAAGCAGGTTATGGTAAGCAGTTCTGAACTTTGCTTATGAAGTAAAAAAAGGCTGAGGTGTACAAATAACCTAAATAATTTTCATTACATACAAGCTTACTTGACAGCTGCGCTGCTTTTGAGAGAGAACTATGTGTTTCCAATCACCTGTCACATGACTCTTTCTTCAGCTACGGGTAGCCTAGAAGGGTACTGCTTCTGTCCAGGATTCCGGGATGCTGCATATCCATTGATCTTGCATAAGAGGCTACTATGAATGCATAGATGAATTGCTCATTGTAAATACAGTCAGTGTGTATCATGCAAGATGTATCTAATCTACTGCAGATGACCAGAGTGCATGCAATGTCTATCACATTTTGGCTATGCTTTACACAGGGCATCTAATCTGCACAAATGCAGAAATGTCAATGCATCTAGAGCATATCAGACCAGAAATACATGTTCTGGTCTGATGAAGCCTGAACATTGAAGTCCCCTCCTGAAACTAGATGTTTGCAAATGTTTAAAGAAGGTATTGCCTACATTATAACATTAAAAAAAACCCAAAACTGATTTATTGTAAATTCAGCCAGCTGTGTTTAGGGAGAAGGGGAAATTACTCAAGCTCTGAGTCAAATGGCAAGGAAGCAGTTATGCTGTTCTGCAGCATTATAGGGTTAGCACCACTGCTGTATCAAGCCTGGGCACCAACCTGTCTTGATAATACTGTATTATTTGAATATTTACCCAGCAGATTGTATTTGCTTGCGATTTCCAAAGCCAGCCAGAGTTTGATCTGATTTTCCAAAATAGAGCAATGATCTGGTTTTCCAAAAATAGAGCAATCAACTTTACCTATGATACGGGTTTTTTCAATGCCATGCATGTATCTAGAATGAAAAGCTCTGAAACATTACCTTTGTTATTATCATTTGTGTAGAGGGAAGAGTTGATTTCTATGGTTTCATATGATATGAGGTGGAACAACACATTGAAGAAAGTTAGTATCTTAATAAACTGACCATTATTTGGAAAGAATTTAAATTTTGCTTTACAGAGAAGGCTGCAGCTGGTAGGTTTTGCTCAAGATTTGCTGCTGTAAAGCTGACTGCAGAAAAAAAAAAGTACATATGAACTACAGAAAGCATCCATTTAATGGCTGCTGCTTTTGCTACTTGTGGTCTGAAAAATTACAACAAAGGAAGGTTAAAATAATCAGCAGTGGTATAAATACTACTTAAGCCAGCAGTCACATATGGTATATTAGCAATGTAGACAGATTTAATGAAAACTGAGATCAGCACATGCATCTGTCATCAACCAAACCTACAAAATATTTTCCTCAGAAAATGAAATGTAATGATATAAGTGCTCATCTGTAATAGAGTTATAACAACTCCAAATGGTAAAACTAGTGCTGGTTTAATGCATTTTGTCAGCTAATGTTAACCAAACAGACAGATTCCTATGACGATTGCCTTGAAGAGAACAGATTGTGTGATAGGTCATAATCAAGCACACATCCTTAGATTAACAGCTCCAAAGTACTGCATACTTCTGTAAGTCACCCTGTAATGCAAAACCAAGTGTGATTTGTCACACCATTTCAGCCTCCATTACAGCTAAGATAGTAGTGTGGAATTTTTCAAGCTTCACAGGAGGAATATTAAAATGGATAATACTAGCATGCATTTTAAAGAAAATTCTCAGCACTTTGCCAAGTCATGCTCTCTGAGGTATCTGCCAGTGTGGGAGGGATGCACGCTCTCAAGGGGGTCTGTGTTTCATGGTCATCTCAGGCAGGGGGCTGCAAAGTTCATTAAATGATCTTATCTCGCTGATGGTTCTGTTCAAAATAGCCTTGATATGATGAAGGATTTATGTTACCCCCACTTCAAATAAAAAGTACCGAGGGATGCATTTCATTACTGCCCTGTGACACTGGAGAAGCCAGGGCTGCAGTGGTAATATTCCTCATTTGTTTGTGTCACAGAGAGGATTTATTTGCAGGGAGAGTCCAACTCCAAAGGTAAGTAAGTGTTTGGGTTTTGTAGTGAGCTTTTCGTAATAATGTCAAAAAGAAATGTGTTTGTTCTCTAACTTTAATTCTCATAAAAGTATATTCTAGGAAAGATGAGAGTGTGAGGAAAATGCCAGGGAAGGGTGCCCACTTTAGCAGCATTCTAAGGAAGCTGAGTGGCATTGATACAGAAAAAATATTTATGGGCAATTTCCATGCCACAACCCTGGATAAAACACCAGGAGATGTGGCTGTACATTCTCAACTGATGGGCTAAACGGTAGCCAAGGTTACACACACACTCCTCTCGCAAAGATTTTTTAACAGCGATCTGCTGCCGAGTGGCTTTTTAATTTAATGTTAGACACCTTCCCATGAATCGGGATCATTTTCTCTTGCATGTTTTGTCAGAACTGGATGATCTAATGAAGAACATGAGCCCTGTGCAGGATTTATATTCTTTGACCCTGGACCATCAAGTCATCCTGTACTCAAAAATCAAACAGCAAATCAAAACATGTTTAAGATCCTTGACTAATAAATATTAATTTATGCTATATACTTGATCTTAGGAATTCAGCAGTTCAGAGGATCAGGCTTCAAATATATCTGGCAGTGGGGAAAATCAAGTGATCAGAAGCAATATTTGATCATGCAAGCAAATTACATCTTCTTTCAATATGCCTTAGATGTTGAAAATTAAAAGCCAGTAAGAGTTGGACAAATCTATGGCAAGCTCAAGAAAGGCATTTGGACATTCTGTATGGCACGATGCTTATGAACACCTGTTCACTTGATGCTTGCTTCTTTCTGTGTGACTGCCACCACAGTCCTGTGTTTTATGTGCCAGTGGCAGGATGTGTGGGAACGCAGGCAGTCGCTACAGAGAGCCAGGTGCAGGGAGTGGGAGAAGCTGGGGAGCAGAGGGGCACTGACAAGATGGTCCAGGGAAAGTTTGGTGAGATCAGCAGGAGAAATGCAGCTCCAGCAAGACATGGAAGGTGATTTGCCAGAAGGAACAACAGACCTGGGGAAATCAGCCTGAAAGATGTCTGAAAGCGGAGGTGTGAGTCAGGCAGGTTAGGCTGGCAGGCTGGCATAGGAGGTGAAGAGGGCAGGAAGAGAAGCTCAACAGACACGAAGGCAGAGAAGGAAAAAGCAAAGGGACCTCTCGTGGAAGCCCTTGGCTGTGGGCTGAGGGAGAAGAGTCAGTGAGAACCACAGAGTGGAAGAGAGCAAGTTGCTAAATAAATAAATAGGCACAGGAGCAGATCTAGGACAGTAAATGAACCGATGACCTGGAAGGAAATGAAACTGTTGATTCCTCAAGTGTTTTGCCCAAAAGGTTTTAAGAATTTTAACCATCAGCTGGAGGACTGCTGAGCCCTCTTGTACAGAAAGGCAAGGCAGAGAATCTGTTCCCTCTAGTTCAATAACTCAATCATTCAGGTGCCTGGTATCCAGGGAAGAGTGAAAGCAGATAAAGAGAACTGCGGGCGAACAGATGAGTAGGACAGAAGAAAACACAGTGTGTGGTGTTCAAAGGCATTGGTACTGCCACTGTAGCAGTATGAGATGCAAAAACCATATAGCTGACACGAGTCTTGCCTTAATATGTTTCTTTGTCATAAAGGTATCATATGAGAAAAGGTCCAAATTTTGTAACAGTTCAAGCATTTCAAGAATAGCTATTTTCCAGATCAGAAAAATAGACTCAGAGCCATCAGCTTTTCACAGAAAAGTTATAATGGACTTTGGGAATTAGGAACAAGGAGAATGGTTGAACAGTGAGACTGTTGCACGGTGCCTGAGTGCAAACATTTTAACTTGCGTGTTAAAATTGCTTAACTTGCATGTTAGAATTGATTTGCTAGATGCACACCTGTAACTCTTGCACACAGGTAACTCCTACTAGTATTACTCAGTCATATGTCAGTATGGTTGTCATTTTCATACCCAGAAAATTCCCACTGTGTGGAAAAGTCCAATTAATTTGATTGTAGTTTATACCCAGAGAATGACCTCATGACAGAGCACAAATCCTGGTAAGAGCATGTACTTTAAATTCTGCCAAACTAGGAAATACTGTTAGCAGAATAAATCACTTGTCTAGAATTCCCTTACTTCATTGCAAAATCCAGACAACACTGTTTACAAAAGAAAAGCATAAATTGATATTCTGTAATGCGCAAGTGCAAATGGAAAGAGAACAGTACAGTATACATGCAAAGCTACGCATCTTTGCTGGTAAGATACACCAGTGAACCTTATAAAGAGACCAGCACAGTGTTAGGGACCTGAGTGCACCAGAAGACCATTCCAGCCTTCCCCCATCCCCAGGCTGGTGCTCCAGGTCAGCTCCAAGAGGTGCAGCTCTGTAACTGGGCACCAGTGAGGCAGTCAGAAAGAGCTGTGAGAAACTTCACCCCATGTCACTCACGAGCAGCACAGAGGCTCAGGCCACTCATGAGATAGACTGCACTATGTGACCTGCCACACAAACAGAAGGGTACAGGCGATTAAACTAAAGTGCTTTCTTCTGCCCCAAGTTTTGCCCAGGGTCTGAAGACCTAAGTTAGACTTGAAACTGGTATACTTCCCCAGACAGGATCTCGAAGCAAACCTCAATCAGCCCTTTGAGATTTGCTGCCAACTGCAGAAGTAGAAGATAAATGACGTATCCAAGATCCAAGGAAAAAGAGGTAAATCATGGCTGCAATTACTAGTCCCATTTTCTAAAATCAGAGCAGATTTCTTATTGGTTTAAAGTGAAACATCAGCATTAGCATAGATAGTCTACTCTCCTATACATCATGCAATTTTTTTGTTAATCCAATGCATATATATAACACAGTCACCAAGCAAGGTCCATGAAAAGGTAGAATAAAATATTGTATTATTTCTAGGAAGATGCATAACACCCTGAAAACTCTGACTGATTGTGCTACACAAGAAGAACAAGAAGGGGAAAAAATAGCTTGCCTGACTCATGTAGATGCTTTGCAAATTTTAAAAACCATTTAAAATAACAATTTGTGTTCTGCTACAGGAAAAAAACACACACGTTTCTTTACATACCATTTTCTAGCTCAGAAACTTGGGACTTCCAATTCTCTCTCTTGTGGTAATGGTTTTTTATAGAACCAGTGAGTTCCAGCCTCAAACTATTGATTTTTTACTTAGAGAAAAGTCAAGATGTCACATCGAATTGATCTTACATACCTCTTTTGGTTTTCCAACATAATTTTTCAGTTCCGGGTAACAGTGCCAGTGTCACAACTTCCCTACCTTTGTAAGATCTCCTTTAGCAAATTGAGTCTAAATAATATCAACCTGCTCTGAAACTATTAAATCTAAAAATAAACAATCATCTTCATCTTGTGTAGGATAAAGCCTTCCTAGAGTTTAGCCAGCTATTCCTTTCATTTGAGAGCAGCTACGTTTTTTCACCAGCTTGCAACCAGGGCTCTGTCAAAGATGATTACCAGAAAGAGGCTCTCGTTATTGTCTTCTTGAAGGATTGTCACTACAGGCTTAAATAAAGCTTCATTTAGTCCTAGCTGTTGCAGGGTAGTTTAAGTCAGACCTAACTGCAAGATCTATAAAAGTGCTATTACAACTGCCTATATGCTTTAACAGTACCTTTCTGGCCACCTGTTCTATCATACACAGAAATTATTTGTTCAGGCTGCTTTGGAGGCTGTTTCCTTGAAGTCTTTTCCATTCTTCTCCTTCCCTATTAAATGAGATCCCTTTTGCTAATGACTTACTTCGAGGTTCTAAAGCGTGAAAATAAACTGTACCCTGCTGCAAAGCCACAATACAGGCTGTCCTCTGAAAAAAGCTGAAGCAGGAGGGGAAAACAAAGAGTTTCCATCACTGAGAAGATTTTAGCACAGAAATTTTATCTTTGGGCAAATGAAATACTGATACACTAGGTTTGATACCCCTGATTGCCCACACAACCCTGAAAGTTTATGGCAACAGTTTTGAAATGGATGGCAGGACAGAGGTGAATTCAAACATCTATGCACATGATGCATGTAGGCAAAGAAAACCAGGTGGGTTCTATTTTAGCAGAGTTATTGTGCAGTTCCTACAATCACCATGTGAATAGGCTAAAACAGAGGGTTTGAAGTAAAAGGTAGTTTAGGGTAGGATGATTCTACAGTTCAGGGAAGCAAATGCTCGACCACTGACACACTGGTGTTTATCAAGGATGTACAAGGATCAGTAAAATAGTGATGCAGAAATTTTTTCAGTTGCTTTGATACATATTTGAGTGTCCTCCATTATTGGGGGGGGGGGGAGAAAAGAAGGAGGAGTATAAAGGACTGAGTAAGAGAAAACTCAACATCAAGATATCCATATGTTAACACAAAGTAAAAGGTTAGGAAAGGACAGGCTTGGGCAATGCTCTAAGTGGGCCTGAGCAAGCACACACAAAGAAAAATTCTCAGATAATAGACAGAGAAAAGCACTAATTCCTGCCCTCACCGCCCCCAAAAAACCAACACCCAAACCTGTAATGTGTAGTACTCTACACACTTTGTAGTCTCAACAGGGTTCTAACATTGTTCTAAATATGGCCAGCATCAGGTGTAAGGTGAACAACAATGAAAACTAATTCTGAACTTCTCTTTTAGTGGGTTTAAAAATTTTCCTTGGGATTTTTTGCTGTGGGGAGGGGTGTTGGAGAGACACATCTATAAAATACATTCAAGCCAGCACCAAGAATATATGCAATCAACTCGGGAGGCAGAGCATTTAAAACCAGTAAAAGATGTGTGTATTGTGAAAGCATACACTTGGGCTCAGTTATACCTTGTGGCAAGGAGTTCCACAAGTTTACCTTATTTAAAAGAGATATTCACGCTCATATATACAGAAAATACACATTCACAGTATAGTAAACAGGAATTCATAATCATTCAGAAGGATTAAGTTATTATGCTTTGGGATCACTTCTGATTAAAGAAACGAGGAGACATTATTTGCTGGCAGTTTATATTGGAGCCTCAGGGATATCTGGGAATTTTGCTTGCTGCTCTTCAGAAACGTTGTTATTCTCAGAGATTTTTTCCTGGAGTAGAAAGTTCATTAGTCTGATCCAGATGGCTGTTACCATATCTTTTCATACATTTCTAGATTACTCCTGGTACACAAAAAGTTAAGAGGGGTAGTAACTGCTACCTGGGAAGAGAGATTTGAGTTGGCATTGATATATATGTGGATATTTATAGGCTACCTATATTTTACGAAAACACATACTTGTATTAAGAGAACTTTTTGACCTGGAATTGGTTATCCCCTAGCACAGCTGGAGGTGTGCAGCTGTACTTGCAATTCACATTACAGACTGATGCCAACATATACACATCCAGCTATAATTTGCTCAGAACCTGAAAAAATGCGAAGTAAATTTCTTCTGCAATAGTCAGGGTCAAATACTGTGCTGCTATCGTTTGGAGGCCATGAGTTGATACATGGAGGTTTTACAGGGAACCACAGGAGACTCACAGGGAAATCCCAACAGAAAAGGGACCTCTTCAAAAGGGCTACTTTTGTTCTCTGCTCATTGAGTCTTTTTAATGTGTCTCACAGTTTTTCACAAAACAGCCAAATCTCCAAATGAAATTATGTAAAGATTACCAGTTCCCAATTTTGCTTTTCTTACAGTGCCTGGCAGGGGAATGGCAGCAGTTTCTTCAAGCTTTTCCAAGCTAGCCTTGAGGGGCTTGTTTACTAGCTTTCTATGGCTCTGATTAAAATAAATTACAAATAATTGCCATGAATTCAAATAACGCATGAGAGAGCCCTAAATACTTGTTAAAAAAATTAAATGTTCTGGAAAACACCATAATGGCATGTTCATGCAAAACCACACAGCAATTTGGAAGGCAGCATGGATATACTCATTCCATATTTAATGAAGTTTTGAAAGTAATTATATGATTTTCTGGCTGTAATGTGAGATACAGGGGCTTGACTGTTAGCCCACGAAGAGTCATCCTGAGACAGATATTCTTTTCCTAGGATAAGATTGACTCCAAAATTTATTTTTAAGATGACATTAAATGAAGGCGGAAGTACAGAATGGGCAGAGATATATAAATTCATTCAATGAATTTGCTCTGTTTTGAACATTGCAGAAGAGGGAGATATTTTTAATAAGCAAGGTGGCTTTTGCAAGTCAGCATCTTATAAAATTATGTACATACTTTTATACATATAAATTTTCTCCATTCCCAAACAAAGCTAAGATAAATGTTATAATGATTAACAGCAAATCACTAGAGCTATTTTTTCTTCATTGTTAATTTTAATCTACAATGGTCACTTTATCATTTTATAGACAAGAAAACAGTGAGAAAAATACCCACTAGATCTGGCAATTTTCATATTTCCTTTCCATTTATGAGTACCATAAAAGATATCTTAATCATTAAGCTAGAGAATGAAATAGAACTGTCCTGCATTGTGAGCTTAAAGGTCACAGGCAGATGGAGGTGAGAGATATTTGAGGTGAACAAGTAAAAATTCAAATCATTGCAAACAGCTTATCTTCAAGTGTCAGAGCTAGGAACTAAAACTTTAAATAGTGAGTCATGCACACTGTTATCCTGATCCTACCAAAAAAAAAAAAAAAAAAAGACTGTGTGACCCTAACGCTGTGAAAATCCAAAACAGCGAGAGTGTGTTTAGCCATGAAAACAGATGAGGAAGTAATAACTTGTCATATGGTTGTTTCAAATTTCTCCTTTAGAGAAAATGAATAGCCAGTACATACGTCATGAAGTGCGGGGATGCGAAACTAGCAACCTGAGGAACTTCTGGGAAAAGGCTATTGAACAACAAACTCGGTATCTGCAAAATGAAAAAGAACGTCAACGAAGAAGTGCTCTGACAAAGTGGGTAGTTTGCATCCAGAAAGATTATTTGAGTTTGTGTTGTACTTCTTTTTTAAAGAAAAGTGATACCTATATTTAAGTCATGCAATGAAAGCTGAAAATATTTTTCTTACATTTTTTAGAAAATAATAAAGCTTCCCAAATTGGCATGTTAAGGTGTCTAAGTTATGGCTTCACAGGATAAGAGAATAATTCACTCTTGTTCCATAAATTAGTCCAAAGTGTGGAACTTTCTGATGTTATCAGGACAACATCTGGCAGTGCAGGCTTGTCTTGAACATCAAGGCATATGTTCACACCAGAGCTAGCACAGAAGTGTACCTGGCACACCTTCTTTCTCTGTGGCCTTGTTTTCACAAGAATATAGTTTGAATTAATTAAGATCGCTTAATTTGCATAAGGTAAATTGGTAATAAAGCAGACGGTCCAAGTGTACTAACTGACCAAGGCAACTGTCATCCATAGCCATATTTACCTCAATCAGTCATATTTACCTTAATCAGCCACAATGAGAAAGACGAGTCTGTGGCAACATCAGTACAGTTTTACTTCACATGAATTCTCCATAAGTTGAAGGCACATGCAAAGATGGCTATTTTGGCTTGAGACCATTCAATGAGAAAGCATTTTTTCCAAAATCTCCCTCATACCTCTCTTTGGATTGAAGCTTGAAAAAATATGAGCAAGGATGGACTTGCATTAATAAACCTGATGAAGGAACACTGGAATCAGTCTCTAGCATGTTTTATCCATTTGTAACTAACCTAATTTCAACATCTCAACTCTTCAGCTGTGAAATTCCTGTCTTTTCTATTTGAGGCAGTCTTTCTGTGGTACATAGATACTACCAAAAAGAAAACAAAGTGCCACCTATCACCTAAAGCTCTCCGCTATGGGTCTAACAGAAGTTTCAACATGCACAGTGTTTCCAAGCCAAATACCGCTCAGAAACCTCTATGCAGGACTTTTGTAAATGCACTTCTGGGGAGGAGGGGGACTGGGCACACGTTGGATGATGCTACCCAGCAGGTGGCAGCAGGCAATCTCCAGTGGAGATGAGAAGTCACTCCGGCAGACAGAGGCACTTAAGAGGGGGCATACTGGAGGTGAAGATGAACCACAAAGCTCAGGTGAGCCCTCGTCAGGATTTAACAGCTAGTCCTGAAGTGCCATTCAGCAAAGCACTCTAAAGGGGCAGGACAGTTTGCATGACAACTGGGAAAAAGCACCAAAGGATGGCACTGGTGGGAAACATGAACAGTATAAATCTGTTCCCTGTAAAAATACGGGGACAAGCTGATCCATGTTTCTGTCCTTAGGCTCAGAAATGAATGGATGGAGAGGCTGGAAAAACGGATAAAGATGTTGAGGACTCATCCTGAAGACCCATCTAGCTGAAGATGCCACACTCATTACATGTTTTGAGGAAAAAGAAAATTGTTTTGTAGGAAAGCATGATGGTGTGATGCAAAAGCTTAAGTCAACTTTACTTTGTGCCTTAAATGAGCTATAATTAATTACCTGTCATTGTTAGAAGTTTCATATGTGAAATGTCTATTGCTGCTTTTAATATTATGCATCCATCCCTTCATTTGATAAACAGAGATTGAAGTACTCGGAAGTCTTCAGAGGAAAATCTTCATGGTTCACTGAGCTGTAGATGCCTGGAAAAAGAGTTGAGTTACACAGCTAGTGCTCAGCAAAAGCATTTCCTCAGTTATTTTCTTTCAAAATTGTTAATGAATAGTTGAGATTTTTTTTTTTTTGGTTGTTTTTGTTTGTTTGTTTTTAACACAGCAAAGCCCAGCTCAGACTAAGGAAGAGGGAACATGCACAATGTCACCACATCCTAGATCACCAGTGGAGCCAAACCTGGTGGCAGTGACAGGTTCTAGCTGGCATATTAAAATTTGTGAAGCTATTAATGTGTATCCTGAGAAATAGGCTCTGTGAGACACCGAGAGTTGCTTAATTTGTAACCCACATTACCTAACTTGAGATACTGTATCAGCAAAGACAAAAAACTTGGAGTTTTGAGGCTGCTTCTGGTACCCAACCTGGCTTGTCTAGAGCTGGACTGATAACTCTGTTTCACAGAGCAGGCTGATGCATTTTCACAGATGTCTGTCATTATGAGTGACAAGCACACCTAACACTTTTTCCCTCTAAGACCCAGTATATATTCCCTAGCAACCAGTACCTTCAGTAACATGGTAGATTTCCTCTCCCACATTTGCCATTAGTCAAAAATGTTTCTAGTTCCCTTTCTAATGCTTCATTAGGAACTGTGGCATTTCCTCCAACAGTATCAAAGCATTTCAATAGGCTGGTGTAATAAAATCACTTCCTTTTTAGGGTGACTGCCTTGTTGCCCCAGAATGCTTGGGGTAATGTACTGTAAAATGGGTTGTTTTGAGCATGCTAAAAATCTCTTCCCTCGATTGCTTAACCTTTTAGTGCCTTTTTATAAGACCATTTCAATACTTCTCTGGTAATTCATATTGTTTCAGAGTAAAGAAGATTTGAATTGTCAGTGGGGCGAGAAGAGAACAGTGGAAGTGTTTGGGGGTTTAAAATATTTAGAACATCTCTTCTTTTTAAAGCAAAACAAAAATTTGAAATGCTATTTTTTCTCTCTTTATTCTCAAAATTCACTTTTGTGTGTTCCAAGATCAAACCAAATCTATTATGGGAATTTAAAGATGTAAACAATGCTTGGGAGGCCTGAAAAATCTACGAAAGCATGAAAAAAAGATGACCTTGGAACAGGTACTCAAAAATCAAGACATCAGCAGGTATGTCACCAAACTTGAGAGCAGAGTTTGCCTGACAGCTGAAAAAAAGCTGCTAAACTCATATTCTTCAGTTGAGTCTTTTTCTTGAGCAATTTTTAAAGTAACGATTTTTAAAGTAACATCAGCTGGGAATATGCAAGATAGCAGTATACTTACAATATAGCTGTGTTTTAATAAACAATCACCAGGTAGACACACAACTTAATATTGGAGTTTAGTAAAAAATTAGATTTCTTTGAAAATGCCAGTTCACATACTCCAATTCTCCCACCCTATGTCTGTGCCTTGTGCTTACTGAAGCTCTATCTGAACTCCATTGTGAAAGAGCATTGATTTTTATACCTTTTGGCTGAAATTAGAGCTTGAACTGAGCTAAGGGAAACATTTTACATACCCTCATTCATTGTGTAAGTAATTGCACAAGGAGCAAAACAGAAGGAATCAGAGTTAGCATATTTTAAAAATGAAAGAGGTACCCCTGGAATAAGCCTTTCTTTGCATCTCATTTAGTTGATACCCTCCTTCTCTTCTCATAAAGTAAGTCAGAATGAGGAAAATCCATGGAAAGCCAGGAAAAGACATGCCAGGAAGTGACTCCCATCTGAGTCCTTCACCGTACATCTTATATGGTTATGTCACTTAAGAACGCTTTGGAATAGGTCCCTATCAAGATACAACACCCCAAAATCATCTTTTCAAAATGATAAAAAAGAACCATTTTTTTACAGACTGCATCTATTCCAGCCCAGGGAAAGGGGAGTTCTGAAAACATATTTCCAGAATTAAGCCACTTTTCTTCTGAGCTTTGCAATTTCACCTTTAGTGTCTAGATGAATTATTTCAGGCTTAGGTTCCACAGCATTACATTCAGGACTTTGGGCCATGTAATCTTTTTTTATCTAAGTGCTAGCAACATGTTTTGCTACAAACGCCACCACTTTTGCAGCGGTAATCTACCTAGGAGCTTTGTAAATTACCACCGAAAAAAGAATACATATCCAGAGAAATAAATATAATCTAGAGTCAATCAGCAAAAATAAAGAAGTGTGATAACATTAAAATTCAAATCCAAATGTCAAGAAACAATCTTAATCAGAAGCTGGAGCAGACTCATAGATGAAAATGGTTCCGGCAATTTGAAAACACAAAAATATAAAACTTTAATTTACCTTGAAGGTCTTAAGAGAAATTAAAAGGAGGCAAAAAAAAAAGTAAACTGCGATTTCTGTGAGACTCAGAAATGAGCCATAATGTTATAAAAAGGAGTAAAGAAACCTGACTGTAGGACTGGAAAACTCATCAGCTAAAAACTGATAAAGTCAGCTGGGTTTTATAAAATTATTATGGTTAGAAAGGATGCTTAGATGCTCTTCAGACTATTTTTCACCTATATGCAGTTTCAGAGGAGTGCAGTATTCAGACAAACAGGTTAAACTTAATAACTCAAATGTTTATAAAATAGCTCATTTCTCTTGATTTTCTTCTTTCCATATTTTCACATTGCTTTTGACTGTAAAAGCAAGAGATTTTGAGTTATGTCAATCTGATTTTATTAGTTTTGTAATTATAATGTGGCAGATACTTGCTTATTTTCCTAGCTTTCATTATTTTACCATTCCTTTGCTTCATCCTGACACTGAGTAGCAAGAAAATGCATGTCGCTTTCTCATTACAAATGCATGGTACAGAACTTTTTGAAGTTTTTGAAGCAAACACTGAACAATCTGGACCCAAGTTCTTTTAAATAGTATTTATGGGAAGTACACTGTGTGTTAGCACAAGGGTGACAGATACTCCATTTCAGCTGTATTAATGATCCTTCTAGCATATGGATAAGGGCTGACAGCTGTGAAGAATGATTCTGTCAGTAACTTAACAGACTTCTTAGCAATTTAGCCAGAACTGAGACAGCTTAAATACAGTTCTTTCCTCAGTAGTCCTTCCCAACCAATGTCCTTCCCTAACCAAGGAGCTCCTGTCTGGAGCTCTCTAATTAAGGAGCAAATAAGCATAACTCAGCCACTGCAGCCAGGTTTTGAATTTGAAAAACTAAAGCAAGTCAGGCAAAAGCAAGATGTCTTTCTGGCAAGATGGTAAGGACAAATCAGGGAGATGGTTCAGCTATGCCCAGCTGAAGGTCCCCAGCCCCATCACAGCAGAGTTTCTGCAGTGAAGCCTGTCCTGTGGCCAAGTACAGGATCACCCAGCAGACTTGTCTTCAGCATGACACTCAAAGGTGATGTGTTCCCCACTGCGCAGCCACCTCATGTAGGTGCACCTATGCCTCTTTGGGCTTCTGGCCACATTCACTGGAGGGGGGAGTGATCTATTGGCCAGTTCTGAGGTGCTTGAAGTTGTCAGCACTGAAATAAATTCACCATACAATACTGAGTTCCCTTACCATATTCTGGTTTTAGTGTACCATTAAGTAGAGATGAGTTATTTTGCACTATAGAAAAGCCTACAGGCTACCTCTGAGATTTTGGTCCCATGATACACAAGCAATATGAGAGAGAATCCCAGCCTCAGAGCTCACTGTGTAAACAGGACAGAAATAGTGGAGGGGGAGTGGAAAGGTGGGCCAGAGCCAGAGGTCAGGGAAATGCCATGGTACCTGGGTCAGGTACAAAGTCATGGTCCAATTGCTCCACACGGATAATGTGATCCATGTACACAGTAGCCAGTGCTCCACCTGGAGCTGAAATCCAAGGATAGTTTCATCTAATAAACAGGTCTGAAAAATAAAAACATCCTGAAACAATCCATGAAAGGTGCCATAGCTGTGGTAAAATACACCGCATGTCAAGGCAATCACTACTCATGTAACTGGATTCTCACCATAAAAGTTTGAGGAAAATTAAAAGTCAGATGCCACTGGGATGCCAGATTAAGACAACTGGGAGATCATTGAGTCTGGAGAAGCAGGATAGATGTCTCTGGGGAAGGAAGTTAAAGAAGATGAAGAGGAGGTCATGTCTTAAACTGAAATGATTTTGAAGAGATTCAGCTGAAGGTGTAACATTGATTACAGGTTTTACTGTTTTGAGCTCATACTTTCACATTTCCACATTACACATGGAACCTCTCCCAGACATCACTGCTGGTGCTAGCTTAGCCACATGCACTTTAACCACACATGATCTACAGCAACTGCTCAGTGGAAGTAACATTAGAGATATATCTGGACCCTAAGTCATGGTGTTGTGTGAGCCTTTCTATACTCAGATAAGACATTTCCCCATGCTAAAAGCTGCAGCCACCCTCTACTTGCATAAAGAGAACTCCATCTGGGTCAAACTGACTTACATCCTACAAGCAGGACTGGTAAGACAGTCCTGAACTTTCAAGGTTGATGACAAATGTTCACATCCATTACAAAGTATGTCAAAATATAGATAGCTTTTTGAATGGCTTCCAAAATTACAGGTCTGAATTTATCCCCCTTAGGCTGAGAATCCCATCCTGAGAGTGGCTGTGTGGGTCAGGGCAACCCCTAGTATCAGTACAGACTGAGGGATGAAGGGATTGAGACCAGCCCTGCAGAGAAGGACTTGGGGGTACTGGTGAATGAAAATTGGACATGACCCAGCAATGTGTGCTCGCAGCCCAGAAAGCCAACCGTATCCTGGGCTGCATCAAAAAGAGTGTGGGCAACAGGTCAAGGGAGGTGATTCTGCCCCTCTGGTCCACTCTTATGAGACCCCACCTGGAGTACTGCATCCAGATCTGGGGTCCCCAGTACAAGAAAGAGAAGGACCTGTTAGAGCAGATCTGGAGGAGGGCCACAAAAATGGTCAGAGAAATGGAAAATCTTTCCTATGAGGAAAGGCTGAGAGGTTTGGGGTTGTTCAGCATGGAGAAGAGAAGGCTCCAGGGAGACCTTATTGCAGCTTTTCAGTATATAAAGGGGGTTTATGAGAAAGATGGAGGGACACTTTCTACCAGGGCCTGATAGTGACAGGACAAGGGGTAAGAGTTTTAAACTGAAAGAGGGTAGATTTAGATTGGACATGAGGAGGAAATTTTTTACAATGAGGGTGGTGAGACACTGGAACAGATTTCCCAGAGAGGTTGTGGATGCCCCATCCCTGGAAGTGTTCAAGGCCAGGTTGGATGGGGCTTTGAGCAACCTGGTCTAGTGGAAGATGTCTTAGTGGGCATGGTTGACGGTTGGACTTGATCTTAAAGGTCTTTTCCAACCTAAACAATTCTATGATTCTATGTCCCTGCCTGTGGCAAGGAATTTGGACTAGATGATCTTTGAAGGTCCCTTCCAATCCAAACCATTCTGTAACTCTATGATTCTGTGATTTTCTGATTCGATAACTAGAGCAAGGACAGCACAATGCCTGCAGTAGGAAGGGAAAATCAAACCAGAGTGCCCAAACTGACATGTTCTGTCTGAGAGCCTCCAGAGAAGGCAGCTGTGATATACCTACCTCACAGCTCTTTACATCGATGCCTTACATTTGCAGGACACTGCTCTGTTGGCAACCTGCTGTCTGTAGCTGCTGGTAGCCATCTGGAGAGTTAGCCTGGTACAGGGACAGTTTATAAATTGCTGTCACAGGATACCCTACTTCTCTTAACTTACTCTTCTACCAGCACAATCTACTTTTTGCTAATGAGTAAATATGATATCCTCAACCTATCCTACACTTCTGCAATTCATCCTACTTTTAGGATAAATATTACTAATGCAAGAACCCCCAGAGCATTCCTCACAAAGAAAAAACTCCCTCAGCTCTTCATCCTCCTCTGCAACCATTTTCTTATTAGTGAGCACAGTGTGCAAGATCTTGGTTGCAGCTGCTTTAAAAGCACTGAACCTTTCCCAGAAGCTTGTTGTTATTCCCACCTCACTCCTTGCACATATCCCTTTTTATAATCTCACTACTCTTCTTTCCCAGAGGATTCAGTGCAGTAGCCCTGGTGTCAGAGGTCACTGGCAAAGTTTACTCTGAGATTTGAGTGCTTTGTATTTGTGACCCTTTGCCCCTTTTCTGCTTCAGGAAGGAGAAAGAACAAATCCACCAACCAGTCTAATAGCAACCTGCCAACATTCACTGTAGAAAATAGAGATGGTTTTGAATTGTAAAACTGGTAGAGAATTTTCAGGCACTAACTCTAACTGCTTTAAAATGCACATACTATCTCTAAAACCAGGGAGCAGTCACCAAGTGTTTAAATAGTTTTTCTTCTACTTATCCCAGGATGAGAGTTTAATACCAAATTCTATCCCAGAACAAATTTTTATGGGCAAGCAATAAAGTCCTTTGAAACTAGGGGATTATAATAGAAATGCTGACACAGCCTTACCCATGGACAGGAAAGAACAGTGCTGGTATAATTATTGAATACAACCTATAATCTTCATGGTGCTCTAAGTCAAAAGGAAAATGAGAGGCTTTGCATAATGCTGAAAATCTATGAGGGCTTTGATGTTGCTCTAATCCTACACTACCTAACAGTTCATTTAATGTCCAAGCAATGTGAGTGAAACTTCATGTGGCATTTAAGATTATTGTCATTAGAAAGGTTAAAGCAGAAACCAACTGGAAAAAAGAATTGTTCTCTGTTTGACTTGATTTACCGAGATTAAATGCTGTTGTCAGAATATCTAAGCAGTATTTCATGTCTTATGCTATGTTTTAAAGGAAAGGTATGGGAAATTATCAGATAGTCTATTGAAAAAAGAAAAGCAAACAGAAATCAGCTCGTATGATCCTTGTATTGTTTGCAGGTTATTAATATGCAATGTTACACTGAAGGCCAAATCCTGGGACAGCCTTTTACTCATGGAGAGCAGCTTCAAAGCTGAGCATCAGCTGTACCAAAAGCAAGAGCAGTGGGACTCTGTAGCCTGCTGAAAGGTCCCATGAACGGTATCAGCTGCTACCCCAAAAGGAGCTCTGCAAATGGTTCCTCCGTGGTTACTAGAGCTACACATGCATAGATTTGCATACTGAAATGGTACCAAAATGGTACCACCCTTATTCAGCCCTCGTCATATAATGTAACAGCCCCAAAGCAGTCATATTAACAAGAACCAGCAAGTCAGAAACACTAAGGCTTTTTTTACAGCCCTTGGGGACATACTGACCTGTGGGAATAGAGAGACTCTCTAGCCCAGCTGATGCAGAGTGTAAAGAGAAGCAGCTGACCTCAGAAAAGGAGCTCTGCAGCCCAGCCCAGGACACCCTGCTTGCTCCACGCCCATCTCTCAGCCCCCCGCATCTGTTGTGTATTGCAGGATTCTAGAGGACAGCTTTCATTCCACTGAATGGAAATCCTGGAGGGCCAGGAGACAGGCCTTTTCCTGAAGATTCCTGAACACAACCTCGCAGGGTGGTCCATGGTCTGCAATTTAACAAATAAGTGAGCAGACAAACACTAGAAGCTCATAGCCCCACTCCTAGCCATGAGCTCTGCCCTCCCCTCTAGCCTCCCCATTTCCCTCCTTGTGCTCACAGAGCTGCTGGGGAGGCTGTGCAGTGAAGCAAGTCAGAGAACCCATCCAGCTGAAATAAACAGATATACACATATTTTTGCTTGGGTGGTTTTCGGCTAGATGCTCCCTGATCTTATTCTCTCCCTGCTCACGTACTTGTACAGGAGATGGAAGGGTGCCAGCAGCATGGCTCATGGAGAGCAGAGCTGTGCAGCACATCACTTATCCTGGCTATTTTAGACAGGTTCCATTCTGCCTATGTCCAAGCTATTTAACATGCTACCTCCCCAATCTGTTTGAATGCAAAAGCATTTCATTAATAGCTGCTCTAGATGGCTAAAAAAGAACATCCAAGCCACTGAATAGTAACCTATACCTAAAATTTAGACAGTTATTTTTGTTAATAGGTCCCAGAACACTTAAGATGAGAGTTATTACCTCATTTTTTCGCTGATAGGGAAAATAAGGCAGGAAACTGTTGTGTTTTAGGGCACATAACTGGCCAGTGCTGGAGCTTGGTTATGATCCCAGCTCTGTGTACCAGTCCAGACCCCTGTCTGCCAGGAGACATTGCCTATTTGCCAAACATAATCAAAATGCACCCAAACTGGCCAGAATATTGCAAACTTTCAGTATGTATGGGTTCATAAATTACATGTCCCAGTACTATGATTTACTCCATTCAACATTTTCCAGAAAGCAATACTCTATCATAATCACACAAATAGCAAACCTGTCCTGGACAAGTTCTTCAGTTCTCTTTAAAGCCATGTTTCATTCCCACGCTTAGGTGGGGGAGAAACACCCCAATCTAATCTTTGCAATCTCACACCTCCAGAGTTTTGGAGCAAAGCAACTAAAAAAGAAAAATCCAGCATGTATACCACATGCAGTTTAACAATCCTTTATGAAAATTGATCCAGGCTGAATTTTTTGAAGACTGTCTATGGAAATGCTTGTACAGAAGCTCTTAGTTTTGGACATCTTCTGTACAAAGCGTATGTTCACATTAAAATGGCTTATTCAAGAAAGCGGCCATGTCAGGTCAGAGACTATTATATTCAACTAAATAATCCTTCTTTACACATAATTATGAACACCACAAATTACTTTTATGATTATGATGACCTTGATCTCTTCTTTTATAATTTCCTTTAGCTCGAGAGCAATATTTTTTCAAGAAAATGGAAATAAAGCTCCTCAGCTTCACAGTACAAGTGACCTGAAAAAGACTTGACTCTACCTGGACAGAGTGGCTTTCAGGAGCAAAAGAGTGCCTCCTAGTGTAATATTGATGTAACGTTTCTCTACTGTCACACCCTGTGAAGAATGAGACAACACATAGCTAAGCTGGAAGAATGATTTAGCTAAGGTGCTACTAGTTTTTCTTTCAGAACATCAAACGTTAAAATTCATCTTGGACCACTTTCTTATTTAATTTGATCTTTTTCTTCCAAAGACTCAGGAGATACAGCATGCTGAAGCAAAAAGATCAGGTAAAGACATGTGAGATCAAAACACAGTAGCTGCATAGCTTTAAAGAAACTATTTCTAAAATCTCTCTCATTTTAGCCTAAATGTTCCCCCACATGCCCACAGCTCTGCTACAGGACTGCCCAGAGCTGTTCCAGCCTGAGCTGTTGGGCACTTCACTCATGCCTCACTCAGTCATGAAAATAGGCAAGGCAGCCAACAAGGCCTCTGACAGGACCAGTGTGGTTAGCATATTTCTCACATGTGCCAAGAAGACCATCTCTCCTGGACAGCATAGCAGAGACAGAATACCAGCTTGTACAGAAGGGATACAGAACAAATGGACAAAGAAAATCTGCCTAGCAATTAGGGCGTGTTCCCAGCAAGGAGGAGATACAGATTCTGCTCAGCCCCAACAAATTCCTAGCTGCATCTCTGTGAAAAAGACGCAGCTGTTTTATAGTATTTGAACTCAGTTGTGAAAAAACAAGTTGTCCTGGTTTCAGCTGGGATAGAGATAACTGTCTTCCTAGTAGCTGGTACAGTGCTATGTTTTGAGTTCAGTATGTGAAGAATGTTGATAACACTGATGTTTTCAGTTGTTGCTCAGTAGTGCTTAGTCTATAGTCAAGGATTTTTCAGCTTCTCATGCCCAGCCAGGGCACCTGACCCAAACTGGCCAACAGTGTATTCCATACCATGTAACGTCCCATCTAGTTTAGGAACTGGGAAGGGGGGGACAGGGAATCGCCGCTCGGGGACTGGCTGGGTGTCGGTCGGCGGGTGGTGAGCAATTGCCCTGAGCATCATTTGGACATTACAATCCTTTTATTACTACTGTTGTCATTTTATTAGTGTTATCATTATCATTTTTACTTTCTTCTTTTCTGTTCTATTAAACCATTCTTATCTCAACCCAGGAGTTTTACTTCTTTTCCCGATTTTCTCCCCCATCCCACTGGATGGGGGGGGAGTGAGTGAGCGGCTGCGTGGTGCTTAGTTGCTGGCTGGGGTTAAACCACGACACAAGTTCACTGGTGTGCAGCTGAGCATGTATATATATAAGCAACATGTGAAAGCAAAACAGCTTCCCTGAACCTATAAGTGCATACAAAATCTTTGCATCAGTATAATATATATACTAGGAAGCTGAAGAAAGAGGACCTCCAGGATCTCCAACAAGTCTTACAGCTTCATTTTGAAATAGGGCATGGCAGCCTTACATCCCTTACTGGCACAAAGCCACCCTACCCGTCTGCCCTTCCAACCACAATCCTGTTGAAGGTGATATGACAAAAGCCCAAACAGAGGCTCAAGCTGTTCGAGAGGTCCAGGCTGAGATCACAAAGTATTAGTATTAACAATTTACGGTATTTCAGAGGTCATTTTCCTCACTTTCATTTTATTCCCTTTTCATAAAAGCTGCCAGATCACCTATAACAGCTGATTTTCATTAATGGGTAAACAGCAACTTTTAATCAAATAATGAATGCACTATTCCCCATGGTAGTTTAGTAATAAGGATGGTGACACAGTGTAATGTTGTGACATAATCTGCCTTCTTAGAAGAGTCTAATCCCCATTAATTGCCATTTTAAACATGACTCGGAACTCACTCTAGAAGGCAATTAGTAAAGCACACCACAAATGAATGACTAGAAGCTTCCTAGTATTACAACCCAAATTACACCACCTCCAGATGTCAGTCTCCGAGAGAGGACCTGCGACACCTGCATCCACTTTCTGATGTATGTTGAAATGGAACTGGCTAAACTGAACATAATCCTGATTAGTACAAGAGCAAGACAGAGAAGAGTAATTGTAGCTCGTTCATGCATTTCAGTTGTTGAGGCTGTTAGACAGTTTCTGTAGAAGGCAATCAATGTTGCTCTTTCTGTCAGTCTCTGCACAGTTGTCTCCCTCCGGGACTCCAAGGCATTTACCTAGTTCAATTTTAGCAGGCAGCTACTCTGCTCTCCTCACCAAATTACAGTCCCTCTCTTCTGACCTTCATTAGGGGGCACTGACAGACTCCCACTTTCCAGCAGGTCTTTGAACTATGACCTTCTAAATTTGGGAGGAAAATCAGGCACCAGTAAGTTAGCTGAACTCCTTGCCAAGGGCAAACTCATCCTGCCTTAGTATTTCAGTGGTTATCAGGGTCCTCTCTCCTTTACATTTCTGAATGTTTCTACCATGTAGGAACAGCATGATGATTTACAAACCTGTTTGGTATTAAGACAGTGTCAGTAAGGCCACGTCTCCATGGCAATATTACATTAATCTACTTTCCTCACTTGCAGGAAAGAACAGAATGGTTAAGCATAGCAACATCCACCACACCTTATCTTACCATACATAGTTTTCCTGGTAAATCCTTTGCCTCTGCAGTTCTACCTTTGTTCATATTAACTGGTTTGTACTATGGGCAGATGTCTCAGGATGGGAAAGCTGTCTCTTGCCATTTCTCTCCTCATGATTGTAGCATATCTACGAGAAACTATAAAAATTATATGAGAAGTAAAACTAACACATTCCTCTGATGATCTTCTTGGCATTCGTTATTTTTCCAGTGCCACTTCTGAACAGCTTCTCTAGCAGCAAAGACTCAGTTCTGAATAATGTGAATTTGACAGCCCTTAATAAGAAACAGATGGCATGTGTATTTGCAGTGATGCAGGTGGCTGGATTTGACTCTGCTGTTTCGTAGGGATGCAGATGTCACTCTGACTCAACTAATGCAGAAGAGGAGGAGGAGGGGATTTAAATTTAAAGTTTACTTTGGCGGACTATGTATCTGGACCAATCTGACTTGGGAAGTGCCGCTTCAGGATGTTGTCATCTAGAACCAATTTACAGGAAAGAGTAGTGATGCAGAGCCAGAAGACCTGCAGAAATAGAACTTCTAGGTCACAAAGGCCAAATGGAAATTTACATCAGGCTCAGCCCGGAGATGTAGGAGCAGAACACTAATCTCTCCTTAAATGAAACAGGTACAAGGACAACTCTCTGCCTATGAGCCGAAGTTGTACAAACTGGCTGCAGCTACACTACAGAGAGCTTAGCCCCATGTCATGTCCTGACAGCCTTAAGACATAATAATTATTGTGAGGTGGAGATCGATAGAGGGGGAGAGATTGAGCTCCTGGTTTCTCTGCTAATGTGAGGGCTGGTTTGCAGCCAATTGCAAGGAATTTTTCTTCACTTGGCGGAGGTGGTGTCTTTGCATGCCTGGGTAAGGCATGAGAGTAGTGTGGGAGTATCTGGAGATACAAAGTCCTCGGTGACAGTGTTGGAAAATCTTAAGGTAGAAAGAGCCAAATCTACAGCCACCTTGTCCAACCACTGAAAACTCCTCAAGACAGATAACACTGGCCTGGAACAGGATTGTGTCCCCTCAGTATGAGTCAGAGGAGCAAAAGAAATAATGGCTGCATGACCAACCCCAAAGAAAATGGTTTCCCTTGAACAGCTGTGGAAATATAGAGCATTACCTGTAATTTCAGCATTAATAAACAGAGTTCTTTGATTATTGTTCCAAGTTGAAAATCTCTGTAAGGATATTGACTTGAGAAATGTTTTTCATGGGATCTCAGCTGCTGTAAAGTTTCTGTGCATTAGCGATATTTGGGGCCAGGGTACTTTTAAATTTATTTTAAATTTTATTTTAAGAAATTTCTCTTATGCTTATTCTTTAAACAGAAGGCCAAGAGATGTATTTCATTGTCAGATGCACTGATACCTGCTAATACATTTCCTGAACATGATACAAGGGGAGTCAAAAGAATCTCAGTAGACATAATAAAGGGGGATGAAAGATGATGTTTAGCGCTTACATTGTTGAAATTAGCTGAGGTAGAGACAATCCTTGATAAGAAGAGCTGGTCCCAAGAACCAGCCAATGAGGCAGAGACAGTTCCTGATAAGAAGCAGGAGCTGGGCCCAAGAGCCAGCCAAGACTGGTCTTGCGGCTTGGGTGGATACCAAGAAATCACTGAGCCAGCGCAAGAAAAGAGGTTACTAGCAGTGATGAAGAGGAGTCATCTATCTTCATCTCTGCGACCACCAGAAGACCACCGTAAAGAGGCACTGCGCAGGCGCAGTTGAGAGGAGACTATGGAAATGACCTCTTGGAGCTAATTTTAATATGAAGCGAGGATAGGTCATGCATATGTACAGGCGTATTGTGAATATGTAATACCTGACTGTATAAACTTGAGGCGAACTGCCGAGTCAGGCGCACGCGACTGTGGTGGGACTACCCCCTGTGCTGCCCAGCGCTGAATGAACATGCCTACTTTACAATCTCACTGATTGTGGAGTCTGTTTTCCGCACGTCAAACAAATGTGGGCAGGTATGCAGTGCATGGGCTGGAGGCACTGGAGCAGGTAAGACAAGAAAGAGCAAGCAAAGCCATAAGTATAAACAAGGTGAAGTTGATATACCAGGGAAATAGGCATAAACCTCCAAGCCAACAGTGGAGATACTATGTTCATCACTGAGGTTTAAACAGTGAGTATTCAGACAAATGTTCTTACCTCTGTCTCTTACAGCAGTGTATAATTAATCCCTGAAGGAAATACTGAAAACCTCAATTACAGTTGTACTGTAACATTGCACAAAACACTTGAAGAAAAAAATTCACTCTGTGACATTTTCACACTGGCTATTAGTGAGCTCTCCTCCACACTGTTTTCATTCAGACTATGTAGAAGATTTTTGTGGGTGGCCAGCATGTCACATCCTACAGCCCTGGAGAGATGTATTTGCACAATTCCCCCAGTCAGCCTCACACATACAGGTGAAGGCAGTGGCTTATAAAAGACATGTGGATACTCTCCTGTCTTCTCTTGGCCTGACTGTTAATTTGTGAGACAAGACACTGCTTAGGGTGACAAAGACTATGCACAGAGGTACCAGGAGGAGTCACTCCAGGTATGGAGCTGCAGAGTGTGGGACAGTACATGGACCTTTTGTGAATCCTTCAACAGCATCTTGCAACAAATAAACTCCTTTGAGAAATATTCTTGTCCTGAAGATGATTGGTGCAACTTCATTCTGGAGTTAACACCGTATCTTGGCTCTTAGCCTTGTGTCACAGCTCTTTGCACATTCAGATTACCAATACAAATATTTGTGGGGTCAAATTGTAACATAGATCACAGAAGTAACCTGTGTTAAAACAACTCAAAAAAGTCCTTTTATCTACACTTCAAATACCAGATGATTTATTTCAGAAACAGCACGTGTGAGCCCAAAAGACTTTAAAAAGAGGAACACACTGACATTTCTGTGATAAAACATGACTGGGTAGGAAAAAAACCTAAACTGATGTGCTCTTCTCCAGTCATCTGCTTCTGCAGAGACATAATTGAGCCCTAAAGCTATTGTCCTTTTGACATCTTTAACTCATTAACAAGAAATTAACTCTCACTTTATTTGTGTTAGTACCATGCATGACCTCTCCTTGAAACAGGCATCTCTTGAAAAGCAAGGCATTATATTCTCATTGTGAACTTGACTGGGAAATGGATTTTCTAAACACCAATTAGTAAGTTTCAATTTATATTTGTTTGACTGGACAATGTCAATAACAGATTAAGACACATCTACTGATAGCGTGGTACACTGTAACAAAACACATGAGGTTTACCTGCATTTAAAACAGAGATACTCCTAGAAGAAAACATATTAGCACCCATGCTCAGTCTTATAAAGTGAGGCCTCATACAGATTGAATATACTAGTTCTTTTCATCAGATGACTTGTTTGTTCTCATCACAAAGAAAATCTTATTGGTTCAAAGAATCACAATGTCTAAGCAGCACCAACAGACATCTGCAGTATGAGCCAATCCTGAAAAAAGTGAGATTCCTAAGTATGCACAGAGAATCTTTCCCTAATTAACCCCACTGAAAGGAGATTTTTCCAATTCCCCTAAAAGTTTTGTCAACAGGAAGAATCATAAGGATATATTTAAAGTATTAGCATTATTTCCATATACGGTTTTTCTGCCAATTTTGGTTTGTTTGTTTGTTTGTTTTCTTTTGCTTACCTTGACCATGGACTTACCTTGCACAAAGAACCTACATTTAGACAACTCCAGCCTCTTAAAATTCCCTCTTCTTCTGCCCTTTAACCGCGAATGCCTCAAGCATCCAAGGAGCCTTCATTTCCTCCAAAAAACACATGCAGAAATGCCTATGTAATGGTGCCACTGGGCTGCAAAAAATGTGCAGGTGAGTCTGTAAATTATCTCTGCCCAAATGTAGACTATGAAATCGATATTTGACAACAGTGACCCCAGGTAAAATTTCCATAAGCTTATGGAGAAGAGAGTTATACATCATCTTTACAAGATTCAGACAGCTGCATTTTCCTGGTATAATATGTGTATGAAAAAGATGAAAACCATAATCTTAGTAACTGTTTTGAAAATGGTTTTAACCATTAGATAGGCAGGCCCATTATCCTGAAGCCATTTATGACACTACTTTCTCAGCAATATGTTTATGAACATCTTTAGGTAACTCATCGGGTTTATGAATGAATATAGGCTTATAATGCTCTTCTGATGCAAGGGAAAACTTTCATCTGTGTTTTATAAATGGGGAACTGAACCACAGAGATATGAAACAACATGTAGGTAAGGGAACATTAGCACTTTCTGGAGGATGTCTTTGGAAGAGATGTGATTTACCAGCTTTACTCACCTTACTCATGCTAAGTTATGGTAAGAATAAGAATGCAGCTAAGGGGTTTCAATCACTACTGTGCCACAGGAATATTGGATTTGATCATACCCTTGGCATAAATACACACCAACAGGAGAGAAACTCCAAACCTCATGTCAGGACTAAGCAAGTTAAGGAAATCTGTAATTTATATTGATAGAACTGAAAAAAAATTAATGAGTTTACTATTATGGTCTAGTGTTCTTGAGATTTAATCTGTGCTTCTGAGAAACGACACCGGTTTTACAGACTCAGGCAAAGGGCAGCATGATGATGAGACCCAACACTGACAAACTTGAACAGGCTTTGTGTTAACTGCCTTGCTATTTCGATGCCTTCCACCCTGCCACACACACTCCCACCCCAAGAGCCGCTGGATTTTAAAAATCTTCTAAGTTTTTTGGCACCTACCCAAAAGCACTACCTTTCAAATTTGACTTGCAGAAAAATCTAAAAGAAATCACAAGAGAAAGTAGGAAATATTTATTTTTATTTTAACAAGAAAGCATCAAAAAAGAAGTTTATCTCTGAGGTTTATTGCTACCTTTTGTTTACTAAAAAGAAAAGAAGTTTAAAAGAGAGGTTAGTGTTTCAAAACAATCTTCAATAAGACGATTTTACATGAAGATTTCTAAGAAAATGTTCAGTCAAGATAGATACCCTACTAATAAGCCTTAGCAAAAATCAAACTTTAAAGAAATGACAGGATAGTAGACAAAATAAATAGGCTTTGATTCAAATAGTGTAGCAAGGACTCTGAAATCCCTAGTAATGGCTGGTAACTAAGCAAGATCATTTTGCACTCAGTATTCCTGTGGTAATCCTAGACTCCTCAGGGCTCACTACAGCAACTGCATATTTAACCTAATTTTTAATTAATTATAATTTTTAAAATAGATAGATGTTGTAAAGAATCAAAAAGGAAATGTTAGGGGTTTAAATTATTTATCTATCATGTGTGCCGTCAGAATTTTCATCCTGAGAGGCTAAATGGTGAAACAGTAATTCACACAAGACAAATGTGATAGAGTACACTGAATCACTTCCAGTGGGATTATTCAAGGCATACAAAAGTTTAAGCCATGCTTAAGGCCCTAGATTTCAGCCACAAATCCTGCTCATTTGCCTTGGAATGAGTGGAACTGTTCATCTAAATGACCTACATGTGCTGTAAATCACTAAGGAGCTTTCAATGACAAGGTGTTTAAATATCAACTACTAATTATTATTTACAATCATTAACCTAAATCAAAGCTGATAGAAATGACCACCACTTCAATTTGCAAGTCTTATTCTCCTTAAATTGTCCCAGGATGCTGGGGATTGTTTCAAAGTGTTTCCTATGTGTGTATACAGAAGGTATGGTGGGAAGAGATAGCATCAGTTTTGGGGAGTAAATCATTAGCAGAGCAATGAATTGCTTTGGGAGATCAGTCCAATAGAGCAAAGCTACTCCTTGCTCATTATGCCTCTTAAATAGGCACTCTTTTTCCTGATTGAACTCCAAGGGCAATGCCAAACAAGCACCAAGACTGTTACGCTGGCTCCATCTCTGATCGAATTTCCAGGGTCCAGCAAATAAACCTGAAAAGTATTTCCTGTAGGTAAAGCCCATGTATCTTCTTCTTGGTATGTCGATCTATTGTTAATCTAAACTCCTGGTACCACACAGTCGTGTGACACTCCTGGTCTTCATTGAGTAGAAATTCAGTGACTGGTCTGTAAGTGCAGAGCAATCTTTGGAAAAGTGAAGCCAGAAAGTAAAAGCACTATCAAGAAACAGAATGCAAAATAAGTGAAGCCAAGAGGCTCAGGCCTAACTCAGCTGTTTGAAGAAAGTTTTGTGGTGAGGCCAACCAGTTATTCCGAAAAGGCAGAGGTTTTACATTACTGCAAATGACACATGAAAGACATGCTCTCTGAGGCATGCAAATGTCCAAGAGGGTAATAGGTTCCATTGCGACTGTTTCCATGCAAACTTGCACTGGTTTAGTGACATTTGTTTAGTTAAAGCGAGGCAAATTCTGGTAGATAATGTCTTTTTGGTTTAGATTAGGTAACAACAGAATAGGTTCAAAATTCTTTTTCTCACCTCCGAGGACAGCAAAATTGTCCTCCAAGACCCTAATACTGTCAAGCTAAAATAAACCAATCTTGAAAATACTGCGTGTAATACTCAGCCATACAGAACATAGAAATTATTAAAATAGAATCAAGACTAAAATATTACCTTCCAGATCAATTTCTGATTTATTCTAGGGATTATAGTAAGTTGACCATATAGCTCTACATTTGTGTCATTAACCAGACCTGAGTCATAGCTATTATATTACATTTTAAGACAAGACAAAAAAGAAAAAGAGGCCTTCATATAGGAAATTCAATTTACCTTTAGCTCTGTTGCCCCCAGAGACTGCTTAAGAGCAGGTCCTGTGATAAATCCACCACCCAATGCTATTGCAAATTGCTGGGTTAATGAAGAGAGGTCAAGCAGGGAAATGGGAGGCGAGAGTAGAAAGGTGTTGATCGTCTGTAAATGACTTGCTGCAGGGAGTACACTGTTAAAGCTCAGAGAGTGACGTACACCAATTTTTTTCTCGGTTGATAAGCAGAGGATTGGCTTTACTTTCATTTCTATATTTCACCAAAACTTCCCTGTCAAACTAATTCTGTGTACCTAGCAGTGTAAAGTTATAGCAGAGGAATTTCATGTGCAAGGAAAGGAGTGAAATACAGGCAGACTAGAGAGAAAAAATATGAAGCTTTTTAGGTAAGAAAATGTATTTTTATATATATATATATAAATATATATATAAAATAGAAGTGTAGTCTTAAAAATGTTCGCTACTTCTTACAGGAAAAAATCTATTAATTTTGTTTGGTAAATTCTTCTATTTTGTACGTTTCACACTTCTTTTTCTAGTAGTTACTTAAAACTGGGGGGATCGCTTCTCCCATAAAAATTGTGTTGTACCTAGACAATGGCTTACTTCCCTTCCCCTTATATGTTCAAAAATTATAGTTATAATTAGGTTTCACTAACTCCATGCTGTTATTTAATAAGTTTTTTGTTAATTCATTATTCACATACCTTTTTTTTTGCATTGCATATTTCTTTTAAGTATGTCACTACCTTTGCAAGTGCTCCAGTTTGAAACTGGTAAGACATAAACTTTATTTCTTGGGGTTTATTTAATGGGCTGTGGTTCTATTAAGCAAAGAAAGTACTGAAGACCATTCCCTCCCCCTCCTGTAAATAACTAGTGTTAAAATAACTATTGTCTTATAGTCTCAGCTTTCAGATATCCTAATGCATGAACGGGGTTACTCTTGTGAGTGACATTACCCTCATATTTGTAGGTTTAATATTTTCCGCAATGTTGCTCTCTTTGATTTCTTCAGTGAGCCAGGCTCTGTTGCACGATGAAGGATGCAGGACAACCACATGGAGTTTCAAAGTGAGCAAATTCTGGTTACAGGGTCTATCTGTTGCTTGTTCAGGACCCACAGTATGTGCCCTGATCCCTTGTTACTCTTCATGTAAATAACAAAATTAACATTTCAAACATGCCAATGTTTTTTTATTTTAGCATTCCACCACCTCTTGAACCCATGTAATAACACTGGATTGAACTGTGAATTAGAAAGAGAAATAACTAACGTAAGATATAAAACACGCATCAGGTTCTCTATCACTTTCTAAAATTACAGCTTTGATGATCATTACTTTCATAAGAAATAATTTCATGCAGTAAATTTTTCTAAGTAGTGTCATACATTAATTCTGTGGTTTAGTTGCTCCCCAAGAATGTCACTGTCCTTCCTTAATTTATGTTTAAAGGGTGTGAAGGGAAAAACTTTAACAATTCCCGAAACCAGGAAAATCATGGCACGTCTTTAAACACTTTTAAGGAAATTAATAACTTCAGTTCCAAGAAGAAAAGGAGACACTTTCCTGGTGTCTTACCTTTCATTGGTTTAACACATGGTAAGTTGTTCATCACATGAGGATATAACGGATTTTCATGTCCAGTGTGAAGGTGTCTCTAGAGGGGGAAAAAGGGTATGCAAGTCACATAATAGTCCGTTTTCCAAAGGATACTTTCTGTTACCATCTTTTAAATACACAGTCAAATGCACAAAAGGCATTGGTATATACTGATAGCTATATTAGTTAAAAACAAATGACAAACAAAAGCCCTACATGTTAATGAAAACATGCAGAGTCTGTGCAAAAGACCTTTACACCACAGCGTGGTTTCTTTAGCAAATAGCAGGGAGTCCTTGAATCTCTGAAGCCTTGTAAGTATGCAGGCAGCCATCGCCAACACAGTTAGCAAGCCCTTTCATGAACACAAATGCAATCTTCTGCGCTCCTGAAGACATCACAAATGCCTGCTAAAATATCCATCAAAGTACTTGAAATATGTTGGTCTTATGGAGAAATGGGAAGTGTTGCATCATAATTTCGTTACTTTTGTTGATTTGTGCAGAAAGCTAGAAGGGACTGATGATTTTGTTTAAAAAAAGGAAGCAGATGTAAGTTCAGAAGCTTGTGCCAAATACTCCCCCTTGCAGAGGTGATGCAACAACTTCAGGTTGTACAGCCAGTTAAACATGGGATAGTACATGATCAGAAAAAAACACTTTTTACCTCGTGCTCCCGATTTTGAGATGTGAGGGCAGTTTCAAACTCAGGAAGACAGTGTGTAAAGAACAGCTCTCTGTGTTTCATACACAGAGCCTCGAATGCCAATCTCAGACCCCCTGGTCAGTGCCTTGGGACATGCATCAGCAGCACTGGTATTGCCACCTGTAAATTCTCTTCTTCCCTTCCTCTGGGGAGAAGAGAATTTCTAAAATTCTAAATTGTTAACTCTAAATTTCTACAGGAAAAAAGGAAATGGCAGTAATGGAGATTCCTCCCTTAGCCTACTCTCAGTGCTGTTAACAGAGTTGGAGCACTTTATTTGCCATGGGAACATGAAGAGATCCATACTGAAAGCTATTTCCCTCATTCACAGAGCGTTATTTCCTTTTATGTTTCCTAACATTTCCCCCAGCTCCCATGAAGAGTATAAAAAACTGATACTTTTACACTTGATGTAAGATGTGTGTTACCCGCTTCAACTGCAGCTGTATGTGCAGTGCCTACTCACTAGATATATATGACATTTGTCTCTCTTTGCTACCTGGAAGCATCTTCCAAAACATCTCTGAAAATACACACTAGTGAAGACGGTTTTCTTGGTGCTACCTTCCTACCCACTCCCTTTTATTAAGAATCCAGACCTGTCTAGCCCAGATATAGTCTAATTGAGAGTTGTAGTTGTCTGTTCAGACACCAGGGTTTGAATGTATTTTCCAGACTTGGTAGCCAGAAAACTGAATCAAAGAAAGTAACTCCTCCTATGTTTTTAAAGAATATATGAAAAGTCAGGGCCTTGACTGAGTGTCTCTACAAACTTTCTTCTCTGGTTAAGCACAGGAACAAAAACAAGAGCCTGAAGGCAAATGTATCTGTTACTGAAAGAGTAATTAAAACTTATGAGGATGCTGCTTAATTTAGTCTTTGACCTTTTGAATCCTCTAACAAGTGGGGATAACTGTGTACAGTCTTCGCAATATGCAAACAAAGCAAATTTTAAAAGCATCAGGCTTAAACTGGTGGCCCGGCTGTCTGCAGCTAAAGTCAGTGCCTTATTTTCTCAACAAATTTCCTTCAATAACTTCTTATTTCTGACTGTAGCCCGTGAGCTGAACAGGAACTGCTGCCAAAATGGAGGAACCTGTTTCCTGGGGACTTTCTGCATATGTCCAAAGTATTTCACTGGTAGACGTTGTGAACATGATAAAAGCATCAGGTGAGCAAAATGTGGAGTGGAATTTTTTTCCCAGAAATAGTAGCAAGCTTACTTTCAAGACACGTAAATCCACTTCTGGGGGGCTGGGGGGGGGGGGGGGTATTATTGCTGTTATTTCCTAACATCACAGATTCTGTGGCACAGTGAGACATGGGGAGTGGGCCAAGGACAGCTGCCTGCTCTACCAGTGTGTCCTTGGGGTCCTTCACTGTTTTCCTCGTGGTCTGAGAGACAGCTGTGGTAAGAGACACAGAACACCCTGTCTGATGGGACTCCTTAAACCAGCACCCAGCTGTCCATTCCTGTTATTCATGCCACTGAGTACCACTGAATCAATTCACCTGCCTAAAACAATGGCAAACTGTTTGTGGAGATCCCTTTCAGCTGCATCAAATCGTTAAATGCACTTAGGCATCTAGTGATACTTCCCCCGACCATAACCAGGTCCTGATGACCCTGACCACCAATGTGATGGAAAGTCGTAACTGCTAAAAAAGTGGCACTTACCTCTCCCCACAGAAAAGAGGGTGGATGTGGCTTAGGGCAAATTGGAGGGGGACAAATGGGGTTTGGGATTGTTGGGTCTGGGTGGCAGAAAGCTTCTCTGGGGTGTGAGGACAGGCTCTGCTAGCCACCATCAGTGCCATTAGACACCAGCCTGTCACTAGTTACCTTAGGTTTTACCAGTTGCCAAATCTTTTCTACATTAGGGACAACGACAATTGATCCATCACAGTAGTGGAGAGAGTGTTGAAAAACAAGTGTAGTCTCTTCTGCCCTACAATGACTGCTTTAGATACAAATTTAAGGCACATCCAGGGCACTGCTTATATAGTCACTATTTATGGTATTAGCTTCAGAAAGAAGTAGAGGGTTGGGGGTTTGTTAGTGGGTTGTTTGGGGGTTTTTTTCACATTAAATTCAATGTGAAGCTTTAAAGTTTGGATAAATAATATCTGGAGTTTGTAGGTTTCTCTAAAGTGTGAAATTTACCCTTTTGGGGAAAGTAAATGTAGAACACTTTTCTTACTTTCAGTGGTGAGTGGCTTTAATTTATCCACCTACCAGAAACTTAAGATCTGATGAGCACCTGTGTGTGTGCATGCATACACATATACACATTTAAAAAAAAAGTACACATGCAGAGATATGAATACACATTTATATTTATATTTATCTATGTACATAGTGTATATATACACACAATATAATAAAATACAAAACCACCAGCTTTCTATATCCAAACTAGGTGATGTTGATCAAATTTGATTCATGAGCAACTATGATGAACTTCTTTCAGAGACTCTTCAATTTAAACAAAAGTCTTCTAAATGCATGAACTTATCTATGTTGTGTGTGACAAAAAAAGAGGGCTCTTCTTTGTTAAACATTTACCATGTTAAGCTATTAATGCTAGAATTAAGCAAACAAAAAGGGCAACACTCTGATTACCAAATTTGCTAATTTAGTTAATGATTTTACCAGGTTAATTGGATTTTGTTAATCTCTTTAGAATTTTTTTATCCATGTTCCCTTGAGGACTTTCTTTGCAAAGGAAGAAAAAGCCTGAGAGCTTTAGTACTCTGACATTTTTGTTTCACATTAAAACAAATTTCTGAGTCTCTAGAGGGAACATTACCTCCAGCTACTTACTACATATGCACTTGCAAAGAAAAATATGGCAGTACTTAAAAAGCAACATTCTGGTGAATATCTGAGATTTACATATGAATACTGAGATATATTCTCTCCTAAGCACCATAAAATCTCATCAGTCATTTCTTAAACGTTCTGAGTGCTGCTGTTTGCTGCTCGTTCAAAACTGTGAACGCTGTCTTTAAGGACCCTCCATCACTGCCTGTTCAGCTGAAGTAGCTTCTGAGAAGGCTGAAAGGAAGTAGTTTAGAGCAATAAAGAACCTGAAACAACCCAGGCAAATCATTCTTGTTTCTGCTTAATTTAAACCTATTCAAATGTAAGGTTTTTGTTTGTTCAGGTCTCACAGAAGAAAATCTGCCTGACTGGATGCAGGTTGGACCCAGGTCTGAAGGACTTGAGTCTCCAGCATAAAGCCTACCTCCTTAGTGCGCCAACCCTGCTCCCACTGCTTTGGCAGCTTCTCTAAGGAGCGACAGAAAGAAAAAAAACAGTGGTAGCCTGACTGACAAAACAGTTCGTACATGGAGGTTCAGGTGGCTGGCAGCTTCAGACCTGACTGTGATTATCTGCCTGTGGTGTGAGGATCGCAGGGCACTTGCATGTCACCTTCCCCACACCTGCACGAACGAAAGGGCTACAGCACTAGAGGGATGGAAACTGGAAGAAAGATGCAAAGAACCCCACTTGTCTGCATCTTGAAATGGCCTTATTACATCCAACAATTCGCATATTGTTTAGTATTGAAAGATCAATTCCTCCAGTGGGAGGAAAAAAACCTTCATATACTTTGTTATCTATTTTTATAATTTATTGTTAATTGTTTGCCTATTTCAGCTACTGAAAAGATAAAACTGTTTTCATAGTGATACTTGTAAAGTTGCTGGGGGAGGGTGTTGGTTTTGTGGAGTTTTTTGGATTCGGGTTTTTTTTCAAGAGAAACTTTTCTCTTGAATCATGGGTTTAGAAGTTTGCTTGCTGGGTTTTTAGGTGTGTATTTCACCTTTCTGGTTACTATTGCCATGTGCAAATAAATTCTTGTTTCAAAACTAATACAAACATTGAGCATGTTCCATTTCTTAAAAATGATAAGCGTACAGTACTAATGCTTGTCAGAATTTTGAGACTGCATTTCCAACATATAAATTATGTAGAAAACATGTTGTTTAACCAGGTAATACAGAGTAGAGAAATTCTGAGATATCAAATCTTCATTTCAAAAACAAAAATAACATTATTGGTTTTCTTTCCTTTAACATTTTTATCTTGGATTCTCTTCTCAGTTATACTTTTTTATTTCAGCAGAGCTGGAAAATTCACATGAGAAGTATTAACACCTTAAAATAAAGATGTCTTTATTTCAGTGTGCACACTCGGAACCTTTTCCGTTCTGCTAAGTAACAGACTGATAAAGTTGTTTACTTTCTACTTTAAAGAGTTTCATTTGAAACTAAAAATGGGGCAGGAAGAATCACAAAATTCAATCTCATTTCCACTTTTCCTGTTTTTTTCCTCTGGGACTATTGCAAAGCAGATTTATACCTATGCCCATCAAACAGAGCTAGCACATCATTAAAGCCAAATGCTAAAATATATGTTCAATAATGGTTTATTGTCATTTATTTATTAAGCCTGCTTTAATACTAGCACCAATTGGATGAAAAACTCATCTTTCTATCAAACTTAGGAAGCTGCTTATGATACATATATCACTGCAGTAGGATTCATCATATTAATATTTATCTAGAGCACACACAAAATCCTTGGATCCTGGTTATTTCATTAATTCTCAATGTATTCAGTGATTGATTTCTTTACTCCCGAGAGCAAAATTTTTTAAATTTTTTTTTCCCAGGGGAGAATCAAAGGAATAATAAGAGGTCTTTGCCTATTCTAACACAGGAAGTTCAAGGTAACCTTATATGGTACCATATGTCACAGTACAGTTCTACACACAAAAGAGCTCCATGTTTGCCAGCCTGTATACAGTCATTGAGATAGGTGTATGAAAAACAATGTATGTTCATACCCAGGTGGGATATGTTGCTCAGGCAATAGTTTCTTTTTCATAACTCTTTCCTATGTTGGGAATTTTAGTCACATAACTGCTTTTTTACAGACCACCAGTAACTTAGAAATTGCCTACAGCAGGGAAAAGGGATTCAGGTACAGATATATCTAGCACAACAGTAGACATTTTACTTCTAACATGGACTACAGAAATCATGCTTAAAAACATGTTAGCTGATCATGATGTAGCTGATGTAATGGAAGGAGGTCAAAAATGTCTTAACCAGCATTTTCTTCAAAGATTGTCTGTTTCACTATAGGGCCTAAGAGTTTTTGTCTTTTCCTCCATTAGGGAAAATTATTATAATACTTTCATTCTTTCAAGAAAAGACAAAGAAGTCATCAAGAGTTCAGAAATGGATTTTTTCCCACGGAGCCTAATCTGGAACAAATATGTTCTACGTATACGTGGGACAAGTTCTGTTTTCAGCCAGCTTTTCAGAATCAATGTATACAGATGCACTCAATTAAGTCTGCCAACAATATCTGTCTCTATGCTTCCCATCCCCACCTACACAAACATGTAGCAATATCCCAATCTAATTGACCTAATAACTGATTGGCATTGCTCAAGGCTAAAAAACACCACCCCATAAGGCATCCCATAAAACCCTAGCTGGCCATCCAGGTCTTACCATGTTGTAAGACAGTAAACACTGACATGTAGTTAAGATAATAGCAGAAAGTAGTGTTAATCCTTTTTAACCCCCAATTATTTTTTTCTAGTAAGGTGTAAGCACTTAAGGGGATACATTTTATGTACATTTTTTCTTACCCATGTACAAATAAACCAAAATGAGAAAGCAGCTAGAGTACTAATTCTCCATGCGGTGTTCGTTAGATGTAAATGTGGGAAGAGCAGTTTAGTTGAGTCCAGTTTAATTCTGATACCTCTCTCCTCACAAAAGGAGAATCAGAGCTACCAAGGAGAAAAAAATGCTACTTACCTTAATCGCAATTAAATTAGATCACACACATTACCTCACTGTACACATTATCCCATTGTGGAAATGATCATTAGTTTTTATTAGGCAACAGAAAGGGATGGGACAGGAATGCACAAGATGGGGAAGTATCAGTCAAAAGACAGCAAATATTTGTACTTCTGCTTTTCTGAGGAAATCCGTTCATTACAACTGGTACTCATTAACAATTCAATTACCCAGGTGACTTTTCTTATTCTTTCAAAACACAGCTTTTTTCTATTCATTACCTTACTTTAAGTATTAGTTATATTGAAATACAGAGGAGTTTTTAATTTCTCTTATCCTTATTTTTTTTCTCTCTGCACTCCTTTATGGAACTGTGAGAAAAGGCAAATTTCACTACAACAGTCATAATTAAAGGCTTGTCTCCTCAGCTGGAAACAAATGGCCCCAGTCTTTTTCTCTCTCAAGCAAGTACTGAGTCCATTTTGCCTGTGCAGCTTGTCGTGCTCCTGCACAGGGCTAGACAAACAACAGGCTTAGATCTGGATTCGGATCACAAATACATCTGTGTGTGCCTTGTGAACAACCCAGATGTGTGCCAGCTCCTGCATTCTCCAGAGGAGCTGTTGCAGCATGTTACCACAATTCTCGGCCACAAAGGTATCCCAAAGCACCTAGTTTGTTCAGTGAGGCTGGAACAGACACAACACTAAATTGATCTTGGTAAAATTACAGTCTTTGGGAGACACTAAATAGCCCTGCTCAGAGTCTTACCTGCTGAGACAGCATCAGAGACACAGTCTCTGGTGAGGACAGCAGTGTTGGCAGCTATACACAAGGTCTGTGTGCTGTTAGTGTACATAGAGTTTCTCTCTCCTGGAGGGACATAGGAACAGCTGCCAGGAAACCCAAGGAAGCCACAAATGACCTGAATAGGGACCAAGTCTTTCTGGCCGGCTCTGGCCCTTCTCATGATGTTATAAAAATATGTTTTTGTATGAGAATATACGTTAGAGGGGTCACCAAAAAAGCTATGAAGATAATGTTTCTCTTACCTGACATACCAGGAAATAGCGGAAATTTCAACAAAAAAATAGTGTCACGACAGGATAAAATCTGTGGCACTTTGTTCTGTGAAAGGGGGTTGTGAACTACCAGGTCTTTGGTTTCCTGATGTCCTTTATGAACTTAACATTAAAAGCAACCTGTGAAAGTCACAGGCTGAGACGCCACACTTAGAAGTGAGTTCTCCTATCAGACTTTTATTGTGCACCAGTTAACAGCTGCCAAGTGTTGCAGCCCATCACGTTTCAAACCCCCGTGTTTTGCAAAGTCCAGCTATGAAGAGGACAGCTAATTCCCCGTGCCGGGATATACTAACTCTTTGTGTTTCCCTTTGTGTAGCTACATGTCTGATTTCAGGCTGTACTTGCACATTGTCGCAGTGAAGGTCAAGCAGGATATTTATTTTTATGATCAGTCTAAAATCACAGCCCAGCCTCACAAAATTTCCATGTTCAAAACTCTATGTCCTTCAACAGGACTTTTGCAAAACACACAGTTGCAGGTTTAGACCCCAGTAAATGGTACTGTCGTTATTATTTATACCATATCTGCACTGTTGGACACTGTGATAGCCAAAATGAACAGATGCTCAGGAAATTGTTCAGTGGCATATGGTTGACCTTGCCATCTCATAGAAGGTTTTGAAACATTGCTTATATTTCTTTTTTATATAATTACAGAAAACGATTTCATGTTTGCTTACACTTGCTGAGAATAAGGAGGGCAATAAATTACAGAGGAATCTGAGTACAGCTCACAGCAACAGTACGGTTTAAATGGAATGTCTTATCATTTGACTTGAAATTACAATATTGTAACATTTCAGAGGCTTGAGTGAGCAATTATAGAAGTAATATTTCTGTAGCACTACAGAAACACAAGTTCTTTCAGAAAAGTAAAACAAAAACAAAACAGAAGATTGTTCCTGAAAATATTCCCCTGAAATTATTGCATGTGTTTTCAAACACCTCATAAAATCTGCTATTTCTTATGCCCAAATTGAGCCTCAAGGATCATCTTACATAATACAGCAAGTTTGACTGGACGAGAAAACAAATACAGCTTTAAACATGGACATCAATACTGAATAAAAATTACAAAATGTAGTACAAAAATCTGTTCAGAGAAATGGTATTAACCTATGCCAGTGACATGCAGTTTTTTGACACCCATCTTATGTCTTCATGGATGTATGACGATGGATTACTTCTCAATCATAGAAATGCCACTATTTGTATACCAATTATCTTTGACTGATGGTCATTATTGTTAGCCATTCATCATTTTTTCTGCTCTCCTGTCATGCTTTGGTCACTCATTTAAACAAGTAGATAGGGAGTTGTGGGACTTAGATCCCTAGTCATCCAAGAATAATTAACAAATTGAAACTAATAACAGTAATATTTCATATGTAATGTAACATTTATTCACATAAACTCTGTGGATCTCTTCTTAAAAACTAGCAGCAGAGTTGGCCACTTTTTCTTAGTCTTATTATTTCTGTCTGAAAACTAGTACATCCTGAGATGGTGATGAGTGAATATGAAATGTAAAGGTTGCCAACTGTAGTGAGATCAAAGACCTTTTTCCCTGCCTGTAAATTGCCACCAGAAATTTACTGTCACACTCAACAATGCTGCAAGACATGTGTTGGCATTTCTCTGGTCAAGAAATTATATAACCTCATATTGGTTTTCAACACCTGCACTATTTACAAGCATTTGAGTCCTCGCCCTCTCAGTCCCTGAGGACTGCGATGTAGTCTTATGATCTGTTAACCATGAAGATTCATTTCTGTTGTCGTGGTTTACTATAATTAAACTGCCTGTTCAGTCATTTATAGTAAGTCTGAAAACCCAGCTCAAAACCGAGGACCAGGGAATGTAGACTTTCCAAGCCACGCATGGGCTACTCAGGGTACACAAATAAAGCACTCACTTCACTTTTTCCACTTTCATAGTTTTGTTTTCCCCCATCTCCTTGTTCCCATCCTCTTCCATCCCCATCACTCAGATAACTTCCAGCATGTAGAGCTTTCTACCTTTGCTTCCAAATCCTAGAAACATCTCTTCTGAAGAAAAGAAGGATGAGTATCTCCTGCCTATGGTGGGAGGTGATAGAGGATTTGGACTGGTCCAGGAAATCCACAAGAGATGGTTTCCCATTTTTTAAAACAAACATTCAGACCAAATTCATTGACATGTTCAGATAGTACCATGCCATTGAATTAGGACTGAACCAGGAATTTCAATCATAATAAAATATGATGTTGGGTCCAGCTAGTCCTACAGATTTAGGGCTCCGTCTTGAAGAAACCCTTGCTTGCTTAGGAGAGGCCTGGTGGAGATATATTTACAAAGAAATCTAAGAAAAACAAAAAAAAAATGTAGACAAGATGAGCTGTAGACTTGTGGACATCAGACAGATAAATAAACTGTTACAAAACAAATGCAAAATGTGCAGATTTTGTCTAGAATTAAGTCAGGTCTCAGCAGGAATTTAACAGATTAAGTGAATGTCTTTCACTGGGTTATTTGGATTAAGGTCTTGAACACTCTCTGGAAATAAAGGACAGCAAGAAAAAGGACAGAGTATGAATGTGAGAACACGCTAAGAAAAAAATACAGAGCAAGCCAGTAACTTATCAAGGTATGTTTGTAGGAGATATAGAGTGGTAATAATATGTCAGTTCTTTTATGCCCTGACTTCCCATGATAGAGCAGAAATAAGGTGGCTTTCATAACACACATGGGCGTTCTCTAAAATACACATTAAAAGCTGTGAAGACTGTCAAATACTATGTTGAGAGTATTTTTTTCCCCTCTCCCTTTAAAATAGGTTATCAAAGTCTGATTATGGCAATTCAGAAAATAGTAGGCTGAATGAGATTAAAAGATAGAAGAAACAGAGAGAAAAGTTGTTACTCACTGGTGACACAGCCACATTAGCCTTATTTACAGGGCTACGGAGCTTCTGTGGCAAAAGCAGAATATGAAAGATTTCTGACACTTCCTGATTTTTCCTGCATTAAAAACATCACAACAACAGATTTTATCCCAGCACTTGTTCATGCCCAAGAGTGGCCAAAGAAAGCACATTAAGATGAAAAAGGAGATGTGGAGAAAGTGAATAACACAGCAAAAGTTTCTCTCTGAATCTTCAGTGTAAGTATGGGATAGGGCAGGTTTGCTGCAGTTTTTTAATAAATGGATTCCTTGATCTGCTATAGTTGCTTTGAACAAATCACTTTACTCCACAAAGTCTCATTCTTCCTATCCATAAAATGAAAACATTAACACTTAAATTCCAAATAAAATGCTGCAATGTCTGTAAGTAAAAAGCTCTGTACATAAGCAGGGCATTACTCATGCTTCCACTACTGATAGCTGTGCCACCCTTGCTTTCTCCAAATTTCTGAAAAAAAAGTCACATCTCTGATATCACCTCTGCAGTGTTAGCTTATCACTCTTCCTAGGTTTATTGCTTGAGATTGGAATGTAAGGGGCAAGTTTTGATTTGATGTATAGTACTGTGCTTTCCAGGTCAGCTGGTTATATGTGTTCAACATTTTACTTTCAACACTGACAATTTGACAGGAGGATTTTGGTGAATTTGTTCATGTACAGCATGCAAATTATTAAGCAGTCTGGTAATCATGCTCCTAACAATGGAATAAAATGACAATAAGCACTACATCAATGCCAAGTTTTCTCCACTAAAACTCATAATTATTATTTTTCAATAAAATAAGTGTGTGCCATACATACCATTTCATAAAAAAACACAAGTCCAGTGCTTTTCCAATAGGAGCAGAAGGTGATTTTACTTCTTTTTGTGCTCAAGAAGTCCTTATTTATAGCCTTCAGAAACTGACATCCAACAGGAAACATTTCAAGACACAGCTTGACTGGAAGAAACACAACAGCTGAGAAATTGCATGATGCTCTATATGATTTTACTATTGAAGAAACAAAAGAGAAAAAAGGAGTCTCTTTTGCTGTCAAAAGAAACCTAGTGTAATTTTTTTTTTTAATCCAAGTAAAGAAATTATATCTTTCCTATATAATGCTTGAAGAAAACCTTCATTTGTGTCTGCTTAGATATGAGAGGAGATGTCTCTCTGTCTTATACCGGGGTAACTCTTCACTGACTCAGCACAGTTATCTCTGATTTATGCTGGTTTCACCAAGATTAAAATTTGACCTCTTTTCTTGTATTTGTTTATATAAGACATGAAAAATGACATGTTCTTCAAGCAATTAGTAACCAAGAGACCAAACTAACAATAAAAAGCTTGTAAATTAAAATGTCAAGCAGGCTAATGCAACTTTTGATAAATGACTATGTTGTTTCTGAGGATTACATTTTAATGTCATTCTAATAGCTTGATTATAAAGGACAATTACTGCATTTAAAGTAGGCTGGGCAGAACATAACTAGATTCAGATCTAATTTTAAACTAACCTGGATGTAACATCTCAACAGAAATATATTTTTTAACCAAACAAAAGTGCACTAAATTATTAGAATGGGGGGTTGTCCTCTTTTTTCCCCAATATATCCATTAATTTAATTTCCTTTGATATTGTTTCTTTTTTCTATCTATGCTTTCCAAAATACTTGGAACCTTTCCCTTCTGGGACAGTTTACAAATTGCTTGACCACCTCTAAGGAAATTAGTTTTAAAAACTGACATTCATTGCCACCTGAGGAGCTCTTACACTGTGGAACAGGAGACCCTAAAGTCCACATCCCTGCCCACAATCTTGCACTCATAGCATACTCCAAAGGCATAGAAAAGGATTAAAAGTGAGATGAAGGTAGAAAAGGCCAAAATTTAGAATGCCTTGTTTGTGGGAAATGTTTTTTCTAAAAAATCTCTTCTAAAAAAGATTTCTCCTCTTTTGCTGCAAGTTTATTCCCACAATGGAAGTTTAAGAAAATAGATTCTTTAAAATGGCCATAGGGTATCCATAACAAAACATTGGTTTTAGGACCCAGGAGCAAATGAATAAGACTGGCAAAGTTGAAGTAATTTTCACTCACCGGCTGGCAGACTGAAGGAAGCTCATCAGGCTGACTGTCCAGGGCCCAGGACCCTGGAGTTTCCAAAGTCTAAGGCCAGCATTGATTTTTATTTCTATAGTTGCCAAAATATTTTTATTTCTCATCTGTCCTATAGTCATGAAGACATAACTTCTTAGTAGCAATCTGTGCCTTGAAAGAGAATCAGTGGATGGTAACACTTAAATGTGTTGTTAGACATCATCTGTACCTTTTGGGAAGCATGTCCAACTGTGACAGAACTGATTTCATCTTTATTCTCAGCCTGTAGGCTATCACTTAATTTATATTAAAGATGCTTTGGCAACAGGGTGCTCACTGCCTTATCCATATTTGCACAAAACCCAGTGTAGCAAATGCTCTCAGCCATAGCCTTTTCCCCACCTAGAAACATCCATCACTATGATGGACATTTGTTCTTTTTGAGTATTTGTGACTGGTTTATTTCTGCTGCCTTCAGTCAATGTTTTGCTTATATAAAAATACTTGTTACTTTTACCATTTCTTCCTAGATTCCTGGAGTTAAGTATTGTTCTAAAGTTAATTATAACAGGGACAAAACCCAAACAATATTTGAATAGAGAAACCTGGCATGTAGTTCATCAGTGTGACCAGAGAGAGCAAATAAGAGCATTAGGAAAACACAGACTTATGTTGTCCTTCATGTCTGAGATAACGCAGGCTGGTACAAGTGGGTTTTAGCTGCAGTGAACTGGCCCTGTGACAGTCCTCAGCATTCCTCTCTTCAACCCGCCAGCTGAGCTTCTCATGAGATCTCACCCCAAACCAATTCCATCAAAATATTAGTGTGAGCAGGGACCTGCTCTTAAGACTCTCTAAACCTCCAGGCTGCACAGGGGCTCCCTTTCAGCCTTGCAGCTGGCAGAGCAGGCGTGGAGGTAGCTGCTAGCATGGGGGAGGTGATGAGCAGCTGAGGCAGGATGGTGGTGGCCATTGCCTCAGCCTGTGCAGCTGCATCCATGGTGTGGAGGTGTTGAACGTGCATAACGGGGTGTCAGTAGCACATCTGACATTGATAGATAGTGTTAAATAAAATCACAAAGGAGAAACAATACAATAAAAATGAAGCCTAAGAACTCTTGAATATGTTCAGAGGAAGCTCCAGAATGAAACATTTTAAGATTTTAAGGTGAGCCAAAACAGAGGCATGGCACAAAAGTCAACAAATCATCTGCTGGCAGCAAACTGCTTTTCAGCTCAAGACATCTACTGCTTATTTAGAGAGGGATAGAAGCTTTTGGTATGTTGAGATGCTTACATGGTAGCCAAAACTAAGAGTTCCCACTGTGATATGCCTACTTTTAGCCTTACTGTAGAGGAAGAAGGGATTCTTGTCACTTATAGCTGGCCAGAAAATGAGCTTTGTTGCCACCAGATTCAATATTGCCAGTGTCTGTGTTTAAAATATTTAGGACCCAGGTACCCAGACAATGTCAGCTAAGATGGGTCTCCTTTTCAAGAAGAAGTATTAGCTGGGTCTCATAAAGAAACTATGCAAATTATGGGAACTGGCACAGTAACTGTAAAGCTGTACAATACCATTATAGAAAGTATAGGAGGTTTGCCTAGGAGGGCTGCTTTTTGATAGTGGCACATTTTCCCCAGACTCAGGCATTTCAGAGTCTTCGTTTGTTTACGATTGGTCTTACTGCTGCCAGACTCATCATTTCAGGTCAGAGCTTTCCTTCATCAAATCTCATACCAAGCTTCAAGAACAAAAAAAAAAACAACCCAAAACCCAAACGTATTACACCTGTCCAATTGTGAAATGCTGAACAAGGTAAAAAAAAACCAAACTCCTGACCCTTCCATTATTGAGTTTTGTGCCTCATTGTCCTGCTTTTGGCTGGGGTAGAGTTAATTTTCTTTCTCGTAGTTGGTATAGTGGTATATTTTGGATTTAGTATGGGAATAATGTTGATAACCCACTGCTGTGGGTTTTAGCTGTTGCTAAGTATATACTAAGTCAATGATTTTCAGTTTCTCATGCCCAGCCAGCAAGAAGGCTGGAGGAGCACAAGAAGTTGGGAGGGGACACAGCCAGGACAGATGACCCAAACTGGCCAAAGGGGTATTCCATACCATGGGATGCCATGTCTAGTATATAAATTGGGGGGAGTTGGCTGGGAGGGGTGGATTGCTGCTTAGGCATCCATCAGTGGGTGGTGAGCAATTGCATTGTGCATCACTTGTTTTGTATATTCCAATTCTTTTATTATTAGTGCACCCAACGTGGGGCTCAAACACACCAAACTGAGAATGAATTTTGCCTCCATAACTTTAGCCTATCGGTCACCAAAAAAAAAAAAAAAAAAAAGTAAAAGCAAGAAAATATATAGGGATAAAGAACCATAAAAATCATAAATGGAAAAGACCTATAAGGTCATTTAATCCACTTCCCTGCCATTTTACTCTGACTCCTCAGTGCACTTGGCAGTGCTTTGCCCAGTCTAACTTAAAATGTCTGAGATAATGGGGTTTTGGTCCTAGGTTTCCCTTGCAAAAAGAAATATGAACTGTAAGTCAGAAGACTATATTCTTGCATAATTCATGTTCTGATATATTTCCATGTGAATTAGCTCAGTTTAGTATTTAAAAAAAAAAAAAGGAAATAAAGGACCTCAACAGCTTGGATAGATAAACATATTGCTAGAGGAAGTAAGTTACTATACATCATCTGATTCATGTTAATTCTGTGGATCCACTTTCTTAGCCTGTAACAAACAGTAATTCAAATATACTTCTGTTGTTTATACTTTCGTACTGGTGCTTGAAACCAAAGGGCACTTTCAAAGTCAATTCCCCAGCTGCCCCCACTTCCCAGGCTTTGGTTCACTTCTCAGATCACAAAAAAAAATATCTTTCAGGTAAGGCTAAACCAAAACATATGCCCCAGGAGCCCACCCGGTACACATCAACCAACTGCTAACAGAATTTCAGACCAGAGTAGAGCTAGTCTGTAATAGAGATGTGAGCCTGCACAGTCTGTGGACTTCAGGGTCTCGCCACTAATTGTTTTACCCTAATGATGCTTTTTTGTTATGCACTACTTGCTATTGTAGAGATTGACTTAGACTGACCTTTGCACATTAAGCAACCTCAAGGCTCTTCACGTTTTCTGCCACCTAAAATAACATATAGAAAAAGGTACCAGAGATCATGGGTGATCTGCCTGTGTATTTAAGCCCTCAGGTATTTCTAGACAACAGTCAAAGATTTAAAAGCAGATTAATATTTAAGTGCTATTAAAAATAAATAAAACTTATTAACAGAAATATTGTTTATTTGTATTACAATAGAATATCAAGGACCAAGCAGCCCATTAGGACGATGGACTAATTATGCTAAATTCTGTGATGTAAAAGATGGTTTGCATCCTGAACATGTTGCTGCGCCGATGAGATAGGATATGATAAATCGTTAAAGGAACAATTAAAGGAATGGCTCAGTACAATAAGTAAGACAGAATTGGGAATAGCTCACTCATTTATTAGAAAGTATTTAAAATGTAAATGTTCATGTCCATAAAGGGATTTCCTGAAATGTTATCAGAACATGAAAAGATTGCAAATACCACAAAGCAGTTGGCTTAAAATTCAATGGAGTACTAACAGAAACTCTTTTTTGTAGATGAACTAATTAATTAAAAAACCAAAGAAACCACCGCACTACTTCCTTAACAAGTTAAAGTGTAATTAGTAGATCTGAACATGTTAATATGAATAAAACATCAGCTTGGGAAATAGCAGTGCTTATACAATTCCTTTCTCACTGTCAGCTGAACTACAAGTTCATCTACACTGGCTATTTTTCCAGATTTTACAGGTATAATACTCTGTCCACTGCTTCTCTACATTGGAGAGCTATTAAGTTACTAAGAATGTATTTTGACAAATTGGGTACATTGATACAGCCTCTTAGGCAAGCATTTCTAAGCCACTTCTCCTTGCAATAGTGAAGCCAGCTTTTCAGTTCCAGTAATACAATTCCACAGTGCAAAGCACTGACCAACTGTAAACTCAGATTGCAAAATCAGATTCATTCAAAATATTTTGACAGGTTGATTTTGCACTGGTAGATTTTGTGTTGGTCCCCTGATGTCTGTTTGTGCCAAATTTCCATTGGACTTTTCACAAATATTTCTTTTTTGGTATTACATGCTTTCTGTTCCTCTCTGGACCCAACAACATCCTTCGCACAGGGCCCCTGTGCTGTCTGGACATTTTCTGTATTTAACTTTTGCTTCACATTAATGAGTCCTTCAAATCTTCCTTTAAGCTGTAGATCAAGGTAGTATTACCACATGTGCTAGTTCTCAAGATATCAGGCTTCTCCAATTGTTTTTCTTGTCCAATAATTTTACATTTCTTCAGTTAGCTTATGCAGGACTAGCTGACTTTGTTGGAGAAATATGCTTGCCAACCTGGAGCAATACAGATGGAATAATGTCACATCGTCCAGCGCAATGTCCACCTACGTGGGCTCAGACATATCATTCATAGGGCCAATACACTGCACTGTTTTCACCTTATCCCCTACTTTTGCACTCTCTCTGGCATGTTTCTCCCAGGAACCGTCCATGCTAGGTCTGCCTTTCTCGTGCACACAGAGAGCATCCAAGTAAACCCTACCACTAGCAGCATTGTCCTCTGACACAGAAGGGAAGATGGTAATAAAAACCCTTAAATCCTGTGGGCTATTTATCTGTCTAGTTGCAGAGAAAACATTCATCACCCTGATTTTCAAGCTTAAGGAAGCTTGACCCTGCTGGCCGAAGCCACACAACTGAAGAAACATCCATACAGCATAGGTGAAAGCTTGGGCATAAAGAAAAGGACATAAAGAAAAGCCAGACAAGATTCAGCAAATGAACACTACAGAGATGTCATGAATAAGTAGTTGGTGGCTGCATTTGCTGAGTAGCAAAGCAAGAAGAACAATGCTGAGACAATAAGAACTCTTTCCCAGGCCATGGAAAGACTGCAGTACCATCTACAGCTCATCAGCACCTCCCACGTTGTCCTGTTTCATGCATCTTGCATCCATAACATAGCCCCTTTATGAGGGAGCTTACAGCATGTACTGCAGGTCCTGCAAGCTGGGAGGAGTTTTGTGTTAGTAAAAAACAGAAATCAGCTGCTGTAGTGCAATTTAGTCTTCATCCTTTTCTTCGGTCCTCTTCCTGCTTCCCCTCATGTATGAAAATAATGTGCAATACACAAAAGACAAACATAGTCCTGATAAGGAAATGGAATTCAAACAGAAATCTGCGACTGGGCACTCTCCTCTTCAAGTAGTCAAGTGCGTATGACCAAGCATGACTGGGGAAAGACATAGGCATTTTGTAGCCTGCTGCACTACCCAGAGGCCACTGCAGTTAAGTGTCCACTAAAATCTTCAATAGCCTGTAAAAAATGAATTCTCTTCTTTTCAATGAAGGATAAGGCTTGGTTACCTAATACAAATAAGCATCTTATTTACAGCATCACCATAGCTAGAGAAGCCTATCTGTGTAAAGTTCACTATAAATCACTTGTGTAATTACAAATAACTTAGAAATAACTTGAGGCAGAGAAACTTATGATTACTCAAGTACTCCCTGGATCACCCCAGCAATTATTGTTTTCCAACCACAGTTTGAATGGCAACAGCTTGAGAAGAGTTACTGTTGTCAGACTGCAGTAGGAAGGGTAACTGTCATCTCCATGCTCTGTGGCACCGTGTGTTTCTTATTTGCATCAAATTAGCAATGGAGCTAATCTCCACAGATGCTACTTTCCCCAGCCTCAAGTTCTCCCCTCTCTGACAATCTTCGCACATTTCCAACATAATCCACGTGTTCTTGTCATGAACTCAGACACTGAAAGGAAATTTGCTTGGCTTTAGGAATCTGCTTTTAGGTACCTAGTTTAGATAAAGGTATCTACACAACTGACCACATGCAATATCAGAATCCACTAAGTGCTGGGGGAGTATTTTGTGTCCAGCTGTCCTCCACCTTCTTAATGTACTTGAAAATAATAAGGTATTCCTTCAGTCATTCAGGTGAAACAAAACTGTTCTGAGCCACTTATCTAAGGGCATCTCAAACACCAATGACAGCCATGGGAGATGGTTCATGGTTTCTCAGTGTGGGAGATGATTTAGTGACCGTCTGTAGGTATTAGTAGCACAGACTCCACAACAACAAGTAGAATGTAGTACTGCCAACACTAGTATTTTTGAGCATTTCTTACAAAATTGCACAGAGATTAGTGAGACCCCAACTGTAGGCAAGGCAGTCTTTTCTTACACACTCTTTCCTGGTTTTAATGATGGTATTCCACCGTCTTTGATGCACTTATATTGCTATCACCCATGAAGTTGCATCCATGGTAATGGTCAGATAGAAAAAAAAGCATGGCTGCCCCATGACAGGGGAATGAAGCAGGAGCCAAGTGCGACCCTAGCACAGGCAATGCCTTCGCCAAGAAGAAGTCATCCTCCTGTGGGATCTCAGAATGGCAGGCCAAGCAGGTTCCTACATCAGGTGATGGTAACAGCATCCATCAGCAGCCCCAAGAATGGTGAGGAGATGAAACAGGTCTAGGGTACATCCAGCATACAGGTCCAGAGACAAGATACCTATGACTCTGCTCTATGATGTAGGTCTGAGGCCTGTGCGGGGACAGGGTGAAGGACAGGGCTGGAGATGGGAATTTGTCTAGCAAAGCTCAGGCAGGAACCAGATTCCTGAGCCTGAGCTGAGATGGGGTGCCTGGGCAGGGGTGTGGGTCCCAGGTGAGACTGGGCAGGTCTGTGAAGGCCTGTTGAGGTCCTCCAGACCCTGACAGTAATACAGTAAAGAAACACTGCAAAATACACTGTTACAAACACCACAGTTCACAGCCATATTCTGCAACTGTTCACATAAAGCAAAAAAAGCCCCATATAAATGGGGATTTCTGTATCAACTAGCAAAAAAATACAAGGTGATGATAGGGTAACAAAGTGAATTACTACAATACAACATGCGAAACATGATCATTTATACCAAAGCTTATGTCAGTGCAAGACAACACCACATGAGACCTATTAACAGCTTTAAATCATTTCAAATGAGCAAAAGCAACTGTCAGAGCCATACCAGGAGAGGTACACTGTAGACTTGTCAACTTCTTAGGCGAAACTGTCAGGTCAGGCTATAAATCTCCAAATGTGTAGTGGTATCTACGTGCTTTTTAAAGTTGAAATAATTTACTCAAAATATTGATTTGTCTGGCAAGTCTATAGAGTAAATCTGTGCAACTTCTAAAGCCACATAATATACATGCAATTGACTCTCTACTACCAGAAGGCTGGAGTAGACTATATTGTTGATCTCTATGTAGTATCAGACTGAGTCTTGCATGTCAAGTCTCATCCACTTTAATTACAAAGATCAAAGAGCTCTGATTATTCCTCTGTATGGCTTGTAGTGGCCTAGTCCTCTGCCTAGAGTTTCTTATGCTTTCTTGCCACTAGGCACCACTGAAATTGCACAGCAGAACTGTGGGTGAGTTCTCAGACTTTCTGAACTTGGGCAGTTTCAAACACAAGGGCAGGATTTTGAGATCTGTTTTATGTCAGGGCTGCAGTGAAATCAAGATTTTTTCAAAATAAATTCCAAGTAACTCCCTTGCCATGAAAAAACATGCCTTAGAATACCTGGTAGCCAAAATGTAACGCAATCTATCCAATATGTGGGAAAGTGCAAAACACCCCTCTGAGTCATACAGGAGATTAAACAAGCATGCCGTTGACTCTGTCTTTCAAGCCCAGAGTATTGCATTATTTATATAAAGTGGAGCAGCTCCAAGAAGAGAAACTGTAAGAGTCTGACACCATCATCAGTGACTTGGGCATTTGCCTAGAGTCCAGGATCAGCCATGAGACAGAGCAGTCTGTCCTGGAGCAGTGAATTACCGACCTTATGTTACATTTCATGGCTGCCTTCCACTAACAGTAGTGGTGCTGAGTGTCTTATTGAATGATTATTGGAAAAATTAATTTTGCTGTTAATCTGAAGTAACTGTGAACTCAGTAGGGATACTTAATGACACATTACAATCTTCCTCTCTCTTCCTTTCTCCCCATCTGCTAACCACATCCAGCAAGTGACAGATAACCTGTTTCTCTTTATGGTAGGAGATAAGGTGAACTTATATTACCTCTCCTCTTCTATTTCTTACAGAGGAACCAACTTTTCTCCCTGATGGTCGCACTGAGGTTTATCTATTTAAACTTAGAACAATTGTTCCTAACTGATATTTAGCCTTGAAGTTTGCTGCTTCTATTTCAGACCTTGTGCATTTTTCCCTGTTTATACTAGCTGATCTAAGAAAAGATATTACCTCCACATATGAATCTCATCCAAACTTCAGGCATTGACAGAGAACTGGAATACAACCTACTGTGTTATAGGTGGAGCCATATGCTGTCACTTTTCAAATAGAGATATTGGTCTGACTTTACACCATTTAAGGCTTTCAGACAAACTTCAGAGGATTTAATAATTGAAGACCTGAAGGAAAATGAAATAAATACAAAGTGGGTTTGCCAAAGGCCAGCCATGGCACATTACTTCAGTACTTCTCTTCAACCAAGATAAATGTGGGCAGATGCATGCGGACCAGCTAAACTGTGAAGCTCTGTAAAATATTTAACATAGTGCCACAGGAAAAACATTCAATAAGCTGTAAAAAAAAAAAAAAAAAATCTCATACAAGACATTTAAGTGGATAAGGAGTGGCTAAAATCATATAACATCTTTTAGTGAAAGCTCCCTACCTGAATGAAGGTTAAAAAAGGAATTCCTCCAGAGCTGTCTTAGAAGCAGTCTTACTACTGTTTTGAGTGGTGACATTTGGCACAAAATGAAGCAGTGAGTTAAAGAAATTTTCCAGAGGACACAAAGGTTGTGATCAGCACAGGGGACTGAATTTCAAAGACAAAAGAAACAGATGACCTGAAGGACTGAAATAGAGAAAGTGGCACAAAAGGCAGGTCATGAACTTAGGATCTAATTAAAATTTCTATTGTAAGCTGGAGCTTATCAGTTGGAAAAAATAACAGGAGAACTAGGTGGGTGCATTAATCGATTAGAGAGTGTTTATGAGCATGGTACATTTCTGGAAAATATAAATGTGATTCTAGATTCAGATGGTTATATCCAAACAAAATAAGGAAACATATAAGGTATTAGTACTCATCTGGAATATGACATACAGTTCTCATTGCCTGCATTCAGTGAGACTGCAGAGAAAGGCCATAAGACTTATCTAGAGAACGAGTATGAGAAGAGTCCAAAGTCCTTGACTGATTTTCAAAACAAGGAAGGAGAGGGGAGGTGTTTTCTGCTGTACATACCATGGAGCCAAGGGAAGGGTAGCTTGTCTCTTGAATAAATTCAGCTTGCAAATTAGAAGAAAACGTACAGTACTTTGCACAGAAGAGTTCTGGAGCAACTTTTCACTGGAAATACCTGGAGTAAGAAACATAACTCATTTCAAGATGGAACTTGCCATATTGTCAGAGGAGTTACGCAGTCAGGTTGCCAATAATAGATGAGAGCAGGAGGTCCCTCTCAGTCTTCTCTTTCTTTGTCAGAGTAAGTAGCACCTTACTTCCCTGTGTTTTTCTGTTTACCCAGTGGTACCAGTGCAGGGAGGAAGAATCTGTCCAAGAAGTGGAAGTGCTAAATTCTGTAACAAATTATACACGCTATGATTCCAGCTCGCAGCTGGCTGAGTTCAGATTCCTGCGCTATTCAGAGTATTAACAGCTTAGCTGGAATCCTGTCATGTAGCCTACCAGGTGCTCTTACAGACCAACACTTCAAAAGGGGTGAAAAAGAAATCTGTTTATCTGTCAGTCACTCAGTAGCACAGTCCTGAGACAAGCTGTGTTATTCAACATGTTCTGTTCAGATCTATCCATTTTCTTGGAGGGGAGGGTACTGAATTCCTGCAAGTGATATGGAAGTTATGTTCCAGTGATCTGCACTTGTCAAAGAATAACTGTTTCTCCAGAGCCAAGTTATGACATCAGTGGCACCTGCCATAAATTATAGCACAGATCAAATGTGGCATTCAGAGTTTGTGCCCTGTAACTGTGTGGTCACTCTGCTTGGTGTGTTGCAGACTTCACAAAATGAGACTGTGGGTTTGGGTTTTTTCCCCCCCTGCCATTAAACTAATTCATAACAGCAGATGTCATCACTCCCAAATAAAAATGAGTGACAGATGAAAAGATTTAATCAGTTATTCCTGGCAGTAGGAGTCCTCTTGAAAAGGGGAACCCAGAGGTAAAACTGACACAATTCAGTAATCACTCAAGAAATCCATACTTTGACAGAAGAGGAAGCTACTATACAATCAAAGTAAGCACTTATATTCTTGTGTTTTGGCCAAAGTAAGATTTTCTTTTCCTATCTTGATTTTTAAACGCGCCTAGACATACATGCATATACATTTATTTTACTTTCTGTTAAATCATGTGAATTTGAATAATGCTTTCTTCTTCTTCCCTCCATGACCTTGAATTCTGTGTATTATGCTATACTTTATTGGAAGATGATCTCATCCTGTCTGATTTATAATATATCAGAGATATCCTGCCTCTACTTTGTTTTACTCTAATCTTAACTACAATTATTAACCTGTTATTTGTTCCTATGTCTGGTTTTGGTATTACTAGAACTTCTGTATTACACATACTTCATCTGAAAGGAAAACCACCACAAAATGAACACATAAGGGGATATTCATCCTAATGATTCATTCTATGAACATAATTTAAAACTTTTTAGAAAAAAAGCTTATTTTTTTCTTTTTAAAAACACCATAAACAGGCTTTCAACTTGTATACTGTACTGTAATAATCCTATGATGCTAGAAAATGTTCTATGCTTAGGCAGACAAAACCCAGTGAAGGGCAAAAGGAATAGGAGACTAATTAGTGGCCTGACAAAGATAAAATAGCTCATGGTCATGATATGACCCTAGGGACTGAGTCCAGTTGAAGTCAAAGATAATCTTTCCATTGTTTACAATGGTCTTCAAAAAACTCTGAAGTAACTGTGGAAATTCTTTCAGAAACATGTTCATGTTCAACATTAAAATTGGCTGAATCCTCAAATTCATTAAAAGTTTTAAAGTTAGCCCTATCTCCACCTTTTAGAAAAGAAACATTTTTTTAAGATATAAAACCCCAATCATTCTTGTTGAAGATTTTGTTCTTTCAGCAAACATTTTTGAAATAAAATTTAGAAAAGTTCAAACATTATTTTATCTTGCTGGCTAAAATATTTTCCAGTAAGAAAAAAAAAAAAAAAAGGTGGTTTCTTTTTATTAGACAAACCAACTGAATATGTTTGGTTAACAGCTTTACTGAATGCATTAAAATACTTCTCATTAAAAAGTAAAATATTTTCAGAGAATCTCATTGTATGCACAAGTATTTTCTCTATATATAAAATCCGGAATTTTTAAGACAATGGCTAGCTCAAGACATGTATTAAATAGAAAGACTGAAAAGGGGTAAAAAATGCCTCCCAAAGTTTCAGACAAGATGTTCTTCTTTTGCTTGTTTGTTTTAGATAAAGGTTACTAAAAATAGCACTTTTGTTCAAAATATCAAGAGCCATTTCTGAATCCAAAATTTTTCTGGCAAGAGTCCAAAGTAGAAATACAATTACAAAGTGGGTAGAAGAGAAATTCTTTGTGTTAGATATTTGTTCATACTCCTTTTCGTACCTCAGTGGAGGTTGTCTGAGATCACAGTAATTCAAAATGTGCAGACCAGGAAAGGGCTAAGACCAGGGCATTTGGAAACATACTGATTTAACACCTTTCCAAAACACATTCAGCCTGCAGATCAGATTAAAAGACAGAAGGTTGTACCACTGGCTGTTTCTGTATTAATTTTGTGTCAGTGAATAAAAGTTGTGCATATAATAACTTCCAGCTAGAAGCAAAATTTCTTCTCCCTTTCACTGGAGAGATCTGTTGAGGGAAAACTATTCATCATTCACACTTTGGACCCCCTTTAAACATGCTCTGGGATAGCAGCCTAAAGAGTTTAAACCAATGTATTGTATGTAGATGCTATCTGTGTTTCGTGAGTGATTGGCTGTCTTACAGATTGCTGCATGGCCATGTGATTTATGGTTTTATTATAAATGCAGCAGATTTTTCCTTTACAGTGTCGTTAATTTTATTTACTATTGCTTCTTCTTATGGACATTCTTTATAAATTAATAATTTGTTAACACATAGATTAATTCCCATAAATGACAAATGCCATTAAAAACTCTTTCCTACACACATACACATAATTCTGACAGTTGAGTTTCAGAGCTACCAAATACATAAGCCACATTAGCCAAGATCTAGTTATACCTTTATATTAATTTCATTTTATCAGCTTGGCTCCCCAAAAAAGCAGCCAACTATACTTCAAATGGGCAGATAGGACTGCACAACCGATACAAAAATAGTCCCTCCTTAACCATCCATTAGTTGAAGATTTAATAAAGGACTCTGCCTTTCAACAGTGTTATGCACATTTTAGTAATCCATCATAGGAAATGTACTGCAGAAAGTTTCACAACATAAATTTTCAGTTCATAAACCATACTTACACTGATCCAAGTCTCCTGAATGAAACATTTTGAACCTATGGAAGTGTTGTTTCTTATTTTACTTTCATATCAGTGAGAAAACATGTTAAAACAACCTCCTGTTAGTAGCCAGAAAGACTCTTCCTTGACTTTCCTTTAATTTCTCTCAAATAATACCTGGCAATCCAAAATGAAAATAAAGATGATAAAGAACCTCTTTTCCTTGCTCAGTTTCCACCCAGGCAGAACTGGTGGAGTCACTCTAAGAATGTGTGATTTTTTACTTACAGAGAAAATCTAACTCTCCTGCTAGTTTCCGAACCCTGGGGTATGTGATTGAAGGAATCAAGAACAAGTTCACCAGAATTAAGTCCAATTGTCAGTGTAACTCCAGTTTATGTTATTGGGACATCTAAAACGAAAGCAGAAAATCACTCAACAACAACAAAAGATGTTTTCTAGCATAATAATAAAGAATTCGTTTGACACGAAGAAAACAAACCTAGATAATTACTCAGAAATCCAAACCAAGCTCCTGAGTAGAACCTTTCAATTAGAAAAAAAGAAGGTATTACACAGTATACATGAACTCTAATCTCTATATATGGATGTTGTAATGCCAGACTCAAAGAAAGGATGCTTTCACACATCATAGTATGAGACATGCTGCCTAATAATGCCAGACAACACCATCTTCAAGTATCTTACATCAAGAATCTGTCTTAGCAAGGACCACATGTAATATTCACTGTCACTGACATTCCTAGGAACTATTATCAAGTCAAATGTTCTTGGCTTGCAAAAAGTCCCATAGACATACCAGACTAACATTTGCAGAAGTACCTCCATCTTTGGGGTACCTGTCTGGCCACAGCTTGTTCCTCTAAGTGGAGCAGCCAAGATTTAAGGCAGCCAAAATCCTCATGCACCCCCAAAAAATCTAACCAATTTAGACCTCAGATAAAGACTGGAGGCCCTCTTTGTACCACTTGAAGAACATCTACTAAAAGTTTAATAATGACATCTACTAGAAGTTTAATAATCACAAAAACTTAATCTCTAATGAAAGGTTAATGTGTTATGGCAGACTCTTACATGAGGCACAGTATAATAGGGTTTCGAGGGCAAACCTACTCAGACAGTTTGTCAGCAGCATGCACTTGGCTTCTGAGGCAACAGGATAATTATCTGAAGAGTGTCAAGTGGGCAGCTGCGACTGATAGAAGAGCCTTTAAGTGGTGCAAAGACCCAGGTGACCTGCTGGTCTAGGAATGATAAAATAATCATATTCCATCACTCACTGTAACAAGCTGTTACCAGAGCATTTATTCTAACACTGCTGAAAGCCTATAGAATTAAGGTACAGATAGGGCATGTTCCAGTGTGTCCGTGACATGCATACCTTTTTGCAAGATGAAGCCTTAAATAATACTGTTATTTTATGACCTCAGAGTGGGACAAAAGATCATCAAAAGATTACCCATATTCCCATTTAGACCACATCATTGATAAACAAAGCACATTTAGCAAAAGGTGGTAGTAGAACTGCTGTACCCACACTGATGTAACAACTCCTGCTGTATCCTGCTGTGTTACCACTACAGCATCCCCGATCCACAGCAAGAGAAACAGCAGAAAACTGCTGTTTGCCTCAGAGGAATATATCTCATTGTTTTGGTAATATTGCAGCTCCTGCTGACCTTGCTGTGAAGAGGACCAGTATCCTAACCACTCAAGCATGTCTGATACTCTGTCCCTTAAGTGATTATATTACATGGACTAACCAGTTCACATTTACTTGTCCAGTTGGACTGTGATGGTCTTTAAGCAACTGGACTTGTCTGTGAAAAAATACTGCATCTGGAAGTGGCATAGATTTTTGTTTTTGTTAAGCATGTTTTTCAGTCCAATCAGACTTAGCACCAAATTTGGCAAAATTATTTATTACTGATCTTTCTAAAAACCAGGTTTGCGAATATGATGCCAAATCTAAAATATTTAATCTAGGAAGATGCCAAGATCTTACTTAGGTGCCCTTTTAAAGCTGCAGGAGTTTAAAATACAGTATTTGATAGGAAGACCTTACACAAGTCTGCCTTCACTGTGTTGCATCTGTCCTTTTCTTTTTCTCTGATCTTCCACTTACAGCATTGCACAAATGAAAGGTTTCCTCAAATTGGCCTACATTAGCATAGTCTTCATAGTATTTATCAAAGATAGCTCATAAAGTATAATATTGTCTAGGAAGCAGGCTCACAAGTACATACTGGGGTCTATGAGGCATTAATTCATCAGCATTCCAGAGTAGTCAGTTGGCAAATGTTGGCAAAAGAATATAGATGAACACAAGGAAGCAAAGGGATTTGATAGGAGCTGAAATTATGTGCTGATCTAGTCGTAGAAAACTCAGGCATATGGGTTTGGTGTTTTTTTTCTTTCTTGCATCCTTCCACTTGCTGGAAGGGCTTAGTGGAGGAGACTGACGCAGGAAATCCTGCTTCACAGTTGGCGCAGAAGTATAACAGGTTGTTGGTACCTTATTTAATGTCATAGCAAAGCAGTATTTGGCCAGCAACAAATATAGTACATGATGAAATTTTTCTGATTACTTCCTTTGGGAATAAACAACAGAACTTAATTTTTCAAAGTACCATTTAGATCTGATAACCAATGCATATCTGGTAATATTAGCAAGCGCCTCAGACATGCTGAGAATTTTAAAACCCCACTTGTTTGAATACTATACATTTAGCAATGAGATATTCACCTCATTTCTGTCCTTTTTCTCATTTATTGGAACTCATGTCTATATTTTAACAAGCTCTACTTTTAACAGTATTTAAGACTGAATTTTGATAAATTAAAGAACAAGGCCATAACAAGCTCCCCAGGGCTTTGCACTCTGTGTGCTTCAACTTTAGTTTCATAATTTGCCTGCATATTTTGTGCTTGATATCATTTGGAGTAGTAAAAGGAATCATTTAAGAGCAATGTATTTCCCTTGGATAACCATCTATGATCCCTTTTACAACTACAGGGGAAGGGAACACAACACCTTCACAACATCTTATCTGAACTTCAGTGACAATGGCATTATATCTAAGAGTATTTTTCCCAAGTTCTTCCAAAACCACTTAAAATCTCACACATACTGAGGTGTCCACAATATTTCAGTGAACTGTGCCATGCATAGTCATTACTCAGCAACAAAAATATAGGTATACAATTTAACTATCACCCAAGGCCTGTTTCAATGCCTTATATTTTGCTTCAAGGCAGAGTAAGCATCAGTTACCTATTCTTCTCAGGTGACATACTTTAATAGCACTTCAAGAGAAAGAAATTACAAGAGGCTAAGCAACACAGTATCTGCCTCAGGTTAGGCCCCTGACTGCTCTGACCTCCAAATTGCTTTTCAGAAAATGAGCAAGCATACCAACTTTAGACACTACAAGATGGGTGGTAATGATGCAGAAGGGCTGAAGAACTTCTGGGAAAAAGTCATCCAAGAGCAAACTAAGCAACGAGAAGGTGAAGAGTCTAGGTTAAGTAAAAGCGCCCTGAACAAGTAAGTGGTATTTTTTTCTTTTGCACAAGACAGCAAGGCATGTCATCACGTGCTTTAAAATAAGGTAACCCGTTATTGTACTGCTTTATTCATAGCACAGATTGTGTTCTGGATCTTTGGCACTTTTCCTCTCACAGCTGCTTGTCTCATATTTCCATGGCTCTTCTGCATGGAAACTCAGACACCCCTCTCTCCTGAACCTCATGAGCATTCTTCAAAGGCCTTGGAGTGTAGCCACATAAAAATAAAGCACTTTGGCACTATGGCTTGTGACAGACAGAAAATATCAGGATTTTTACCTGGAACTGGTACAGCTACACAGAAAAATAAAATAGTATTACATTAAAGAGATAGGCAAACTACTCATTTAATGTGTAGCATAAACAAAACCATAGCATCTTGATCATCTTCAACAGCCCTTCGCATCATATAAGCCAAAAGGTAGAAACAGTACAAGATTTTCCTGCCCCATGAAACACATTTCGTAAGCTTTCCTGATATACAACAGATAAAAAATAAGGCTATTCAAATATTTTTTTTTTCCATAACAGTGTAAAACAACAGGCACCGCCTAGAAAGACCTGTGACTGTGATATGGATACTCTGCACAAGTGTGGTAGACCACTTCAAATACTTGCTCACCCTGTTGCACCTCAGGAGTTTGAACCAGGGTCTCCCCTACACTAAGTGAATCCCCTGACTAATAACAGATGGAGAAAGAGGATAAGAAATACTTGTGCCTCTTGTGTTTTTCTGATGGGCTTTCCTCCTGAAGTTGACAAAGGTTTTCTTGCACACTTTCCTCAAAACTGGATCATTCACATAAATTAGTTTGACTCCAACAAGCTGCAATGTGCTGGTAAAGGGCTGTTTCTTTTTAAAAAGTTCCAGGTAATCTAACCCTCATGCCCAAGGAGGGTGTGCCCTTTATTGTCATTTCAAAGATGAGGAAATCAAGACCTGGGCAGGCCTTGTGTCCCAGCAGAGTCAGATGTAGAATCCTGCTCCCAGTATCCTACTCCGGCTAGTCATAATATTCCCAAATCACCGAATTGGTGGAGAGAAAATGTGTAATAAAACCCAGGAAAGTGTTCAGCTGCACTGGAAACCTTTGTCACTCTAGCTTCACGAAAAACTACCACAAGAAGACATTGCAAACCAATTGCAATTAGGGGTGTAGATAAGATTTGTAACTTCACAAAGTTAAAAATGCTAAAAGCTTTTATAAGTTCTTTGCTGAATAGAAAAAAATTGCAGCAAAAGAACTTTGAATATGTCTTAATTTACATATTCAGTATGTCTTAACTGACTGGTCACAACTGAAACAGACCCAAGCAAGTTCCTTTAAGGTCACTTGACCAAAGCGCAAGTTGTTCACAAAGTGCTCTCTAATTTGAAAAAAAATATACTTTCAGGAGGTAATAGACACTGTCATTACAAAATCTACAGGTCCACTACCTCATGTAAGTGGAACCTGGGAGAATTAGATGGTTCTAAGTATAGGCAAGTGCTCCCTCTGTGACACCCAGGACACTAGTTGACAAGGAACACCAGTGCTTTCAATGGCAAATTTTTACTAACTAATTGCCCCAATTTTTTTGAGGCTTAACTATACACACAAGAGAATAGTGAAGCCAAGACAGGGCAGACGAGAGAGAATTTTAAAACACAATCTGAAATCAAACTCAGAAGCCAAACCAGCACAAGCACCCATGTGAAACAGCTACTGCTAAGTTATTCTCAGATTAAATCATTGGCTGCTCTTCTTTTTAACACACCAAATGTAATATAAAAACCCATATATTCCATGATGCATTTGGCATTACCATATGATATCTAATCCTATAGCATTGCTGGGTCAGGTGTTTCATAACACCATTTTCTTTGGAAAATGACCCAGCCAAAAATATCTTGCAGTGGTCCCTAATGATCTTCTCTTCTGTCTGTACTATACTTGCATCTCGAAGCTATGTGGCTCCTCTCGTATGTGACATCAGTTCCTTTCATTAAACACATACAAGGTCTGCAGAGATTTAGGGTACAAAATGGTTACTTTATTTTTCTTTTTTTTTCTTCAGAGTAAACCAAAATGGACATATTTAACATTCTGCTTGCTCTTCTCCACACCATTTTACAGTAAACTTGCGGGGTCAGGGGGTGTAATTGTATTTTTTAATCTACACATTGAATGACCTTACTGGTTAGACAGTACTTCTGTGTGGCTTTGAGAATACCCCAGAGGAAAAAACAGAGCTCTTCACACTGACAGTATTTCAGCAGTTGTTTGACTCATTAGGAATCCAGCAATGTCAACCACTGATAGCATCAGCACTATCCCTTTCTCCCCTGCCTTCCCAATCTAGCAAGCTACAGAGATGTGTAGATGGTAAATAAATATGGGACAAGTGCTATGGTGATGAAAGAGAGACTCCGCTGAAGAGCCCTGGATGTATTTGAAGGATTTGGCTCAGTACTTGTTAAGCACTTGTCCTCTCTTTGCAGACTCCGCCACGAATGGACTCTGCGGCTGGAAGGCCGAGCAAGGCAGGTCCAGGCACACGCGAAAACGCAGAAAGAACAGATGACGCTGCTGTCCATTGAGACTCTTCCCTCGCCAGATAAAACTGTTGCTTAAAGTTACTGGGAAAACACAGAAATCTTTGGGCCTGACTCTGACCTTCTGCATGCACATATAAACCAGCAGTTATACTGCTGAACAAGCAAAAGATCAGAATCTGGCCCTTTTCCAGGTTACTTACTAGAGCTACTAATAAAGTCCTACTGAAATTTAGTGCAAGAATAAGGTCACAGTAGGTAATCTCAAAAAAAAATATATGCAAAGGGATAGTTGAGAAGCAGACACCTTTAATTCTCCATGATATATTATTACTGTGATGCAGCAGGACTTTCTTATGTAACTCTGCATTTCCCAGTGACAACAACATATTTCTAGGAAAGAGGATGGCTTGATTAATAGGAATAATACATTCAAACGGCTGCATGCAAAATTGCACATTTCCATTTACAGAGCTCCATTTACAGGGCTTAATGCAGATACAAGCTGTTCTGCCTGTCTTGGTGAGCCACAGTGAAGGGAGTTAAGGATTAGTCTGATCAGCTGGACAGAAGAAGAAATATATTCTTCAATGGAATCAGGAAAAAAAAATGAGCTTTTCTGATCAACATATAAGAAAATTTACCGATCATAATCATTAAATGAACAGAGGAAAGGATTTTGACTTTCATGGGGTAGGTAAGAAAAAGACTACTGAGGTTATTATGAACCAGTCTGAGAAATGTCAGAGCAAGTGAGTATGAAGGACAGTTTGAAATAGAAGGCAGCAAATCAGTTCATCATAACAGCACAGGAATGCTTTGCAAGGTATCACGTGCCATACCTGGTGTGCACTAATCCAACCACTTGTTGCATTTCATCTTCTTCTAGGTCAGGTGAAGGGAGGAATAACTAAACGCAGGGTATTAATAGTGTGTTCTGTTTACCTATATGTCTGTGTATCTAAATATGTTTTGGATAAAAACATTTACTTGTTATCTCTTCAATTAATTTCTTTGATACACAAGAGAAAAGTCATAAGTCTAAACAACTATTTTTCTCTAACAATATTGAGCCAGATGGAATGTTACTTTGCATCTTCATTTACGCTGAAGAAGTGGACAGGAATACATTTGATAAATTTCAAAATAAAACAAAAATTAAACCATTTTGACCTCAAAGAAATGCTTTTTTTTATCCTTTTAAAACAGCATTTCATTAAAAAACCCACAGTTTTACAGAATGTTCACACTGTTACATAGTGACATTCTCCCACATTAAAAAACATGTTATCACAAAAATGTTGCTATTCCACAAAGGATTACAAAATTAAAAACTTATAAATTGTTCTTTGGTTATTCAAAACTGAAGGGAATGTCGAATCAGTCTCTTTTCATATAACCCAACCCAAAAAGCAGTTGTTTCTTCCAGTGTTTTTTTTCTATTAGAGAAGCAATGCTGAAAAATAATAAAGTTGTAGTTGCTTTTGCCTTTGCAGAATGGTCTCTTTCTTCTGTGTTCATTTATTTCCCACTATTATCTAAAAAGTTCTTTTGCTGCCACGGAAGTTAAACATTATCTCTGCTGAAGAAGATCAAACAGGACCTGAACCTGCTGCTACTTACATAAAAAACAGAGTAGTTCACTGTTCTGTAGCGTAGCTAAAGGACACAGACAGGGCCTACTGAAATGGAGAAATGCCAGATTCCCCACTTCTGAAAACAAGGTCTACTAGATTTACTAGCTTAACTACTGCTTTATGGTGTTGTAATGTCACCGACATCAGTGCAGCTTACCCCTCCTCTATGCCAGTGTGACAAGAGAAGAAGATCCAAGAAAAGCTGGCCCAACAAGCATTTACGGTTCTTTTACATTTAATGTCAATGCTTTTAATTATTAGGAACACTTTTATGACAGTATATCTGTTTATGCAGTTATATAAGATACAGGAAAAAGACCACACAGGTAGATGTGATCCACACAGAGCAATTTTCAGCACTCCCCAGAGAGTACCCGAAAACCAGCTTAGGTCCCCAAGCAGTAGCTTTTCCATCAGGAGCTCTGAGGAGGTCGAGGTATGTGTGAAATCACTTCCACTACAAGCAGGTGGCATCACATTGACTACATGCAGAGGAGTATTGCAGGAATTGTTTATCTTCGGAAGTACGTGGAACCCGTTTCAGTCGTGAGTGGGTTTCTGATATATCCACTGCAGCACAGAGTGTGTATATCACAAGTGTGAAAGACTAAAATCCTACCACTCTCAGTCAAAACCAGCCCTTTGTGAGTTGCTCATGTGCAGATGCATTAGTCATGCTTACCTATTCTAACACATATTTTACAGACAGCAGTATCCTCACACCTCCATGTTATTGAATACCAGATGCTTTCCGTTCCCAAATGTGGATGTTCATCCACTTTTCACTGCTACTGCACATACAACCAGACTGAGAAAGGAATCAAGTACTAGAAATAATAAAGTCTAGGAGCCAGATGTACCCAGATATGCAGCTTGCAAACTGCAAAGCTGAAGGCGGACAGTAAGGTGACAGGATAGCATTTTGTCCTTTTGCTTTAGTTACTGGATTGGTGAAATTTAAGCCTAATTTTAGGCATTTCAGACATGCCTGAAAATGCCAAACCTGGCTTTCATGAAAAAAAGCAAGCAAGCAAAAGTCACTTCAAGTTGAGTTGTTATATTAAAAAACATCTGCCTCATTCATATACACAGCCTCCATTGGTAAAACAGGATATCCAGTGAGCATAAGCTGGTGGGAGAGAAGGCCCCTTCAGCTGAACACAGCGTTTTTTTCATCCCTAGTCCCTAGTCCCTCCCCCTTTCCAATGGAAAAAAAAAGGTTTAAACAAAAATTTAGATTACAATAGCTATATTGAGAAAGTTGGACTAGCTATTTGAGAAGAAAAATTAATTACCCAGATACTTTTTTCCTTGGAGTTTATTAATTTGCCTAATAGAAAAAGAATCTGAATTGAGTATCAGTCTGTATAACCAGTACCACCCTGAGCCTGCACTAGCAAGATGTTACCATGTCTTAATCAGCATATAAGCCAGTTCAGCACTTGCCTAAGCCACAGAACAGGTAAAATTGTACAGGATGGGTCAGAGACTAGTGGTTTTGGTCATGGGATTTTAACTGTATGATATATGATGTAATAGGTGTGGATCATATCTATGAGGTAATGCACTTAAACTGGCATACTGATTATCAGCTGCAGAACGCCCACTTAACATGGCCAAAATTTATGTGCATGGCAGATAATGTGAGCACATACTACACTCATTCACACGGTTACTCTTAAGTGCTGCCCCTGATCCAGGAACCAGTGACTAATGCTTCAGAGACAGCAAGAATTGCTTGCTTAAACTGTCACTGAGCTGTGGCCAGTTGTTGAAGTATGGCTTACTCAAATCAAGGCAGTCAAAAGAGTGAATATAAACTACATTGAGCTGCAGTCTGACTTCATTCAAACACCATCCAGAAGTACTTACACAATCAGTTACAGATTGGACATGTTTAAGCAGCAGCTCAACACCTGCCAGCTGCTACACTTGAATTAGCAGTTAAATTCAGCACAGGAGAGCCTTTTTTAAGTGAAACCCTTGATTGTCTGCACTTACCACACACTGGTTTGGATCACAGAGCAAATTTAAGGCATGCAAACCAGATTTCTTTCAGAGGAAACTAAACCAGACCAGAAGCCATGCTCCAAGTCACACCAAAGGACCCTAGCCTCAAAGGATCTGAGACAAGCACTAGCTCTTCAGACAGTTTTGACACCTGCATTGTGAGGAGATTTGGTCCAACTAACCAAATTAGATTGAGTTTGACGTAAACCCCTCAACCATGGTTAGTCTAATGTAGGGACCTCAGCAGAAGCCACTTTGATCTACTGAGATGCTGGTAATGTGCTGAGTCACTTGCTAATGTAGATGAGTATAACTCAACCAGAACAATAGAGATGGGATCAAAGCACATTAATACGTTTCATGTAGGTCTAAAGGAGGACTTTAGCAGGTACAACAACTGAGCTCAGGAATGATAATTTAATTATACAGCCATGCAGATGTGCTAGCATGCATAACTATGCACAGCTTGGTCAACTGACCTGCTAGAGCTGCCTGTATTGGAACTGAGTCTACCCACACTGCAATAAAACTTAGCATAGATCTGGCTTCTGGAACCATGAAACGGCTATGTGTGGTTCAGTTCTACAGTTAAATGATAGGTATATGAGGATAATTACCAATTTCCTAGCCCAAATGTTCCTCCTAATTACAAACTGGCTGTGTCCTGAGGGATGCTGTTCTCTACCTTGTCTATTAAACAGCACTTGACTGGGGCTTCGCTGCCACAGTGTGAATAAGGAATAGTAAATCACATAAAAAATACTCGTGGATTGAAAAGGGCATCTGCAGATAAATGAAGATGAAACAAAGAGTAGCTCTAGAAAATCTTATACTTCCTGAGGACGCTTCCCTTCATGAATTAAGCATTACTGTACTACTCACTTCTTACAAAGAAAGACAGGAGTTATCCATGGTGTTATGCATTTGAGACAAAATTGCACACAAAAAATTCAGTAGTCAGAACTGACAATACAAAAATATACTTATTTCTCCTATTCCCCATCTATGTCAGCTATGTGTGTTTATCTGTGTGTTATTTAGTGGCCAGAGCTTTAAACATGTTTTAAGCTACGGTGAACACAAAGCAGGGAAAATTCCAGCCCCCCAAATGACAATCTGAAAAACTGGTTGAAAAGGGGTTATGTTACCAGGGAAGCCAAACTTAACAATAGGTTGCTATGTGCTACCTCCATAATTAATTGTACTGGTCTCAAATGCCATTCCTTAAATGAAGTAATAATTTCCTACTAGTGACTAATGAAATGTGAGAGACTACTGGCCTAATCTTTACCTGGTAGTCAGTGCCAGTTTTCAGCCTCAGTGGGTCTACTCACACTAGTATGACTTTAGAGGTTCACAATCAGGGTCACTATTTTTTCCATAGCAAACAGTAGCAGCATCAGGGAGAGTTATAATTTCAAACTGCAGTAATAAAATAATAAGCTGAAAAAATCAAAGGGGAAAAAATAGACAGTAGCAAACCTGAAAGATAATACTTAGTTTAGCTATGTTGGCCAATTCTTTAAAGAATAGCCCATTTGTGTTTGGTTTCTACTATGATTGCACTGCATATCCAACATGAATGTTCATGCTGTTTGATCAGAACTGCAACTTCCCAATATATTTTGACCATTCAACCATAGGGATTAGTTCAAACAATAGACTTAATAGTGAAAAGTTCTTGACGTTATTAGATTTAGTATCTAACACAGAGAAATCGTATTTGCAAAACACAGATACAAAAAGCTTAGTCCGTATTGTCTACTCAAAAGTAAGTAACAGAAAATTATGCTTTCAAAGAGATTTTGCTATAGTTTAATGTTATTTTCCTCCCCCTAACGTGCTATTCTAGTCAACAATTGCACCACTATTGTTAGGCAAGAAAAAACACAGCATTACTGGAGTGGCCAACAGTGTTATTTCAGAAAAAACTTTTGAAAAAGTACCTGTGTTTTCCCTGATATCTTAATTTTAGTTTTTTCAGGGTGATGATGATTGCACTGCAGCTTCTCTTACAGAAATTTATTCTGTAAGATTTGTATCAGTGCTTTTATATGTATTCTAATAAGTGAACAAACCCACACAACTGTTCATTTTTACATGTAAAAAGTTCCAAATAACAATGCTGTCTCATTAATTACTGGATATTGTTGCAGCAGAGTTCTTATCAGAGCTTAGTTAAAAAAGTGCTAACTAATGAATTGATACTTTGCAGCATTTGGACAGTACATGAGTTTACTGATTTTGTTGATACTGCCTCAATCATTAAATATGTATTTGTACTAACAAGACTAACAGTTACTGAAAACAAGCCCTACAAGCAGTAAGGGTAGTCTAATCTAAAATATCAGAAACAGCAGTTATTATCCACCATCTCAAATGAACACTTAATAACCTGGAACTAAATCCCTTCAGGCTCCATTTATGATATGTACACACTTCTGCTGCAGTGATGACAAATACTCCATTTTCCCAGAACTAATGACCCCTCTATAATATGTACTAGGGGGTTGACAATTGTGTGGAATGAGTCTGTCAACAAACTAACAGAGTGCAGCCATGTTTGAAAAGTTTTATGCCTAAACACCAGGCAAATTTCAGTACTTTCACCACATAATAAGCCCCTCTGGAGCCATATCAAAATTCTGTAGCATGTATTTGGTCAAGACAGTTTCTGCATATGCTTTGTTTATTTTCAGTTTGGTTACCTTTGGCCATTACAGATAATTAGGAGCAATACATAAAAGTAATTAATATGTAACACTTCACTGTGTTCTGACAAAATACTAGTGTCTCACGGGATGTTTTATTGCTTTAACTGGTGGATGCACTAAAGAATATCCTCTTTATCTCAAAACCAAAACAGTTATTTTATTCCAAGGCACCTCTGAATAAGATCTCAAAGTAGGTACAGGTGTATCTCACAGCTTTACTGCAGGGATTTTGACAGCACTGAGTTAATATATGACTACAAAGATTAAGGATGCAGAAAATAAGTATAACTTCAACTACATTAGCTGTTATATTTATAGTTTAGCTTGGACACCGCCATTACATACCCTAGAATCACGAGGGAAAACAGCCAGTCCTGATGACAAGGCTACCATCTCTCCCAGCAAGCTAGTTTTGGAAAGTATAACACTGCCTAGCCCAAATACTGCTAGATTTGAACCATTGTTTTCAACAAAAGCCAGCAAATTTGAGCAGGTATGCTGCCTAGTTCCATCAGTGCTATCGTCTCTTTCAGGTATTCTCTTATCCCAGACTCTGGGACTCAGTTGTGAGGGGTCCCATCCAAGTGCAAATTCTCCTGGCTGCCAATCCTCAATGCAGTTTAAGATTAAGTCTGGTATTTCTGTTGGCAAGTAGGCAACAAGAATTCACAGCTAGGCTGCAGGATCTTTGAACAGAGAAGCTTTGTTTATGTTGTCAGGAGACAAGAGCAAAATTTGAATTGGGAAAAATATGGCCTTCTAGCATAAATTCTAGTCAATGTAACAGGCTTCTTGAGCTTTTCTGTGATCTGGCATGTCATTACAATGTATCCTTGATCTGCAAGCTGTGTCCCCTAAGCTACAGAGCAATTCCTGAGTTGCATACATATATTTTCTAAGAAACTGGTACTTGGAAGACTTGTCTCAGAAGATTAATTTTTAATCATTGAAAACAAATAGAAATAAAAGCAATCAATTATGCATTCCAATGCTCCAAATTACTCCAGATTAACATGTCAATTAAAAAGTAACCCAGGCTAAACACATGTATGTGAATTTTACCTGCATGAAACATAGTTTTTCTAGCAGCAGCATTTAATCAGTTATAATCGAAACAATGAAAGCCTTCCACATGGAGGACTGGAATTACAGTTAAAAATAAGTTTTTCTGTTCCAAAGAAAAGTACATGCCAGCACACTATCCTAAATGCTTCAGCAATTCCAGTATCAAGTTTAGGAAGATGTCGGTTTGTAATGCCCCATCTCCAATCTAGAGGCAACACAGACACAGTCCTCTGTCTCCTGGTTTCTTAATATTTGGTGTTCTGCACAATTTCATCTGGATGTTTGCCAGCCATTGGTAAGAATACATCAGAGAGGAAAACCATGCTAGGGAATGTAAAACACTGATCCAGCACAACCCCTCCAGCAGCCTCAGGCACACAGGTTCTAGGAAGCTCTAAACACAAAATAAAGCTGCTTCCAGAGCGAATGATTTTTGTTCTTTAGTTTTAGTTTTCTGTTGTTTTCAGGGGATTGGGGGACGACGACAGTGTCAGAGGGGCAAGGTCAAAGAAAGGGCATTCAAGTCCCCATGACAGCATCCACAAGCTGAGCTTCTGCTCCCTCAGCCTGGAACCAAGTTTTGCCTTTTCCTGCAGGACGTGTTTTACACCCCTGTATCTGTGCCACTGGGAGGGAGCTCCACCGTCTTCGCCAAGTGCCAAAGAGACACACAGATCTGTGCAAGAAGGCCGTGCAAGAGGGATAGCCACCCAGGGCAGCTGCCTCCACAGCTGCCACCCTGCCGGCAGGGCTAGGAGCCAAAGCTCCCTCCCGATCTTCTTTGACGCCACTTTTCACAGCCTCCCCCACCTACTTAAAGCTGCCTTTCAGTTATCAGGGGTAGCAGCAACAGCCTGCTAGGTCTACGAGTAGCAATGTGGGAAGGGGATCTGAGGGCAGGAGTCTAGACACAGCCTGACTTTCTCTTCCCTGTCACCCTGAAACTGCACGTGACAGAAGCTGCTTGAGAACTGCTGGCTGCTCTCGTGTCAGTCCCAAATGCAGCCAGCTGTGGTAGCAGGGCAGTCACAGGACAAACCCCAGAGGCAGTGCATGCGAGGCAAAGTTTCTCTTTGGTGTTCCCATGCAGCTCTATGACAAAAGGAAGCATGTATAAGCAAGAAAGAAATGAAAGATGGAAATTGAAGTCAAGGCAACAGTGCCAGGGCACAGTACTAAGCAAACTAACAGGTGCTCTGGAGCCAAACAGAAGATCCAGAAAAGAAAGGTTTTGAACTGTTTTTATATATTTCTCTATGCAAATAAAAGACTGTTTAAATGAAAATTTTGAACATGTTCTTCAAAGTGTGCTTTCTCAGGTGCCCTTTTTCCCTACGTTAACATTTCTCAGAATTTATGGTAGAGTTCTCATTAAAGTCTTTTCCAACCTAAGTGATTGTATGATTATGTCCTGCCCCAGAAGCAAATCACTCTACGGGACTATTTTTATCGAAGAGAGGCTTGTGCTAGTTTCATCCTCTTGAGCTCACAAAGTCACACAAAACGATTGAGCCACTGGAACCATTCAGCTGCTACCAGAAAGGCCATGTTGCCCCTGGCCTGCCCGTGCCTCCGCTCTGCCTCTTCCGTCCCGTGGCTGCAGGGCTCCGCACGTCGCTGATTCAATCCTCTTGGGTTGCAGAAACCTAGCCAGAGGTTTTCCTGGGCGAGACTTCTGCTGGGTTAGGGAGACCTGGCTCGCCCAGGACAAGCTCCCTTGGGTGAGCACAATGAAACCTCGTGTAAGTGAAATTGGGAGTGGAGCTACAGCAGGGAAGAGGTATGCAGCATATCTTCACATTCAGATTGCCTAACGCCACACCCCACTGTGGGGATTAAATACGCTGCACCCACACCAAGCAATTTCATTGTGCGTGTAATGAATTCATGTGCAAAAAATGATTTGGATTCAATGGTCTTCAATATCTACCACTACATCCAGAAGGGTCACCTATCCCTTCACTGCCTTTAGTGTTCCCAGACACCCTGGAGGCTGCCCTGGGAGATGGAATGAATGCAGAGTATAGCTTCCTGCTTCCAGCTTTATGGTGGTAAGGGTAAACACACAGCCATGACATGTTGCCCCCCTGCCTTTTTCTTTTGGTGAATCATGTGACCAGAGGATGGGCAGTCACCTTTTGGCTAACCTTTTCTGGCTGTAATCTTGGCAAGGCTTTAAGGGTTGACTGGGAAGCCCTTGCTTTTGGGGGATTCAAAACTTGGAGACTAGTTCTGACTACATCTAGCAGCAGAGGAAATCCAGCAAATTCATAATGAATCTCAATCAATTAAGTGTGCCTCCTTCATCAAATTAGAGGGACTGGTGAGGAGTCCTGACTTTTAAAAATTCTCTCTTCATTGGCAGCTTCTCAGAGTGCAGCATTAATGACCTTCAAGTCACACTACAAGACATAAATATCTTAGTCAGCTAGCAGAGCAAAGGTGCCACAGAAATGAGTAAAATAATAATTCACTGTCTATGGAGTTACTGAGAGTGCATGAAGAGAGAGACAAGGAGAAACAGTCATTCTCAGTAGCTTTATGTTTCCTCTAGATAAAATTCAAAAGAGAGTTTGAGATCCAATTTACAAGGAATTGAGATTTCAAAAAAATTTGCATCAAGGGAATAAGTAAAAGCAGAAAGTTACTCAGACAGAGGTAAAAGAGAAACTGGGAAGGAGGGTACTGACAACGTTTAACATTTCTTTGTCTCCAAAGAGAGGAAGCATCATTAAGAGATACAGCTCAGCAATTCTTACAAGGGAAAAGGGTTTAACACAACATAGTTCAGTTCCCAAAACTCATGGGGTTTTGCCTTATTAGTGAGGGATAGGCAAAGAAGCTCAGGTAACCAAATTCATGCTTTAATTAGCATCTTTCCTCAACTGCCAGGTAATATACTGACATTATTTTACCTACTCCCTGAAGAAAGGTTTGTTATATCGTAACACAGAACTCCAAGAGCATGTGCGGTATTGTTTTTTTGAGGAAGTCCTAAAAAGATCCTAAAATTTCATGTCAACTTGTATTTGTGAGAACTGCGTATTTTAAAAAATCTGTTAAAAAACCCCAACCCTTCTTTCTACAGCACATACATTCATATAGCTTCAAGCTTCAATACAACTAAATGCAAGATATGCTTTCTGTTAAAAATTAACTTTGTGCAGGCACAGACTGTCATAAAAAATAAAAATACATTTGAACAAAGTAAAATGCTAAGCAATAATTAACAAAAATATTATTTGTACGTTCAATATATGAAACATAATGTACAAAATATCAATATTAAATACAGCATATGCACATGTAAAAATATTTTAGCAATTATGCATATAGAATTTCCCCACTTATGATTTCAGATTTATTCATAGCCAAGCTAAAAGCTAAATTTACATGGTTTTTTTATGAGTTCAAAGCAAAAGGAGAGAGAGAAGAGTAAGAATTCCTGGATAGATCTGATTATTTTTTTAAGAAATGAAAACTAAATGGTAAATTCAGTTTTTCTTCTCTCCCGAACAGCTGCTGCTCTATGGCTTGAAAACTGATCTATTGGTGCAACACAAGGCAGAATTTCCAATTTTTGGTATTTTCTAGGGCTCCCACAGAGATGTTTTGTCAGATTTAGTACTGCAGCATCTAATTTTTGGTTCCAGTTTTCTGTTTCCCAGGTTCCCAGGCTCCCAGCCCATCTAAACATACAGGTACAATTTGGTGAACTAGCGTAAGCCAAGAGTGAAGTTTTTACACTGAAATGTGAGTCCTTGACCTGGGACAACTGAAGTAGAGACACAATTTCCATTCTGTCATCCTGGCTAGGAAATGCAGTAACCTGCAGCTGGTAAGGAGAAACGGGCAGGTGGGGGTGGTAACATCCAAAGCTCCTGCAGCTAAATCCGCCATAGCTGATCTGTTGGAGTCCTAAACCCCCAGCTGAAGCTGTCACAGAGAGCTAGCCTATGCGAACCATTTTGCTCAGCACTCAGGAAAAGTCAGGGTTAGTCTATGCAGTCCAATCAACCACTTTTCTGATTTATTAAAACAAGTAAATTATAAAAGGAGCCAAATCTTAGCCCTCACAAGACAGCAAAAAGGATGAACGAATGAGGCAAAGGAGGAGCTAAAGCACTGAACCCTTCACCAGGAAGGCACAACAAGAAATTCACTCCTCTGCCTGACAAGTATGATTGTATTGTTTTTATATCTGAAACCAGGCAATGACCAAGAATGCAACATGATAAATGGCTGGAGTATTCAAACCTTTGTGAGGCTGAAAGATGCTTTTTTGTACATGGAGGTTATCTGCTTTATACTGCCTTTTAACATGCTCGTTTTCTCCCCAGATGAATCAAGGACAAGCAAACTGGAACAGAGGGAAGAGTGCCACAGCTTTTGAAATCCAATCTCTCTTACCTTATACTGCTAATTTGGGGATGGAGGAAATTATGTGGTTCAATTTACAATTAGGATTCCTCCATAATGATGCCTTTCCTCCATAGCTGTCACATAGGACACAAACCTTTTCCAGAAACCTAAAAATAAAGTATATTGCACAGTTCAGCTGTAGTGTTGTTTAACTTGGTGTGACAGATTGATCAACACAAATATAGACAACACAAAAAGACAGTGAAGTGCTCTGACCAAACATGATTTGAAGGGCAAAGGAGCAATTTGAGCAGCTGTCAAAAGGGTAGACTTTCTACAATGCGGCTAATGTTCCAAAAAGTTCCTTATTATGTGCTTATAAACAGCACTTCACAACAAGGCAATGCATGTTTACATATTGGTTTTGTGTACTGATGTTCACTTATCCCCTCAAAATTAAATATAATGTATTTAATATAGGATAAAGCTCTCTGCGTTCCAGGTAAACATGCAGTGAAGGCAAATCTTGTGTCCTTTACTGCAAACGTGAAACTACATCTACATAATGCCAAAAATTCTTAATTAATATTACCTCTGGTTTTGGCTTGCCAGATTTCAGCAAGTTTAGCTAAAAAAAACAGTTTTACCCTTCAGGAATTTCTGTACCCCTTAGGAAATGGAGCTAGAAGTTTGTTACCACACTGTATGTTAACTCAAAGATGTCTTTTACTTTGAAATATTCTTTTTGCAGGGAGAGGGAAGGATGAACTGTTACCCAGAATGACAGGCTGAACATCTGAAATAGCACCCATAAACTAAGAAATCACCAAGGCGTTATTTTTCACTTTACCAAAGTTTCACTGTGCAAGATTGACTATACTGAATAAAACCAAACATCCGTGCAAAACACATATAATACCAGCAGCATAACAAGGTCTCAGTCATAAAGCTGCTGCTTGGCAGATCAAGCTCTTCTGGAATGAGATGCCCCAGTCCTTTGAATTGTATGCCCTTCCTCTGCTTGGCACATAGAGTGACCGCACTGAGTCACCAAATTTGCTTCATGTAAAGTGAAGAACATGCACTTTTTTTCTTGGCTAAACTAGATTTAAAGAGCATTCAGAACAAGTTGTGGCTTTTCCCAATAGCTCTGCTATTCTCTGTATCACAAGTGAATAGCTATAGATGGATGGAGGATAAGTGCCACAAGGTAAAACCTCAGCCCCTTTCAGCTTAATGGAGCTCTGCCATTGCATTCAGTGTTGCCAGGATTTCACCCCAGCTTCATTCATCAGCCAGAGAATGGCAGGGAGTTGGCGTTAGCTCAGCTTTAGGAGTAAGCACATAGACCTACTCAGAATATCTTACCGTTATTGTGAATTTAGGTAAATCCAGCTTCATAGTTCCTTCTGGTGCCTTCCTGTAATCTGGTCTCTCTTTCAACTCTATTCTTTCCCTTTTTCTCTCACTGGCAGCAGCTCTTCTGAGGGCCAGAAGAATTACTCCTTTGTTGAAGCAAACGCCAGAGGACCCCAGGCAGGAGACCTGCCTCCACGCCAGGAGGCAAGGCCTGTAGTAGTCTCAGGAGGTGACTGGAGAAGACTAAATCAAATTCCCGTAGCGCATTTCACAACATTTTATAAACCAATAATTCCACAAATTTCTCTCTCCTCCTCCCCTGCTATTTCCCCAGTTTACAGCCTTGAACATATAATTCATAAACACATAAGACTTTGGTGTGATGTCTAAAATAAAAGAATTACAAATCAATTTTTCATTATTTGCAGACTCTTCTGCTTTTCCAAGAGTACAGACTCAAAGAGCATATCATTTACAGAAATTGTTGGAGTGCCACCTATTGGAAATAGATGTACAAGTGAAAAAGACCTGCATAAAATAATCATTTATTACCCAGGTGTTGGTTTAACTATATCAAGTTAAAAGGCTTTAAAATGCATACACTTCATGTTCCATTCATAATTATGTTAAAAGTTAGATCAGCATGTAACTTAAAAAAAAATGAACCTCTCTAAGAGGTAAAACACTGGAAAGTGGCAAAGATTTATAGCTCTGGAGTATAAAATAGTAAAAATCAGAGCAGATCCACTAGAATAACCACCTGCTTAAAACCTGGGTCACATTACTAAGCTCTGTATCTACTGCTGGTGTAAATTTTATATCAGATACTGGTTTGCACTCTGCAGAGACATATGTAATCTTTAGGCTCACACAGTTTAGCTGTGTTTCAGACTCTGAATGTAAACGATTAATTTTCCCTATGGAAAGCAGTTGCCTTGGGATAAAACAGCCCTGCCATCCCATGGAAAACTTACAAATCAGCCTTGAACTTGATCCTTGTGCTGTCTGCCCTCTCTCCTTCCTGACCACCTAGCAAGCAGCAAGCTGGGAGTGTCACTGCCTGAAGAGCATCACTACTGGAATCATCACACGTCTGCTTCATGTCCTCATCTTTACTATTGCAACTTCCTCCTCTGCAGCTTTCTGAGCTCTCATACTAGGAGCAACTGTGTTGCCTAGCTCTTTTCTGCCCAAACATCCCAAGCTTGATCTCAGAATCACACTATTCCTCTTCTGAGTCCTTCTGTTAATTAGCACTGACCCCTGCACAGCTCATGACAGCTTTTTTGACAGCTCTTTTCATCGTTGTCCTTAAGGGAGCTACACAAACACATAGAGTGGGAGCTTTTGTAGACGGCTCTAGGAAAAAACAAACAAACAAACAAACAAACAAAACCAAGAAAACCAAACTGCAGTTAATTATACCTGATGGTATAGAGTAGAAAAAGAAACAGAAGACTGACACAGCACAGAAACAAAGTGAAGCAAAATATGCTGAGTGGGGATAATACACATACTGTATTTCATATATTCACCCTTCAAAATTATTCCAGTGGCCAGCCATTCCAATCCACTCAGTCATCCTCAGTGGTCTAAAATTCCTAACTCCAATTCTTTGTTGAATAGTATTTTATACTATGTTTACAAAAATTACATATGAAATTGAATTACTAAAATACAGGCTATTTTCTCATATTTGCAATAAAGCCTAAAAACACCTTTTCCATTTGTGTTGCTTATGAGCTGATTTAGATAGTTAGTGACAGGATTAATTTCTAAATTGGTGGCTAGTCTGTCACACCTTTATTTCCAACAGATGCCTGATCTGTATTTTCATTCTTCACAACCACTTCTTTGTTCTCCTGGTAGCTTACACCGTTCTATCAGTGCACACTTTTTTATTCCTTGGTTTTATCTCTTCCTCCAGATCCCACAGAGTATGCTCCAGGCTTCTCTGTGGTTTATAAAAGACCTTTTCTCCTATGGCTTTCTCCTGAAACTTCAATCATCCTCTGCCTCCTCTTGAGGCATGCTCTCATATATAATTTCCCTTCCTTAACAAGCATATTTTCTTCTTCTGGGGACATATTTACAACAAAAGTTCAGGGACATCAGAAGTAACATTTCTTTGGTGCAACAGTTGTAGAGCCATGTCTGAGAATAATGATGTGCCTCCTATGCCCACTGTAGTATCTGCACTTATACTGCATACTAAGAAGAAGGAAATGTGAGGAGAATAAAACCACTTCCAAAATAATTCTCAGTGAAAGCAACAGGTCTGCTTTAGGTTTCGTGCCATATTTCCAAATTGAAATGACTATGCCATAAGCATTTTAGGTGAGAACTAGCAGGGGTAAGCATAGCAGTAATTCTCTGGTGTTGACAAAAGTCTTGGAAGACTTATTTGTGACCAGATTTTTCGAGTCCAGATCCTAGTCTTTTTTTCCCTTCCAACTGAAAATTTTGGGCAACTCTAGTAGCAGCGGAAAATGAACTTGCGCCTGTTCCCCTACTCTGTCTTTCAGACTGGCAGTCAAGTGTCTTTCAGACTTAGTCAAGACCTAGCTATGAGGTCACTTTGCTATTCTAAATATTTATGTACTTAAAGCTCAGTTTTAGGAGATTTCTTAAAAATTTGGTGGGGGAAGGAAACGTAGTCTGCTGATTCTTTTTCTGCTGGACTGCATGAAATGTAAGTTAGGTCAAGCTAATCCCTGTGTTGTTGTTTAGATACCAGGACTCACTCAAATGGGAAAAGAAAATTGAGTATTTTAAATTTTATCCATAGCCTGGAAGAAATTACAATTTCAACATGATCTTCAATTGTAGATAGCTTATTCTAATCACCTCCTACAATTTTCTCAAAAGCTTTTCTGAACATACTTTGGAGTAGTATAGAAACAGGAGTTCAGCTTCCCCTATCACCTAAAAGCAGCAAAGGCAGATTTAGGAGTCCTGTTGGCCAGCCTATACAAGAACTCTGGACAGGTGACATGGCAACTGTGGATGGAAATTAAATTAATAGACATATTTTTTGTAAAAAATTAACACAGCTAGATGAAAATGGAACAAATAAGTATGCAACCATCTTTACTCTCACTCTCCCCCCCTCCCCAAAAATCCCACCAAACCAAAAAAACCACAAAACAAAACAAAAAAAACAACTGTAAGGCCTGAAGCCTTCTTCAGTCTTTTTAGGATATGACTGATCATTCAGTTTAACATGAATATGCATGCTAAATGAATGAGGGGATTTATAATTTCCACACTGTGGAATTCCTGTGATATAAATATCTGTAAAAGGCTCCCATGAGGTATGGCAAAAGACGCCTTTAACCTTTGCATACATAATTTCAGATCAGCTTAGCATCATTTTTCTCAGAATGAAACCATATGTCACCTAATGGCTCAGGGGAGATACTGGCATATGGAGCCTCTCATGCTTTAACTGCCAGTTTGAATTCAGCCCAGGTCAGTAACAACCAACACTGCTATATCTGAAGGCTGTTGGGTAATCTATGTGAAATGAGTTGGCCATCTCGGATCAGATCCTACAGCAAAGTTGTCCACCAGAATGCAACCACTGCAGATGGCTCAGACTCACCCTTCTGTCAGCAGCATCAGCAAGTCAGCCAAAGATTAAATGAGCATTGTACATACATGAGATTTCACTTTGCAGAAGTCCCTCTCCCAAGCCAGGAATAAGAGACCACATGCAGGGCAATCATCGTGAGACTCTACCCTGGAGGAGGACCTGAGGCACTCACTCCTCAGCCAGTCACCTCTAGCTATTTTGCATTAGCATTACAACACCTCCTCCCAGCTCTTCCTTCATACAGGTTTAACCCATTAGACAGATCTACATTTAATGCCTGCATTAATGCTCCACACAGGATAGTAGTTCTTCCAGTAACAACAACTCTGCTGTCTAAATTGTGGTCTCAGACCTGGGAGAAGTCTTTTTAAAAAGAAGGAGAATGCAGAATTAAACAGTGTCATGATGAGGGAAGGTTAAAACATGCCATCTTTTTATGTTAAGTTGAAGAAAATACTGTATGATAACAAACAGTTAACTTTCTTTGAAATAGTATCCAAGAGTAGAAAAGAATTAAATAATAATATTAATACATGCATTGCAGTAGAGAACACTGAAGGCCTGAGAAAAAAGAAATTTTAAAGCCTCTTAGGAAAAAATTACCAGGGAGCCTGTTCCTAATTTTCAACAGGAGGGATTTATATCAGTATGAAATGCGAGTTTTCTCTTTGCAGTAGTGAAAACATTGTATGTCTGTATTATCGGTTCTCAGTTAGGCTTCAAAAAGTACCATTCTGGTTTTATTTCCTGCTGGAAAATTTACAAAGACAGCTATTTTAATGCATAGCATGACACTGATGTACAGCTGGGAAATGAAGCCAGGCAAATTAATTGATAATGCAGTTCTTTATGCACTCTGTGGGAGCTATGTCACAAAGGAGGCTAACAGCAGGTGTTTACAAATAAAACAGAAACTGGGAGGTGATTTTAAAAACAGGACGATTCTTACTGATCAGGTTCTGTTCCACATATTGCCAGGTAACCAAAGAACTTAAATGACAGTGTTAGTGTTAGTGAGTCATTAGTTCATTGATGTAACAGCTCATGTACACCTATTTACACAGTTTTTTTCTGTTACCAGGCTTGATATTTTGCAGTTTTTTCCCATTGTAGCTTTGTGAAATAAATATGCATATACCAGAAAGCAGCATACACGGTTTACACGTTTGTCTTTTTTTTTTTCCTATTGTAAATTATATTGTTATTTTAGAAAAGATACGCATTATCTCAAGTGCTGAAAAGGATACTGTCACATTCAATATATACTCCCCTTCATCACTATAGTAACTAGACTGTTAATCTATATCTCGGCTCTTCCTCTTGTGTCAGACTTGACTCAGTTCACTTAGAAGGCCCCACACTCACAGTCTCCCAGAGTATCTTCCTGCACCTCTCCCATGTTGTTAAGCCTCAGAAGCAGAGCTGTAGCAAAGATGCCAAGAGGGGGTAACACCCCTAGTGTAACCGTGTGTGAAAAGATTTCAAATGAGGGTATATACGCCCCTGTAATCCACTGACTGCTGCCACCCAAGTGATGAGCTGAGCAAGCAGTACTGCAGAAGATGACTGGGGAGAGCTTTGTGCTGTGCAGGGGGCTTGCATATCCAATTCCACGGCTGTGAGAAGTGGGAAAGTGAAGCGCTGTGGAGGGATGATATCCTAAAGCCACAGTACATTGCCCTTTCTGAAAAACATTCGGCTGAACCCCACTGCTTATTTCTTGAGGTGCCGTCACGTCCACCTGTGGGGAGGGGGGAGTGACTAAGATTCACAAATCCCCTTGGTGTGGATTAAGGTGAGATAACACTCAAGGTCCGTACATAAACATCAACATCAAAGGAAGATTTCTATAGAACAAATATTCTGTAAACGTCAGCCCTCTCACAGTTATATCTACCTAAGCTATGCGCCTTTATGGGAAATCAAGGTAGGCCTTGTGTCACTTAACAACTTTAAAAGAAAGGGGGTGGGGGAGAGATCACTAGTCCTAGATCCAGCACTGGACCTGCCAAGAGGGGTATTCGGGGAGGGGAGAGATCCTTTTTACTTGTACGTGCCCCTATTTATCGGCCCCAGTTCTTGGACTTCTGGAACATTCTCTCGCCCCAGTTCCAGGAGTAGTTGAGACACCAGTCAGTCAAGAGAAGTGACACCAGGCCCCTCCCCGTGACTTCCATTTTGGGACTTCTGGATCCTTCTCCCGGGGCATTGTCTGGGCTCACAGTACAGTCAGCTGGGGCTCGTCCCTTGCAGGTGCCCACGGATACATTACCAGACATTATCTTGACTTCTCTTTTAAATGCTACCCAACTATGTCAGCATTTATACCCAGCTACCCAGCCCAGAGGCTGATCTGATAAACATTAGCCTTTTTTATAAACTCAAGCTATGTCTTCTTCTAAAGCATTTTATTTTATATAATATATAATATATTCATGCAATATGTATTACATTTACTTTTTCCTTCTCAGATGTTAACTTTTGCCTTATATTTCTATTAGGCATGGAGTTCAGATTTGCAAAGGTTTTTGCAAATGGAGTACAGACTATGGTTTCTTCCACTTCTATTTTCTTTATCCTGATAACAAGGTGTTCTCCTCTGGGTTGCAGAAGATGTAGAGGACAGTTTAAAGTGTATGGGTATGGATTAATCTAAGATTTACTAGAAGCTGCTTAATAATAATATGTCAATAATTGATTTACAGAATTTAAAAAATAGTACTTTTTAACCCCAAGTTGAGTTCAGCACAAAAAGAATATACATTTTTTCCATAGATACAGTAACAGTGATGAATCATGAAAAACAGACATTTGTCTCAGTAGGCTGGATAGCCTACATGAACATTAGAAACAGTGCCCAGTTAAAAACACAATATGCATAATACTCTTAACACAGTTAAACTGTTGACAGTTTCTATAAGTTAGAGAAAAAACACTATTCTGATATAATGGTTTAATGGTATTCTGTTCAGAAGTACCATTGGTCTGGCTGAGGAAGAGGTATGACGTAATTGATTTTGGCATGAAGGACTGGGATATTTCAGCCAGATAAGGTAAAATGGAATCAACACACAGGCTGACACTTGGACTGGAGAGCTGGTTGTACCTCTTTTGTACCCTCCGTCATACCTCTTTTCTGTTTGACTACCTTCTTCTGTACTTAAAAATTAAAAAAAAAAAAAAATCAGAGCAGTTAGGTAGATGGTAGATAAAATGCACATATCTGTCATTAATTAAGTAATTCACTGAACAGAAAAAGAACAGCCTGTCATCCCTTCCTCAGAGATGGGATGGTTAAGTGTTCAGGCTGACTCCTCGTTAATGGCCAGGCTCAAGTACAATTTGGGCTTAGGGTATCTTTTCTCTGAGAGGAAGGTTACTACATCATGACATGACATGCTTATCCCTTTTTCTAAACCTTTAGCAGGAGCACTGTATTTTTCCTTCCCTTGGACTAGAAAAATTTAACCCTTTAACTCATGTTTTAGATTTTTCTCACGAGATCCACACGCAGGCAGTAAAGAGTGGTGGAGGGGAGCCTGGGAAGATATCTTGAGTAAGAAGAGTCAGCAGATCAGACAGACAGATAAGCCCGGTGACAGATCTAACTGCCTGCCTGGTGATGCCTCACTGCCTTGCTAGGAAGGTCCCCATGGGACAGCAAGCTCAGCCTGAGTGAGCAGTGTGCCCTGGCAGCAATGAGGCCAACAGAGTCCTGGGTTGCATCAGCCAGAGGTAACCCAACAGCTTGAGGGCTGTCATTATTCCTCTTTGTGCTTATCAGGCCACACCTGGAATAATTCATCCTGTTTTGCAGCTCAAGAAGGACACTGAAGAACTGGAGAGGGTCCAACACAGAGCTGCCAAGGTCATTAGAGGATTGATGAAACTGATATACAAAGAAACGTTGAAGAAATGGGGTTTCTTCAGCCTAAAGAGGGGAGGGCTCAGGGGAGACCTAATGGCAGTCTTCCAATAGCTAAAGGGCAGATGCAGAGGAGGTGGAGGTACCCTCTGCACAGGGATGCGTGGTGACAGAAGATGCAACAGACACAAGTTGCTTCAGGGGAAATTCCATCTGGATATAGAAAAAAATTCTTCACCATGAGGACTCAGTCCTGGGCAACCCATTTCAGCAGGAGGGTTGGACCAGATGACCTCCAGAGGTCCCTTCCCACCTCACGCATTCCTTGAGTCTGGGACAACTAAATGCTGGAAGTGGCGGAATCTCCTTTGCTGGAGATACTGAAGACTCAGTTTGACAGGGCTGTGGATAACTTAATCCAGGGCCTCGTTTTCAACAGAAAGTTGGATGAGGTGATCTCCAGGGGTCCCTTTCAATGTAGACTTTTCTATAATTTCTATCCTACTGGAAATGAATGGGTTTTTTTAATTTGCTTGCAACCAGATTGGACCAAAAGACAAATTATTATCAAGAATAATTATTACTCTGAAGCAGAAATTTCAGGGGGGAAAGCACAACAAAACAACTGGTTTGGAGCTGTTCAAATGCATTATTCCTGCTCAGTTCAGTGCAGACCTATGTCTACCCAGCTGCTACCCTGCCTCGCTATAGCCCAGAGGCCTCACGTCTCCTCTTCCTGCTATGGGTCAGACATCAAAACAGATAGCAGACTGCTGCCATCACAGAAATCATGGCTGAAGTCTAGACAGAAAAGAAATAAGAATATCAGTTATGTTCAAACTATACCTTTGCATTGAAAAACTTAGTCATATCACTACATTTCAAAACCATTTTAAGTGCCACCAAAAGTACAAAAAATAGTATCTACCTATTCAGACATTTGTCCTGGTTTCAGCTGGGATAGACTTAACTGTCTTCCTAGTAGCTGGTACGGTGCTATGTTTTGAGTTCAGTATGTGAAGAATGTTGATAACACTGATGTTTTCAGTTGTTGCTAAGTAGTGTTTAGACTATAGTCAAGGATTTTTCAGCTTCTCATGCCCAGCCAGCGAGAAAGCTGGAGGGGTACAAGAGGTTGGCACAGGACAGAGCCAGGGCAGCTGACCCAAACTGGCCAACGGGGTATTCCATACCTTGGGATGTTCCATCTAGTTTAGGAACTGGGAAGGGGGGGGCAGGGAATCGCCGCTCGGGGACTGGCTGGGTGTCGGTCGGCGGGTGGTGAGCAATTGCCCTGAGCATCATTTGGACATTACAATCCTTTCAATATTGCTGTTGTCATTTTATTAGTGTTATCATTATCATTATTAGTTTCTTCTTTTCTGTTCTATTAAACCGTTCTTATCTCAACCCACGGGTTTTGCTTCTTTTCCCGATTTTCTCCCCCATCCCAGTGGGTGGGGGGGGGAGTGAGTGATTGGCTGCATGGTGTTTAGTTGCTGGCTGGGGTTAAACCACGACAACATTCAGAGCTGCAAAGACTACATCCTTCTCCAAAAAGGCACACATTTCTTTTGTGAAAAACTCTGCTTATACTGATTGTTACAGAGAGCAATAACTATTCTGGGAGTGCTGCTGAGCAAAGAGTAAGTGTACTCATTGCTTTCTGGGAGTTTTCAAAGGATGATGGTAGGACAGGACTACAAGCCTATTGCTTTGTTTAGAATGCAATACAATTACCTTTGGGCAAAAACAATCACAAACAGAATTGGCTACATTTTTTTAAATAATTACAGACTTTACCTTTTCAAAAAGCTTTTATGAGTGCACAACATTTCACCTCAAGACTTTTTACATTTGGAAACACCCTTTTCTGCTACAAAGTTACCCAATTTCCAGTACTTCCATCACCTCAGATATTAGTGAGGTACTTGCTTCTTCTCTTTGACTGACCCTGAACTTGGTATTTCACCCTTTTTTTTTATGTGTGGTTACATGCTTTCCTTCCTGTGATGACTAGTACCACTAGTACATGCTATTCCTCTCAGATTGCCAGATTCCAGTCTGAGGAGTACTCATAAGAAATCACAGTTCTGACACAATTTAGCATAAGGAGCTCAAAAACAGTTATGGTGCAGCCCAGCCACTTATTTTCTCTCTTCCCTCTGCTATTACATCCAGATATCCACCCTCACTTATTTGTTGCTTCCATAATTTTGCTGTTTATCACGCTTCCTGCTAAGTCTTCCAGACTAAAGATAAACCCATATGAAACATTATTTGCTAAGAATACTAACAGCTTGAAATACACCACTGATGTACACAGCTTGTTCCATCATTCTAAGTATGCCATAGATCAAGCTATCTACCTGCGATGGTGAGCATATTAAATCACTTGAAGTTGCATTTGCATGATCATCTTTCCAAACACTCTTGCTGTGTTGCTGACTCAAGCACTTTGAAAGACTCACTCGAAATTACTGTTTAAAAAAATGCGGACATTGTCTCACTGAGTATGCAGGAAATGAAATGTGTTAGCACTTATCCATTTCAAATTAGATTCAGCACATAACTGTCTAACATGAGTGCACCTAGCTATAGTTTACATTTGTCTCTCCAGTAGGCTTTTTAATCAAAAGTAATTTAGTGTTAAGCATATAGAAAAGCCTTTCATTAGCCATCGATGGGACTTGATTTATTCATGTGCTGTGCAACATATGTTGCTGATGCTGTTGTCTACCACATCTCCAATTTTTAAGTGTTTCAGTTTTGGTTTGATGTTTTTGCAAAGAGCTCACTCACAGTTTTGCATCATGCAACACAAGAACATCCAGTGTGCTCAAGGTGTCTGGTTTGCCCTGGTGACTAAATTGGAGAACTAGTCATAGGACATCAGGTGGCAGATTGCAGGGGATTTTTCTGTCTTGTTGGGTCATGCTGGGTTTTGGTTTTCCCAAAGTAGTTTCAGGGCATGATTTTCGTTTGCATGCTGTTTTTGTAGCAGTTGCAGTTACCTCCCTGCAGAACTGAGATGCAGTTCAGAACTTTTCAAGTACGTAACAAACAAGGTCACAAGGCCTTATTTTGAATGAGGCACCTATCCTGAATAAGATATTTCATTGCACAATCCCACTGCATGGGAAAGCAAAGCTCAGTGGTCATGTCAAGCAAGGCTGTGGAAAGTGGTTCAATGCCTACAACCACCAATATATCATCAAGAAATTCACACAAGACTGCAGTTATCAGAGATGTATAGGAAGTACAGGGCAACTGCCAAGAATCCTGTTTAGTTTGGCATACACAGGCATTTCTGAGAGGTCCCAGGTAGCTCTCCGTAACAGCTATGTGCTTTTTCAAAAGTCCCACCTAGCTTCCCTGTATCTCAGTTACCCATCTCCAGACTGAAAAAACCCAAAAGCTTTCTCTCATGCCTCCTTTTGCCTAGTTAGTTTTAAGTCCTTCAGAACAAGTTTCTCATATGGTATGGCTGAAATCCTGGCCACAATTGAGGTAGGTGAGAATTTTGTTGTAACTTCACTGAAGTCAAAATTTCACTTCTCTTTATACAGCAAGAATCAAGAAGGGTCTCTTTAGGCTTGCATCAGCTAGGTAGTGTCAGCAAGTGAGAATCACGTTGCCAGTCTCATATCAATATGGAAATCAGTTATACCACCAGTCAGGCAGAAGCATGAATAAACAGGCTTTTTTCCACCAGTGGCTCAGAACTCAACCAGCCCACATGTTACCTTTCATATTTATGTTATCAGAAGACATATTCTTGAAACACATATTGTGAAAATGCTCAATGCTTTTAACAAATTGAAAATTGAGGTGCTCCAATATACTGCAAAATTTCTAGATATTCCCTAAAGACAGACTACAATTAGGCAGGTTAACAACATTGTGCAAATAGTTTCTTTCCTAACTAAAGTAACCAAAACAAACTGAACATGCCAGAACAAAATCTCTAAAGATGCATGCTTACAGCTCACAGATTTAGTTACACAGAAGTGAGCCTTTTGAATTCCCTTGGTAATGTGCATTTCCACAGAGCTGCCTTTATAATAGGACAGTTGGTGACTGTGTCTGGTAAGAACTGTTCAGATGCTCTACTGATGAAAATTACTAGGCTCTTGTCAAAAGGAGAGACAAGCAGCCCACCAGCATATAAAATAAAGTCCATTTCCATTCATCCTGAGGAATCCACTTCAGGTGAATATCCATCACTCAAAATATTTACATCTTTGTTAAAATAAATGTCATCTCATGTGTGGCAGGAGATACAGTTCAGCCTCATTTCTACAGTACTGACCTTGGGTCTCCTCAAAAGTTTAAGCTGAGGAACAGAAATTGAATTTTTTTTTACACCGTTCTTCCCACCACCACGAGGGATGAAAACTTGCTCTTACATACTCTTGCTGTGTGTCCATACGTCAGCCTGTTTCTGCCAGACTTTTTCCCTTTGACAATATTTGAACTTTATGTTCAATTTCAGCCAAATAAGACAAAGGGGTCTCATAGGAAGTTGCTTGGAAATAGGCAGGCAACGAAAGGAGAGAGACAGCATTAGTGCCCCAAAGATGGAGAGGCTAAAGCATGCATTCTGACATTATTAGTCACCTGAGATACCCCCTGAAAGAGAAACTTGGTGTTTCTCAGCAGTCTCTGAATATTCCAATTGCCAGCAAAGATTAGACTGGAGCTCATACCTATTAGACCCCATAAGGCACAGACATCCACTGGGAACAAGGTTTTAATAGTCCTGTAGTTCCTGGAGGAACTGTTCTTACCTCTCTCCCACAGCCCTGCTCCCTCTTCCTTCATTGTCTCACAAAAGAGCTTCATTTTTTGTATGTATGTGATGAACTGCTAAAACCCTGCTAAAACAGCCTCCCTCAGTATCACCCTCATTCCACTTTGCTTCTGTAGTGAAATGCAGCCTCTTGTGCACCGAGTCCTTCTGCTCCCCATGTATTACTGCACCCAACCCCTGGGACCAACTGCCTCTAGTTATCCATTACTTCATGTAAAGAAAGAAGGCACCAGAGCCCAACAGTAATAAAGGAGCAAGGAATATCTCTACACAGGCTGAAAAGGGGGTTACTTATTCCTGCCCTTCATCACTGGGAAAGAATTTCCTGCCTATCTCTTTTGAAAAGAGAACTGCCCCCCTGCTCATCTCTCTGCCTCACAAAGACCTCCCTAATCTTTAGGGGACTGACCCGTGGTTTACAATTTATGGGTATGAGTCAGGATGCTCTCAAAAGCAATCTTCAACTAAGCTAGAGCCAAGCAGAGAAAGCGATACAAAGACAGGCGCAATTAACTTGCAGTGTTTCCTTCACTAAAAAAGGGCATTATTTGAATTATCAATGGACATAATTACTTGTATTTGCTATACAGAGACATCTGTCTCAATAAAATAATACTGTGTGAACAAAGATGTATTTTATGATATGGAATGGGGCAGGGAAAGAAAACACATTTTACAAAACAATCTTTTTTTTGCACATTAATCTGGCAATATTTAAACAGCACACGAAGATTTTAATTTAAACAAAATAATCAAGATTATTTGGTTAAATAACGTTTTTGTCATAAGGAACTTCTTGGTATTTTATTCCACCAGCAAAATCTGCTGATGCACTTGGAAGATCTCCCGCCAAGGCAGACGGAGACGGAATCTGGATAGACATTGCCATCTAGTGGAAATCTCCCCGACAGAGGATGCTGCAGGGATCTCAAGGCTTGCTTTACTCGGGAACAACTAACTCCCTTCGGAGCTGGTCTTGATATTTAACAGAAAAAAAAAAAGTTTCCTAAGATACATAAGCAGCACAGAGTCTTAAACGCAGGTTGCACAGCCAGATATAATATTACAGTTTAGGTCAGCTGAATCTCTGTTGGGATATCTTAGTTGAGAAATAAGACAAAAAAACCTCCCACCCTTACAGCGCTGCTGCAAATCAGAAGTAAAACAAATAAATACACTTGTCGGTTCCATTTTATGAGAAGTACATGACTGCTAAAGTGCTCTATTTCACATTTAAGACCACACTAAACGAGCAAGGCGACTGAACATTTATCGTGCTCAGAGAAGTGTATCCTTTAGGGCATGTTTGAAGAAGAACAGCAGGGCCAGTGGGGGAAAAATCTGAAGCTCTCCTATGTAAGACCTAGCAATTTGTAGACAAAGATGTTGTACAATTTTGTCAGCTTGGTGTCTTTCCCAAACATGAATTTTCTTTCAAAAATTGAGATGTTTTGCTCCAAGCTCAGATGAGTCAGGGAGTTATTTGTGGAGTGACTAATGAATACCAAATAAAGCAAGCCACAGAGGGATGAGTCATATCACTATAACACCAAAGAAATAAAAGATACAGCCCTTCTGGTTCTTACTCTTTTTGTGGCTTTTTGTTTGCTTGGCCTCTGTTTATTCACATCATTGAGAGTAATTTCCAGCTATTACTTCAATTTTCATTTCTTTAATTATTTTTTTCTACAGACCTGACTCACAGATGAAGGAAGTACTCATCTTTGTGATACACCATTAAACAGCCTCCAAACTGCAATCTCCCAATCTTTTTTCTCCTGAGTCAACTAGCCCTAAAGCCTTTTCACTATGAAGTGACAAAGTCCAGTCCCCCCTCTAGCATTATCACTCCTTAAATTTATCAGCTGGGACAGCTGGTAAGCTACAGCAACAGTACAAGAGGTTGCACATTCTTCAGCACTTTTTTTGACAAAGAAAAGGCTATCCTCCCACAGGTTTCATAATACTTCACCTAAATCAGCACTTTGCTGAAGAGCTGATGAAATCTGAACCCCAACAAGAATGAAGTTGATGGGCAGTCACTGTGTGGTCAAGACGACTAATGTGAGAGGGAGGATGAAAATCATCACCACATGGAAATGAGGCAAATGGGTTTGTAGGCAGAAAGCATGGTCATCTGGCTGAGCAAGTGAATGTGGCTGCAGTGTGAGAAAAAAGGAGCAAAGATAAATCCATTGCAATACGAAAGACGGCTTCAAGGTCACTCAGTGACATCTTCAAGGTTAGGTAAAGATAAAGACACCCACTTCAAATCAGCGCAACACAGAGTGTATGCACCGCTCTGCCTAAAGTACTAATCAGATTAATTTGTGGTTGTGGTCTTTTTTGTAGACTACCACTAGTGAAAAGGATAAAAGCAGTCATTCTTCGCTGCAAGGTGATGTCGTCAGAGGTGTCAGGAAGAGATGTTGCAGGTGTGTATGGCAGTATGCTGGTAAAAACAACAACATGAGTATCACTGTTCAGTAAGCAGAAGCAGGACCACAGATTTGAGCTCACATGAAGTATCTGAGCAATGGCTGTGAAGAAGAGCTTGTAGGTCACTTTTAGTACCACAGTCAGTCACTAAGCACTTACTGAGTGTTTATTCAGTTGCCTTCATGTAAGTAAGAAGAATTGGAACCACAAACGGAAGTGCCAGGAGCACATGCCAGTAGTGACATGTACTTGTGGAAAATGTATCAAATGTATCTGAATTTCATCAAACACCTAGCCTAAAATATACCCAATTGCAATACAATTATTGCAATTCTGTACAGATCAATGACATCTTGTATCTTGTACTTTTACCAATTTAATGTTTTCTATTCAAATTTTTTATTACAGTGTTTCTTCCTTAACCTTTGCTCCAAGGAGGGAGTCATACAAACTTTTTTCTTATATACCTTCATCAAGATTATCATTGGTACCAAGCATGGTGGGGCCAACAAAGTTAGGAAGAAATGCTCAAAATTCAGATCCCAGGTTGGGCTGGCAGCTAGAAAAAAAAACCCTACATTATGAGCTGAGCATATTTGTTACCAGCATCATTGAAAGAATAAACATACTGTCACATAATGTCAGTGATTCAGAATGAAGTGTTATAAATGTCAATTCTTATAAAGTGTGGTGGCAGAGGTTAGAAAAATATCTTAGATTATTTTTGCAGGCACTGTATAAAGGTGATTCAATATATTCCCGTAACTCCAAAAGTTGTACCTAAAAATAATACATCTTTTCACAAAGCACCTCTTATAACCATCATACATTATACTTACACAGTGAACTAGTTATTGATGATAGCTAGCATAAAAGTTTTCTCCATATTTACAGTCAGTTCAGAAATGTTCTGTTTCTAAATATGAAGGACCATGAAGTAAAGATTCTTTGCTCATACATGCTTTATTAGCATCATTTCTACTGACAATAGACATACAGGAACAAACAAAAATCACTTATCCCTGTAATATTCTTGTGCATCTCAGTTTCCTTCGAATACAGCTCAATATAGAGTTAACCCTGAAACTTCTGTAACTACAGGAAGAATCGTATCAACGCTGTGTAACATAAACTAAGTAAATTAGAAAAGAGCAACCAGAACGACATAACTCAGGATAAAGAAAAAACAAAATCAATTTATCAGACTACCTGACATGTATCTATATGTAGTGGTATGTTCTGCCATGTGAGACCTGGTCTTGGTTCAAGCACTCAGCAAGGAAGTACCGCAGAATATACACAGCAAGAGATGATCTTGCAGTTTCTAAGATAAAGTACTTTAAATACATTAATACACTACCATGCAAAACTTTTACCTAGAAACCCAGCATTACAGCCAAGAAAACCCAAGAAGATCTAAGGCTTTGACCCTGGGGACAAGAGAAGCTCTTGGGGAGGAGATGCACATAGAAGAACATGAAAGATTAGGGACCAGCAGGCTCTACCAAAAGATCCTTTTTGAAATCAGAGGAAGCTGACATTCATTCCTTTTTCTTTTTTATTTCTTCCTAAGAAGAGTCTCTGTGCAGTGGGTTTATTTAAAATCAGAAAATTGAATTGAGACTGTTGCATAGATACCCCTATAGGCCTGTAATATCATTAAGCACAGACCATCAGCCGATCACAGCAGCCAGAAACAAACAGTGGGCCTGATCGGCCTTCCACTACAGTGGTGTAAATAGGGTATCTGTGTTTTTAAAAGAATGGAATTTATCCAGATTTTTAACAGTGCAACTGAGGGCAGATTTGGCCCAGCTTGTTCAGTGGCCACCAGGGCACCCAATACACATGCAACGATGCACAGATGTGCAGTGAAGTTTGAAAAACATGTTCTGTCTTTTTTCAAAGTGTGTACAATGAATATTAAACAACCCCCTGAAGTTCACGTTGCCACTCGCCTAGAATCAGCACTGCAATCCCTATTATACGCTGCACTATGTGGAATGCTAATGACTATTTAAACTAATTCAGAGCGGATGTGTAAAGAGTCAGGGCAGTGACAGGGATATGGCAAATAATAAGTGCAAGATTATTCTGTAGCTTTACATACTCCTTTTCTTTCTTTTTTATTTCAAGGCGACAAGACATTTGTTTCCAAATTGGACTATTTTTGATAGCCTTGGAGGACAGAAAATGAGATTTCCACATCCAAATGGTTAAGATACCCACAGGCCAATTTTGATTTAGGAAAAAGGAGAAGCTGCCAAGTCCCAAAATACCATGTCAAAGGCTGGGGTGATCAATTGAATTATAAAGGAAATGGATAGGAAGCTTCATTAAAAGTGTGGTATATGGAAATTCCCTGTAAGCCGCAATGCTTTGTAACCTCATACTTGCCTTCTAAATGTATTTGCATTGGATTTCAAAGAACTGCAGCACTAAAGTATCAGGAAGCTTTAGCTAGGAGATAGCAAGCAGGTGATGTGACAGCCAATTATTTACATAACTAGAAAGACTGTATACACAACAACATACAATCCTCATTAGCATATCTCACTTTTTCCTTCCAGTTTCTGAAAAATACCACAGCTGATGCATCAGTCAGCAGTAGGGTCAGAGGATTCCACTTTCTAGAGCTCATTACAGCTTCCACTTATTAACTCAAAAGTGGGCTAGTGTCTTTTTTAATTGTTTTTCTGACAGGGTTGCTTGTGGCTTGAAAGAACCAGTATTCAGACAGTATTCATCTTAGGCTATTGTAAACTACAGTTAATAGGATCTGCTCTCTTCTGGGTTTGTGCCTCTGTGCTCTCAGAGGGTGTCTTCCTCAAACCACCACTTTGGTAAATCCCAATCTAAATTTAACTCATTATTGGACAAATATATCTTCTGAGGAATGCTTCCTTGAAAAGGTAGTTACAACCCAAATTTCACTTCTGTTGCAGAGGAAACTTGCACAAAACTGTGGATTCTGTGACAAATACAGTGGCACAAAAACATGAGTACATGAGCTACAATTAACCAAGCAAGTAGACAACAAGTGAGTATCCAGATGAACCTACTTAGTTTCAGAGTAAGTTCTGCTCTGTCTGAAGGAGAAGCCAGGACCTATCCGAAGCTGTAATACTTTCAAAGATGAACTCAAGCTAAACTTGGGGACGGACCTAGATTTTCGATACTCTAAAATACCTTGACATCATGGTTATAGATAGGACTCTCTGTTTTAATTTGAGATACAGGAAACATAGCATGCTGTATATCTCCAGAGGAAGTTCTTGGCTAGAAATGTGTATACTACTCCACATTTCTATATTGCATTCTCCACTTGGCTTATCAGACCTGCTCCTTACTTTCCTCTTCCCCCTTCCAAGCTCAAAGCAGCACAGTGGCAGGGAAACTGGCTGCAACGTGAACTGTGCTTTTCCCAGAACAGAGATAGCAAAACTGTTGCTGCTATGGCTTTGCAAAATGTTCATAAGGTGGGAGGGATGGAGACAGACTGTTCAGTGTCTTGACAAATGCTTGCACAAAGGTTAGAAAGAATATACTACAGAAAAACAAACAAACAAACAAAAAACCCCCCACTAACCACAATCAAACCTCATTAAGCTCATTTAAAACCTTAAAAGGAACATCAGGTTGCCATCTAGCTGTCCTTGATGTTCTTTGCGCAGTTTATAGCATTCTCTTCCCTAATTAAAACAGTGGGGAGTTTTGTTAATTTTTGAGTAGATCCATAACCTACTTCTTTACTCCCCTGTATAAATAATTTTAAGGCCAGAATGCTTCTCTTAAAAGTTCATTCTTTCAAGCTGCAATTCTGGGGACAAATTCTGAGCACAGAAAATATACCAGGAAAGGCTTGTGTTTCTAGCACTGCTGCCAAACACATTCCAGCAGGATTTGATTTTACCATCACTTTAGGAAACCAAAATATGAAGCTAAAGAGCAAGACAAAGATGAGGAAAGAAAAAAGAAAATTAATCCTGAAAACCTAAAGATTGGAAGAGTGAAAAGAAAATTAATAATAAAGAAACAGGAGAGGCAGCCTTTTGCTGAAGCCACGTTTTAAAAAATAAGCCTACACAACGTTAGCCACAATAAGCCTGATTGACATCACAACATCTGAGCAACGCTGGCCTATGCTTTCATGACACCAAGTGGTTAATCTGTAAAGCTGCATTCTGCTGATCTCTTGAACATGCTCCTCCACATTCAGAAGACTGTTAAAAGAAAGCTGTACTCAAACGTGCTTATAAAGACAATCCTCCTCAACCCACCCTTGGTTGGGTTACAGGTCCTAAGGTTCTTTCATAAGAATGCCACATAATGTCAACTAAACTTTTCTTTTAATTTCACTCCAGCCCCTTTACCTTTCAAATGAATTTTCATTTATTCATATTCAAAATCGCCTTCAGAAGTCAGATTAAGTATTTTAAAAGATCCCATCTAAGACAAAGCTTATGCACATTCTGTGGAGACTACTTAACACCTACACAATATATTTTAAAAGGAACAATAAAAGCGCCCCAACAGGAGTTAAAACTAAGCCTGGCATGGAACACTGTCCCCCTCCCCTACTGCTTTTACAGAAGCAAGTCAGAAAACAAAACGTATGAGCCAAGAAGAATATAAAAACAAATGCACCAGCATGATTGTCATTTTGTTGAGACCAATTGTTTCTCAAAGTTAATGATTATTGGGACCCAGATGTCTTCAGACTCTCTCAGCAGTAAAAAATCTGCTCCTATTGACTGTGATCAGCATTCAAAAAAAAATAATCCCATTTTCCTTTTAAATTTCTAAGTCTAATTAACAATTAAAATGAGTACAGTTATGTTTACTTCTGCTTCCTGTAAGACCATCATCACAATTCCTACACATTTTCAAGTCTTTAGGATGTCCAATGAATGCTTCACTGTGGACTCTGCTCTCTGTGTGTCCCTGGTGGACACTTAAACTTAGTGTGTCCAAATTCTCATTTGTTTGCTGATTTCTGACCTTTCTATTAATATAATCCTGTCTGCAGTAACACAGGAAAGATTTTCCTAGCAGGTAAGTATTGCAAATTGGTTTAAATTAATTTTTATTTCATTCATTAGCTCCCTCTGCAGTCAAGTGACCTCCTCCAAGAACCTTCCTCATTTGTCCAGAGGTCTCTAACTACATGGTTCCTGAGAGCATAGCTTTTGCATCAAGCTGCAAATGAAGAAAAATAGATTAAGGGCTCTTGAATGGATACTAGAAGGAAGATGAGAGACTGTGGAGGATCCTGGGAACTATAGCAACTTGCTAGTAGTGTATTTTTTATACAAAGAAAATTAACAGCAGCATTTGCACCACGTAAAGCTGGTGCCTACCACAAGCTTCAGATAGAAGTCATTACAGCAGTTTTTGCTGAGGTGATGATCACAGGGATGGATTGTTGTCAGTACTTTCTTATGATAAAGAATAACAATTTTTGCCTAGCAAGCTAGACATGAAAGAAGACATCTCCTCAGTCTTCATACAAACTCAGAGCTTTGCAAGACTCATCTTTGGTAATTGAAGGCAGATACCTTCAAAGAAAGTCAGTGTTGTGACAAATCGTTAACACATCTAATTTCTGAATAGCCTCACTTTCGATTCCATTTGCTTTAATTTTTGCTCCTCTGTTTTCAACTGTTATGTCCAGTGGACACTCTGACATTCTTGAGGAGGAGCCATTTTCAAAAGAGACTTTGCTAACAACAAACGAGAAGTGCAATTGATTTCTATTTCAGTTTTAAGTATATCATAGACATCAAGTAATAACACAACCATAGGATAAACAAACCAAAATGCAGGAAAAGAGAGTTTGCTATTTAGGTAGACCCTGAACAACCTTGGGATGTTTTGGGAGCCCACTAAGAGTTTGTCCTGCAGGGCACAGCATGCTATGCCAAGAGCCTGCACCCAGCTGTTACTGGGCACCAATGTCAGGTCTTCTGTAGCCAGGGGCTGCAAGGGCGCCCTGCAAGGAGGAATCCGTTAGCTGCCCCGGGCAGTCACAGCTGCTTCCAGCTGGCTCTGAAATCAGCGTGCACCACACACCCCACACCAAAACTTCAGCCAACCACATGGTGCCTCTGTTCAGATGTGTTCAAGAAAGAGTGGCAGCCGCTGGGAGAGGAGAAACAGAGGAGACACATGGATGGGGACATTGCTGAGGGCACAGATGGAGATGTGCTCTGCAGAGATGCTCCATGCCGGAAGAGGTGCACCTCTGAAGGGACGGCAGCCCACAGTGGAGATGCCCTGAAGGGACTATGGCCCACGAGTGACACACACTAGGGTAGGGACACCCCTGGGGGACTACAGTCTATGGACGATCGCCACCAGGGCAGGGACATTCCCAAAGGGACTGTGGCTCATGGAGAATATATGCCAGGGCAGGAACTCCCCCAAAGGGACTGTGACCCATGCATAAACCTCACTGGAGCAGAAGAAAACAAGTAAGAAGGAAAGATTGGCAGAAAGAAAACATTATGTGTACAATCCCAACCCCGGTTCCCCAAATTGTGGCTGTTTTGCTTGTGACAGCACCTCAGCTGGTCCCCATGGAATCCCACAGGCTCAGGGTGCTCTTACAAGGTTCAGTGAAGGAAGAGGCTCATGGAGCCTGCAACTGAGACATATTCACATGAGGGGTACAGGAGAGGTGGATCCCCCACCAGCTCTTCCTGAACACCCAGAGATAATGGATTTGTCTCAGTCCTGGCATTAGAGTTTCACAAGTTTTTGTCTCCTCTAAGTGCTGCTGTATATGCTAATCTTCTGAAAGTCTATTAAATCTGAAAGATTGTTAAGTATAAGTTATCTAAAATGTATGATGTATGGTTTCTTCTTTTTAAGGTAACAAGTAATTGCCAAATAGCACTTGTTTCCAGGTAGATAGCAGGCATTAACACTAGTGACCCATAGGTAGTATCCTTACCCCTGAGGTGTTATTAAATAATATGCCAGCACGGTGTCAGGCTGAACTGTTGGAAGCATTGTCTTTAACATGCAGTACTAAACCTATATCTGAAGTATTTACAGTCCTCGGAGATCTCTACTGCACAAGGTTATCCCTGGAGTTCTGACTAAATCACATTTTCACAATTGCATTGTCAACCTAACTTTCCACTGCACTTTTGTTTAGATATTGTGCACTTGCCTCTTGTCTTAAACTGCTGTGCAGTATTTGTGCATACTTTTAGAAGCTGACATGTCGATAAGCGCTTGGAGAGGAAAAAACAACATCATGCCACAGCTTCAATGGGAAAAGTTATTTCATGGGAATGGGAAATTTTATTTCACTCAGACTTAAGAAAAGTGGTACAATCACATTCCCCCGTTCAAGTACAGGCCATGCGCTGTTAATTTGAAGGGGGGCAGGCTAAATATTGCAGCATTTATAGGATGCTTTAGAAAGAAGCAGCCAGTGGTAATTTCAATATTGCCAGCTTCAAATAAAGGTAGCTCTTGACCCAGAATCTTTTCAAGGATGGCACATTTGGGGATCTTTTTAAGCTGAATTTGAATTTTTAGGTACATGAGTACTATTTTCAAGCTTCCATTTACAGAAGCAGAAATAGTAACTTTTTAGTGAAAGCTTGGGATTTCAGGTTGACGTTTGTCATTCAAATAGTCAGGAGAACTAAAACCAGAGACTTCTACAGTCCTGACATACTACTTTCCTATTCCCTCCACCTTTTACAAGCCTTTCAGTGCAAGTGCTAGTATATCCTGCAAAAACGTAGGACCAAATTTTGTGGCACGCTACACTTAGAAGTAAACCACTGTCTAGACCCCACAAATGCCTCAACAATGCAGAGGAGATGGTGCACCCAGGTAAATGGAATTTTTAAAGCCACAACAAGCATCTTTTCCCCTTTACATGGGAAAACTCTTTGTAGACACTTTAGAACTTGAGGAAGGTATGACCTCTTTTTTTTGGATTATAATACTTAAATTTGCGTGGAAAACTGCAGACAGTATCACCCTCTTTGGGCAAAGATTTGTCTATCCAGTATTTGGCACAGCAAGCCAGGTGTTGACTGCCTGTTCTTCACAGTTTTTTTCTGGAACTGGAATCCAGTAAATAACTTACTCTAGAAGATTACCGTCATTTATTTTCAAAGAAAGTAGTCCTCTTAGTTCAATTTCAAATGAAATAACAGTTTTCCTACCTAAGCAACATCAGAGATAACAACAAAGAGTCTTCAGAAATTTTTACCACCTGAAATTCCCACAGAAAACTAAAACAGAACCACACTAAACAGAACTAAACACAGAACCACACTTCTCACAGCTTGGCCACAATATGAGGTATAGATATTCTGAACAACTTCATGTTTTTACATGTCTTTTCCTGCAGAATTATCCCTTATTCTGATTTAGTTGCACTATTTGAAAGTTATTTCAGGTAAGCAGAGTTCAAATAAGCACATCCACAAGTGGAGTTACTCAGCAATAGCTACAGAAATTAAATTTACATCTACTTTAATCAGAATTAACTTTCAACTGTGAACAAGCTCCTTATTATGTTGTTGGAAACGGAGGCTGAATTGCAATCAGCTAGTCAGAATACAGCTGCGCAGATGTACAAGGAAAAATAATTAAAAGTATGATTTTTAAAAGTATCTTATTAAAGCTTTTATTCAGAAGTCACTGCCATAAGGACATAGAGGCACAGGCCACAGAAGAAACATTCCAAAGTAGCTACACACATGCCCCACCCATGTGAAAAATGTATTATGGAGAAAAAGAATAATTACACACACATCTCCCAAGTGGACCGTACTTCCTGAAGAAGGTATTTTTAGTGTAGAATAAATATGCCCACAGACTAAGCTGATCAAAAGCCATTTTATACATTTGTTTAAATAAATAAATACATACATACATGCATACATACATAATCCCTGCTTAGACTCATCAGCTTTAGCTGTTAGCAGCCTGCTAAACTGTAGGAGGGAAGCAGGATGGGGTGCACAAAAATCACCCAAACAATTCTGATTTTTTTTTTCTGTCTTATGGTCTTTCCATTTAAGAGACGCAACAGTGGCTATAACCACTCAGAAAGGGACACACAAATTAGATTAGCAAGAAGTGATTCCTGCTGGCACAGCAATTCCAGACACAGTGCTGATCCCACTTGGACTGTCAGCCAGATCTCTTCACTCTTCTGATATTTTCAAACAACTATTGCTTCTTTGACAAATTTCCCTTTGTAGAATTATCGGTAGCAGCAGCATAGAAACAAATATGTTTTACAGATTGGCTGTTATGATACCTAGCTAATTTATTTGTATGATCAAACCCATATTGAAGTCACTAGACTTCTATGTCAGGACCTCGGAAACCATGGCAGGGCCACAGCCTGAATGTTAAAGTGCCTAATGAGAATTTTTAACGTTGATCACTCTTTCTGGAGAGAGCACAAGAGCAAGTCAATTCAGTCTGAAAAAAATAATCTGACTCATGTACTATGCAGAAATGGCAGAAGCTGCTTTTAACAAATTGTTGATGCATGAAAATCAGCATCAAGGCAACTAAGATAAAATTGTTGCAAACATTTTATAGAGGAACAATGAGGAAAACGCAAACAAAAATATTTAATAGAGTTTTGAGGGGAATGTAAGCAGCCATTTTTCAGTCCTTTACTACTCTTTTCTTTTTTAATTTTTTTTGGGTGTGTACTTTATGCTTCAGCTTTTATATGCGAAATCTCTGGTTGCAGACAGAAGAATATTGCACATGCCAACTTATAACATGAAAGATGATGGTGTAATGGAACACTAGTACATAAATTGGAACTAATTTAAATGACCTTTCACCAATTTGCAAAGAAAGATAACAGTTTTTTTACATTTACAGATGTTTCAGTTTGAGAAGCTGTGTTTTAGCTGATATGTTAATACATTTTTATTTATAGTTGCCTGTAACTAACGCATATTTAACGTATTTGTATTCCCCCCCCTTTTATTCCATTCTTCACTTCTACTGCTAGCTTTGTGCATAAACAGATGACTGCATTAGAAATGTATGTATAAAGAGCATTGAAAATAGCAATTGAAAAATAAGGAAAGAATAAATAGCTTCATTAAGAAGTAAAAATCTTGTGAAGCACATTGACATCTTTGTTGAAGCAAATAACGTAATTATGGTGAAAACGGCAGGACGAAAAACAGCTTTCTTGTTTAAACACTGGAAGATATGGCAGGGGCCAGATTCTTGAGCCTTAAGGCAAGGACCAGCTCTCAAAGCACCAAGTGCAGGATTCACGCCAACATCCACACAAACTCCGGGCCCAAAAGGCTTTCAGGGCTGGGCCCTCTGCCTCAGGTCTGGGCCCTCCGCCTCAGGTCTGGCATGAATTTTACTGTCTGTGGTAGAAGTTTTCATTGTTAACAAACCAAACGCATTATTTCTACTGGAGAGGATTTTAAAGGCCCTCTTAGGAGAGCCAGCTGGAAAGCTGTGATCTCTAAAGTTTCTGACAGAGGATTCACATGATGGCCATTAGACACCTTACCTTTGGACTCCTTTTTCTTATTTAAATAATTTCTTCAGGAAGGCCTCACTAAATGAAATCTGCGGCTTGCTTCATCTCGGTTTGGCACATACACCATCTCAGTCAGACACACAACAATAAGAGATAATTAGGCAACACATTTTAGCCATTTTGAAAGGGAGGAGGGTGGACACGGGCCATGGATTTGTAGTCCTCAGGGTATGAGCAGTCAGTCAAGCTTAAGTGCTTGCAAAAAAAATCAAATCTACCTCTATAGGGGAATTAGCCTGGGTTTCTAATTGATCCCTCTAGCAAAGAGGCACAAGAGAGGTGTCCAATGTTAAAGTGATGCTACTCAATTACATACCAGGAAATAAATGAGATCCGTTTCAAGTGTGTGCTAAAATTAGCTCCAGTTATTAGCCTCCAGCAATAATATAGTACCATCCACTGTCCTCAAGAAGGGAATTCCTAACTGTAGGTAAATGTCAACATTGCCATATGTAAAAGAGCCATTTAAACTTAATCCACTGCTAAGTACACACCCAGCTCTCTATCAACACAGAAAATAGAAATAGCAGCTGGGAACTACAACATTCTTAAATCTTAAATTATGCTTTTCCTGCAAAAAAAACAGTAGAATATGGGGCGGGGGGGGGGGGGAGAAAAAGTTTTAGATTGCTCTGATGGAAGTAAAAAAGGGAACAGTATCTAAAGCTCTCAAGAAATTTTTGGGTTACCTTGTAAGACACCAGTGCAAGAGTCTTAACTAACAAGGCTTAATTTGGCATGAACACCCCATGAGATCACCTCCGCTTTTCTTCACGTTCTTCATCTCTTAATCCTCTGATCTAGTTTACACTATGATTTAAACACTAAAGATAATTAGCTTACTTTCTAAGAGCCTTACTGCTAACAAGATACAAGACACGTCTGTTTGGCCAGTTTGGATTGCAGCGTATCTTTTATTTGCTTTTTGACTGTGTCTGATCTATTTAAGTAGTGATTTCTTCAGGTGAGACACTTGTTTCCTCTTAGTTCTTTAAAGAAAGATTCAAACCAGTGGCACTTAAGAGCATCTAAACCACATCTTCACATATAATTTACTATTCTTGACATATAGATGGTCACGTCTGTTTCTCATTTGCAGCAGAGTGGGGAGCTGCAAAACAGAAAGAGACCAAATACAGAAAGGTCTTACTAAATGCATTAAAGGCTTTCTTTATGCTTTGAGGCTATATTAACCAAAGTGTGGGCATTTCACTTAATATTGTTACATTTTGTTGTGTAGTAAAGTTTGTAGTTACTGCTCTCTCTGTAGGGTTTGTATTACAAAACTAAATATGCCAAGCATAACAGGATAATTTTTTTTCTCTCCATATGTCAGTATAATCACTAAACTATTAGATTTTTAATTATATTTACCTTATTTGTGTTGTTAAACAACAGTTAATCAGTATGCAATACATACTGACACTGCAACCAGACTTACAAAGCCCTTAGTTTTGTAAATAATCTTGAAAAATTTTTAGGAGTGAAAAAGCAAAGTGTAAAACTTGCCAAAGTTTTGAAACTGTAATATTGCCGGAGTGAAAAAGCAAAGTGCAAAACTTGCCAAAGTTTTGAAACTGTAATATTGCCTCCCTCAGCAAAAAAAATAGAAAGTAAAACTAAAGAGAAACCACTTCAGGAGATAAGAGCACACACCAGGTAGAAAAAATGGAGATGAAGCCAGCGTTTGCAACATGATTTTCAAGGCTGAAAATTATTGCCCTTGCTGATCAGAACAATCAGTCCCATGACCCTATGCCAAGGACTCTAGTGTACCCCTGGTATATCATGACACTAAGGAAACAATGAAAGGCAGCCATAAAGGAAAAAGCCTCTTACCTACAGGACAGTGCACACAGTTTAAAAAAATCCTCATTCTTAGCTAGCACTTAGCATGATATTTTTACTCTGGAATTGTAAACACTGATTAATATAACAACTATGTTATCTCTAGCTAAATAATATTTAGATAAACAAGAAGAAATACACTTGTGCTAAATAAACCATACATCTTGCAGTAAATGGATAATAACATGTTGCTTTACAAATAAACACCACATACTCTAGTCAGTGTTTATGCTATTGATATAGGCCACACCTCTCTTGTCAGATACTTTGTTCAGCTGTTGTAAATAAAGGAATTCAGGTTGCATAATTACAGCTGGTATTTTGTTTCACTAGTCATTTCAGAACAAATATATTATTCCACAACTGTGTGTAATTATTTTTCTTCCTCTTGAAATGGTAGGAATCTGAATTTCCTATCCACAGCACAAAGTAACCCAACACTTGGCTAATTAAATATTAGCTAAGTTTCTCTTTACAACTGTAAATTGCACTGCAGCAAAGAAAGTGACTTGCATCTTGAATGTTACATCATGATTAATAATGCCAATGTACTAATTTAGTCTCCTTAAGACACTGAAAAAGACATCACTCTGACGGCTATGTTTTTTTAAGTTATCAACATTTCTTATATTTAAGAGCTAAAAAGAAAAGAGACCAGGGGAAAAAAGGGCAAGTTTCCATAATCACAGCTCACACTGAAGAATTGTACGGTTTTAGTAGACTGCACTCTTAGACAGTACTGTCCATAATGTCAGCAGATATGGTGTCTTTCTTCCCATCTAAGTCAGTGGAACTTAAATCTGTATTTTTATTAAGCATATATAAATGAAAGGCTTTAAGCTTCAGCTTTCAAAAGTGACTGCTAATTTTGAGTGTTTCCTCTTTCAGAGGACATGTCAGTGTTCAACTGCCTTCACCTCTGTTCTTTCTCTGTGAAACTGGGGGTGACAGCAATTTATGTTTGTATTCTAGCAACACTTAAGAATCTCCAGCAAAAATTAGAACCACACTGTTTGAGGGGCTTTAGAGAATGCTTTGGCCAATATCCTTGGAAAAAAGTTGCTATTCCTCAACTGTATACTGCTGAAACCAGGTGTTAAGTATATGCTTCTTCAGCTAGTTTAAGGAGGCCAAATAGCATAAAAGGGTGAGGTCTGTGGGCAGTCTTGATTGGCCTAGTAGGAATGTTTACCAGCTCTCCCAGACAGGCTGGGCTCCTCAAAGGTTTCATTTCAAATCAAGTGAGAATGAGCTCTCTGGACTCTAAGCATAAGGTCACCTATGCACAGACTGAGCCAGGACAGTGTGCTTTGAGTTTGTGACACCACTCTGCCCAACTCTTTTCATCTGTAGGCTCATCCCTATCTGTGCTCCTGCTCGGAGGCTGTGGCAGCAGCTCCCCTGTAGCGGTACGACTGCCTCTTCTGCAGGCTCTGATTTCCAGCTGCAGTGGCAAGGGCCTTGGTCCAAGCTGTACTGATGACCAAGTGCTGAGCCGTGCCCCTGGGCCTGGCCCAACACTGCCCTCAGGTTTTACTGCAGCAGTAACACAGCAAGGTTATGTGCCCAGCCTGCCCACTTCAGCCTCAAAACGAAGAGCAAAGCATGTCAAAAGCGGTCAGTTCTCCCTGCTTTGCTACAGCCTGCGGTAGTCAAGGTTAGGCGGGCCATTCCCGCCAGTACTGCTGAAGAGCCGCAGAGCAGTGCTGCACAGCCCACATTTGGTTCAGCAGCTGCCAGTTGAAGAAATCTGTCTGAAAGCATAATACATAGGTAACTGGTAAGTGAACAAAGAAGCCTGATGACAACAACAATGGGGAATTAATACTGCCCAAATTCTTACTGAATCACAGAATAATTTAGGTGGGAAAAGACCTTTAAGATCACGCAGTCCAACCGTTATCTAGCAAAATGTACATTTCACAATTTTCAGAAATTCTTTAGCGATTTGAGCTCATTGCCTTTTAAATCAAAGTCATTGTGAGGGCACACTGGACTGCAAGATTAGTCCTTGAAGTACACAGCCATAGGCAAATACACAAGTGCTTTGCTAACATTCAAACACTGACATGCTAGATCAGCAAAGTATTATTATCATGATCCCAGTTAACATGGCAAAGCCCCAAGCTGGATCCATATCATGACATAAACTTTCACTACTGAAACAACAGGGCTATACTAGTGGCTGGATAGTTTCACCTGTGTGTATATGCTGGAAACTTGTAAAGAGCTATCCATCAGGAATCACTTTCCCTTATGCTACTTATAGTGCAGAGCTGACTTGTCTCTGCTGTCAACATGGCACAAAGCAACTTACGTGCCCTGAAGGTCTTTTTGGCAAAAGTTTTAAAACAGAGTTGGGAGGTATCCCAACTAGAGGGCCAACTATGTTGTACCATCCTGTGTAAATGTCTTACACAGAGCTAATTTGACTTTTCAGACATTGTGACGTTAGAGAGAATTTCTTTCACCGAGTGTTGTAAAAGAAATGGTGGTAATGCCCTCCCTTCTAGGGAAGGTCTGGAGCAGAACAGCTGGGTGTGACAGGGGCTCTCAGGGTGAAAAGGAGTAAAAAATGTGCTGTTGCAAAAAGCACAACCACAATGCTAGGATGTGTAAGTGGACGTACAGATCCAAGACATGAAGAAAACCTAATGCTTAGCTAAAATACTGTGTCTAATTTTAGGCAGTGAACTTCAGGAATGGCAGAAACCATCTAGAAAGTCCAAAGGAAACTACAAAACCTGTATTCTAGAAATTCTAGAAAACATGACCTATGAGAAGACAGAATCATAAAAGGGGGGGGGGCATTATTTAGTCTAGGAAACAGGAGTTCGAGGGCAACATAGCAATAGTCTGTGTATAGTTGAAAAGTCGATGCAGTAAGCCCAAAAGCAATGGGCTTAACCCAAAGTACAGGGGATGTAAGTTTGAATAACATTCACATTATAGACACTGGTACAGCTTGCCAAGAGACACTTTGGAACTAACATTGTCACAGCTTCATAAAGGAGACTAACTTCTGGAGTTCCCCCAGTCCTATTCCCTCTGATACTTGTTTTTTTCTGTCCACTAAAGAAAGCGCTCTCCTCCTCATGAGCTTTCAGCTAACACAACAACGCAGGAGATATACAAAACTCTTCAGCTGTCTAGTGTTCTTAAAGGTCTGTTCACTCATTTCTATGTGCACTTGATACACCCACTCACATAAGCATTTGCACTGCTCAGCATCCTCTGCTATTCACCTGCCAAGGTCCCATGAAGTTCTGCTTTTACTTCAATAAGGAAACGGGGCCTGTTTTTTTTCTCACGCAGCAGCTCGACAGTTCCTCGAAAACAGAGTTCTCCAGCTCTCTCACAGTCCCCCGAAACGCTGCGGCCCCCTGCAAAGCGAACCCTGCCCTTGAGGACTGTACAGCAGCGTCACTGCTTCTGTTTGCCCCACCGCTTCTGGGAGGCTCGGCTTGACTTTGTTCCGTTTTCCCGGCACCAACTGCATTCTGGCTGCCACCGAGGCGCAGCGGTTTCGGCAGCGGACTTCCCCCTCCTCTCACCCGCAGGCCCTCAACTCACCGGCTCCCCCTCAAGCGAGCGGCGGGCCGCCGACCCCACGTCCCTGCCAGGAACGGGAAGGAGCCGATGCCCGCCCGCCCAGCCCCGGCACTTCCTCGCAGCCACACAGCCCCCGAGCTTTCCTCCCCGGCTCCGCCTTTCTTTTCCTCCTCCTTCCCCGGCCGGGCAGGGTAGGCCGGGCCGGGCCGGGCCAGGCAGAGGCGCACAGAGCCGGAGCCGGGGCCGGGATCGGGGCCGGGGCCGGGGTCGGAGCCGGGGCCTGGGCCGGGCCATGGCCGGGCCGCCGGCGCCCCCCGTCACGCAGCAGGTCGGCCGGGCGCGGGGCTGCGGGCAGCGGCCGGAGCTGGGGGAGCTGCGGGAGGCCGCCCGCTGCCTGGTGGTGGACGCGGACGGGAGGAGCATCCCCTTCAAGGCCCTGTACGGGGAGCGAAAAGCCATCGTGGTGTTCGTGCGGGTGAGGAGGGAGCGGCTGCCCGGGAGGGGTCGGCTCGCCGGCCGGCCCGGCTCGGCTGCGAGTGGGGCTGGGGAGGCGGCGTGGGGGCTGACTCGAGCTAGGCTGGAGCCCTAGAGAGAAAGGAGAGCACGGAGCAGGTCGGGTCTGCTTCGAAGAACGCCCGTTCTGGGTGCAATGGTGCAGTCGTCACCTGGAAGGAAACAGTTCTCCAACCGTGAGTTTAGGGAAACGAGTATTGTGTGTCCCCCAATTTCCTAGCTGGCAGGCCAGCCCCCACGTTCCTAAAATATCCGGAGATAAAAATACTAGCAAGGCCCCAAGCCCGGTGTCCTTGTTCAGGCTTGGATTAAACTGGAATCCTAATCCAAATTTGGTGACTTCAGCGAACTGTCATCTTCCCTCTCCCCAGTTCCCGATCACCTCCAAAACGGTTTTTGCCCCAGGTCAGAGTCTGATGCTTCATTGCTAAGCAATTATGTCCGTGTCTGACACATCCAACTGGCTATGTTGCAGAATTTTTTATGTTACACCTGTAAGGAGTATGTAGAAGACCTGGCAAAAGTCCCCGAGGCATTTTTACAAGTGAGTACTCTGCCCTCAATACCTACATGGGCTTGCTGTAGTCGAGCAGATGTGTTACATCCCGCTGCAGGCTCGCATGAGGCTTAAACCTTCTAGGAATCAAAAAAAAGGCTCAGAAGAAAGTTAGCGCTTTCATCGTTTGCTACAATAGCCTTAATGGATCTGCCTAGGAGATGCAGGAAAGGATTTATTACACTACATGCTCTGTTGCAGCAGCATTATTTCTCCCTGCCCCATTAGCTGGGTGCTGTTTTTTCTGTTGTGTTCTGAACAGTTAGACAACACCTGACAGGCATTTCTTTTGGTATTAGTAGTAGCCTGGGCAGCTGTCTTCTCCCGACCACTAACTAACAAAAGGGCAGTAGCCCTTTCTTCCATTATGCCTGTATGGCTGACTGATGGTTGTGCATGGAACAAGTTCAGGAAATTGATCTGGATTAAAAATAGTATCTTTTTCTACAGTTATTTGTAAGCTGCATCAGTTGTATGACCTGTTCTCCAGGCAGCTGCACAAACAGGAGTGACATAGTGACAGAAAGGAGAAATGGAGTGGGCAGAGGTTGCTATGGATGGGTATTTGTTGGGTGGTAGGAGATACCAGAGAAAGACAATGATCCCCTGCTAAATGTGGAAGGTCAATCTGTCTGTCCGAGGCTGCTGACTGAAATTCTGTCATATTTTATTCCCAACAGCAGCATAGCTGATGACAAAGACTCAGCTCCTTGCTGACAGCAAGCCTTAGATAGACTAGGAACTTGGGCAATTTCTTTGTCAGCTCCCCTTCTCAGGACAGATTTTTTCCGAGCGGCTTGATCAGTGTTACTCAGAATAACATTTTCTTAATTTGGCTGCTCAAATAAATCTATACAGAGAATCAAAACCATCCATGCTTTTCTTACTGCGAGTATTCTGTTTTTAGGAGGGTTTCTTTTCATAACAAGCAAAATGATTCTATGTGGGAAAGGCAAGTATTTTACCTTAATATTAAAACAACCTTAAATTTTATTAAGCATTTTACTGGCATCTAAAGGAACTTAACGGTTTGGTCTCTATTTTAGACTCAGGCCTAATGTTGCACCTGCAAAAGACAGCAGTACATGCAGATGCAAGTTAGATCTATTAATGAGCATCCATATATGTAAATCACAGATGTACTTTTATGTGCACCAATATTTGCATGCTGCTTCTTTAGATGCAGGTGCAACTGAGTGGAAATTTTGAATTTCCAAAATCATAGCAGGTTGCAATCAATTGAAGAGATTATGCTACAGAAAACTTAAAAGTTTACACATCTGTAACTTAAAAAGTATCTTTAAAAATAATTTTTCATTTAATAAATTAATGTAGCTGCTAACTGTAGGTGATAGACAAAGGTGCAGGCTCCAAATATGTAAGCGATGTTAATTTCAAATAATTTTAACTCAGGACAACAGCCTCTGAGAATGTTTTGCAGCCATGCAGAAACACCAAGCTCCTCTTTACAGTTTCAATACCCATGTTCTGTTCTAGGAAGCAAATGTGAGGCTTATAGTTATTGGACAGTCATCTTATCATCACATCAAGGTAAATAAAGTAGTCATTAAATGCATTGTATCCTCTGTTGTGTCTTAATGGTCTGCATTGAGGGATTTTGCTCTGAGTGAAAAGATGGTCATTTGCAACCACAAAGAGGACAGTATTCTTTTTCATGAAGCAATTCTAATAGTCGTACATGAATAAAGTAAATAACTAAAACTTTCAGTTTAAAAACCACTGGGGCTTGCTAAGGAAACATCTTTTCTTGATTTCACTGGTAGCTTTGTTTTAGTAAAAGCTTTGGGGCAAAAAATTTTTGGTCTTTAATTTAACATAACAAATCCACAGGTTTCCAAATCGGGGGGGGAGTAGGGGTGGTGGAGTGTCAGTATTTTTTCCACTGTCAGTAGATCCTAATTACTGTCTTAACCTTAAAAATATTACTTTTTTTTGTATGCATATGTTTTACAGCCCTTTTGCAGTTTAACTGGGTATACACACGAAATGTATGTAGATCCACAAAGGGAAATTTATAAAACGCTTGGCATGAAAAGAGGTGAAGGTAATAATATATCAGGTAAGAATAATTTTCTCATCTTGTTTGGACTTAACACAGAACAAAGCAAGAACGCTCTGGTAAAATAGTGTGATCACAATGTAAATAGGAAGGGAGGTGCCCATCAGACCATCTCTCGTAGGCTGTATTTTTTCAGAACACCGGCAATCAGGAAACTCTAACCTATTCATAGCAGCTGTTCGATTTTGTTGTTCTCCTTATATACTTTCATATTTCTAGATAACAAGTATTTTGCCGTTTTGTTTAGTGCGGAGCCCTCATGTGAAATCGAACACGCTCCTGGGAAGTATTAGGAGTATGTGGAGAGCAATGACTGGCCCAGCTTTTGATTTTCAAGGAGACCCCGCTCAGCAGGGAGGAGCTCTGATTTTAGGCCCAGGTGAGCTTCTTTGTTTTGTGTGCAAGTTACAGTCTTCTCCTTCAGCTGTTTGCTTTAATGCTACCCTCTCGGCTGCTGTCCCTGTGGATCCCAGTGAGACAGTCTTGTGTTGAAATGTGTGATTTTGCCAGCTGAAGGAAACTGTGGAAGTGTCATTGTGTAGTCTCACCTCCCACAGAGATGGCACAAAGCTGATCGTAGTCCTGCAAAAACTGATAGGAGTGCTGATGGAACAACAGCCACCAAGTTTGGAGGGGTTTTTTTTGACATTGTGGTGTTCACCTACACTCTGCTTTCACATTTGACTCTTGGCATTTATTGCGGTTTTAGTACAGGAATAATGCATGAGGAGAAGACTTATCAGTTAGATGTTCCTTGCTTCTATAACTTAACTAAAAAAAAAATCTTTGTTATTGTTTAAAATACAGCATATTATGCATTCTGTAGAGCTAGTACACATTTGTACAAGAACTAGTAGGAAATCAGAATGCTTCTTTGATTCATTTATGTCTTTGAATAAATAAATATTTTATTCAACTATTTACATGTTATTCTCATTCCATTCCAGGCAATGAAGTTCATTTTTTGCACCTTGATAGAAACAGGCTGGATCATGTTCCCATTAACACAGTTTTGCAGCTGGCAGGAGTTAAAACAGTAAATTTCACAAACAAACCCCAGATTATTGACATATGACACTGACACAATATATAATTTTTTTTATTTGTGCTCTGCAAGAACAATTCTCCAGTGAATTGCCACCAGCATCGGTACTGTTGTGTCTTTATGGACATCTGAAACCTTATTGAGAAAATCAGAGCACAGAATAAACTACCTGGCAATGAAGATGGACACGGAAGTGCTATTTCCATTGCGCATAACAAAAACTAAAACAACGGAGACTTATAGCAAAAAATCCTCTAGCTTGTTATTTCCTCATCAACCAATCTTGCTAATATATTTTAAAAATCTTTGTTCAAGATGCACTAAACTAAAAAATCTGGTTTTGCTCAGGAGGAACTTGGGATTTTTGCCTTCAGCAGATCACATTGTCTTTCAATCCAGTACTTCTCAGTGATGTCTTAAAGCTTCCAGCACCGTATGACAATCTTGTATTAAAATATACCTTGAAAAATCACAGTTTTGAACACTAGGACTCAATCTCATGCCTCCTTTTGCATCTGCTACTGGCAGATATTATGAAATACATTTTATAGTTTTAAATAAATATTTAAAATACATCATGCATTGTCTGCAATTCTTTTGTGTCATGCAAAAACTTGGGTCTGTAAGAGGAGAGGTGTGTCTTAAACATATTTCTGATCAGAATGTCAGTTTTGGAGTAGGCCACGGTCAATTACTTGTTTTCCTATGAAGATTTGCAGCAGAATATTCTCCCTTGTGTGTATGTACTTCCTCTCAGAGCAAGAGGTCCCTGAAAAAATGTCCGTAGTTATTTCTGTCCTAGACAACTGAGCTAAGGACAACAGCATTTAGGTTTGCAGTTCTGTCAGACTTCATATTACCCATTTTTCTAGCAGTGTTTTTGTTCAGTACCTATTGCTTTCATTAAAGTAGATGTGCCCTCTTTCATCCATGAGCCTCTTCTTTTCAGTAATTTTAAAATAAGATTTTCTGAGATTTATGGAGGAGCATATCCTCCTCTGCAGTTTCTGATCTTTGGCCTTCACTGTAAAGTGCTACTATTCATATATATCTCACCTGCAAATTCTCTCCCCTTTCAAGCTTTCGCACTAGTGCAACTGTAGAACAGTATTCTGTGAAGAGGTTTGTCCCTGCATCCATTAAGGTCACTGGCAGGCCCAGAGCAAGCTCCAGAGAGCTCTACACCACTAAGAGCATGTGAAATTAAATGCAGTGTTCCCTGACAAAAAAGAAAAGGCTTGCTTAAGAAACGTAATGATACTGAGCAATGTAATTCCATTAAAGCTACTATGCCTTAGCACCTTATTAATTACATACACATTTTGATACGGTGTGTTTAGAAGAAGGATATTATAAATGTAAAAACACCATGTTCAATTCCCTGCTTTGACTAAACAGCAGTTGGGCCAGGGCTAAAAGTGGTCATGTGCAGACTCTGAACCCGCGTGATTTCAGGGCTGGCCAGAGGCTTCCTCAGAACTTGGCATAACAGACAGGGACCAGTGGCTGAGGCTCACAGGGGAGTAAAGTCTGCTTTTCACGAACCACTGCCCCTACATTCGTAAACAGGGAGCTGCCCCCTCCCTTCAGGGCTTCTCCAGCTCACCAGTATTTTTGAGTATGTCAGAAACTCTGGAATGCAGCTGCCTCTATGTTACCTAAACCACAGCAGAAAGCAAGCTAGAAAACTGGTCTGCTGTTTGTAAAACAAAGATAAGATATGGAGAAAACTTAAATTATTTTCAAAGAGAAAGAATGATACCAGTTTACTTGTAGTGCTTCCACTCTGCTTCATTCACCTGATGGACACTGACCCTAGTTCTATTTTTGTTTTGCAATCACTTCACTTTCATATTCTTGGTGCTTTTAATTTTAAAGGAAGTGTTTGGCTAGCTGTTTTTCTGCTTGTTTAGCTTTCAGCAGAATTAAAATAATACACAGTGGGACTAGTTCTATTGCCGCTAATACATTAACTAAAACTAACTGTAGCTAAAAGAAGTGTGGACTTAAAAGGGATTGGAATGAATGAAGTTGTAGTGTGACAGCTCTGTAGGTTGAAGTCATCCACCCTCACCATTTCAATACTGACAGGAACCATACCATGGCCTGTGTGTTATCCCAGCAACATCACTTCTTCAGAAAGATTCGCAACCAGCAGACAGAAAGAGGGAAGAAGACAGAGGGGAGGATTCAGTAGAAGAGCAATCTTAATTAGGGCATCGGCCCTGCATTTTGCATGTGGCCACAGCTTCACCGAGTTCATTGCTGCCCTGCAAGACGATGATTCCCACCTGTGTAACGAATTGCAACAACGATGGCCACATTCGTCCACGTTAGGAATGGGTTTCAAAGCGCCAGCAGAATTTTAGGTCTCTGGTGTTACTTAGAAAAAGTCTTTTAAAAAAGTTCTGCAGGCAAAGGCAGAAACCAGTGGGAGATAAACACTGGCCTCACACTCAGCAGATGGCAGAATACTTCAGCGAGGGCTTTTGTCACGGCCAACTAGACAGAGGTCGGGAGGGAGCAGTTTCCAGAAGCTGTTTTAACTCCTAGCTTGATTTACTTCAACACCTACTTAAAATAATGGTGTGTTTTAAAGTATCGCTGTGTCTGAGAAGCAGACCCAAACCCAGCTATTTTCACTTTCCAGATAAATCCACTTAATGTTCAGACCAGAAAACGACCGCGCGCCCCAGGCCGGTTTCAGCTGGCCTTACGCAACGCCGCGTCCCCCGGGGACCCTCGTCCGGTACGCGCCGCGAGAGGCACCTGGAAGACCGCGACGCCTCCAGAAACCCAACCGAAACCACTCGCTTCCAAAGGCGGCGAAGGCGGCGGCGGCTTCGTGCCAGCGCAAGCGTCGCCGGCCCGTCCGTGGGCGCGGACGCACCCCGCAGCCGGGGCCCTCGCGCCGCGTTTCGGTCACGCCGCCACCCCCCCGCCGCCCCGGCGGCACTCCGCCAGCCGAGGCAGGGGCGAGGTGCCCAGGGCCCCGCCGGCCGCCGGCAGACCCGAAGCGCCGCGCCCGTCCGCGCCCCCCCGGCCCACCTGTTCCAGCGGCCGCTATGACATCACCGTCCCCACGGCTCCGCGCTGGTGACGCCACACGGCGCTGACCCAATCAGCGGCGGCGGGGGTGCCGGGAGGTGGCCGGGAGCTGCCGCCGGCTCGGGGCGGGCGGGCGGGGGGCCGTCGGTGCATGCCTCCCATGCGGTGGGAGGGGGCGGTGTCCGGGGAGACGCGTCAGCCGCCGCCGCCGCCGTCGTCGACGCGGGATCCCTCCCCTCGGGCGGCCCGAGCCCCGCGGGGAGCGGCGCGGCGCGGCGCGGCGGGGATGAGGCGGCCCGCCTCGCAACCCACCGTAGCGGCGCGGCCGCCTCCGCCATGAAGCGGAAGAGCTGGGCCGAGGCCCGGCGCCGGGCAGCCCCGGCGCCGCCGGCTCTGAAGAGAACTCGGGGCGCGGCGTCGCGGGCGGCGGGGGGCGAGGCGGAGCAGCGGCGGCAGCCGCCCCCCGCCGCGCCGGAGACCTGCCTGAGGATCGCCGGTGAGGGGGGCGTGCCGGGGGGGCGGGCGGGGTGGCAGCGCGGCGGGAGAGTTGAGGCGCGTGTCGGCGCCGGGCTGCCGGCGGCGGGACGGGGCGGGGGGCGCGCGGGGGGGATCCGGTCCCCGTCCCCGGTCCCCGTCCCGGTCCCGGTCCCGGCGAGTCGCGTCCCGTGCCGGCGGTGGGCGCCGCGCCGGCCCGCGGGTGGGAGGTGCGGCTGCGGGGCGGGAAAACTTCCCCTCAGCGCGGGGTCCCGCCGGGACCCCGGGGCGCTCGGGCGGCGGCGGCCGCCGCCTCTGCCCTCTGCCCGTGCCGGGGGTCAGCCCTTGCCTCGCCGGCGTCTCGCAGAGCGAAGTACGCTTTAAAAATGCATCGCTAGTCCAACAGTGCTTCCAGAAGAGCGAATACCGTGGGGGTTTTTTTAATGACTGTGGCTGCACCGAGCGATTGCCTTGTGCTTGCAAGAGGGAAAATGCATTTGAGCCAGTAAAACGGGTTTCGGGGGGCGGGAAGTAGCGGGAAGTTCCCTCTGTACTGGGGATATATGTATCTTCCCCCTCATGTTGTGCTTGCTGGCCAGTGGGTAAAATAATGGACGCGCGTCGCGCCTCTTGACACTCGAGCGCCGACGGCTTCTGCAGGCAGGTTTGCTCAGTGTCCTCCGTCCTTTCGGCGGCCCTCTGGTTTGAGCCGTGCTTTGTTTTGGCACGGGAACCTGCCTCTGTGGAGAAGCGTGTTGGAACACAGCCGAAATAATTCTGGATGTGGGTTGGAGGTCCCCAGCTAAAAGACATGCTTGAGTTTAGCTTGCCTGAAAGCAAAAAAAACAAAACGAAAAAAAAATTCCTTTTTACGTCCTGTGTCAGAATCTGAGAATGGTCATATTTACAACTTCTCTTATAAACCAAGAAATAAACCTCACTTACCGCTTCTCTGTGAAGGGCATGGGAAATCATCTGTAGACAGAGCAAGCAAAAATACCAGAAACAAACGTGGACGAAAGGCACCAGTCTTACCTGTGCCAAGAAGCAGGGTTCTTTAAATTAACTAGTGTGTCTCCTAGGTAACAATATGTTTAGAAAACTACAAGATTTTGTTTTGAAAATTGGGTGTAGTGATGTAGGAAGAATGTAACCTCCCAAAGCGTACCAGATTCCTCCTTTTAAAAAGCTCCGATACTGTCGAAATAAAATCCTGAATACTCCAGCCTAAAATGCAGCATTTTAGGGCTCATCTACACAGAGAAGCATAATAGCGTACTTATGTGCAGAACTCTAATGCTACAATAACTCCATATGTGTATTTTTCTGTAACTGCAACCATTTATATCGGAAATGATGATGGTACAATTTTAAGGTTAAATGTAGTAACCTCTCATTTGGCAGCTGATGGCTTTTTGATATCAAAGTAATTTCACTACCTAGAATACCGTGCAGCCCTGCCCAGCTCAGATCTCTAGCAAACAGGTCCGTGTAACCATTCTCACGCAGCAGTTGCTTGGATCTGATAATGCACATCTGGCATCAGCAGGCCCCTTAAATTACTGTATTTGCTCCTCCAAAGAAATTTTCGCCCATTTAAATAATACAGTAGGGCACTTAGGCTTTGACTTGTGTTTTTTTCAGTGGGATTTCACCATATGCAGCAGTACACAGTATAACAAACTTGATTAAAATGCAGTAGGTTATTTAATAATATTGCATTTTGTCTTCATCCTCTTTTCTCACTGTGCACCGTGGCTGCTGGTTACAAGCGTCTAATAATGGAACAATAGTCTAATATTTATTACGCTGATATGTCATACATATTTTTTAAAAGAGAAACCTTAATAGAATAAGCCCACAGGCTTACCTTTTTATTCAGCTGTTAGGAGTTAGTTCAAGTTTTGAACTGTCAGTTCTGCCTTCTCATAATGCAGCTCTGAGAAATGAATTAATAGTTCTGGACTGCAGATAGGTTAAAGCATAAGGCCTTATTCTTGCAAATGGACATACTGGTAAATATTTTAGCCTCTGTAAAGGCTGAGAGATCTGTGTTAGCTTATCTGCTTACAGAAACAGTGCCAAACTCAGTAAGAACATTGCAGGCTACCCTCATTTTCATCTTTGCCAAAAGACAGAGGCAGAAAACAAACCCAAATAGCTGTGAAGAGTTATGGATCTTTTATTGTGTGATGTTACATTCATAAACAGCAAAGTTTGTGATCCATTGTTTGCATGGATTTTATGCTCAAAATACTTACAGTAATTACTGCATCTCTTTATTTCTTAATGAATTTCTTAATGTATGCATCAGCCATATGTCAGAATAATTTTTAATCAGAATAATTAAATATTTTTGTTTACTATTAAGACTAGTTCGGAAAAGCTATTGTAAAAAATTGTTTGTTTTGGTCTGTTAAGCTGCACGGTAAGACTTACCATTTTCTCTTTGTCAGCTAATGCATGAGTCTTGCTGGTATGAATTCAATTTGCTGGAGCTGAATGCATTTCTTCTGTCTATTAGAAGCATATTCCCATATCCTTCTGATCTCTGAAAGAAGTAATTTATATGATCTAAAGAAAATGTAACAATCCTGTGTAAAATGCTTGAAAGCTGTTGACTTCCTTTCCTTGGCTGCTTTTCTTTGTCATTGCTCTGATTTTATAAATAACATTTTAAAGAAGATGTGGAATTATAATGCATAAACCTCAGGCAAAAGGTGTGTGTTTCTCTCTCATTTCTTTTCGGTACTTAATTCTAAAATGAAGTAACTCAATAACTACACATGGAATTAAATTTTAAGTGATAGAACACTGTGGGGCATTTCTTGACATTTGTTTGTCCTCCTGCTAAGTGTATATCCAGTTTGTTTACAGTGAGGAACTAACATCTTAAAGGATGCTCTAAGCTGTACTATATATGCCTTTTTTTTTCTTTATTGAGAATCGTTTTAACTTACACTGTCACTTGGAGTTTTTATCAAATAGCATTCGGTTTCGTATGTTCATTGAAAGGTGGGTTGTTTCTTTAGTTTTGTGTTGGGGTTTTTTTTCAAACCATTGAGCTGTCTTTTGTTTTTCCAGTATTGCTGGCTTGTCATTATAAACTTTGTGCATTATGTAGAAAACTATTTTTTTGAATGCTAAAGACACTTCTATGGAGTATCATTAAGCTTTCCAACATTTTGACTATCAACACTTCCAATTAGTACAAAAGCTGTATTTACTCTTTCATCAATATGATCTCACTTACTTGTAAGTCTTTCCTAAAGTTAAGATTTTAAATACGAGTTTAAGGCTTTTAGTATTTAATCCAGCACTTGAAAGTGCATGACCGTATGTGAAGTAGTCTTGTGTATCAGGCAAGAGCAGCAGAGTGCAAGGACTATATTTGAGTAAAGTAACACAGTGTTGTTGATCAGTCGAGACATGGCCCTGAAAATACTTTTTTTCACGGTTTTCTGTTAAATAAAAACTTCCTATAGCTTTTTAGTGTGCTTTCATTTTCTTTTTCAGAGGCCAGGCTGTTGTTCAAATTGCCAACTCTATCATCACTTAAATGTGAAATACTGTAGTGATGAGTGAATGAATCTTTTTCCAGGACAGAATGACTAAAAAGGAGATCTTGTGCAATTTTGCTCTTCGTCTTGACATTGCAACAGAATTTGTCTGTTACATTTTCTCATATGTCTTTGTGATATTTTGGATTCTTTTAAATCAAACACAATGAAATACCATGTACCAACTCTGAATTTAGAAATACACTCCTCTTACAGTAGTAAATAACTCTCTGGTTACATTCCTGGTAGTTCAAAATAGCTAATGCTGGTTTTTGTTGTACTGTCAGTCTCCTCTGAATTTCTCATCTAAGGCATCTTTTTAACAATAGAACTGTAGAGTTTCTCTTTTTTATGAAATAATCTTTGCTGATCATATGCAGACTTGTCCTGCAGCGAGTGCCTGTTTTGTATTTAGTTGTCTCTTGAATTACTGAAATTTCTTTCTCCAAGGCCTGTGCAGCAGATCCTGAGAAGCATCAGGCTTATTGAGAGTAAAGGGAAGGAGATTATTTTGTCATCTCTATATTCACATTAACATGATTTTGAAGTGGTAGCTCTCATATCTATTTCCACAGAACACTGTGGATCTGAAAAAGAAGCAAAATGCTTTTCCTGCTGTACGCACATTGCAGTCAGATGTGTGATTATTATAGCTTGTGTAGACATGCTTGTGTTAGCTTTAATCTCCCTAGTTCATGTACCAGCAGTAGCAAAGCTGTGGTAACACAGTCCTCGGTTAGGGGTATGCAGGCTCATTTTGTTGTACGTTGGATGCTTACTCAAATTAATTGCCTACAGTGACGTCCATGTTTCTGTATTTTAACTGTTTTGTTACATGAGGCTAACAAAATCAAGTGTAATTTAAGTATATCTAACATACTGCGGTCATATCTCCTAATTGCAGTGCAGATGCAGCCTGTAAAGCAGTGAGCCCTACCCCCTCATTCTTCTGAGAGACGATTAGAAAGGTCTGCTCTAGTTTGATAGTTTTAGGATGGCCCTTGATCAGAAATTTGCAGGAATCTGGAAATGCTCAAGCACACTATATGTAAATGAAATACTAAAAAGCTAAAATTCACAAAGGAACCATAAAAAGAAGCCTAGCTCCTGCAGTCCAAACCTTTGTGGAATCCTAGTGAAATCAATTCCTCAGTGATCTGGTGTATTTTATGTGTAAGCCCTCATCCTGCAATCAGATCTTAATGAAGGAATTCTCCTTTCTCAGCATGTGTTAACTCCTATTAAAAAATCAGCACAGTAATCTTTGGCTAAACAGAACTGGGAAAGTGTTTGCAAAAAAAGAGGTAAAACCAGACGTGGTCAGAATCACAGCATTTGTCTGATTATCAGACTGGTAAGCCAGCAGAAAGGTAAATACGCTTATGGGAAAGGACTTCTCTGTGTAGCTCATTTCTAAAACCTCCCTATAAGAAACATGTTTAAAAGGTGGAGCCTGCTGTTAGGAGCAATTGTTAGTGGTGCGCAGGAACGGACAGCTTGTCAGGATATTGGCATTTGGCACATACTGCTCATATTGTGAGGTACTTCTGTAAATTCATTAAACTAGAGTTTCTTCCAGGTATTTTAAGAATAGCAATTCAAAAGGTCTTTTACACACTTTTCACTCAGGATAGGAGTTCTTATTTTTGTTGGACATTTTTGCAAAAGCTGCAGAAGATTTTTAGTAAAAGTAGGAGCACTGAGGAAGCAAGTGATTCTGTTACTCCAAATCCTGTTTAGGAGCAAGATGCTAAATTATTTTAGTTCTTTGACCTGTGCAAATATATTTGTTTTCATTTTGATCCTCCCTTTGTATTTGAGGATTTTGGATTACTCTTTGTGTAGTGCTTTTATACTTTCAAAAGCGATGTAAATTTACGTGAAGAAGCTGGTGTGCAAGAAGGTAGCGTGTCAGTTTTAATACTGCAGCCATTCTGCCCAGAGTGTGATGCGGATGTTGTTTGTGTACACTGAGAGCTCAGTCTTAAGTCAATAATTAGACCGGATCTAAAGGACAGATGCCATCGAGGGAAAAATTCTGGCTGTGTATTCCGACTGTTAACCCCCAGTGGACTGGTTCAGTGAGCTAACTCAGAAGAAAACTTTTCCTTCTAAGCAACCTGGTGGCAGCTAGCCATTAAATCAGTTTACAAGTAGTGTGAAATTATAGCTTGGAGCTGTAGTGTGACGTGTTTAATCTAGCAATGCCAGTTTCAACACATTCCCTAGATATCGTATCCTCTCAGTTCTCTGTTCTGCTTCCTCCTTTGAGCTCAGTCCTCCCCCCACAGACATTAGCACTCATTCTCATGGCAGAGGGAAGTAAACCACCAAAGTAGCTTTTTTTTTCTTTTTTTTCTTTTTTAAAATTTATTGTGTGTGTGTGCTAGGATACATGTTACAGTTTATGATTCACACAAATCCACCTAGACACAGCACAGGGAGTAACACAGTGGTGAGGACAGATGCAGGGGAGTTGTGGCAAGCTGGGGCTCCCTCCACTCCCGAAGTGTTGGCCTGAACACTTTCCCAGGACTGCCTTTCTGTGAAGCAGTTTTCCCCATAGTGTATTTTGCATCCAGTTGAGGTGGCGTTGCACTTGCTTCTCCGCACTATTTCCCTTTGTGGGACAGTTTAGTCACTTCTTAAAAACACACAGCATTACTCTGAATTTTATGCTTTGGCTTGTTTTCAGGAGATCCTTTGGTACATGCTGGGAGGTACAGAATTTTCTAAGCAGGTAATGCACTTCCCAGCTAGTACTGCAGCTACTGTGCCTGCAAGATGGGACTGTTAGAAATTAAATAAGCAAGTTTGGTGCCTTGCTGCTGCTGCGAGAGTAAGGAAGTAGGTGCCTGACTTGCTCAGGAGTTACTCCACATGTCTCTGGTGGCACCTGACCTGTAAATGTTTAAGCCAAACCATTCACATCAGGCAGCTGTTTTACTAAAATGTGTATTTAGCAAATGTACACTTTTTGGTGTTGTCTGCCTCCATCCCCTGATATATTGCTGTACATAGGTGAGCACTGAGAATGTGAGCATTGAATAGATAGACGTGGGGACTCCTTTCATGGCGTACTTTACCATGTATTTTCAAGATGCAAGTAATGATTTCTAAGTGCTAGTCATGGGGGATTTTTTTTAAGCATAAAGTGATTTTTTTTTTTTTCCTCTCCCTTGCTTTCTGGAAAAGGAGATACAATTTTTCTTTATCAGAAATTATGCCTTGAAATTACAGGTTTATATGCAGGTGATCTGTTTTGGTATTTAAGTAATATATCTATTCCAGACAACTAGTTTGCAAAAAATAAAATCTTTCCTTTTAGGTTTGAATTTTAATCCTTGTATTTTACAAGGATATTTTTTCAGCAGGAGGAAGAAAAGTATTGCTGTGGTGCTGCAAGGCCTCAATTTTTATTGACCAATTACCACAAGCACAGCAATTTACAGCAGCCGCACAGTTGGTGTTTAAAGTTCACTGGGGCTACAGCTCCCCCGGCCATAAAAATAATTTATATCTATGTGAATACCGTTGGCATTTTTTTCCCTTCAGCTTAACGAAGAAAGCCGGGGCAAACATAAGGTGCCTCCTGCCTGCATGCATGCAGGTTTTGAGGGGGCAGCCGGGCTGGGGATGGACATGCGGACAGGGATGTCAAGGTGGCGGCTGGGCTTGGTGCTCCTGCGGACAGCAGTGGGCTGCCACCTCGCCTCCTCACATCCCTCCAGCGTCTGTTGCCTGCAGGCTTTAATTGCACGCCACTACTGTGGAAATCATCGTTTTACGGAAAGATGGGAAGTGCCTGTGTTTCAGCACAAGCACGCTTTGCTGTTTGATTTAACGTAGGTGCTATGAGGTGCTGAGGGATTTATGGCTTGGGGGGGGGGGGCGGTATTCGGAGTGCCACAGGTGGGATCTGTTGCCAAAAGGAGGTGGGTCTTTTCTCTGTGCGTGGGTGCAAGTCAGGCTCCTGCTATATTGCAAAGTCATCAAACAGGTAGCTTTCCTGTGAACACTTGGTTTGAGAAAGAACACTAAAGAGCTGCAGATTACGGGAACACTGCCGAGCAAAAAGCCTCAGTCTTTGTATGTCTTGTTGCTTAACACCAGAGAAATAATAGTATCTAGTTCAGTAATACTTAAAAGAAGATTTGGTTCACTTTAAACCATTTAAAATTGTTCTGTTGACAGGTAATACTTCCGAAGTTCAGCAGAAAAGTGTATGTTTATAAAAGCTTTAAATTTTCTTGCATTTCAGATCGCCTTTATTTTGCAATTCTCTGCCAAAAACCAAAGAGTGGAGCTGCAAATACCCATTATTTCTGCATAGATGATGAACTTGTATATGAGAAGTAAGTACAGACTTTTTTTTTCCTGTTTTTTACAGAAATAAATTAGTCAGAACAACAGCAATGAGGAACCAGTCTAATTGACATTCTGTTTTCAAATGTAGCTGAGGGAAACATACTATTCCCATTATAGAACTAATTACACGAGTTTGGTCCTCTCAGATTTATCTGCCATGATGATTTATATGTCTTAGAATGGTTTCCTCGTTTCCCATCAGGATTTCTTAAAAATCTTTTCAAAGCAGATGCTTTCACTGTACCCATTCTTGTTAGAAGACAGTAACATGATGCAAAAATATATATTCAGAAGTGCACACTGGACTGCTGAGCTGAAGGGGATGTCTTTGGTTCCTCACGTATTAAGTGGAATCTTAAGTCTAAACTTCCGAGAATAAGAGAAGAAACTGGCAAAATCAATTCAAGCCTTTATGAGCTGACAATGGATATATTATTTCCGCTATAGTGAACAGTGTATGCCTTTGTATGTGATCTGGAATGCTACTAATTCTTTAAATATTTTTGACCAAGGGTGTGCTTACTGTTTTTGAAGGTACTAATCAACCTTTATTCTCTGTGTTCACTTTTCTCTGCAATATTAATTGCCTTCTTTTAAAGTAAAGCTTTTGGGTTTCTCTTAAAATAGAGTTTCTAAACTGATGTCACCGAGTGATAAGGTAGTGAGAATTTTTTGAAACCTTGAGTATTCCAGTTTGGTTTTGAATGGTGATGTGTGTAGAAAACAAGAAAGGTTGAGTCCCTGTTTAAACATGACAATACTGCTTCCTCCAACAAATTATGTATGTAAGAAGGCATTCTTGTTTTTAAAATGATGCACATATATCACATATGTATTATTACTCCTTGCTTTGTGCATCTGATTAAAAAAAAAAAAGCAGTTGCAGAGGTCATGTACAATTTTTCCCCTTTTTCCTACCAGCTTCTATGCAGACTTTGGACCACTCAATCTGGCAATGGTCTACAGATACTGCTGCAAGCTAAATAAGAAATTAAAGGTAACACTTGGGTTTTTTATTCAATATTCTTGACTTTTTAAAGAACAAAAACAAATGGGCTTTTTTGTTCAGGTGCTTTTCTGGGTTCCTAATCGAGCTAAGTTTTGAATATAAATGCTAAATTTTATCAAGGCAAATTTAGGGAGGAGGAGGATCAGGAGAGAAAAACCACTTACTTTTAAGATCCAGAAGATGCACCCCTGTGGCAGTAACTAATGTTAAGCTCCTAAAAGATAAGTTGCTAAATGGGTACAGACTTCTTTAAATGAAAAGCTCCCATCCTGGAATTCAGTTTTCTTGGCAATCTGCCAGCATTGAGTGAGCTTGAAGGTGCAATGCAACACATTTTTATTTGAGATGTTTTTTGTTTGATTTGGGTTTCTCTTCTGGTCCTGACATATCTGGTAAGAAGCAACATTTGGTCTTTGATAGTGTTCATGGCATTGTCCTGAAGGAGACTGCCATGCCTCTACTGCCAGTTAGCTTCTCTGAGGGTTGCTTAGTAATTTTGGGGATTGGGATCTTGATAGAGCATAGTGTCTTTAAAACAGAGAGTTCCTATATTAATTAACATGAATGACTTCAAGTTAGTTGACCTCTAACAGATGTTGGAATATAAAACCTGTTAGGCAGATAAAAAAGCTTATTAGCATTAATGTGAATCACAGTTTGCCTCTTCAAAACTGCTTAGATCTTGAAACTGCCACTGAACTGTGAAAATTGGGAAGTATGCAGAACATTATAGTTTAACAGAGATTGGGGTTTTTTTTCATTCCTTGATGTCTGTCACTGGTATTAGTTTGCATAATTCAGACTTCCTTTGTGCCTGTGGTACTACAAACAGGTTTGCTGGAGACAATATTCTCCGATTTTTGTTTACAGGATGCTCTGAAGCAACACAAGTCTATATTACAATCCCTTTGAATATCTTGGGTTTGATACTGGAGAGGTGTGTTAGGATTGCTGAGAACATACTACTGCTAGTGATCTGGGGTTTATTTGTCTTGAGTGCATTGAATAGTATCTGAGCAAGTAACATTGCTATTTAAATAGTGACATTTTATGATAGCTTAGCAGTTGATCAAAGTATACAGTTTCAAGCGCATCAAAATTTGTTTCAAGGGCCAGTTAGGAGCTAGTGTTTGCTGCCACCACAAATGTAAGTGTCCTTTCTCTTGGCAATGCCATTCCACCCCCTTTCTAAGGTAACTGGAGAAACTATATGCCAAGCCGAGATGAAATTTTAAAGTTATTTATGATAAAGTTTAGAAATACTTTAAAAATATTTTAATCTAAGCATGTATTTTCCAATGGTTCTGATCCTTAGAAACAACTACTACTTGATACTTAGAAACAACTACAATTTGATTTATCTAGAGTCAGGTTTTCTTTAAGAATAAAAAAAGTCTAAATTCTGTTTTCAAAACTATTGTGACTTTAACATGCCTGTGATGTTTTTGAGAATGCCACTTTATATTTACTTCTCATAAATGCCTATTGTTACATAGGGCTTGAAGTTAGAAATACTAAATGCATTTAAGGAGAAAAAAAATACTACTGTAATTTGTATCAAAAATTATTTAGGCTGGATACTGGGAAAAATACTGGAACAATGTAGGTAGGAATGCAATAGAGTATTCCAAAGCTTTTGAGGGACTAGTCTACAGTATACTTGGTCCTCTGAATACAGGTGGCTGAAAGTAGGTGAACAGACCCTTGCATTCCTCTAATTTTATAAAAGAAAGCATGAAAAGTCTAAAATGCAAAATCATAATCTTGTTCATTTCTTGATACAGTCATTTTCATTGATAAGGAAGAAAATAATTCATTATACTGGCTTTGATCAGAAAAAACAAGCAAATGCTGCATTCCTCATAGGCTCCTACGCAGTAAGTATTTAAATTTTTACATTGCATCAGCTTGCTAAATGTGTTCATTTTTTCATACTCAATTTTTAAGACAGCAAGATAAAAACAATTCTTTTCTCTTGAAAAATCTTTCTGCTAATGTATTTTATAGTAAGGTACCACATACTAAGACAGTTTTTAAAATCTAGTAGGTATGTGAATGGAGTTGAATGGTTTTGGTTTTTTTCCTCTCTACTGCAGTCTATGCTCCTAAGAAGTAAGAGCACCACTGAAAAAAAAAATCTTTATGAATATTTTAGTTTAGAAAAAAGACTGCTTCTTGATGTTTTTCCTTTCCCCCACCCACACATACTCTCTTTTTTCTTTCTTAAAACAGAGAAATATTATCTTGCACTAAGTACAGTGTATCATTTCCCATTGCATGCACATTTAAATATATCTTTTCTTCCCCAGCTGCTTCCTTTCTAATGTAAGGTGATCTCTTCAGTTAACCTAGGAGAAGGAGTGAGATCATGTGATAGGCTTAGAGCTAGTATAAAGCCTGGGAATATACAAGGTGGCTGGAAATGTACTGAGCCAGGTGCCTGACTGCAGAGGGGAAGATGACATCACAGCTGCATGTGTTTGGTACACAAAAGTGTAGTCAAGGAATAAAATGCTGAATGCTTCAGAATGGAAGATGTGATGTACCATATTCAGGTTCTGCTTTGACTTGTAACACACTTTGATTGTAACCATCTCTCTTGTTTACTGAGTAATAAAATTAAGTGAGAACTTACGCATTTTTTGATGTTAGAGATTTGAGGGGTCAAAATTCATACAGCCTTAAGTTATTCCTATTTATTAGCTGCAAGCCTATACAGTACTTGCTGTGATGCTGGTAGTCTCCTTGCTACCTCTCTACATCATGCAGGAGGTCCATTTCCTGCTCCCCAGGTTTTCTCAGTTGTCTATTTTCTACAGTACTTACTACAAATTAGAACTAGATTTCAAAATACGTCACTCTTGATATTTGAAACACAGGCGCTTAGGAATGTTGCTGTAGACCTTTGCGTTCTTAAACCACTTGGAAACTGGCAACATGACTTACTAAACCTGTTTGCAGTTAAGTCATTATGTTAACAAAACAGCTGCAGCTCTTAGGAAAACTTCTTCCTAGTGACTTGATCATAATGGAGGCCCAGAAAGCGAGAGGGGACTGGTTTCAGTTATCAGCCATTATTTGGAAGGAACTGGGTTTTGGTTTTCCCTAAACTTTTGTTCTGAATATATGTAGTAGTGTTGTGCAGTGCTGCAGCTGACATTTTGAGCAGAATCCACGTTACAGAAAATTAACTAAGGGCAAAACAATCTAATATGAAAATACTGTGGTTGACTATGTAAAAGTATACAAAAAACCTAACACAAATCTTATTTCTGATCATTCAGTAGCCCTGCCATGTTGCAATAACAACATGCAATTGAAGAGGAATGCTTGGACAGACTTGAATAAAGCTCTAAGATTAATATGGATGGATCATGATAGTCCAAAGCCTGATAATTAAAAATGGAGGCTGTTGGACAGAGGAGTAGGCAGTTGTTGCTTCAAAGAACTGCAGTGAAGGAGGTAGGAATTACGGAGTACAGAAAGAATGGTAACACAGATCCAGCTGAAGTATGACATGAGATCATGACTGACTAGCCATGCATGTGGGAGGGCTAGTTGCAGACAGCTGGCGTATGGCAAGAAAAGGCTAGTCCAAACCACTGCTAATTTTCAGAGTTCAGAGACTTGCGCTTAGGTTATTGCATTGTATAGGTTGACTAGTTCAGCAGTTTCCCTTAAAGACCCATGGCAAAGTGAAGGACTATGTGAATATCATCCCCTCCTTGAATGGGAGCATGTCTGTTTTGCTGAATCATAAGTTGTAGGTGGTGAGGTAGCTCTAGCAAGATGCTGATTTTCTTTGCAGTGCAACAGACTTCTGCTTTGGTACTGCTTTTTCTATAAAGTAGGGTACAGTTTCTTCTCAGATTGATGTGGGAGGGATTCCTGTGAAGGAAGATCACAGAAGAAAGACTGTGCCCCTGAGGCTTACTTTTTTTCCTTGGTGCCCTTTGATGATCTTTCATGAAGAGGCAGGCTTAATTACAGCACTCACTGCTGAAGTGTTCAAAAATATACATCCCACATTTCCGCTTTCTGCAGGGAGAATTGAATTGTTCTCTATGGGGTGAGCCATAGTGTAAGATCTGTACAGAACGCATGATAAATATACGTCTGTAAGCATATTTCCTGATTGGAAGGCAATATATCGAGGCCTTTTTTATTTAAAATTTAAATAAAGTAGGCTTAAGCATCTACCTACTTCTTCAGTTCAGAGTGCTTTGCTTTTTGATGAAGAAGGATCCATCCAGCTATTCGTCAAAACTTTAAGAAGCTCTTCTGTAATTTAAGTTAATCAGACCATGTGTGGTGGTAATGCTCTTTGTTGCTTGAACTGAGTATCATCATTTAATTTCTGATCCCATACAGTCTAAGTGGTAGATTGCCACTGTATTTTGTTTTCTGTGGGTTGAATGTGTTTTCTTGTTTGATTTTGGTTTTTTAGCTTCATGGTGGGTTCCCATTTCAACAGTTTACCTTAGGTTGAAGATGGCAGTGCATCAGGTTGGAGGAGTTCAGGTGGGAAGAGCAAGGAAGGAGAAAGGGAAATTAGCCTTCACAGAGTTAGTCATGAAAATAGTGCTTGTCTGCATGTGTTGTAAGGCCTCTGATAACTTAAGCATAGTTTTGGGTGCAAGGTGCTCTGTAGATGCAGGTGTTTTAAGTTACTTCTTAGAAATAACAGTCTGCCACATTTTCAGGAATAGCACAGACTCAGTTAAGTGTGTGCTTTGTGCTTTTGTTCTTTTTTTTTTTAAATGCAGTCACATTTTAACTATAAAACTATAATGAACTGTATATAACTAGTTCTTCTCTGGAACTTGTGTGTCCTCATAAACATTCAATATTTTTATGCTAGCAACTTCCAAGCCTTTCATTTTAAGGGCTTGTTGACCTTAAATTTGTATTCTTCAACAAAGTATTACTTAACTTCTGCTTAAAGCGATTGGGATATATTAGCATGGTTTATCATTCATCACCTTTTGTTTATATATATGTGTGTATGTATATATCATGTGGGGATATGCTTATTTTGACTACTAAGGAAATCAGGAAAGCCTTCATTAACTGAGGTGAAGTGTAAGGGCAGCTGTTAGTGTTCTGGTTTACAAAGTCTGCTCCCAGTCTTTTCTTCACAGTTGGTGTGTTTCAGCATTTTCCCCTCTCACCTGCATCTAACTTCTCTTTCTTTCCTCTTCAGTGGAGATAGTTTCTGAACTCTCCAGGCTACACACTTCTTTCTCCCCTCTCCTGCATCTGCTGCTTCCTTCCAGGTGTACTTTGATGTGACATCACAGCCTAATTCAAGCTACAGGGCTCTTCAGTATAAGATGGTCTTAACAGTGAAGAACAAAGTTTTCAAATACATTTATATATATGTAGCTTTAGAATAAAATATGATTTTTTTTAGAGTAAATCTTAACAATTTAGATCTCAATACCTTTATTGTTCATCTTCCATCTATTTTAATTCTGTATTTTGTTTCATTTTTACAGATGATATACTGTATAATGAGAATAATACTCTTGTGTGTAGATTAGCATAGATTTGGCAAGTTCAGCCACACAAAGGGTAGCCAGAATTCCGTGTGTTGGGGTTGAATGTTTATACTTAATTTGGGCGGAGGGGGTGAGGGGAAAGAAGGGGGGGCGGGAGGGAAACCCCACCTTTGTTCTTCACTTTTTAAAGAAAAATTGCTTTTCCTTGGAAGCTATCTTCACTGTTCAGGCCTTACCACTCTACCAAAGCAGCAGTGATCTGAGTTGATCTCTACAGTGGCTTCTCTTGATTTTCACCAGGACTTGGCTGTGGGTGAGGAAAGTCTGCTTCTTCCATCATTGCTCCTTCTATGTTAAGAAAGAAAATGTACCCTCTGTGCCCTACCAACCCAATTCCCAAGCTCCCCCCTCTCCCCTTGGCTGCATTAACTTAGTAACAGTGTTTTTTTTCTCAGGCCTGGCACTAATTATGTACTTGGAGGGTGACCCTCCGAGGGTACCACCCCATGAACTGCTGTAATTCAGGTCACCTTCTCCAGGACTCATCTCTGTACTTTGTCTATTTTCTCATCTTCTTTCTTCAGGGTAAGCAGCGTTTCCTTCATCTGTTCTGATCTGTAGTACTGTTTTTTTTGCCTTTTCAATTTGTTAGTGTCCTTCCTACCTGTGGGCCTAATGCTGGGTAGAAGCTGGAGGTTGCAGAAGCAATTAGCACCAGTCTGTGTGATGTTAACTGCTCTGTTCTTACCGTGGCATTTGCAGAATTATCTCTGGCTAAGCCGTGGAAAAGCAGGCAAACCTGTTTGTTTAGTGGTCCAGGCTGAGTGGTGGTAAATGGGTAAGTGCTGCAGTGCTCAAATTACGGGTGGGTAAACTGTCTTTGCCCTCAGCTATGTTTCGGTGAGAGGTGCTTGTGCTTGACAAGCGAGTGGCAGAGGCGAGATGGTCAAAGTACTGGCCCTTCATTTAAGCAAAAGTTGCCTGGAGTCTTTTTGGCTTTCTCTGTGTTTGTGTCCTCTAAAAAGCTACCTTCTCTGAACTGTATTTGGGAAATCATGATTAGTCTTCATGATGGCAGCTTTTCCAGCTGTTTGTTACTAGGTTCTTCCTCATGATGTTCTTACTAGACTGCTTGTCTCCATAGGAGAAAGGTTGTTCTTTGGGGGTCCCTCACTATAGTACTAGCTTGCTTTCTTAGCTTTCGTGAAGTACTGATGTGCCCAACCCAGCCAGTTCCCAGCTAATAGGGTTTTCTATATCTCTCCTCCACTGTTTAAAAGCTAATTGGAGGTTTCTTGCTTTTGTTTATGATGAACAGAGTTGCCAGAGACAGGCAGTTATTTCCTCTCTGCCACTTTTATCCACGTAATGACTGTGTTTCTGCTAATGAAGGGACTGTTGGCCACATGTGCGTTTCTTCAGTACACCACAAATCCCTACAGGAAGCTTTTCATTCTAATATATTTGTATTTTAATTTTGCTGTATTTAACCTTTTCTTCTAAGGAATATTGCTACAAAATTTAATGTATTAACTGACTAGTATATCCAATGGAGGTTTTAATGAAATGAAGTATTTAATGCTTTTAAGCTCTAGTAAAATTATGCATCTGTGTGAGCTTGTGTTTGAGTCTGGTCACACACAGTAGTTATTTGTATTTGTTCAGAATGGGTGGGTTGTGATTATTTGCAATTTACAGCAGTTCAGGCTATTTTAGGTGAGTGATATTTTTGGAACACAGTTGTATCACATTAAATTTGCTTGTAAGCAGTTTAAAATGAATCATGTCATTATTTTCTTGCTTTTAAGTCAGCATGGTGGGTAAAAAGTGTGATTTAGGTAGCAACCTTAAGTAGATTTTGCAGTTAAGGGTGAGCAGGTGGATAAACTTGATCACACTAAGTACATCATAGATGTGAATTTAAAGTGCTGTTTACAGACTTGAGTTGATAGAGTTTCTAACAGTACAGCTTATTTAAATTCCCTATTTAATTTTCCTGAAAATGCAACAAGTTATGTCATAGATTATTATTATCAAACGTGTTTTGCCTTGCATCATTACTATTTCACTTGGCAATCCCATATATTGAAGATTAAGATGCCTTTTAAACCAGAGCCTCCTTTCCTTTTCTACCAGGAATACTTTTAATCCTGTTGTGAATACCATCTTCATGATCGTAACACTAATCTAGGAAACCTTTGTTAAAAAAAATAGGGCTGCTTTGAAAACACTAATATGAATTGACAATAACATAGCTTACTAAAAGAACTCTCATTCTATGGTTGATTTTAAATGCTCATAAATAAACACTGGGTCACCTAGTCCTGCAAGCCATTCTGTTTTATTCAGTGGAAGTTGTAGCAGCTGTTTGACTACACAGGGATGTTGGCAGGAGCGGTGCTTGAGTGCACCTTTCCCAGTACTCAACGCTTGGATGGTTCTTGACCATTCACGGAGCTGCCTACAGTCCCTTAATTAGAAACAGATGTCCTAAATGAAAAGGATGATTAGAGCAGTGTTAATGGTTCAACTGCTAATTGCATATTTCTGGCTGTATTTTGAAATTCAGTAGGATATTTTTTTCTGTGCATAAAGAAAGCAAATTTCTAAACTGTGAGTATATGAGTGGTTACATAGTATAATAAAATGATATGTTATTTTGGCTTGAAAGATGTCAGTTCCATATAGTAACAATTTTCCTGGAAGTACTGAAGTAACAAATTTATAAAGGATTTTAAGAGTTTTTCCGTGTGTATTTGTGTATGTGTGTGTATGTAGATGTGTATGTACACCCTCCTCCACTTGTGTATGATTGTAGGAAAATTCTAAAACCAATGCAACTGTACTTGTGGATTATTTATTTCAGGTCTGCTGTAGTTTCTAAGTTTTTTTAAAAAGCTGCCTGCCTTTTTTTTTTTTTTTTTAAATATTTGCCTGACCTGCAGGAAAGGAGACCCTTGGGAGATCAATATAAAATTTTAATAGACTTCTCTCCATTTGCATATACAAGAATGGACAAAAACTATGCCAGAAAATGCCTGCTTCTGCTTAATAACAGTTAATATAATTGCTTGCAATTTATTTTGATATTTTTCAACTTTATAATTGTACTTCTTGTTGGTTGCTTTATTGACATTAACTTAAGAAAACAACTTTATTTGTGAAAGCTTCTGTCATCTTAGAAAGCACAGCAGAAACAGAATTAGCATCTGGACAAACTGGTTTCAGCTGTTGTATATTTTGATTTCTGGAAGTTATGTGTTTTCCTATTTTCCCTCCTTCCCCCAGTACATACCTCATGAATTTACAAATACATCTTTGTTTTGCTATTCATCAGATCAACATGTCCATTCTCTTTTTTTCTGAAACTTCAGTTCTGCTTACTGCCTCAGAAAGTCCTTCCGTCTTTCAACACTTCTGTCTGCTACAGGTCTCTCTGATCACTTCTCCTTTCTTGTTTACTGGCTTTCTTTTGCAGTTTGTTCACCCACATCATTCCAAAGAAATTGTTCATCCTTAAGGCTTTAGTGGCCTCCTTCTGGTCAGAAATAGTATTATATACAGTTATATATGTAGTTTTATATATATAGTTGTAACAGTTTCGGTTTGTGTCAGGAGTATGTTTTTGAAGTGAATCTTTCCTTAAACCCAGCTCACTGCTTTTTGGTTCACTTCACAGGGCAGCCTAGGAGCAGTCCCAACAGGTAATGGGTGTTCAGTCCACAGGACCAGATTAGGACTAGCTGTTAAGGTTAAGAGGTGCTGAAAGTGTATAGTGCAGGTGTCAGGCCTTCAGTGTTGGCTGTCAGTCTAGAGATGCATTTCTGCTGGTGCACACTACTTCCTCATGCATATATGGCCTCTGCTGCCTTGATGTCTGTTGCTCCCCTGAGCTTTGCTGCTCCTTCCCTCACTCCTTCAGTCTTACCTGTTTCCATATCTGGAATTTGGTTCACCCATAACCTGAACCCAGGCCAACCCATGTTCAGCCTCCATCCAGCCTTGCTTGCATCCAAGATTTCCAGCTCTCTCATGGTCTTAAGCTGTGACAGAAACTGACCCTGTCTCTACTTTGACTGTCACAGCTTCTTGTGTTATGTTACTGCCAGGATACTTTCCTTGTGAAGTAAGTATCTGTTTATGGTCTTTCCCATTCTATGCAGAGACTGAATGCCATTCTTCCCTTTTGAAGTACTCCACACCATTGCACCTGTCCAGATATCCTCATATTAACCTAATTTTTTCTGTAAGGCACTTTTAACTGAGAACACCATCTGACCATTTCATCAACTGCTGACTCTGCAACTGTTCACATGTCTTATCTTGTGTGTGTAGTAGTGTCACAACCGAAGTGTAGCAGGATCTCTCTTTGTTTCAGAAAATTCTGAGAAATCCAACTTGAAGAGCTTCCTTCTTCAGTCAGTATACTGTATATTGCTTCAGTTGTACGGGAAGTACTGCATATTTCTGCTTAGTAGCTTGTGCGTATTGAAAAATGCCATCTTCTTGCAGTGTGCTTTTTGTATATAGTAAACAATGGTAGACATTGGATTTTTGTGTCAAAATCGGGTTGGCTTTTTTTAAGTGTCCTTGTATGTAGCAAGTGTTCATATAACTATGTTAAGGAAAGTCCATATGCACATGCATGTATGTTAAAATGGTGTTTCTAGCAACTTCACTGGTAATGTAATTTCAGAAGTTCGTGCTTAGGAACTAACGTTTCAGTATACTGTAATGTTATGTAGACTTACTTTAGTACAACACTTAAGGTTATGGAAAAAACTTGCATCTTGCAGCTGTTACACTTGCAAACAAATGCTTCTGCCATAAGAAGCTGGTAAAAGCTCAGCTGAGATATGGGAGAAATCCTTGGCCTTTCTGAGCTACATGCACTTACAGGATTAGCTAGTATTAGCTGCATTTCTACTTGCCTGTTATAGAAGTAGTACTCTCTGTATATTACCCAGCCTTACAGCACTGAATCCCAAGTTTTTTCTGGGTGATTAATTTCTACAAATTTCTGATTAGTTTCTACAAACTCTGTTTCTGCTGTTTAATTACCTTCTATTTGCTAATGCCATTTCATATCTGTGGTTTATAAGTTTTTCTGGGGTAGGGCTCTTTTTCTGATAAGCAGTGCTAGATTTATAAGGTTGCTAGCAATATGTGTTCACTGTGCTGCAAGATGCAAAGTGTGACTATATCAAAGCACACAACTTGAAATTTCTTGGCATATAACCTTTATATCCAATTCAGGCAATGAGTATGCCTGCAGAATAGAAAGAGAACTCTGGCATCTGAGGAGCAGCTATTCAGTGATATTTTGGGGGCTTTTTAAGTCTCTCTTCTATTCCAGGTGTATGCTTGCAAATATTAATGCAAAAGTCACTGACCCCTCCCCAGTGAAAGCAAACACACACACACAAAACATGCAGTTTTCATTACTTAACTAAACTACTTAAAACAAGACAGACGGTTTTTTCTTTGGTTTTGTTAATTGCACAGGAAGAACGCTCAGAAAATACTTAACACAGTAATCGAATCAGAGGAAAATTGAAAGGGGTCACCTGTTACCATGTATGTTTTAGCTGTCTGTTCAGGATGTGTTTCAGGCTGGGTTTGGTTGTTTGTTGGTTTGTTTTTTTTTTAGCAAGGTCTGTTCCACCTCTGATTCTCTACCTCACAAGAATGTGTATGTGTGTATGTGTAGAGAGGATGTTGAAGGTATGTTAAGCCATTTGTTCAAACTGGCTTTGCAGCAGCATCAAAGAAATTTGAAAGGCAGTGCCACCTTTTAAAAGAAAAAAATGTCAAAAGCAGCAGATAGCAAAAATGCCACAGTTAGATTTTTGGTGGATGTTTAATTAATATTCATTAGGATTCTTACTTACAAAAAAAACCTCTAAGGAAAAAGGTCATTAATGTAAGAGATGTGAATAATTTTACTGAATGTTAATGACAAAAAATAACTTTCTGTAGTGTGTTAAAGCTTAGTTAATGCAGTTTTAAAGAAAAAATATTCACTTGAAATTACCTGTTAATGTAATGGCAGCTTGTTATTAACAGTTGTTACCTCCTGGCCATGCTGGGGATGGTGTTTGATTGGAAAACCTGATTTGCATAAAAGAGGAGTTTCAACAGTATTCTTTAAGGAGACCTTAGTGTTAGAGGCTATCCAAGAGGGATCAGGCATGTTGTGATGGAAGACCATATGGATATTTGTTGTGAGTTGGTCCTTTGTGAATTCTTTTCTGAGTGTTTTTGACAGTAGAAGGTTTGATACAGTGCTTCAAGTATGGTACTTCATTCCGTTCTTAGGTTTTTGCTTCTGAAGCTACAGATTTCTTCTTTTTTTTCTCTTTATGGCATCTGGATTTAGTTACTAGATACTGGTTCACAAGTACAAAGGAGGAAGTACAGGATTTGGAATAAAGCAAATGTACTGCTGTAGGAAAATCAAAACATACACAAATTACTGTTTTAATCTTGTTTGCTGAGGGTACACACTGTTTTGTAGACCAGATGATTCATAGCTTTGTTGATATCTCTGTGAGGTTTTGTGTTTTGATTTACATCTTGAAAGCTTAATTAAAAAAAAATTATCTACAAACTGGTCCAGCAGAGTTGCAGTAGAAACATGGAAGAATCCATACAGACAGAAGCTTTTCACTTTAGCCTATAGTTGAACAACTCCTGCATGAATCTATAAATTTTGTTTAAAAAATATATATTCCTCTAGGTTGACCAGTATTTTATATCGCTTATGTTAGTTCTATTGTTTCACACTTGCATACATTTGTTCTTGATGCCACTCTTTCCCATCGCATTTGAGCTCTGTGATAATTAATTATGCCTTCTATAGTAAACAAGTGACTTGAAGTTACTAATATCAATCTTAAAATAATTTTTTTATTTTGTTTTCTGTCTTTTTCCACAAAAATAGATAATATACCTGAGAGAATCCCCAGAAGATGTGTACAGGCTTATATTGGCTGGAAGTGTTTCATATCTTCCTTTCAGGTAAATAACAAGTTGTTAGAACTTTTCGTACCTTGATATTTTGAAGAAGAATGTAGCATTTATCAGTACTGATTTGGGGTGGTGGGGGTGGTGCTGGTTTTAACACATGACACATTCACTGCCTGAGCTTTAAGTGCAGACTGCTAAACAGGGGTGTTAGCAGCTGGTATTAAAGTGCACTGACAGAAGGTGAAGGAGCCACGCTGCTTTGTATGCACTCTTGTTGAGCTTTTTGATCTCCGTTGCTTCTCACTTGACAGTCTGGTTTTGTGCCAGTAGTTGATAGTTAAACATATCAAAATATCTGTCATTCATCACAAATGGCTCGTAATGTAATACTTTTAGCACTCCATTTTTCCCATTTGTTGAATGTATGCAGCAACCCGCGATGACTGTCTTGTGCATAAAGAATGCTAGCTAACCTCATATGACTTAGCATAACTTTAAAGTATTTCTTTTTACCAATGAGGAAGTGTGTAAAACCATTGGTTCATGGTTGCTTTACCCTGAGGGAATGTAATCCTAGCTGTTTGAGACCACAGACTTCTCTTTGTGGTATATGCTCTGCTGCTTAAGGTAGCAAATAAAGTTGATCTGTCAGGCGGAGGAACAACTTCTTAGTTTCTTCCAAACAAGTGTCTAAAAGTTGGAACTAAACACTAAACTAGTGTTCCATTGGCTGCCACAGTATGCAGAAAAGAGTGGCCAAAAAACTTTAGGAGGCAAGTTTACTGCCCACATATATTGTTATGGAGTGATTAATTCAGTCCTTGCTTGTTTGTGTTTTCTAGCTCTCTTGCCAAGAGATGGGCTTTTGATGATTTGAATTTCTATTACTTCCCCCATGCCATTACCACAGTATAATGGTGTAGTAGCACCTCTCTTTGTGTATTTCCATCATCCCATTTCTCACTTTTAAATTCCATTTTTATATTCCCAGGAGAACAAAAGTCCTTATTAGGAAGACTGTAAGGTTTGTTTCTAAATGTCATAAGAGGTGTATGTGGGTGATGGAGATAGCAGCTTTTTACTCAGGTCATATACCCTGCCCAAATTCCCAGACCATCACTTGAACAGCACTACTGAAAGAAATGCAGAGATGTGTTACATAATAAGACTTACTGAGAGCTGACTTCTGAAGACATGTCCAGCCTTTGGGATAAAGAATACAGTCTGCTGAAGTGTCTGTAAACTTTACCATTTTCTCGAGTTTACTAGTGTAACTAAACCTGGTGCAAATAGAGGAATTCAGATTACGTTAATGATCAACAGAGATGTTGGTCTGGGCTCCGCTCCTTTAAGATCATCTTCATCTCTGCGAAAACCAGTACCTTACTGTAGAACAATAAAAAGTCAGTCAGGTAGTTGCTACTTAGGGTCATTATCAACATAAAAACTTCTGTTAGCAGGATGCAAAGAATTTCTTTTTTCACTTACGGAATCACAGTGAGGTTGGAAGGGACCTCTGGAGGTCATCTAGTCCAACTTCTGTGCCCAGGACCATGTCCAGATGGGTTCTGAATGTCTCCAAGGATGGAGACTCCACAGCTTCTCAGGGCAACCTGTTCCAGTGCTCAGTGACACTCAGAGAGAAAAAATGGTTCCTGATGTTCAGAGCAAACCTCCTGTGTTTCAGTTTGTACCCATTGTCTCTGGTCCTGTCACTGAGCAACACTGAAAAGAGCCTAGCTCTACCTTCTTTGCACCTTCCCTTCAGGTATTTATATACATTGATAAAGTCCCTTCCGAGCCTTCTTTTCTCCAGGCTGAATAGTCGCAGCTTCCTCAGCCTTTGCTTCTATATGAGATGCCTCAGTCCCTTAATCATACCTGCGGCCCTGTGCTGGAGTCTCTGCAGTATGTCCATACCTCTCTTGTACGAAGGAGGCCAGAACTGGGCACAGTGCTCCCAAGTGTGGCCTCACTAGTGCTGAGGAGAGGGAAGGATCACTGCCCTCGACCTGCTGGTGATACTTTGTCTAATGTGGTCTATGATATTGTAGACCTTTGTCACAGGGCAGGCACGTTGCTGACTCCTGTTCAACTTGGTGTCCACCAGGACCCCCAGGTCCTTTTCTGCAAAGCTGTTTTCCAGCTGTGCAGCCCCCAGCCTGTACTGGTGCCTGGGATTGTTCCTTCCCATGTGCAGGACTTTACACTTCTCCTCCTTGAACTTCACGAGGCTTCTGTCAGCCCAGTTCTCCAGCCTGTCAGGGTTCCTCTGGGTGGCGGCACAACCCTCTGGCATGTCAGCCACTCCTCCCAGTTTTGTGTCATCAGTGTGAGAGTTGCCTTGCAATGACATCAGCCAGCTCCCTCAGCACTCAGGGGTGCATCCCATCAGGGCCCATGGACTTAAGTATGTCCCATTTGCAGAAGTGTTTCCTGACCTGATCCTTTTCCACCAAGAGTACATCTCCCTCACTCCAGCCTTTCCCCCTGGTCTCTGGGACCTGGGATACCTGAAGACTGATCTTGCTAGTAAAGACTGAGGCAAAGAAAGCATTCAGTACCTTGGCCTTTTCCATGTCCTGTGTAACCAGGTCCCCTGTCTCATTGAGCAATGGGCCCACATTTTCCCTAGTCTTCTTTTTGTCGCCTATGTGCTTATAGAAGCCCTTCACATTTTCTTTGACGTCCCTGGCCAGATTCAGTTCCACTTGGGCTTTATTGTGCCTAATTTCATCCCTGGATGCTCAGACAATGTCTCTATATTTCTCCCAGGTTACCTGTCCTTGCTTCCACTCTCTGTAGGCTGCCTTTTTGTGTTTGACTTCAGCCAGGAGTTCCTTGTTCATCCATGCAGGCCTCCTGGCATTTTTGCCTGCTTCATATTCATTGGGATGAACTGCTCTTAAGCTTGAAGGCAGTGATCCTTGAATATTAACCAGCTTTCTTGGGCCCATCATCCCTCCAGGGCCTTATCCCATGAGACTCTTCCAAGCAGATCTTTGAAGAGGCCAAAGTCTGCTCTCCTGAAGTTCAGGGCTGTCACCTTGCTTTTTACCATCCTCCCTGCCCTCAGGATCCTGAACTTTACCATCTCATAGTCACTGCATCCGAGGCTGCCTTTGACTTTCACCTCCCCAACGAGCACCTCTGTGGTGAGTATGAGGTCCAGCAGAGCATTGTTCCTCATTGGCTTCCATATCACCTGGAGGAGGAAGCTGTCACCAGTTCATTGCAGGAACCTCCTAGATTGTTTATGTCCTGCTGAGTTGCCCCCCCAACAGATCTGAGAGTGGTTGAAGTTCCCTGTGAGGACCATGGCCTGTGAATGTGAGGCTGCTCCCATCTCTCTGTAGAGGGCCTGATCCACTTGTTCTTCCTGGTCAGGTGGCCTAAGAGACAATGTCACTTTCACCTGCTCTTTCTTTCACTTGAATAGGGTTCTGTTATTTCCTTTTCCTGCCTTTTTTTTCCCCCAGCTTTCACACCGATTCATTAGAGAGGAAAAGGATACAAAAAAGTTGTAGAGTCAGCCATCCAGGTTCTTCAGAAGTTCTTCCTCCTCTCAGTTGAAATTTGAACATGATATATTTTTTTACTTTTTTGAAACATCAATGATTCTTTGCTGCTAAGGGCTGCATGGTCTCAAAAGAAGGTGTTCTGCCAAGACATAATATTCTTTGATGTAGATTCAATTTAAATTTATTTTTTGAATTGACTATTCAAAATGCTTAGTCTGCAGTGCTTATGGAATCTTATAATGGTCACATACTAAGCACATGCCATTCTTGGATCAAAGGAATTTAAAAAATTGTAGCTGAAAGAAAAGGTTTTAATGAAAACCAGTTTCTCCTTGTGTTTAAGCATAAACTATTTTGTGCATCTTAAGGGAAGTCTTTTAATATATCTACATAAATGTGTATCTTGACAGTTTTAGTAAGAAGATGCTGTTCACATATACATAGAATGCATGTGTGCAGCATCTTTTCTTTTAAATGGAATTTGAAGAAAAACCTTGCAGTATATTAAAATTTGACTTCTTTGAAAGTGTACTTCAGAAGAAAATGTTCTAAGATTGTATGTTAGAATATGATACCGATTTAGGCATTAGCTTCTGCCACAAGGAGTTTGTGTTGTCCTTTGTTGACATGAACACTGAAATATGCCACTTTCAATGTTCATGTCAGAAATTGAATAGTTCAGCTTTACCAAAACTACCTGGAGTAATCTTACTCTTGGATCATCTGTTAAGATAACTTATGTTCTGTTATTATTATTAGATGGAAAGTGGGGGACATGAAGTAATCACTTGGCATAATTATTTCACTGTAATACTAATTATCTTGAAGCAGTTTTTTAAAGGTGTTTTAGAGAAGTATCTTCAGTTGCTTTCACTTGGATTAAAATGGGATAATTTTACCGGTTTGGTCATCATATCTTATAGGGATGCTTCCTTTGGTACTTGCAGTTTTCATCTGACATTGCTGGACTGTTTTCATGCAATAAACAAGGTCAGTAAAACAATATTTTTTGTATTGCAAAAGGTCAACTAAATATTGCCTAGCAGAAAAAGAAGGCTTAGAAAGCTAGGATCCAATTAGAGCTGTGCAGTAGCAGATTTTCTGATTGTTGCCTAGCTTATTACATATTATGCATTGTAACAAAACTTCCAGATACAGCATCCATAGAAGTCAACCAATACCTTATATAATCAACTAGTGAAGATTTTTAAAGAGGGAGTTCTGAGTTTTATTCTGAGTAATCTTTCAGGACAGTAATTCACACACCTAATCCCTAAGATTTGTGTGATAGGTTTATTATATGCCCCCTGGTGTTATATTTTAGGCTGAATATAGCCTTTGAAAGTGGCTTTGAATTGGTTAGTGATACTTTTTAGGCATTTGCAGCATGCGCTAATGACTTCAAGTTTTGCTTTAGTAATAGAAATAGAAAAAATGTTATGAGGCAGGTGCTTTTTGTTTTTAAACTACAAATTATCATAATCTAGTGTTTTATAGCAATACAGAGGTGAAGTAATATGGCATTGAAGGACAGGGGAATTTATATGCATTCTTTTTAGTCTGTGTGAGTAGTGAAATGGGGAATTCTGCAGCTCTCTACCCTACTACTGTCTTTTGTATTATGGGTATCTCTGCCAGATACTGGTATTTTTACTCATTAAGTCAGCTTCTTGCAGATTTGTGATTTTCAGCTTTTTTGGATGTCTTGATATTGGCTGCTTGTATGCCAAGAGTGTTGAATTACTATTCTTCTTAGTACTGGTGAACAGCAAGGAAAACTACAGATTATGCAGTGAAAGAGGAGATTAGAATGTAGTATTTTAAATATCTGGAGATATGAGATTATCCGTGTTTGTGTTTCCTGACTTAACAAGTGGGTAAACTGCCAGTTACCCAAATGTTTACATTTTTTATACCATATTAAGGTAATGGTTGTGGATAATTATGGGACATCAGGGACCACATTAGTATCTGCTTAGGACTGTGTCTGCAAACAATTTAAAGTCAGTGAAGATATTAGCATCATAAAGAGACCAAATAGCATTCATGCACAAAAATATTTGCAATCCTTGAATGCAGACTTCAGAATGTACTCATAATTTCAGTAGATATTTTTTGCCAGTCTCTTTTTTATTTTGTACACTTAGCAGTAATAAAAAGACTGAATGCTTCTATAGTCTGGAATTTTGTACTGATTCGATGAAAATATATAAGAGTGGATTTGCTTGTCGAAATTAATTTATATTAAAAATTTCAAATTGTTTTTGAACCAAGACTGAGTTATCTATATTTTTCAAATATGTAAAGAAATCTCTCTGAAAGAGTAGAACGGGTATTAAGGCACTTTCAGTAACCTAAAAGTGATAAACTGTCTCCATTGAAAAGGTGTTGTCTTTGTTAAAAGCTGTATTCTGAATTTTAGGCTTTGCAATATGGTTTCCTGGATTTCAATAAGTTTGATGTAAATGAATATGAGCATTATGAAGTAAGTGTTCAGTATCAATCTTCTGGTTTGTTTGCTGTTACTAATGCTAAGCTGATTGTTTATAATATGTGCTTTTTTTTTTTTTTTTTGTAGTATTAGGTTCCACTTCTAGTTTGTCTCTTTAAACTTTGATTGTTAAATAAAGGTGTGTGATCAGAGAGAGAATATTAAAATTCAGATGTAAGTGTAGTGAGCCTCAAACATGTGGGGGAAAGCAGAAACCAAAATGGAAATAAATACTTTTTTCCATTATTATTAAAACCCTGGAAGATGATCGGGCAGTGGGAATTTGGCCACCTTTTAGAGGTCATGCATATTCTTGAGCAGTCTTGATGAGAAACTCAAGGGCATACAAGTCCAAGTCTAACTGAATTCTGGAGAGCAATTAAAGTATGTATCTGTGAACACATGGCAAAGTATAATAACACTCTTTGAGGTAAAGAAGGAGACAGGGCTGGAAAGCTCCAAGCCTATAAAATTAACTCTGGGGCATGTGAAACAAATGAGACAATGAAGGACTGCAACTCTTGACTATATGCAGTCTCAGAAATGCAAAGCTGCCAGTTATCTGTAAAGAGAAAATTAAGTGTTCTTAGAATCTGAAAAGTCACAATTTAAAGTGTCAACAGAGATAAGGCCAAGGTCATAATTTAGAAACCTATAAAAAATTTAAAATTGGAAGTTTCCCTTCATCTGAAGGGCATCATTTGTGTTGTTTTAAAACTCTTAATTTAGAAAGAGGAGAACACAGGCAAGAAAAGTGAGGTTGAGAGCACCTGGCATCCTCCCAATGGAATGGAAAGCAGGCAACTAACATAACTTCCTTTGGCAAATATTGTACATCACTTCTATCTAGCATGTATTTTGAAACAATAAGGAAAAGCCTGAAAATACAGGGATAATGATAAACCAAGCATTTTCTCTTGACAGAGAGCAGAAAATGGAGATTTTAACTGGATAATACCAAACAAATTCATTGCCTTCAGTGGACCTCATTCAAGAAGTAAAATTGAAAATGGTATGCTTAAAAAAGGAGGTGGGGGACACAAGCCCACTGCTTTCTTAGTTGATTGTTATCAGTAAAAACAAGCTTTAAGAATTGTTCCTCAAACAGTGTGTTTTTTCCTTGGCTCTTTTTCTTTTATAAGAACCCTGGCAGTAAAATTTTAATGCTTGGTTTAATTGTATCTGACCTAGGTGATTATGTTAAAATTCCATTTTCAATTAGTCTATTTCTTTATGTTGAACATGAGTCCTATTTTGAAAGTGTTTTCATCTCTTGTTTTTGAGTCTCTGTTTATTTCTGCAGTTGAGCCTTACTCTCTTTTTTTTTTTTTTTCTTCTTTTTTCAAATAGGCTATCCCCACCATGCTCCAGAGGCTTATTTCCCATACTTCAGGAAACATAAGGTCACCACTATAATACGCCTCAACAAAAAACTGTATGATGCCAAACGATTTACAGATGCTGGATTTGAGCATTTTGACCTCTTCTTTGCTGATGGAAGCACACCTACTGATACTATAGTTAAAACATTTCTAAATATTTGTGAAAATGCTGAAGGTGTTATAGCCGTTCATTGCAAAGGTATAGTGTAAAAACAATTTATATTACACGTGATGCTTATAGTTACAGTTCCTAAGGTATTTTGCACTATAATTCCTTTATATCTAGTTATTAACATCTCTGCCAAACTGCAACTTTTCTGTAGATGTTCTTTCTGTGCTTCTGTTCTGCACTTCATCTTCTAATTTTTTTAAGTTCCAGAAAAATCTTCCCAGCTGTTTCCAAGAATGAGGCTGGGGAAACTGAATTTGCCAATATTAAGAGCTCTTTCTGCTAGAAAGTATTAGCACTTTCAAAGGATGCTTTTGAGCAGGAATTTGAAGTCCTGACAGGGTTTATAGATCTTTCTGTAAATATACAGTTACATATACCAAGTTATAAACTTTTGAAGATATCATTGCCGCTTTTGGAGGGCATTCTTCATAAAGTATGAGTGTTCTTCCAGAAGCACGGATATCTTTATCCCTCAGAAACCCCTTATACTAGCTACACAGGGCATGCTCTGAGACTGCCAAGGAAAAGATATTCAGAGCACGCCCAATGCAGCTAGTATAAAGATACAGTTTTCTGTGGTTCTAGAGGAACTACATTTCCCTTCCCACACCATCTTCAATAGTCTATCAGACATTAGTTCTCCGCAAACTTTGCCTCACTAGTGTACCTGATAATGCTGTGATTGAAGGAGAAAGGCCTTTTAACCCATTTGCCTGGGACCTGCAAAGACTGCATTTTTGTTCCCGGATCTGCCACCCATTTGCTGTATAACAGGATTATACCATGAAGTGGAAGAATTTGTAAAAACAGCATCTTGACTGTTGGGAAGCAAGTGCATACTCTTGCTCTGCACTGAGGTGATAAATTCGGGGCGTATTGTTTAATTGATTACAACTGAATATTGAGTATCAGTGGTACAAGTGCTTTGTTTTCATTCAGATTAAGATCTTTGATATTTATCATCCTAATGGTGTCTAGACTACCTTGTTCCTCAGCCTGCTCTTAGTATTGAGAAAGACTAGAATGCTGTAGCCTATTCTTAAAGCTGGGTGAGGCATGGAAAATGCTGTGTGATTGTCTTGGCTATTGGGTTATACTGAAGATCTTACATTGGGGTTGATCAGTTGATTGTTAAATGAGAGAAGGTGATGTGTGATTTGACATTTACAGCAAATGATCGAGGAGAGGAACCACTTAGCTGGAGCTGTCCTCCTTTTCTTCTTATTTTTCCCAAGGTAAATAGAACTGTTTTGAGGGCCATTGCAAAGAAGGTTCCTCATTCTGGAGTACTTTTTGCCTGTGTCGGTTAGTACCCCGACTTGCTGATTGCAAAATTTGCCTTTTCCTTGGGAACTAAAGCAGGAAATAAGTAAGAGGAGGGACTGGAAGAGCAACTGGGTTCAGTGTAGTGTATGATCAATTTGCAAGAAGGTGCTTTGAGACCTTTGGAAGAAAGCCAGCTGTTTGGTTTTATGCATAGGATAATTCTCATACCTATAAACATATTCATAGATAGATAGGTAAATAAAGATAGATAGACTTAGAGATATTTGTAAAGCCACTGGCTTTGGAAGGTTACCTCACTCAAAAAAACCTGTGAAAAATGTGTTAATAACCTTGTATATGGAAACAAAAATTCAAAAGGTAAGTTGCACTTAACAAGTTGATCAGTAGCAGGTTTGTTTAATAAACTAGGCAAGTAACTATTTGTCCAAGTAACAATGTCTGTAGCTACTGCAGATTCCAGATGAAGATGGGTATATAAAAGAAGCCATTCTTTTATCTTACACAGCTGGTCTTGGACGAACTGGCACACTTATTGCCTGTTATATTATGAAGCATTATCGGATGACAGCTGCTGAAACTATTGCCTGGATTAGAATAAATAGACCTGGTTCAGTGATTGGACCGCAGCAACACTTCCTAATGGAGTAAGTAGGTTGACTATAAATAATTTAAAAAATAGAGCTAGATGTCTTTTTCTTATTCTTTTATTGTACACTTAATAATAGTTGGTGTTAATTTGTTGTGTTTGGGGCTTTTTTTTTTCCATGTTATAACAGCAAACAGGCAGAACTTTGGACAGAAGGGGATATTTTCCGTGCAAAATTGAAAGGAAACCATAAAATTGCTGTAACAAGAATTTTGTCAGGAGTAGTTGATATTTCAATTAATGACACAAGAAGCAGGAGAACCATCCAAAAGGACACTGAACTGGTAACCATCCGAATATTGTGCTCTTGTAAAAGTTATAACTGCTTTTGAGAATCTCTCAGGTTCTGAACAAACCTGTGTGTACACTAGAACTGTGTTAATCAGATTCTTTTTCTGTTTGCCCTTTTTGTATCAAGAGATGGGGGAAAAAAGGTAGGGAGAGCAAGTATGAAAAATGAAGTGCAGTACACAGGTGAATTAGGAGCACCCTTATCATATTTTAGTCTTTAGGTAAATATTAGAACAAAAAAAGTACAATTTGCAATCAAAACCACTGTGATTTTGTTTTGGATTTTCTGTTACGTCATTGTGTGTGTTTAAAGGGAAGGGATGAAAGGGTTTTTGCTCCTTTTAGTTTCTAAGTAACTGCAGCTTCTCTAATACCATTTGATGATGCCTTTTTAAAAAACAGTACTGCTGTTTTAAAAAGGCAAGTGAAGGAGAGAAATACTGTACTTGAGTGAAGATCATACTGTACCTAAGCAAAGATTCGATAACACATGTCCACTGTTCTAAAGGTAGACAACATTCTGATGAATGTAATTCATGACACCACTTAATGGTTCACAGCTTTAAGAGCAGCAAACAGGAAACTGGAAAGAACAGAATTGTATTTATGCAAGTGAATTTTCTTTGATTTTATGCTGGCAAACTTTCCTATTGGGATAATTCTAACTTTAAGATTTAAGATAAGGTTAATTCTTAAATGTCTAAGTGTCTATATTTTAATATTAGTTTATCCCTTCCTCTCTCCACTTATCCAGTACAGTGATGAAGACGAAACAAACTGTGTAACACAAGGTGATAAGCTTCGTGCTCTGAAAAGTAGAAGGCAGGCAAAAGCTCCAACTGCATCTCCTCTAACGTAAGTCAGTTTCTGAATGTATAAATGCCAGAAATACTTTTATCCTCTTCTTTATACATACTTCCCTTTGGCCCCAAAAGTTTGTTGCCAAGGCTGCTTTTACTCATTTAAAACAAACATGAGATTCATGATGTTCATTTCTCAGAAGACTTGGTGAGCACTAAGGCGGCAGAAGAACTTGGTTAAAGAACTGCATTACTCAGTTTCTAGTTTTCTGCATTGTTTTTGATTCCGATAGTCTGCGCTTTACAAGCTCCTGTAGTGTTCCTGAATGCTTTACTTCTAGTTTATTCACAAACATTACCTTGTCTTTACTGTGGTAGTATAAAAATGGAAGAATATGACTCGGTGTGGTGGTGTTTGGCTGAAATAACGTGCGCATTGCTTTTTGATGTAAAGTCAGCTACCTAAGAAGAAGAGTTGAAAGAATAATCTTTAGCTTCCTTTCATTTCTTCTTCCTTGAAGGGGAACTTTCCCTAAATCCTGTGGTCTTTATGATAATGGCTGGTAGATCTGGAAGGCAGAGACTAGCAATATTTCAGTAAATAAATTCAAAAGGAGTGCCTTTTCTGTCAGGGAACCTGGTATACTAGTCTCTTGATTTTAGACAAGTACTGAAACACCACCTGTAAAAGAAAGTTTGTAGTCACCTTTGCATCTGTTGTAGCTTGTAGCAACTGTAGGTAGAAAAACTTTCTTTCTGCCCTTAAATAAACTACATGAGAATGCAAGACTTGCAAGACATATCTGGATGTCATTTGATTGCTAGGAAAGGAATGGTGACCCCTGGCTGTCAGATTTTTGCAAATAACACAGCACCAGTCACAGACCAAAGGCAACTTGCCTATCGTTGTGCTGTCTTTCTGTAGGGGTTGATGCTGCTTGCTGCTGGCCTTTTTTCTTTTTCTCTTTTTTTTTTTTTTTTAAGACTGAACAGCATCATCAGACTTTTAGAGAAAGTGAGAGATACGTAGTAAGAATGTGCTGAATGTAAAGGAATGTGTCCTTGGAAACCATCACACATTGCTATGTATGAATTCTGCTTTTGTTTTAAAAGATTCTCTTTTGTTCATGCTCATCATTTACACAGGCAATCAGATAAGAAACAACAGATTCAGAACAAAGCCTGTACCCAACTGATATTAAAAAACCCCCAAAACACATCACGTCAGTTACCTCAAATAGCACAGTAAAAAAGAAAATACCTTGCACATTAGTTTCTAAGGCACATAGTGCCTTAGTTTCCACTTCATAATATTTTTTCATAAAAAGTACTTTAAGTCATATAATAAAGGTTGTGAAAGATCTCATTTATTGTATGTTCCATAGAGTAAATGTAGACTGTATGATAATCTATTCAGAGCCAGTCTTAATATGCAGAAAGCCTATCAACTATTAAAATATTACTGCATTCATGAAACATTCTTCAACATGACTGCTCTAATTAACACTAGTTAGCATGTACTTCTGTAGAATTAAAATAATTGATCTAGAGCTTGATCTAGTTGTCTTCTATATTGTGCATTGTGGCACGAGGAGTTAGAATTTCCCTCCTCCTGTTCCCCCAAGTTATTTGTATGGTTTGCATCTTGTAGTGAAATAATTTGGTGAAAAATGGATGTATAACTTCTTACATTCTTTGTGTTACTATTATTAAACCAAAATATCACTAGGAATATTTAGCTGCCCTATATGAGTCAGAAGTCTTCCCTACTAGAAGAGGTATCAGTCTTTTTCTGTTTTAGCTCAGACTGTTAGAAATTTTTAACCTTGCAGTGAAATTGATTAATTTTATCTAAGCAAACAAAAAGAAGCTACTAAATCCTCTATGTAGTTTTATTTCACAGTAAAGAAAAAAAAAGGCAAAATAAGAGCACCAGAAGGTGTGACAATTACAGTCTTTGAGAACTAGAGGCATTGCTTATGTTTAAGTCGCAAAGGATTTGTGTATAACGTTTGTTAATGTTTATTGAAGTTGGTTGTGTAAACTCTGTATGTCTTGATGAATGGATATTTTGTGTATGTTCTAACAAGCAATATTCTGCACCTTTGGCAAAGGATTATGAATTGGATTTTGCTCCTTTGAACACAGGAAGGTAGTATACCCCATCATCTGGGTGTTTACATAAATTGTTTGTTCCGACAAGCTGATCTGGCTCTGATCTAATGTTTTAGTATTAAAATATATGATTGTGAAGTAGGATTTATGAGTACAGGCTGATCAAACTGCATAAGAGGTGGTGGCAAGTGTTAAGAGATGTACTACTGCTCCAGCATGCACTTATTTTCAAAAGAGCAATACGGGCTTTCTTTGGAATAGACAACTTTAGCGAGGATTTCAGAAAATTTGCTTTGATTCCAGCAACATGTGGATACTACGTTTGGCAATTTATGGTTGCATGGATTGTTACAGTCATAGAAAGTAAGAAAATGCTTGGCAAAGGTTATAGACCAACATGCTTTTGAAGAACTTGAAACAAGCTAAAATGCACCAATAGCTTTTGCTTTTGAATTTTTGTTCATCTTTTCCTCCCCCTCCAACCCCTTTTTTAGATGGCTCCTAGCTATGCTGGTATCTACACTGTGTAGCATTGTCATCTGGTGGATTGTATGTGGCTCCCTTCTGCCCAGCCTGCTATTCTGTCTAGATGGTTTAAGAACATAGTAACCATCAGGACCCCCTGAGAGAGAGCCACTGTGTAAGTGTCCCATTCCATTTCTCTACAATAGCTCACACTTTCTGTCTAGTATGTCTCATAAATGCATGTTTTCATATCATGTTTCTTACTGGCTTTGTTGCAAGAGTAAATTTCACTGCTCTGGCTTTGTTGTATATATTTTTGTATATATTATTTGGAATAACTGAATGATTTTTATGGCTGGCTTGCAATACAAAAAGGTGCAGAGCTTTTTTAATTAGGATAATTTATAATTTTGAAGCCTTTCTTCTCTGCATGCTCCTGCAAAAAAGCAAAACTATATAAGCAAAACTATTTGTAAAAAGGAAAAAGTACTGCTTTAAAATATGATCCTATCCTTTGCATATTGCAAATGAAGATGTTAGCTCCAGTTTTACTTCAAAATTCATGAACTTGCAAAGGAGCTTAGTCTCCCAAAGCATGGTTTTACTCACATGAAATGCTAGGAATTAGAATTTGCTAGAAATGTCTGTAGGTCTTTGTTTCTACTAAGAGATCATAGTATTACATGCCATAAGAGACAGTAATTTTTTTTCCTTTTTAACATAACAGAAGATGAGGCAGGTTGCAGTATTAGGTCAAGGCTCACTTGTTTACCCAGCCAATCATGTTTAATCTTCTTTTGTTCTCAATTATATTTTTATAGAGCTTTATGAGACTAGTTAAATCCCTCCTTTCCATTACTTGGATTCAGGAGGCTGAGTAAAGCATTAAAAACATACTAGTTCCTTGAGCACAGTTTTCACTCTTTCTCCACTCTGCTTTTGTCAGAGTGGCTGCAGTGATTGCTGTGCCTCACTTCCACTTAAAAGGTGCAATGTTTTTATCAAATGACAACTTCCATCTTTTGGCCAAACAAAACTTCAGAAGCATGCAGAACTTCCAGGAAACCCAAACAGGAACTCTTTTTTGCTACCCTGTCTCCCTGGAGCTGCTCCACCACCACCACCACCCTCAAAGCGAAATGGTTACTTTGGATGAATGCTTGAAACTCTGGTGCTCTCAGAGAAAAAATAGGTCAGGAAAAGTGTTTTACACCAGAGTACTAAGTAAGAAAAAGCATTCTCTCCTGGCAGAACATTAAGGTTAAGAGTTTCTGTCCTTACCTTTGGCCTTGCACCTTTTTTTCTGCACTTTTAAAAAGCATGGGACTCTTTCTGCTGAAGTAAATGACCTAATAACTAAAGAATGAGAACTGAGGGACTTGTGGACAACTTAGTTATCCTATTAGCCTTAGCTGAGGTTATCTTAATCAGTTCTTTTGGACAAAAAAAAAAAATGAACTAAAGATCACTTTAGCTATTTTTTTTCCCCCATTGGTACCTAACTTTGTCAAAGAACATACTTAAAATGAGAGGCTTGTTTTCAAAGTTTTACATCAAAAGTAGCAGTATTTCTTGTCTCAGTGTTTTTCAGAAGTCAGACCTCAGATTTCTAAACACAGACTAAAACGCTAAACTTAAAACACGGGTTAAAAAAGTGAAACAATCTGTCCTTTGTTTTCCTGTACTGTAAGATCAATTTCACTCAACTATCATCCTTTCTTTCTCTTATGGTTTCTGTGTTCTGTCTAAAAACTCCCTTGCTAGAGGGAAAGAGAAAAGACTGTTTGATATTGGTAAATGTGTCAAAATGCAAGCAATAGTGTTACTGGTGCTGCTGCCTCATATCCAGGATTGACAATCATACAATGTTGGTTTATGTCTGGGAAGAGAAAACACTCCAGCTGTTCTTAAAAGCTAGACTAACATTCTCTCCATTATGCAACTAGTGTCCCTTGTGTTTTAAGAGATCGAATTATCAATCAGGATTGCGAATCTCTCTGGGCTAGCCTGGCAGTCCTGTTGGCTCGAGCCCTGTAGACTGAAGAGTATCAGTCACTTGCTGCCTATCAATAACTTGGAACAGTGGTAGAGGTCTCAGGCCTAGTTTCCTAAAAATCATGAGGTGATGAAGGAGAAAGCAATATTGCATTTGACAGACCTCATAAAACAGGTCACCTTGGCAAGAATAAAATGCCCATTGCAAGTCAGAGAAGACATGCTCCTCTGTAACCTCTGTTCCCCTCATGCCTTCCTAGGATACTGTAATCATTTTTCTTTTAAGAAAGCTTGTTGTGTGGATTAATTTCTCTCCAAGATGTATTACCTTGCTGGCATTTCAAGTTTTGTGAGTTTTGTCTTGGGTTGTGGGGTTTGGGCTTTTGTGTCCTGGTGGTGCACCTGTCGCCCCACCCCACTCTGAGTTAAATGGTGATAAAAAGTTGTGAACTATTTAAAAGATGGTGCTACTGACCCAAAAACTTTCCATTTAAGCAGGTTTTGATTTGTTTAAAGGCCAACTGTGGTGGGTTGACCCTGGCTGAATGCCAGGTGCCCAGCAAAGCCATTCTCTCAGTCCCCCTCCTCAGCTGGACAGGGGAGAGAAAATACAACAAAAGGCTTGTAGGTCAAGATAAGGACAGGAGAGATCACTCACCAAGTACCATCACGGGCAAAACAGGTTCAACTTGGGGAAAATTAACTCAATTTATTACCAATCAACCAGAGTAGGGTAATGAGAAATAAAACCAAATCTCAAAACACCACTCCCTTCTTCACCGGGCACAACTTCACTCCCAGATTCTGTACCTACCCCCACCAGCGGCACAGGGGGACAGGGAATGGGGTTTACGGTCAGTTCATCACACGTTATTTCTGCTGCTTCATCCTCCTCAGGGGCAGGACTCCTCACACTCTTCTCCTGCTCCAGCATGGGGTCCCTCCCACGGGAGACAGTCCTCCACGAACTTATCCAACGTGGGCCCTTCCCACGGGCTGCAGTTCTTCACGAACTGCTCCAGCATGGGTCCCTTCCATGGCGTGCAGTCCTTCAGGAGCACACTGCTCCAGCGTGGGTCCCCCATGGGGTCACAAGTCCTGCCAGAAAACCTGCTCTGTGGACTTCTCTCTCCACAGGTCCTGCCAGCACCCTGCTCCAGCACGGACTTCCCACGGGGTCACAGCCTTCTTCGGGCATGCACCTGCTCTGGCATGGGGTCCTCCACGGACTGCAGGTGGAGATCTGCTCCACCGTGGACCTCCATGGGCTGCATGGTCACAGCCTGCCTCACCATGGTCTTCATCACAGGCTGGGGGGGGAATCTCTGCTCCAGCGCCCGGAGCACCTCCTCCCCCTCCTTCTTCACTGACCTTGGTGTCTGCAGAATTGTTTCTCTTACATGTTCTCACTCCTCTCTCCGGCTTCCGTTTCTGTCTGTCCCAGCAACTTTTTTTCCATCTTAAATATGTTATCACAGAGGTGCTACCACTATCGCTGATTGTCTCGGCCTTGGCCGGTGGCGGGTCTGTCTTGAAGCTGGTTGGCATTGGCTCTGTCGGACACAGGGGAAGCTTCCAGCAGCTTCTCACAGAAGCCACCCCTGTAACCCCCACCCCCCGCTACCAAAACCTTGCCACACAAAGCCAATACACCAATATATTAGCGTGAATAAGAAAGTAGTGTATAAACTAGTCTGGTGTTTGGGGAGTATATTAGGTCCAGAACTACCAAGTGATGCTTCGAGTACAGATGAACTGGAGATGAAAAATTCTTAATGATACATGGATTACCTATTTTAGTAGTGTGGCTATTACTGCATCCTGTAGCCTATGTTCAGGAAATGTTATGCTTTTTCTTTAAAAAAAAAAAACAAATCATATTTCAATGATTTAGAAAACTTCTGTGTACATCAGATGCACTTTCTGCTGGTGTTTCTGGAAGTTTGTCCTTGTCATGTACAGCATGACATGCTATTTTACAATAACAGTTACAAAGCAGTAAGGTAGGTGTCCTGAGGACCTTACCCTTCTCTAATATAGTTTGGGAATTTTTTTTGTGCTGAGATTTTGGGAGGATTTCATCTACTGTGGCCTCATCTCATGTCCATTATAAAAACTATCTAATGAACCTGCTGTGAAGTGAGGCTGCTAGTCGAATAGTGTTAAATAAAAATTCCATACATTAAAGATAGTTTCTTCTCTTACCTTAAACATGTACACAGTAACATTCTAACAAAAACTCTGTTAGCGCTGTTACTGCTCCTAAGCTGATAGTTAAGGGCCCGAAGAGAGCTTGGGGTGTTTAGTTGTAACACCATGTCAGATGATGGTGTAAATGGGACCTCTTCTGTTTTCCCTGAGGTGCTATCAGCCTTGGAAGTCTAGTATTTTAGCCTGATTTAAACATGTCTGTTCGATCATTCAGCGAATGTTTTGTTCACAGGGATTTCAGTTAATCTTTACTTTTAGGTAGCTGTATGAATTTGTGTGAATTTGCTGAGATGTAAAAATGGTATATCAACTGAAGAGCAGATGATGTTAAAGGTTCTACCATGCTCACAGCTGGCTCTGATCTGATCCCATAAGGTAGCTCCTTCTCTCCCTACCCTTTGGTAAATACAGCAATCTTAAGAGGATGATGTTGTGGTTGGTTTGGTTTTAAGGTCTAATTATATATGGTGACTATTGTTTTAAGTCACGTTCCCATTTAGAACCTCTTTTCTTTCTTTGTTTTGAACAGATAATATAAAAATCTGTGGGAAGTAAGGACTTACCTATGATATGTTGAAAAGATGAATATTTTAGTGTTTATGCAAGGTGGTATCTTAACACTTCATAGTATTTCAGTTCATATTAGATAAGTATATGGGTTTAAGCCATTGTATACTGACCTGTTTTCTGAACTTCTGGTGTCTGGAAAGAATGGACACCTGTAAGAGAAAGATTATAACCATTAGATCATGTTCCAATAACTTTGCTCTTTTATATATGTACATTACATGCATTTTATGCAGAGACACACTTTAGGTATATATTTAAGGAGAAAACATGATTTTTCCATATTTCTGTCTGCATGAGCACTACTAAACCAGCATGTGCCATGATCTGGTCATGCTTATATTTCAGTGACTAAATGTTATGGTGTTAAGCCAGCTTTGTACCTTTCCGTTCAGTCCTGGAAGTCGCTAGTGGCACAGATAAAAGGTACAGTGCAAGTCTTTTTTTTTACCACTGGTGTAATTTTTAAAGCATAGTTGAAAGTGCAGTAGCTCAAATTTGTTCATGTTGTATGACAACTGTGGCACTGAGAAGAGAATTTTAAGTTTTAATATTAGAACTTGTTAGGACTGGTTTACAAGCACAATAGAAATTATAAAGTGAATTTCCAGGTTTTGAACTTTTTCACCTTGGGCATGCATGGAAAACAGATTTTTGTTAGAAGAATTTGTGTTCTTGTCTACAGAAGCATGATATGATGTTGAAGCTGTATGGTTTTTGTTTTCAGCCTCTCAACTGATTCCTCCGACTTTGAATGTGTTGTGTTTACAGTAGAATTTGCTTTGCATTCTGATAGTCCTTGCCATTACAGTCTTGTATCTTATTTTGGAGGAATAGAAGACTGTTTGGTTTGGACTTTTGCAAATGAAGTAACAAGATTTTGCAAGTCTGAAATATTAAGAGAGACTTGTTCAAGTAGAAATTTAAAATACTTGAACTTTGTGGTCATCTGTTTGCTAAATAGTCTAAAAGTATGTGGTAAATAAGGTCGCTGATCAGTTTTACTGCTGTAAAGAGTTTACTTTAGATGAAATTGTGTTATCTCCAATGCATACTCTAATTCTGGTATCGAACCCATATAAAACAATGACAGCATAGGGGGTTTTTTCCATTTCTGTTATGGTGAATATGTTACATGAGTATGAAAATACTCATATTTTCCTCCACGTATGCCTGTCCATTTTTGCTGCAAAAGTTACATTTTATGTTCGTATCTTGAAAAGTTTCTTAGGAGTATTAAACAACCAGACTGCTGTTTATATAACTTAACGAAGGTTTTGATATCCAATCTAATAAAATCTGCTGGCAGAGATGGACTCAGTGAAGCCACTGAAAATTAGAGTCTAATAACAGCAGGGGAAAAACCAGTAACAGTTATGTTACTTGTAGCTCTAAACCTCTAAAATTATGCATAGTTTTATAGTTGGAATCTTGCACAGACAAATTACTGGGGAATAGGCATATAAAATGATTCACTAAATAGATATCTGTGGACTCTGTTGACCAGTTGTCACTTTTTGTCTCCATAGTATCATAATTTCACTGCAAGTATTTAGGAATACAGAAGACATGGTTTCCATATGAACCAGTTGGCTGGTGGCTAAAAATAGTTGTTTGCATTTTACAATCTGGAATTACTTTCTTATTGATGTAAGCAACACTAGGATTTATCTGCCTGTTTAAGAAGTAGTCAGTATATTGCTCTAGAGTCTTCCAGAGAACCAGTTGAGCACAACCAGCATGTAAAGCTCAGTGTTGACTATAGTGTAGTAATTCCCTGTAAGAGCAAAATGCCAGCATGTGCAATGATTTTCCTAGGCTACTGTATTTGAAGGGAATATCTCATGGTTAATTGCAGGAGATTTAGACTTTGATCTTCACAAATTGAATTACTTGGGTTTTTTTCTGAATTCCTTTGTGTGTTAGTCTAGAAAATAATGTTTAGTTTGGTTGCATACTTCAGATTTTATCTTTTTTTTGTTCCAGTAATTTAAAATACAGTTTCTTAGCTTTTTGTCTTCCAAAAACCTAACAGGAAATTCAAAACCATTAATTTAATCCATTCCTTGAAAGCAAAAAAAAAAAAAATCAACCAACAAAACAAACTGCTGTGCTCCTAATAAAACAACTTGCATTACCGTAATTGTAACAAGGATGTTACCAACAGAAGGATGTGTTTCAGGCAGAACAGTTTGCTTTTCAGAATGATTTGTGAAAAGCCAGCTGATACTTATTAGCTCTGCTGCAACTGTAATACCCTCTTTTCAGTGTTTTCCTAGAAACTTTCAGGTTATATAATCTTTCTTTTTTCCTACTCTTTCCAGAGTAATTCTGCAGTCCAGTGTTCAGAAAAATAAAACCTCTGAACCTAGCATTTCTGACAGTACAGACATTACTAAAAGAACTACCAGGTCTGCTGCAAGAAAAAACAGTTAAAAAAGGTGAGAGTTACCCTCTTTACAGATCCAGTAAGTGTTCTCTAGGCAAATACTTTGAGCTGGCGTATCCATCGCTGACAGGAGCTTTTGCCACAATTTAACTCCTTCTCCTAGCAATAGGAAATGAGAAACAATTTTATGGTTTATGTCATGTACTGAGAATATCTGGAACCTTAAATCTTATGTCATTTGTTTACATTGCTCAGTCTTTCAGCTTTGAGAATTTTATATTGTTATTCCTAATGTGAGACAGAATTACTGAAGGTGAGGGATTTTGGTAACAAAAAGCGCCTTTCTCTGCCACACCTCTGCCTGGATTAAGAGGTAGAAGAGTTGTTCACAGCATTAAGTCAATTATTAGTCAGTACACGAAGTCAAAACTAAGAGGAGTTTGATGGACAACTGAAATGCAGTAGTAGTGGAGAGGATGAAGTGTGTAAAATGCATGTGTATACCGCTACGAGATTTTGTACTGAGAGTATGGCTGATGATTTGAACTTAACCTGTTCAGTAAAGCTTAGTGAAATTTTAAATTTGGATGGATTTATGCAAGACTGAAAGTGCCTTTTGGCCCAGAAGCACATGGCCACACTACTGCTATGTTTCTTTGTGTGTGCATCTGTTCATGCCCCTCTATGGCAGCTCTCCAGGTCATTATCAAAGATGAGCCTGAAAGTGTAGCTTAAAACAATTTCTAAGCAACTTCCAGTGGTTACAATTGGCCAGAATTTGTCTTGTGCTTATAGTGAAAAACTTTTGAATGGGTCTGTCAGGTGTTGAAGAGACTTCCTTTTGTTGGGAAAAGTAAAAGGTGGCAAATAACGTAAGAAATAGTTAAGTAGCTTGGTTTATAAATACTGCTGAAAATTTCAAGTTCTTCTGCAGCTTTTTCCCCACAGAGCTCTTCTTTCCCCTTCCTCATCCTGTTACCTTGAAGGTAACAGAAGTTATGAAAAATGCACTCTATCAAGCAACAGAAATAGTCATTAATAGTAGACTGCAGTAAATATTAGTCAGAGAATTTTTGGCAGTGGCTATATGAATTACATTTTGATTTGTATAATAATATGTTTAAAAAAAATCTCTTTTTCCTGAAATGCATGTTTTACTAAAAATCTGAAGTATTTCTCAGGGTTTTCCTGTTTGGTTGGTTAGTTTTTATCTCCATTTTGCAACATTTTCACCACGTCTGTTTCGGTCCAAACAGAACTGATGGGATTCTGCCTGCTATTTTTATTCTTCATGCCTCTCCCAGTTTTAAGCTCTTTGCAACACTTGGTAGCTGTATACATGCACATATGTAATTGAACAGAGATTTTCAGTTCCTGGAAAACACATCTCCAAGTTGACCTTTGTGTTGTGCGAGATGAGAATACCTATACTTAGGAGGAAACAACTTCCCTAAAATAGAGTTCATAGAAGATTTCAGTTATTTTGAAATAAATCCTTTAGGTGTATTGCCAGATTTATGACTCTGAGGAACAAGGATCAGGTTGATCTTAAACTTCATAAACTACTTCATATTTTAATGGATTTTCTAAAACTTCTACCCCAAATATTTCATTCCATATACTGTTTCTTTTCTTCTAACTTTTGACATCAAAGATTTTCAGTCACTTTATGCTTGGATCCAATGATCAAATTTGTCCTAAATAGTTATATCACAGTTCTGGAGTTCTTAATTATCTTGTCATCTGAGAGGGCTAATTGGGTGCTGGTCCCTCTAAAGAGTATTTTGGTATGACTGCACAATTTCATGGACTTAGAATGCAGGACCTTGTTAATCTTGTAGGTATCCTTTTATTTTTCCTGTAGCATTTGGCAAAACGTCACTTTTTTTTTTTTTTTTTTTTTAAGCATCCCTTTGTTTTTTCATCTAAGTTTATTTTCATTTGTTGAAGTCTGTGTAGGTTGCATTACCTCATAGGGCTCAAATTGATTGACCTATTCCAGATCAAGTGGATTCCAGGGTAGGGGAGAGTAATTATTATTACAAAATTGAGATCATGCCCTAACCAACTTCTGTCTTCGCCAAGACCTTGTTGGCTTCTCTGAACTTCCAACATTACTGAGTACCCTTACTCTTTCATTTTCTTGTCTGATATGTTCCATGGAAACATCTTGCAGTATTTTTACATTAATCTTATTTTTTGATGCATTAGGTCATTTTAGTCAATTCTTACTGTAGATGAATCACATTTGTGACCCATCCTAACACAGCATAATCCACAGAGCTGGGTAATTCATTTGCCATTTCATCCTTCAGACTGTTGGAGACACTATCATAGAATGCCTCCAGAATGATTTTTCAGACAAAACAACCATTTACAGCTAAAACACTCTGTTCTGGCTTTGCAAAGAGAATTTAGGGAATTTCAATCCTATTCATAACATTCACTGCATTTCCTTTGCAGAACATCTCTAGATGTCAGCTGCCATCTATGAAAGACCAGTACTGGCAGACATAACACATTGTATCTTGTGATTGAAATAACACTGTTGTTGAACTGCAAGAAATCCACATTACTAGAGCATTATCCATAGTCTTTTCAGTGGATGCCCTTGTTTCTCCAGTTAAGATGTCTTCCATGTAGATTTGCCAATTACTGAGAAGTTTGTGTTTGTATTTTAACAAGGTGCATCTACCAGATCCAAACCAACTGAATCATAGTAAGACACAAATGAAACAGTCTTTTCCATGTTACTACGCATAACAGGATTAGGATTATGTATATAGTAAGCAGTTGATTAGAAATGAAATCTTGAGTGGTGAAGGAATTTTGGTAGGTAGAGGTGCTTAAGGGAATGCAGGTCAAGTTACTGCAAAAAAAAAATTAATTGGGAGTGTGGGGGAAGATGTATGAAAACTGTATTGTATAGATTCCTTTACTACTTTTAACCAGACAACTATAGCATAAAAACTAACAGAGGAATATGCTTTAAAAATCTCATGCTTTTGCTTTGCTGGGAATTGTAAAGCAGCCTTCTGCACCTTTGTTCAAACACTGAGAACTACCTGCAGCATTTCAGAGCTTGTCTATATGTAATCTAAATCGAGCTTTAAAAAAATTAATGTTTCTTTACTATTCTTTCTACTTTTCCTACAGTCTGATACCTCAGAGGGAGAGAAAGAAAAGGAATGCTTTACAGCAAATGCGCTTAATGAAATTATGGTACTTTGAATCCTCTGTTGCTTTTCTGTATGGAACGGAACCTTTCTTCATGTTGTCTGTGATCAGACCAGTCCATGCCTTCTTTACAACCAGTATTGCTGTGTTCTTAAATGCAGTGACTTCTATCTTCTGTTTCTTTCTTTGAAGTATCGTTTGCTCATTTTACCTTGCCAGAAATGTTAGCTTGAAATACCTATTGAGTACATATTTAACTTTTTTCCTCAAATATGTTTTATTTCAGCAGCCAATCCGTCCCAAGGACTAAAACAGTATTGCGTTAAGTTTCAAATAAGCAACAAGTGTTGAAGAGGATATTCAGGAATGAGGGGATATGACTAGAGGGGACTTGATGCAATTCAAGGAAGATTACTTTGGCTCCATTTTTCAGCAAAAGTGAAACTGAAGAATCTCTTCCGTACTTGTAGAATAAAATGAACCGTCAACGTGCTTGGCAGACACTTTCTTAATGTGCTAACATTTCCTCAAAGAAAACCAAGGAAATCTGTGTACATTCAGACTCAGGTGTAAATAACTTAAGCTCTCTATTATAAAGAGGGCTTGCTAGTATGTATGATGCATGTGTATAAATTGTGATGGCAATCACTTAGCTGCTGACCACCAGAAATTAAAAGATGGTGGGAGCTTTTAAATATATAAATCTGTGTTGTCTGTTCAGACTGGGCTCAAGTCTCCACTTGAGACTGAAAATCAACCACAAAAGCTTTTTTGTTCTAGTACTGGTACTCTCCTGTGTTAATTGGCTATTCTTTCTTATTTTGTATGAAGTTTTTTATGAAGCCACAGTACTGAGTACACAAAGTAACTATTGTCCACCAAAGAGTGCTTTATTTTCAAAGGTTGTGTGGTTTATTTTGAAAAAACTAACTATAAGCGATATAACTTGTTTTTAATAGTAATAGATTTTTAGTTGTTCACAACCAATGGCTCTTTTAACTAGTAATTGCTTCAAATCTGGTATGATTTTAAGGGGTAGCAAAAACAGCTTACCATTTAAAGCAGTGCTGTCATATTGAAATGTCATTACTGTTTATTTTCCTATCTTCAAGTCTTTTAGGTGAAACTTTAGATTACCATATCTAAAAGGTAAGAATTTTTCCCAGGTTTTATTGGTACACTTGGTAACATGTGGATGTCACTGTTTTTTAGCTTTGAGACACTTAATGAGTGCAGCACACAAAAAAGGGAAAATAAGCTTGCTCTATAACTGAGATTGGTAGTGGAACTCAGGGGCAGGTATAGTTTTTAACATCTAATTAACACTTTTAAAGCTACAGCTTACCTCTGTTAAAAAGCAGTGTTAAGTTTTAGAGGGATCTGAGACTGAAATTTTCATCCACTACAAGATTGTCTTCAAACACTGGCAGTGTTTTTTCCCTACCACTTTTCACATTATGAAATCTCAAAGCTGGCTTCGCAGTGATGTACCCTTGCCTGCCAACTGAAGTTTATAGCTGCATATCCCTCAGATGAGGACTGTTACCACATAGCCTTAAATATGATACAGTTATCTGTTGATTTAGTGACTCTTACAGTAGAAAGTAAAAAAAATGGAGAGATCTGAAATGTTAGCAATGGAATAACTGACATTTTTAAAGATACAGATTACCTCTGCAAGGTGGAGAATTTTCTTTTTGTGAACATAAATGGGCAGGTTCAGTGACTAGTTTCAGTCTACATCCTTCTCAATTAAAATTAAGCTTTCTGTTAGGCTGGTGATTTTTGAATGCCATTACGAATAGCCCCACATTGGCTTGAAAACATTTTGTGGCAAGAGCATCACAAGTTGAAGGGGAAGCAGGATGTGGAGTGTAAGTAAGCTTACAGGTAGCATCCTTGAGTTTGGATAGTCAAAATCTGCAAATACAGAAAGAAAGCCAAAGAGGCTTGTATGCTGCAAAATAAAGGACCATTGAGGCTCAGACCCCAAATACTTTTTTGTTTTCCTCTTAATCTTCACCCTCACCACCATTTTCTTCTAGGTGAAAAGCACCTAAAAGCGAGGGACTGAATTCATCCTGATACAGCAATTAAAATTTATTGACTTTGTTTGTTTGTTTGTTTCCTTTAACTAAGCCACTTGCCCAAAAGCTGAAGTACAGGTAACCACAATAGTAGGTATATTGTTCAAATATGAATTTGTGTTTATTTTTGAAGAAAATTCTCATCCTGGAAGGCAGAAGGGATGAAACTAGTGAGGCGAGAGTCAAGACAAGAGAGATTTAGTAATAGTTACTGTGTTTGGCTTTGCCCTTCTCTCAGCTGAGCTTCCTCTTTTAGCATCCTTGTTTTTATCTGAAAATAATCAGCCTATTTCACATCCCTTCCAAATTCCAAAGTGGGAATTTGGCTTTTTTAAAGTAACCAGCAGAGCCGTTAGCACTTTCAGGTTCATCAGAAGTAAATTTGCATAAAACAAGTGCACACACACACACAATAGCAACTTCAGCTAAACCAAAATCCCGTGTTTGGCATGAATGTGTTTCAGGATACCCCTTCCACCACCCAGTATCTTAGTCAGAAACACATAAATGTCAAAGGGATTTTACATTTGAACTGTCCAAACAGCCTTATATGGAAAATTAACTCATTACCTCATTGTGTCCCATCTAATTTTATTGCTTAGTTTGTTCTTCTGAATTTTTAGTATTTTGTCTAGCATTTTTATTATACCGTACCAAAGCTGTCTTAAGTACAAGAATGAAGAGTGGGCATGGGTGAGGAAGTCCTTGGTTTCTAAATCTTTTTTGAATTGTGAAGTATTATGTGCCAAAATGGAATGTGTGGCGGCAGCTGCATCACCATTGTACTACAGAGCAGCCAAAGGAAGTTATTTCTGCTGTCATCAATTAGCAGTTTTTCCTTAGAAATTCTTTCCTCTCTTTCAAATACATGACAGATGGATTCTCCCTTGGTCTCTTACTCAAAAGTATGCAACATACTCAAAATCTGTAATATCTTGGCTTAACTTGCTAGTTTCCATTACAGCATCAATAGCTTAACTCTAATTTTAACCCAGACCTTGTCTTTTTGCCCCAGTATGACGATATAGAAAATGCTGCTGATTTAAAACAAAAAAATAAGATCTGTAGAGACTCATGCATTAAAATGGAAAAAGAAGAAAAATGTGATGTTCACCAGTTTGTTGCACTGCAGGTTTTTATATTAATGGTTTGCAGACTGTTTGTCTTGAGTAAACTCATGTACAGACTATCAAGATCTAAATTTTCTTGACTAATCAGTACTGTTCATCCTGATTATTTTTAAATTGTATATTTCTAATCATATTTTTTTAACTTGGAGTGACAGAATGGGAGTTTATTTTGCTGAAGGTATTTTTAAGATAAAGCTTCATATTATCTTGTAATAAGTAGTTCAATATGCATTTGTGTCTCATTTGAAAATACTGCATATTGTATTTGATTTTATACAAAATATTGAATAGTGAGAATTGTAAACATGAACTGTGTAAAATTAAAAATAATAATCAGAAGTTTGTTTTCTCACTTTTATTTCCAGCATTCTAAAAAAATTCAGCACAATCCCATCATATCTGTACCACACTCACTCTTACATGCTCTGAAAAATAATGCAAGAATCTCAGTGGCCTGAAACCCTTTTAATAAAAGCACAAATCCTTAAAAACCATACTTTTCTAATTTCAAAAATAGAGAACTTCTGGCTCTACATTTCAGGGAACTCAATCTGGAGAACAACAGTAATTGTATTTGAATTGTGGGGATGCTGTTATCCAGTAAAAAACATGGCTAAGACAGGACAATGGGGTTCTAGTTAATTTGTTTCCTTCCTCTATGATCATATAGTACTAATTTTTGGAAACAGGCATCCTATTAAATACTATATATGTTGATACTTACCATGAAAGTGAAGGTTTCTCAGAATTAAAAACTAAATTGTCAGGAACACTTCTTTTTGCTTATGAGTTCACAGTGGTCTAGTTTAGTCTTGGAAGAAAAAAAAAATAAAATCCAAACACCACCAAAAATACTGACCAACTCAAATACTTCTCATCACCTTTATCTTACCTACATTAGAAAATGCAGAATATGTGCACCCCAAGGCCAGCCTGTTTGACAAGCCAGCAAACTTTCACTTGCTCCCAAGATACATTTTTATGGTTGGAAAATCTGTGTTCATCTGTTGTGATTCTTTCTAAACTTATATGAATGTTTAAACCACATTTTCCTAACAAACTAGTTGCCTGCTGAAGAGTGAATGATGGGTTTTGCCTGGGAAAACATCAGTTTATTCATGTGCTTTCCAGAGTAAAGCACAGTTAAGCCCTATCATATCATTAGTGATTTAAGGAGTATTGGCACTGGGCAGGGGAGGGCAGAGGACTAAAAAAATGCTACAGAGATCAATTGAACAGTGGCCCGAGTCAATTCAATTGAACAGTGGCCCGAGTCAATTCCATTGACAAGTAAGTGCACTACAACTTTACAGTTTTTCTGTTTACAGTATTTCTGAGTAACTTCGATTTGGCTCTGTTTAGCCTCCTTTGCATTACAGTTTCTATTTAACGTGTAGGAGTAGGGAAAAATATGCTGTAGCAAAATAGATGTGCTGTTTAGAAATATTCAAGGCTGGTGTTGAAGAGAAACTGCATGCTTTAAGCCTAACTTGCTCAGAATTTCTTGAGGAAGAGCTGTTTGCTTTTTCTTGCATTTGTGGTTTTGGGGTTGGTTTCACAGGGGTGTGACTGACCAGTAAGCCCCTAAAATGGAACAAGGCTAAGAGGAGATGGGCAAGGGTGACATGCTTGTGAATCTCAGGGAATGATGCAGGGCATGATGGACCACAGCTGTTGCAAAGAAGATGACTTTATCTCAACACAAAGGGGACCAGAGGGTGGCCTTTGTTTGAGATAAACAGCTATCAATAGTTGAGTGGATCAACCGATGGTGTAAATGTTTCTCCATGAGTTCTTTAGAGAGTGAGGGTCTCTCTGGCCAGACCAGCATGGGGAAAGTACATGCATACAGTGTAAGCTCTAGACAACTGCCAAAAGAATTTCAAAGAAAGAGAGCAACAGGCTTGAGCTGGCATCAACCCTCCTATTCATTCCTGGCAACTGGGGACACCCTGCATGGTGACAACTAGGTTATCATAGGGCCCAGTAAGGGGAATCACACTGGTACTGTGTGATTGAACTGTGTATTGCAACTGCTGTATTTTGTAAAGTGTTAACTTACTTACCTTCGTGTTGTGTTTTCAGTATACTTTATATCACCCTAAGTCAGAAATGCCCTGTGACATCAACCATCTTCAAGTAAATTCAGTATTAAGCATGACATACTGCATCCATGAAATACCTCCAGGAACCTGGTCCAAGTGTTGGACTGTGACAAGGGTGACTGGGGGAGGCCATCTAGAAAGTCTGTCCTTTAAACAGCTCCTCCTGGTCCATGTCCTCCCATCAAACTCAGTCCACAAGGCTGCTAAAGAATCCATGGCAAAACCAGACAGCCCAAGCAGCAGCTGCTGTTCATCCCTCAACCTGGCATGCAGTGGCCCTGCTGCACAGCACCAGACAAAAAGCACTTGGGTGTCACTAGCACCTCCAACTCCCAGCTCTTCCAACTACACCAATTGCTGCAGACCTGTTATGCAACAAACAGGGTAAAGTGCTAAATCCCAAACTCCTTGTGCCCTGACAGGACAGAGGGAGCAGACAGTAGATTACCCTTGGCAGCAGCTATTATTAATGCAGGAAAATCCAAAGTGATTGCTGCCAAGAGCAGGGAGATAGACACTATGCAAATGCTGAAGCAGACCAATTCTCACCATTGTGAGCTTGCTTTTACCCCCATCAGTGCTTTCATGCCTCAATGCCATCCTCTGAAGATGGCAGGGCACTCTTGGTTTTCTACTCAGTGGAAGGGCTCAGCCTCCTCATTACCCCCCTTCAAACACAGCTCCTCTGTAGACCCAATTGTGTTTCTTCCCAAGTCTGAGTTCTGCCATTACCAGACTCATCTTTAACTGTTCCTCCCAAATTGTCGTGCTCCTAGGACTGAATCTCTACTCAGTACTCACAACAGGTGACAATTGTCCTGGTATCATGCTTCTCGGTGCTTTTTGTCCATCTCTCCCACACCAACATAATCTCTATTTTTAAGTGAACTATTATTTAATGTTGGTTTGTTGGGGTTCCTTCCTTTCCTCCCACTGATCAGACCTTTACCAGCCCATGATCTTCTTTCACTAAAGTGGAAGCTTCATTGAAAATGTTCCTAGGTGTTTACTTTTCCCACAACAGCTTCCAAGGTCCAGAGCCTTTGCTAGAGCCCAGAAAACCTCTGAAAACAGCATTCAATCCATAAGTAACAGAAATATAACCAAACCACTAACAAGCACAGAATTCCTGGCTTATAGTATGTCAACTTATTTTTTCTCTTGCCAGAAGAGAATAATTCCATACCTTATTGCTGCTATTTTTACCTTTTTGTTTACCTTTTTGCAAAGTTATCCTGCTAATTCAATTACATTATACAAAACTCAGTATCCTTCATTCAAATAGTAACTACTGTACAAATCTAGACAGAGGAACCTCAATTGCTAAAAGCACACAGCAGCTTATTGAGTCCTGTTAACTAGCTGTAAAACGTTTTAGAGACAACAGAACACAGAATATGGATATTCAAACACTAGCTACCCCAAACAGGGAGAGCAAAAACTTTATTCAATTCATTAAGTACTAGTTTGTCTCAAAGATAATGCTGCCATTAATTATGATACAGTATCTAAAGCTGCTCTGAAGATGCAGCTATCTGCAACATTTGTTGCATCACATCTTCAAAAAGGCATTTGTTTGCAGATAAATAAAACCCAGCTGAAGATTTAATGTATTTCAAATTAAATTCAAAGTAATAGAGCCAAAGTGTTAACAGCTATTACTTCTTCCAAAGACTGAAGGTTTTCCCCCTCCAAGCACAAACTCTTCAATACTTGCCCAGCATGTTACTGAAAGAGAAAAGCTCTAGTTCCATGCTTGTTATTCAGTGACTGAAATGTACTTCTGCAAAGACAATCATGTTTCACATTCAATTGTTGATCCAGTGACAATGAGTCTGTGTTATATTACTTTCAACACTGAATATATACGTGTGTATACATCTATTTTTATGTGGATGTATGTGCAGATGTGCCTGTGACAGCTCTGAAGGGGAAAAAAAAATGGCTTGAACATTGTGTAAGAATAATCTTAATGACATAGGTGTACTAGGGCTACAGATTTTGGTTTCGGCTCCAAAGGCTGCACATACCCCGAGCCCTGTTTTCACATGAAAAAGTCTAACCAGAGCTGAAATCTCACCTCCCGTGGGCTCAATTGCTTAATTTTCCTATTTATCAACTGAAGTTTTTTACCAGGGCTTTTTACTTTTGAGTCTTTTTAGTTATTCTTTAGTATTCTTATATTAAGCACAGACTTTCCTCTCCTCTTTCCCTTGAAGGCACTTTCATAGTAATATACTCTTGCCAATCCTATACCATGGTAATACATATTATTCAAGTGGACCACACAGTATCAACATTATCATATGTAAATGACAGTTGTGGAGAGGTGAATTCCTTTCTTTGCAAACTTACTGTGATTTACATTAATGTTAAACTCAAAGTTGAAATGCAGTAGTTTTTCCTAGGCCACTCACTACAGTAATATTAACAGCAAAGTACTCTGTGGTAGTGCATTAAAGAGTAACATGACTAAGATCTGCAACACAACGGAATCTCTTCTTAAGATGCATGCTATGTTTTACTAATGTTTGTGTATATATTTACACCTGCTACCACTTGCTTTACACAAAGGAGTAAAGCTAAACCAGGAATGACTCTTAGCAGCAGACATGTGCTTAACAGATACAGCTATTTTGGTACCTTAAATGAGACAAATGACTGAGATTTAATAAGTTCTCTTTTCACAGCTAGGCAAAGGAATTGCATTACTGTCACCACTTACTTACAATTAATAATTTCTTCTCTGTACTTAGATACTATTGTCTAGAGAAACTCTTAAGCCATATTCAAGTCTGACAGACTGAAAAAGAGAATTGTCACACCTAGCTGCTCTAAGACGCTTTTGGTTTAATGAGCAGTAACCAGCTACACTAAATCTCATTCTGACAAAGTTTTGCATTGAGTGGTTTGTGGGTTTGGGGGTTTTTTTGTTGTTTGTTTGGTTTGGGTTTTTTTAATTAAACAGTCTTAAAACCAGTCCACTTTTTTTAAACAATCTGCTGACCAAATGCTGATTATACAGATACACTTTGACAAGTCCTTTAAAGCATTCCCCAAAGAACATACTTGTCATTCTGTTTTGAAAAACAGATCAAAGTTAGAGGAGTGAACAGTAACTTTGCAGCAGCAGGAACCAGACTGAAAAATAAAACAATCCTTTCAGCCTTCCCAGAGACAGTCAGAACTGAACCAACTCAACTGCATTACACCAGATTCAGCCCAGTAGCATAACAAGGTTTCAAATTTTTTAGTAGAAAAAGGAAGGGTTTCTTTTAAGTATTTCACTGCTTTCCTTAGCAAAAACAGGTGTTAGTAAAAGAAGAGGCTACACCTTCAAATCATGAGAGAAAACAGAGGTGAACCTTGCAAAGAAGCTCTCCGCACCTATATATACATTTACCCCTGCAAGCAAAAACATAAATAAAAATTCAGACACATTCTTCCCTGTCCAATGGGATAAGGAGAAAATGACGGGATAAGGGGAACAGGAAGGGAAGAACAATACCCCCATAGACAAAATCGCTTCTCTTCCACAGTCATGAAATTGCCGTTCTTGGCAGAAACACCCAAACACCTATTAAAAGAGCAGCAGCAGTTAAACTGCAGTGATTTCAAGTAGTAGCTTGTTCCTACAAGGTGAAAGAGTCATTTACACAATTTCATCCAGTTCAATTACTCAAAAAGCAACAGCATGGGTTCCTTTAACAGCAGCACTTTGTTTGCTTTTGCACATTCTTTCTACTACAGGTTGTCACAGCATCTCTATGCCACTAAAATGAGCTCCTTGTGGAATCCGAAATCTCATGTTATAGCAAATCATCATCCAAGTAATTTAACAATGTAAGAAAAGGCCTTTGGGCAGCACTGCTTTGCAGACCATCTGTTTGGAGCACATAGAAAAAGAGTCAGTAGTTTTTCTAGAATTATTATATTCTACTTGTATAAAGCCTTGCCACTGAGATAAGAGTTAATTTAAGTCTCTGAATACTCTTAGACCTTACTCCAATGGAAAACAGTTTTTTTCTTCAAGTCTCATCCACTATTTGCTCTTAAAGGAGACTGCTTAGAAGTGATACAAAACAAAGTGAGGCAGACAGGAAGGAAAAAAACCAAACATAACAGTTTACATTAATCTGCTTTCCCAGTAAATTGAAAGAATGAGTTCAAGTTGAGCAGGCATCTGAACATTCCTTTCAGGCTGACAACTACTTCCAAAATGTCCAGTGTGGTTGTGCTCTCATTTCTTTCCCTCATCACTTCTAGCACCATTTCATTGTTTCTCTCGGATCCCCAAGAACAGCTTTGAGTGTCCCCTTTGACAGGGAACAAGTTAGGGTATCTGACTCAAGTAAGGAAGTATGTTAAAGCTGCAAGAAAAGGACATCCCACCTCATCCCCAATGCTACACAAACTTCTTGGTAAGGCATGAAACATTTTCGTTTGTAGCTATTCCTGCTAAAATTAAAACCTTCCTTAACAGTTTAGTTCTGTCTCTAGCTCAAAATTCTTACTTTACTTCACTTTCAACATCTTCAGAGTAGATGCATGTTATATCTTGTTACTAAAGTAAGACTTATGGTTAGCTATCAATTAAAAGCATCTGTGCTGCCTTAATTTTAAAGATCACTTTTGTTTAGAGAGATGTTTACTGTTTTGGGTGAGTAAGGTCAGCTGTTTAGGTTTGGGGTTTTTTTTTCTGACACATTCAAACAGCAAAAGCTTCAATCTGTTACTCTGACTTGTGAAAATAATACCTCAAACCCAAACCAATAAGCACTTTCTTTTATTTGCCAAACTCTGAAGAGCTGCAGCTTGTGACTGTGTGAAATACACACTTCACTCAAAGAAACAGGGAAAGCAGCTTTCAAATGTACAGTGAAATAGAGTCCCAACTGCAGACCATATTGTACAGTTTACATTTCACCATGGTGTCATGGAGAACTTGATATAATCTCTATATACACATTTTTAAACACTGTACTCGTGAACTTCATTTGAAGCATTGTAGTGAAGTACTGCAAGCCTTCACACAGTTTTCACAAATGGAGGCAGACACTGGAACCTGTGACAAGGATCTCAGTCCACTGGTATCTCCAGAACCCAACTCCATTAGCAGAGGGCTGCAATCATTCCACACCAAACACCCAAACAGCTTTTCAAGTAGAAACCGACTTTCTTTATCCACACCAGCATAAAACTGGTCTCTTCACAGTTGCACCAAAGCTACTTTGAGACACCACCATTCATGATGGTTCTTCAAGCTAACGCTGGAAAATCCTCAGGATCATCAGGATTTGGAGCAACAAGCTGCACCTATCAAGTAAGAAAGGAAGCTTTATAAAAATGAATGCATTTCAAAAGCACCTGACAGCTATGTTTATGTATTTTACTCTGAAAAGTGTTCATTCTACTCAAGTTAAATGCTTTGTATCCATCACTATCACAGAAATGCTAAGCATTTATCTCAGAAGTTATGACTAGTATAACTTCTTCAGTGTCAATGTATTTATAAAGCTGATCTACTGCCTAGGGAGGACCAGAAGATCACAAGTTCTGCAGTACTGAAGTGAAGAAAAGAAGTAAACCAATCTCACCCAAAATACTGTTTTTAGAAGCAGCATTATTATCTTTTTACTTTCTAAGGCTACTGCACTTATTGGATTGTAGTTTTAAACTCTATGCTCTGTTATTATAAAGAGCCTTTTTCATTCAGATGAAACATGCATCAAATCACTTCCGTATCACTCTACATTTCCAGCCTTAAAGTATTTTACTCATACTAGACAGAAGTAAACTGAGACCTTCAGTTAGTATATAGAATAAAGATGTCATTTTTCAGTGAGCAAATGCTTTTTAATGGTTATATTGAACAGTTGTATCATTCTGTAGGATTCTGTCTTCATATATGGGATCCCAGATTTACTGATCTCACTCTCAGTAATCAAAGTACTATTACTGTACTACCCTGAAATGTTTTGTAAGGGATACAAGCTTTTAGTCATTTAAATTACTTCCCAATTTACATAAAAACTCATTGCAGGAACAAATCTTCATTGCACCCTTTCCTCTAGTTACCATTACAGCAACTAGTAATCAGACCTTTTGAAATTTGTGTGTTAAGAGTTATGAGCCTGAACCAGTATTTATTTTAAGGAACATGATATGGGTCACGAACTCAAAATAACCAGGCCAACATACTATGAGGCAGGAATTAGAACTAAGACTGTCACTACAGAAATCAGTAATTGTACGCAAAAGGGGGTGGGACACACACACACACACACACCCCCCAACAATCAAAAAAAACCCAAAAAAACCCCAAGCAAACAACAACAAAAACCATAAAAAACATTTACCACTAATTCTGGTCGAGGTCCTGCCCCCTCAGCTTGTCTGCCACGACCACGACCACCTCGTGCTCCTCTTGATCCACGGCCAGGGCGAGGAAGACTCCCAAAATTAATATCCAGCTGAGATGTTATGTCATTCACTGGTCTTCGAAAGACATGAAAATCATCTTCAAAGTCTTCTTTTTGCAACTAAAAAGAAGATCTGGTTAAAGCCTATAGCTTCCATGTACAGCCTTCTCCCCCCCGATGCATATACACATGTACACTTGTATTACAGACTAAGCAGCACATAAATCAAGATGACATCCAGAATAGAAGACAGGCCTTAACCTGCACAGGGATTTAACAGAGGCGAGGCAATTGCAGTATACCAGATGCCTGTGATAGTTTTTTGCTGGCTCAGAGAGTCCTGGCAACAAAATCTTCTGTACCAGCTCCGTAACACTGAAGAGGTTTTTCAGAAATATCATCTACTAGGTTTTCTAAGTGACTTGAGAATCAGGCTTAAGCTACTTACTCCTACAATTCAAGTAACGGTTAAAAGGCCGCAGTAAAGCACAGTATTTAGCTACTAACCAATCTATTATCTATTTGTCTGAAGCTACAAGATTACTGTTGTTTCAACTCTGTGTATTCCTAGTAGCTAGTGGATGTAAGACTATTTCCCATCACAATTTTAATGTGCACTGTAGTAATGATAACATATATGTAAACTCATCCCATACAGTGATAAATCACTTACTTTATTCAATGTCTCACACAGGGATTTGACTTGTCCATGTTATGCAGCTCCTGTACCTCCTATTCTATGTTCATTTTGACAAAGTCCCTTGATACTGCCAGCCAAGAAACTTTACGGGCAAAAAGAATAGAAACTTGCATGCACTCTTCACACATTTGCATACTCTCTTCAGAGCTTGTGAAAGATGTTCTCCTCATCCCTACCACCATCTCCCTCAGAAAAGGAAGAGGAGATAATAGCAACTGTGACCACCAAAAGTCATACTAAAAAGGACGCAGGCCACTTCAGTATTAGTGTCTGTCCCTGGAAGCGCTCAATGACCTAAAGTGATTAAGGCTTAAAAAGCTGCAAGTTTTGATGTTAATATTACAACTACACAAAGTATAATATGTGTATTCATACGTGCATGCAGACTTTAAGGATCAAAATTCCATCATGCTAGACTACAATTATATGCACATACTTCTGTGACCCCCACAATGTGAAATGTAAATAAGCAAGAATCTGTGAAAGAAGCTTCACCTCTCTCCCCGTCATATCAACAAACTAGAAGTTTTCCCTGAAGTGTCAATCCCAGTAATATCGTGGAATAAAAGTTAGGGAAAAGCGGGGGGGCGGGGGGGAACGCAGATTACTACAGAACAAGGTCTGCAGAGTTAATTCTAAGAAGCAGGACCCTAAACCTAAAAAAAAAAAAAAACTAAAAAAAATATTTTTTCATATATTCCAAGTGCACAATGAAAGCTGGGATCCAGCACAGATGAGAAATAGGACACTTAGCATCCAGACTAACAGATGCCAAAACCCGAGTTTAGTATATACATGCAAGTGTATACTGGCAAGTCAGCTAAACAGGATTCAAACCTAGGATAAGAAGTGTTTAGTAAACCAAGTTTCTCTAGCAGCATTACCAGAGATCTACATAGGCAGCAGCAGCTAGGACACGGTTTTATATTGCTAAGACTGAGCCATAAGGTAGAACAACCTGATATATTATGTATTTGCATACAAAATAGGGGTGATGATCTGAGAGAAGAAAATGAACAGATGGTAAGTTTAAAGCAAGTTTTGGGGCACGTATGTCATTACAGTAACAAAGCTTAGATACTGATTTCTAGTCTGTTCAGATTATACTAAAACTAGTAGAAAAAGAATAGAGACAGTTTCCTAACCCTGGCATAAAGCAGAGTTTACAGAATTCCTGAGGCAATGCTTACATCATCGCTATATTTTGACTTGTGAATCACCACTGCTTTGGAAGGAACAGTGGATTCTGGCTTCCGGATGTTGAATTCAGGCTTTGGTCGATTCTGTTGCTGAAGATTTTTCCACTCATCTAACGTCATTTCTTGAACTACTTCTTCCATTGGCTCTCCTTCAGCAACTCTAAAGGTTTATAGTTGTAAAGTAAAAACCATTAGCTTGCAACATGCCAGGATGAACACGAACACTAATCTCTAAAGTAAGGATACTAAACAAAACATTTGGAATGTTTCTCACCAAATTACTACCCTCAATTTCACTTACTCCACAGTAACTTGATGTGCAAGTTTTACAGTAATCTAAGTTGGAAAATATACTTATGGCCTGTTTGAAATTAGTCGTATGAACAAATGGTCTCTCCAGCATCCTCTAGTAAGTTCTGGTATTTATCCAGTCTCATTGTAAGTTCAAGCACTTCAGATTCTAGACAAAAGAAGTCTGTCTTTTGATCTGGCATATATTCTCAACCCTACTGTTTAATAGTGGATCTACTCCTGGCAAATACAGCCATAGTAAAAAAAGCATACCAAGCAGTTTTAAAACACCCCAATTGCATGGTTTTATTGACTCATACTGCAGGATGACAATATGAGATGGATTCATGTTTCAGTGCAGCTTTCAGTCATCAAAAAGACATGACGATCACACCATGAGATCTTCTAGGCAATTAACATTTCCTTTGTTAATTTCACAAGATGCTTCTTTGATTTCTTTTGTCAGATGTAGTAGCACGCAAGGAGACAATATTTGTCACCTGGCAAAACCAGATTAAACCTAGTCCAGTTTTAATTTGTCACAAAGTGCAATAATTATGGTATGTTCAAGGAAAACATATGGAGTACATTGAAGTCTGCCTTGCATATTTTTGAACTATAAAGACAGAAGTCCAAGGTTTTATGTCTGTATTCATAAGAGAAGATACACAAGACAAAACTGAAGATTTTTCTCCACTCATCACTGCTCAACTACTCCTCTGACTCTCTTCTGAGGCTGACCAAGACTGACTTGCCCAGGACCAGCTGCTATTAGGGTACACTACAGGTGTACCTTTTCCTGATATTTGCAGAAAGCTATTCCCTACTAAGCAGCATCACATGCAGGGAGCAAAACTCACTTCAACACCATAATTGTTTGCTGCAGAAACAAGTCAAATATCATGAACTACAGGAAAACCCGCACTGATTACTCCCAGACACTTGAGAAACCATTTCTCCCTTCTCCCACAAAAAACTGTTATTGCAATAGCAGTCAAAGTTGGTCAAGTACTTCCCTAACATCAATTTTTCCAGAAAACCCTTTAATTAGGTCCCTTCTGGTGGGAGAACTATGGATTTGTTTTTCCTCACTCAATCGCAGTTGCAAGTCGTCTTCTACCAAAAGCTGATGATTTTTCCAATGTAAATATACAGTTGATTAGTTGCAAGTTGGAAATTTATTTTATCATGGAAAGATGCAGAGTCAAATAATACTCAGCGAACTGTGCATTTTGGTTTTGGAGTTGTACAAGCACCCCGTGAGAACACACACATGTGTTGGGAGTGTTCTGTACATTTAGAACTAGCCTATACAGGAACAGGCCTGCTCCCTCATCCTACTTGATCTTGCAGAGAACCATTCTATTTCTTGCCAGTCAAAATTATACAATAATTTCCTGAAGCACCCAGCATATGACAGGTAGAAGCAGAACTGAACAGTAAGACAGCCCTTAATTTTGGTTCTAGGATGAACACAGTTTTAAATGCACTTCACAGAAAAATAAAAATATGCAAGTCCTGTACTACATGCCTACCCTCTGACATGTCCTCACACCCTGTTATTTTGAAAGTTCCAGCTGTATCAACCAGAATTTAGAGGTTAAAAGACTGGTAAGCAGCTTGTAGGTCCATACTGATTAATACTATCTGAAACTATACTAGGAGGACTGTTAAGAAAAATAATTAACCAGTTTATTGAGTTAAATAAAAAGGATACTGGTGAAAGATGCAGCTGCTTCTGGAAAAACACCAACAGATACTGCTCCATGTGCAAGAACCAACTGCACCCCAAACATTTCAATTTGTTGTCCTCAAGAGTAAGTAGTCAGATAATTTTTGATCAATTATCTGAAGCTTCAGTTTTGGGAATAGGTGCTGGAAAAAGAAGACTAGCTGCAACCACCAAAAGGAAGGAAAAAAAAGGAAGTAAACTAATAAAAAGTGGCTCTATTAAATTGGTTTAATTTCTTCCTAAGCCACTACATCAGGACAGAATCAGTAAATTGCATATCTGAACTTTAGGAAGTCTTTTTTCCTCCTCTCCCATTAAGTTTTCACCACATTAGGGAGACACTGTTTCAGTCCTTGGCAAGAGCTGTAGAAAGATACAGAACTGGTTGCAACAAGTACTTGAAAAGTAGCTATCAATCTTTGAATTTGCACAAGAAAAACAAGTATTTGAGTCGACCTTTAAGGCCAGCTCTGTGCAGTTATCCACAGTGTAATACGTAATACATTTACTGCATTTTCTATGGCACAAAACTTGCAAAAAAAAAAAAAAGGGCAATAGCGCAAGTGTTCAAGAATACTTAAGAGCTGACCAGTGGTACCAGATGCTAAAGCAACCAAGTGATTTGAAAACAAACAACCAAAACAACCACCCCCAGAAAGTCCAAAGGACAAGCAGAAATACATACTCTCAGGCAAAAGTATCAGCTACCCAAACACAGAAAGAACCACTAGCAAGGCAGAAGCTCTGATGGAGGGATCCCAACCCCCCAAACCATGCAAGAGTATTGCAGGTAATCCAGTCAAGCTTAACTTTAAATCAACAGCATTTGTCCCTTCTGCAACAGCATACTACTATAAGGACAGACATCAACAGTTTTGTTTGGAACTGATGTCACTGCTGGTAGGGTGGAACAAGGTCTCAACTGAGTAATGTCTTCCACATGGGAACAGGAAGAAAGTCCAGAATAGAACTTCAAGACAGATACAAGGCCTAAAATATGTGATCTACATGGGAAGCCTTTAAAGATATGCTGAGGAGGAAACATACATAATGCTAAAAAAGAAAGAAAATTTTGCATATCCACGATCTTAAGGCAAGACTCTCAGGATCAAAAAAAAACCAAACCCAAACCACAGCAGCTTCTATTTTCAAAGTATTGGAAAGACCATCAAGCGACACTGAAATCTCTATCAGTACAGGACATTAAAATCAACTAGACAGGTAGAAGAAGTGGCACAGTTATGGTTGGTCATGCCTTGGGTCAGCAAGGCCCCTTTCAGGTCTAAATTTCTATGATCATAAGACAACACAAGAACATTTCACTACACAGCAAATTGACCTCTCAGAAAAGCAAATCACAAGTACTGCTTTGAAAAGTACATATCTATCAAAAACACCTGCTTGCCTGTTCTACAGGAAATACTGGTAGATTTACACTGCAAATGTTTGGGTTTTTCAATGGCAAAGTACAGTTTGATTTTTACTCCAAAGGATGGTTTCAACTGCTGGGTTATCAGCAGTACAAATTTGTTTTAGGAAGCCTAGACTCTCAAGCGGAACACCTCCTATTAGTGAAGCACAGCAACAGGAACCTGCATATCACATTTTGGACAGAGACTCAATTGTAGCAAGTAATTTTGGACACCAAGCCTGCGTGGAAGTGCACTCTGTGCATTACTTTCTACCCTCTAACCTCACCCATTTTTACTAACTGCTTGGTGAGCATTTTCATTAATCAAGATAATAAGCTCCTTGGCACACCAACAATCACACTTACAAAATATTGCCAGACACCTAAGTGCAGCCTCTGGACATGAACAAACTGAATTCACAATGCAAGTACATACCAAAACACCAAATGGGAGCCTTCAATAATGGTTTATACTGCTTCAGTGTTTTCAATGCATGAGTATAAGCCTCCCGCTATGCCTCGTTTACTGTGCATAGCTTTCTTGCAGGAACGGCTCTACGTGAACATATTGATATGCAGGAGAAATGCAAATAGAAAAGAACAGCATTCAGCTCAGTTATTCAGCTGACTATTTTTGTATCATTAAAAATGATGATAATGGGTCTTTTTCAGATCAGTTTTTGTATTATTCAGCTGCACAAAGCAAATTTTTATTTAGCTTTTATCAAGAAATCAATGACATGAATCTTTCCTATTAAACATAATTTACAGGAGCGTTACCGCCAGTTATAGCAAAATTCAGAAAGTTAAACAAGATAAGACCAAGTGACAACTGTACAAGTTAACTATAGAAGAAAAACACTGAACCAAATACTTATGAAGATCCGGCCTGGTCTATAGAAAGCTCTATGTCACTATTTAAAAAACACAAACAAACAAAAAAACAACCAAACACCACAACCCCAAACAAGAGAGGTAAATAGGTCAGCAAACATGAAGACAAATTTTGAAAGCTTCCTATTAAATGACCAGAAGAATACATAGCTCCACCAAAAAGGAATAAAGTCCTGTGTAAGGAAAAGGAAGAAAACCCCACAGAATAAATACTAACTCTGCAAATACCTTTGACAGGAACTGATGAGACTATGTGTTATACTGAATAAAAAGAAAAATCTGTTCATTTGAATTACCAGTCAACATGAGTGTGTTACATTGTTCAGACTGCAAAGACAAGTTCAACAGAAAGCAACTGTGAGGAAAGCTTATACTGCTGTAGTATTTGTGTATTTTATACTTAACTACTTGCAGCAAAAAAAACCCCACTATTAGCATGCAGTTTTGGATGCTATAAAGAGAGACAGATATTGTTGACACACTCAAGGAAATTTGTAGACATGGAAAGAAATAACTTGTATCAAGAAGTATCAGAGAAACTCTTGTCCTGCAATACTTCGCAAATGGAAGCTCAAGAACAGCCATGTGGACACAGTCCTGAAGGCAAGACCCCGTAAGTTACAGAAGCCTACAGAAGCCTTTCCAGAGTTCACTGAAATTAGCCAGTACCACACCAGAAAGCTATACAGTATCTCCACGCAGACAGATTATTGCCAACTTCCAGGAATACTTTTTTTTTCTTTTAAATGGAAACAGTAACAACAGGAAAGAGAAGGAGAAGAAACAAACCCAAGTTTTCCAACTCTTCCTCAATACAAACACACAACTGCAATAAGGCAGTAGAAAAGAAATAGATTCCTTGGAATCGCTGCAATTAAGGGTCAAAATGAGAACAACCCTAGCAGTAGCTTAAGCAAACACACCCCCCGACACCCTCAGTATTGAGGCTGTAGCGAAAGCAGAAGGTAGCCTAGCTACAATCTTTTGCTGGTGTGTTACCTGCCAGAAGACAGCAATTCTGGAGAGCAGGGGCAACCTAAGCATACAAGACCTTAAAATACATCCCGAAGCCTGAAAACCATACCCCACCAGCTTTTGCTTTTAAATAGCAAAAGAACAACAAAAATAATTCCACCTTGCTAGGGTGTATGCCATACAGCCATCCCTAATTACCTAGGCACTATTAGCAGAATGTCTCCTCTTCTGTTTTAAAACCCAGAGTCACCAAGCTGATACTATGCCCACAGGTAAGTGCAATGACGTATATGTAACTCATATTTTGTATACAGATATTTAAGTCTTCTGGACAATATTTACTGCACTGAAAAGAGTATACAATGCAGAATTTTGTACTTGTAGGTTACTTGCTTTTTTGAATCTTACAGATTTCAGTGGACTATTCCTAAATGAAGCTTTTTTTTTAAAAAACATGAAGAGGATTAAAATCTCCAGAAAGGCTCACAGTCTGACCAAATACCTAGTGATCTCAGAGAGGGAAAAGAATTAAAGACAACTGGCATATTCTGTCAGATGCCTTTTCTACTACATATACTTCTCATGCCTTACCCTCTACAAGAAACTGACGTCAGGACACATTTAAAAAGAGCTTGAATTGGAGTAGAAACAAATACAAGTCTGAAACAAGTAAAGGTACCAGTGGTTGACAAAAAAAGCTGAATAACTGTTGTCTGTCAAACACTGAATTTTTGACAGTTTATCTATACTACCCATCTGATTTAAGTTAGTCTAGAAACAGTTTTCTGGAAATCCAATCATAGTCATTCAATTTCAGAGACAGACTTCCCTATCTATAGACACCTCTAGATATATACTAAAAGCTAGTTTAAAATTAAAAGAATCAAAGCTGTATCAACTCAACTTCTTACAGGGTTATACGACCCAAACATATAAAACAGGTTTTGTAGTCTAGTCAGTTTTATAATTAAGAGATGAACCAAGGCCACCAATAACTGGAGCTGCATCATTAGGTAAAAAAGACTTCAGAGCAACAGAAGAGAAGACTGACATATTGCACTGACCCTCTTTCATTCATTAGAAGATTTCACCATATGCTATTTGATTATTCTTTAAAGTCTCTTACTTGGACAAGATTGTCCAGTTACTTTTTCTTAACTGTTTATTTGCTGTGAAGTAACTTCTCACTGGAGACTGATCAGAATGAAAACCAGAACACAAGGGCCAGATTTCTCTCTCAATTTCTCCACTTCTAAGGCTCACTGCAAGACCATTTCCAGCAAGTTTTTCAAGTTCTACAGAGGTCCTTCATGAAGAGATGACAATTGCATGCAATTAGTGATTGATGAATACTGACTTACAGAATTTTATCTTAGTGTATTTTAATTGATCACATAGGCACCTTGAATAACTTTTTCTCAGAGAACTTCAAAAAGCAGGGTAGATTTTATAAATTAGATGAGTTAAATAGGTAACAGACAATATGTAGCTTCTCCTTCAATTACCACCAAATCTTAGGAATGTAAGCATCACTGGGCAATTAAATGCAATCTGCAGCTGTATAAACCAAGTCAGAATTAGGGATGGATTTTCTTGACTCACAAATACAGACAAAGCTTTTCTATTTTTAAATACGTGCACTAGCAAAACTTCACAGTTCACATTTCAAGTGTACCTCCCAATACAAGTATACCAGTAACAGTCAATTGTTTTCTTTGCATTTGTAAAGAAAATATTTTAGTCAGACTATACTTGTTCCGAGGCTCTCCTTCAGATGCCCCTGGCTGCTCAGCTCTTTCTGCAGTCTCTTCCACAGGAGCAGTCTGTTCCATCCCACTAAAACAGTAAACAAAAAAACCACAAAGTCTTCATGGGTCACACTAGAAAAAAACCTTGCAGATCAATACACCACTTTTTTTCCAGAATTCCTTGGAAGGGGAAAAAAATAGAGGGGAAAAACTCTAGGATCATAAGCAGAAACTAGATATACTAAGTGACTAGTTGAGCAACTAACAAAATGAGAAGTTAGGAAACTTTAGTTAGGAACTAACAAAATGAGTTAGGAAAATCTGACTTCTAGATACTTTTAATCAAAAAAGTGAAAAGCATTCAATTGTGAATACTAAATACCAGTACATCACTGATATTTGGGGTTGCCTTTTTGTTTCTTTTCAACTACTAAAATGGTAAAATTCATACTCCAAGTTCATATTTTCTGTAACACGGACGTTAGTTCACTGTTAAATGAGAGCAGTACCATACTTACTTTCATTCCACTGGTAAGCATACATATTTAAAGTTACACCTTCTAGCTTCCATGCATCATTGAGACAATTAAGGCACAGACATGCTTTTAGAGTTTAGACAACTCCAATTCAACGTCACTTCCACCACATGCACCACATCACAAGAAAGCATTGGTATCTCATGTTTATATCTTTGGATGCTACTGAACTAAAAAAAAATTAACTAGGGAGAATAAATACAAGGTTTCTTGTATTCTATGAAGTTCACACAACCTTCCCTGACGTACTACAGAAGCTAGTTTTGTGCCTTTGGACAGCTAGCTTTATGCTATCAGCTTAGAACTATGTTAACCTAGCTGATCCTTTGTTTTGAAAAAACAGGGTACCTGACTGTCATGGTTTAACCCCAGCCAGCAATTAAGGACCACACAGCCACTCACTCACTCCTCCCCCCACCCAGTGGGATGGGGAGGAAAATAGAAAAAAAAGGTAAAACTCATGGGTTGACATAAGAACAATTTAATAACTAAAGTAAAATAACATATAATACTAACAACAATAATTAAAAATATAATAATAACAATAATAATAGTAATGAAAAGGAATATAAAAAAAAAAGACAAGTGATGCACAATGTAATTGCTCACCACCTGCTGACCAGTGCCTGAGCAGCGATCCGCCCCTCCTGGACAACTCCCCCCACTTTATATACTGGGCATGACATCACATGGTATGGAATACCCCTTTGGCTAGTTCGGGTCAGCTGTCCTGGCTGTGTTCCCTCCCCACGTCTTGTGCACGTACCTGCTTGCTGGCAGAGCACAGCAAACTGAAAAATCCTTAACTTATCCTAAGTGCTACATACCAGCAACTAAAACATCAGTGTGTTGTCAACATTATCCACACACTAAATCCAAAACACACTGTACCAGCTACTAAGAAGAAAATTAACTCTCTCCCAGTCAAAATCAGGACACTAACCAATCTTTTACTTTTAGTATGAAATGTTATAGAAGAGACAGTAGTTAGTACAACCTTTCAGAAGAATTTGGAATATCAAGTCCCCAAATTATTACCCATCAAGGCTGTATTTTTCAACCTTTTAGCCAGATTGCCTGAATCCATGATCCAAGTTTTAAAAATAATTCACTTCTGTGAATTAATGTGTACGTGGCCAAAGTTTGCTGTAAGTTCAAAGCGCTGCCTTTTCTCTGTCCTTTATCAGCCTGCAGTTAAAGAGTTCTAGATGTATATGAGAACAAAAGCTACTGGAAAGTGTAACATATTGCTAGGTGCAAAGAATGCACAAAAGCCAACGGTTCCAGTGAACTTTTTGCAAATCTGAACAGAAAACAATAAGAGAAATACAGAATTGAATTGAAAATTCCCAATTTTTTTTTTAATCTGACCATTCACAAGCCATCACATGCTGTTACTAATCCTCCTGTGCGCTTTAAAATGTATTTCAGTGGTAGAGTCTGCTAAATATTACCTCCAGAGTCACACTCAAGTGTATTACAGCTTTGCAATTTAGAAATGATCCATTAAACTTGAGAAAGAGACTACACTTTAAGCACAGTAACAGAGTTTCAATCTTTTAATCAGCATTTTGTAGCAATGCCTTTAAATACTAGAGTCCCGCTTACATGACTATTGAGAAAAGTCACAACTTATTTCAGTTAAAAAACAACTTGGCCCCAGTTAAAAGAGTTTGGCAGTCTTAATTGAAGAAACATCACCATGCCTTTGCTACAATTTAATCTCAGCAGCATGAAGGAGACAAGTTCAGAAAACTGTAAAACTATGTTCGTCACAACAATTACTAGAAAGCAAGGCTTATAAAGCTCAAAATGGACATGGAACTGGTGAACAGAAAATGGTGATCTAAGGTGGGCCATGGAAAATGATGATTTATGGAGCGCACAAGTATGTGTTGTACCTGGTATCATCTTTAACTGTTCCCCAGTTGCGAGCTCCACCTCCACCCTTTTTATCATCTGCTTTCATTCTTCTAGAAGGAGAAACAGGGTTTTCTGAGATTAAGAGGTTTTTTTCATTAGGACCTCAAACTACAATCAGTATTGACTTTTTGCCAGCCAACTTGGATATAGAAGAGGGGAATAGAATACTTTAGAGATACTACTGCAATGCTGACTATTGTTTACTTGTACACCAAGTAAGAAGCGGCACACAGAACACTTACGTTTTATCATTCCCACGTCTTTCAAATTCCTGTTTTCCTCTTTGATCAGAGCCATCAAAACTTCTATTTATTCCACCACCTCTTCCTCTACCTCGCATTCCACCTCTTCCTCCGCCACGACCTCTTATTGGCCTTCCGCGGTCTAATCTTTCAGTTGGTCTAAAAAGAAGATTTGTAGTCAGATTTTTGTTCCTACAGAACAGTTAACAAGGAGAAAAGACATTTGTAAGGTTGCATTTGTGCAGCTGTGAGAGACATCAGTATGTGAGAGCTACTGTACAATTTTTAGACTTCATCTTTACACAGCATGCAGTACAGTTGTATTAGTTTTGTCATTAAAAATGGACATAAACTAAACTCAGGGAGAATTATTACAGATAACAGGAACAGAAAGTTATAGAAAGTTCAGCTGTTTACTAATAACACTGAAAACATTAGAGAAGCTAAATAGGACATAATAAAACTGTCAAATCTTCAGCAACTTTATCAGGCAATAGCTGCACTGTCTAAACCCAGATTTATATGCAACTACTAAAAATTTCAGGGAACTTGTTAAATACCGACTACTGCAATCTAAAGTAAGAACAGCCACGCTCTCAAGCATTAAAGGTTTAGGTGGAATTTTCTAGTACTTATAAAGAAAGCAAAATTGATATGTAGTAAATAGTATGACAAAGGTTTATTTTCAATTTGAGCAGTAAAATTCATTCAACTTGGAACCTGCGCCACATGTTCTGCAAAGCTTGGTACACAAGCTCAGAAATGAACATCTATGTTGCAGACTAGGAGTTACATTTTCAGATCTTTACACTTTTCAGTTTCGCCTTACATTTCTAACATTTAACAAAATTGCACCAAATCAATGTGCGAGGAAGCTGAAATTACAGCTCTGACGGGCATGAACTAAGTTGTCTGGCAACACTACATCTACACACTAATACTGCAACCATGTCTTCAAGTCACATCTGACTACTAGATCTGTTTTAAGAAGGTTAGGTCTTTCCCTTCCCACCCCTGTGCAGACCCTCCATGAGGCACCTTACTTTTCCCTGTATGATACATACCTTTCCACTGTGAATTCCGCTTGTCGTTCTGTTTCATAGGTACGGTACTCCCTGAAAGATGGTTTCCCTTCAGTTTTGTCTTGTTTCACCTCTAGTCGTCTGTTACTGAACCCTTGCTGTTCTCCTGCCTTGGGTGCTCGCTTCTGGCCTACACAAACACACATGCATAGATTACTAACAGGTTAGTAACAGCTGAATTGCAGTTACCAAACTATTGACTGAAATGAGTGGATTACACTTTACAGTCTTCTGCTTTACCGTCTCCCATCCCAAGTCCACCAAAATATTAAAAGCACTTAATGTTGCCAGACACTGTTTTAAAGACATCTACTTACTTTCCCTTCTGTATTGATGAACATGCCACAGGCAAAAATACTATGGGTGTTGACACAGCTCAGACATTTCCAGAAAAGACAGAATGAAGAAAAATCTTATTTTGCTCACATTAAGTCACTGAAATGGAGAACAAACTGTTTGTCTCATGTTCTCTCAAAGATTTTTCCAGTGTACTACAGGACAAGGAAGGGAAGCTTCAATGGAAAACATGAATTGCAAGATAGCTGCAAGAGCAATGAAGGTGGAGGAAAGCAGAGGACCATTAGAGATAGGCATTAGTTGTTGGTCATGAGACAACACACCTCCTGCCACATGAGCTGAATTTAGAAGTCTGAGCCTGCACCTCTACTTAAAGCTCACAGCTATGGTATCCAACAACCAGAAGAGGGTCACCTCGTTCTATTACTGTTCTATGGAGGAGAGGAGCATTCACCAACATTACAAGTCATTGAGTTTAAGTGGCAGAAACCCAAGCAGTAACTACAACGGCTCCAACACTACTAACTGATTCTCAAATGTCAACATATTCCAAGATAAAATGCATTTAAGCTTTTGGGGGCTTTATTCAGCCATTGTGGGGAGTTAAGGAGGAGCAGGTTGGGCACGGTCAATGCAGAGAAATTGTGATTATAAAAGAGAATAAATTGAGGTTATAAACTCAACCCATATACATCTAGCATAAGATTGAAGTTCATTATGTGCTTCCTTCCTCATTTTCCCAAATTCTATGCTCTATTTAAGACAAAGTTCCCTAGAAGCAAGCAAGCCTTCTGTCTGCTAGGCCCCTATACTTACACTATTGGCTGAAAAAGATGTTGTTTTAAGTCAATCAAGTGAGGAACTACAGAAACACTGGTCTCAGACCAACAAAACTGAGCTATCCTTTTCACAAGAAGCACCTGTGCAATGCTGAGCAAGTTACTGAACAAGTGACAGTCCTGGCTAGTGTGCCTCTGTTGCTAGCACATAAAGAGAAAAAAAGCCTATTCTATGTCACAATATTAAGATACAAATTAATTCATAGCTCCATAGAAATGCCTGTATAAGATCTCTGATCAAAGCTTAGGTGGCAAACATGAAGTCTGTAACATTTTTTAAAAGAAAACTTCAAAGAACTATCCACTTGGTGGTAGAAGAGTTGTAAATAAAGCTTTTTGTTATGCAGTAAGGACAGTCGTATCTGTACAAAAATAGTTCTACCTGGGCTGCAGAAGCAACTCTAGCTTTGGTTTTCTTTAAACTACAAACCACTTGACATAATATATTCCAGTAATTCTCTCAAGGTTTGGAGTAGCTCAATCCTTAGAGCAGCAAGCATATTTGCATCCCCAAAATTATGACGTTATCTCTGGATAAAGGACAACTTTTGAAATCAGTTTCTGAGTAAGCTTTTCAAAACAGGATGCTTTAATAAAAAGCAAAATTATAAATAATACAGAATTGTACCTCCTGTTGTGAAACTTATCTGCTCTATGCACATCTCAACTACACCACCAACTATACAAGTGTTAATTCCAAACTGGAATCTTGCTGTGGAAAAAGTGACTACTCATTTCTGACCTCATTTTTACTAATTTTGTTTGAATCTGAATGCACAACTGCAATACAACAGTGCATTTTTATCTATTTTTGAGCCTCTCACTGGCTATGAGAAACATCAGTTATTCTAAACAGATTAACTTTGCAAGAATGCAGTAGTCAGAGGCCACCTTCTCTATGTACTTAGTATTAACCTCAATTTCACCTTTTAAGTACCACTTAAAAGTACTTTAAAACAAGTATTCTTGCCAGATATGCCAGTGTATTACATGTCACTAGCACTGACCATGCTAGACAAAGCAGTCAGCTCTACTCTGATTTCAGTGCAAGGCTATTTCACTTTGATTCTAACAGGTGGCTATAATTACTGCAGATGGATTTTAAATACTAGAAAGATTATTTGCAGAAATTATTACCTGTATAAAAACATTTTTAACTGATTTGACAGACATGCAGCCGTGGATTAAAATGGTATGCAGCAACTACACCTCTCTAATAAGCCGAGCCACCCTTAGGGCAGAAGCTTGTGACCTGCTTGTGAATCAGTTCAATACCAGCAAAACTTTCAGCTCTGCATATAAAGGCAAACTAAACTGGAGCTTGGCAGCAGTGATAGCATAAGCTATCCAATTTTAATCTTCTGCCATATGTCTGTCCCAGTGCAGACTCATTTTTATTTAAGGAGCTGAAAGACCACCTACCCTTTGGGAAAAAAAACCAACAAAACAAACCAACAAACCAAACCAAAACATGAGCAATCTTGTGTAGTGCTGCCATAATAGCTTTCACTTAAAAAGAACTGGACTATGCTTTGAATGCTTGTTAACTACCTCTCCAAGTACACCCCAATTTTGTCTGCTTGTTTGCATATATAGACTGGTATGCAGGTTTTCTTCAAAACCACAAAAAAAAGCTCTGGAATTGTGTGGACCATCTACTTGAGGTCTTAACAAACATCATGCTGAAAACTGAAGACTGCTCTTTCCTAGCTACCGAGTTTAGCCTCTTTTCAAGGTGGTTTTTCTGTGTCTTATAGTTACATCTGTCATCTGTATTCAGCTGAAGATGTTGCCCTCTGTTCCCCACCTCACTACCACTTCCCTGGAAAGTTACTGCAGCAGCACAGTCTGTCAGCTGAGTTGCCTGTCACACTACTTTCTAAACTGAGGAATCGGAAAAGAAATCTGATGCTTAAACTGTTTCAACAGACCCAGCCTTTTTTATTTTTTTTTCCCCAGAAGCAGCAGCTGAGCTATTATTAGAGAGAAAGACATCTGTAAATACTAAAATTACCAGGTATTAGAACTAGACATTACTATAGAAAAAAGCCCAGTTTTACAAGCCATTGTTAAAACCCTAAATCATACAGAGCTAATGTACTTAAGTAGTTTTCACCTTCCCCACAACAATACTTTACTATCAATATTAGTTTCATTTATACTGTACCATTTAGAAAGGCAGGCTTTCTAGAAAAGTGTTTTTCATAAGCGTGTATCACAGAACTCACAACTGGGAAAGCAGAAATTGTATTTTTAAGATCTGCATTGCCTGGTTTCCCAGACACTGGATATCTATGTATTAACAGATGGATTTAAAACAACGCTGCAAAATCTAGCTGCCTTTGCAGTGTTGTTCTCTAGCTTTCACTAAATTTCCCTATCCATATCATCTGTCCTCAAACAAGTGGGACTTTTGTTTGGGAAGAGATAGTTTCCTACATTTTGTGGGCTCTTAACGGGCCCCCACTGAGACAGTGTGCTCTCATCTTTTTTTTTTTTTAATTTTTAGGTTTTGTGCAGCAAACCCTGGCTTTAGACAAACACCACAAGGAGCCCAGCTTGCAACTGCTATCAGTGACTACCAGATAGACCAGAAATCTTGCTCTGTTTCCCCCATTCCCTTTCGTAAGGAGCATGGCAGGTGAGGGTGGCAGCTGGCATGCAATTCATGGGCTGAAGGAGGTTACTGCTGCAAAGAGCACTAAAACCTTGTATTCTGATGTAAAATCTTTTACCAACGACAGATTGTTGGATGAGCCCAATTTGAGTTCTCCACAGATGGCAACTGGACTGCATGCCCAGTAACTCTCCCCTTGAGCAGGGATGCCTCTAAATATAAAACCTAAGAAAAAGACAAGTGATGCACAATGTAATTGCTCACCACCTGCTGACCAGTGCCTGAGCAGCGATCCACCCCTCCTGGACAACTCCCCCCACTTTATATACTGGGCATAACATCACATGGTATGGAATACCCCTTTGGCTAGTTCGGGTCAGCTGTCCTGGCTGTGTTCCCTCCCCACGTCTTGTGCACGTACCTGCTTGCTGGCAGAGCACAGCAAACTGAAAAATCCTTAACTTATCCTAAGTGCTACATACCAGCAACTAAAACATCAGTGTGTTGTCAACATTATCCACACACTAAATCCAAAACACACTGTACCAGCTACTAAGAAGAAAATTAACTCTCTCCAGCCAAAACCAGGACACCCAGTGAGACAATTCCATCAATACTTCCCTTTCCACAAATCTGCATTTTGCCTGGGATGAAGAAGTGCCAAATGAAGAATTATTTCTATTTTGCCCAAGTAGCACGCATGGGAACACAGCAAAGGCAAATTGACTGTAGTTTTGATTCAGTTAGGATGAACATTAGAGTAACCACAGTAGCCAGATGAAAGACTTGTATATCTTATCGCATGTATTTGAAGAAAGAAAAAAACAAAATACTTTCCACCTGGCAATCTACCCTTTGAATCAAAGACTATAAGCATTGATTTACGGAGGACAGATCCACAGATGGGCTGCCATGTCTTTACCCAGACCACTGTCCAATTAGATATATGCTTTGATACATCAACATCACCCTATAGCACGAAGGGCCACAGGTCAATTATAGTGTCTGTAGAAAAAGTGTTCTTTCTCCTTGTTTCACAAAGTCTGTCTGAAATTATCTCCCTTTATTTCTGTAAAAAAAAGAAACAATAAATATTCTTTGCCTTCTTCAAGTCTCACCTGCAGTTCTATATACACTCCATTTGTATCCGCAGACACCTCCTCTCAAAACAAAAACCTTAATTTGAATTTCTCCCAATACATAAATCATTCTGTAAGTTTCATCATGCACGTTACTCTAGTGTGCTTTTTCTAGTCTTATCATCTTTGAGGTGACCAAAAGAGCAGACACACTTCAAGACATGGGAAGGAGAGATTCCTTCAAAGACATAACAATTCCTTTTCTATTTTCTTTGCTACTGCTACCTCAGTAATTCCCAACACTGCTTCTCTCCTAGATGGCAACTGGAAATAGACCTGCTGTTCTACTCATAACTTTCCCAACGACTCGAAGCTCCCTCTCCTAAACTACAATACTTTGAATTAGAAAAATCTTTCACATTGCAGTATAGCTTGCAACGCTGCCCCCGACCTGGATCCATGTACTCCCGTACATATTACTTTATACTTACCGATAGAGAATTTTCTCTGTCATTTTATAGCTCATTTACAGTATATAATTTGTGTCATTGCCCTGCAACTCTTCTTCTACTGGGCTAAATAACCTTGTATCAGCAAATTTCAGTTATTTATCCCTCTCACAGCTCTTTCAGCAGACTTCCCACCCACCTACAAACAGACAAAATAAGAAATTTAAACTGTGCTTCAAATTTTTCATTTCAGGCAAGTTTCAACTGCCTTGTAGATGTTAAAACAAAGCTAACCGCAGCACAATCACTGGTCCTAAATTCAAATCTCTCCACTTACTCCAAGAGACCCTTCCTTCCTCTGCTTTCAGCTTAACAGCTCATTTTTAAATGAAAAAATCTGAGCCTCAAGAAACAAGTTAATGGGAGTTCAGAGGAAATGAAGTACAAAAAACAAAGATGAATACTGCTCTGGTTGGTCTGGAATGAGGGCAAGTGGAGAAATTGTGCTATAATTCAAGGATCTCTGTCATTAACTATGGCTGCATGCAAACACATTACTTCATTACCATCTCAGTAACACAGCAATACCTATAGATGGACAACTTATCTTCCTTTACAATAAAGCTGCATAACTGGAAATAGTAAAAGACAGTTCGCACTCTCAGGGACTTATTTTGCTGTATTTCAGAGTGTAGCAAATTTAAGACTACACAAACAATCTTCCTTCCTCCCCTTTGCATGTGTGTGTCCATGTGATTTTAATTCCAACCTTCAAGCAATTAATTTTGTGAACTAAAGCATGGCTAATTACATGATTTGCAGAATAATACCACAGTATCCCAAAATACAAAAAAAGGCTTCAGCTACTGCATGCAACACACCAAAGACAGACATATGCAGTTAAGACTCTATTCTGTGGTATTTTGTTTTCATGTGTGCCAGTACTCAATTACAGAATTGCCTACTGCAGCTTTCCTCTGGACAATCCTTATAACTATGTAGCTGAAAGAATGATATTGGAATAAATTATTTTAAAATAAGAAAATTGCAGCAAGTATAAGATAAAATTCCCCAGAGACATTCTGTACCACATTAACTTAAAAACTGTAGCTAAAAAACTCAAACATGTAGTATTCAGGAACTACATCTAAATGTTACACGAGTCATCAAATGTACATGAAAGAAGAAAACCTTTTAGAGATTTTAGTAACAAAGGTTTAGAGATTTCAACAGAACAGACCTTATTACTGCATGATCAACAAATTTAATTTGCCTGGACCAGCAAAGAATGCAAGCTCTGCAACTGGGCCTTTTGAATAAAGAGCTGGCAGATGCAGTTTGGCCACTGTGCTAAGAATGAACTGAGTTAACATTAAGTGGTGCAATTATAAGAGCTGTAATACCTACAAACAGCATCTACCCAAATCCTCAGCATACAGTCTAAAAATCACAAAACAACACAGTCAGTAAAAGAGAAAAAGTACATCATTAAGGTCAAAAGTGTAGGTTTTGGCAGGCTATAAAATAGGAGTCCATTTTCTTCTTAAAGAAAGATTAAAAAATAGTCTCCTTAAAGTTGTGTCAATTTACAATAGTTTCGATCTGAAAGGTCAAAGTACGGGATTATCCAGCAAAGTCCTCTTAGGAGGTTTGTTTCAAATTGAAAACATCTCCACAAATTAAGTAAAAACTCCTCTGGAAAAGGCAGTGAAGAACTAAAAAAATGCTGCCTTACAGAACTTTGTGAGTAAATCTTCCACTCTAACATCAAAACATAACACCAAAAGAAGTCTCTCAGACTACTGTAAAGCTTTTTATATATTGCAAGATTGAAGACTAGGCTTGCTTCAAGTCTTTTGACTTAATATGCTCAAGAAATAATACAATAATAAAACAAAAATCATGAAACTTTTAACAAGACTTTTTGTAACCCAAACAAGCAAAATGCCACAGTAATTAGATAAAACAGTCTGGAGGGGGTCCAAAGGAGGGCCATGAAGATGACCAGAGGGCTGCAACGCCTGTCCTATGAGGAAAGACTGAAGGAGGTAGGTCTCTCCTCCCTGGAGAAGAGAAGGCTCGGTGGGGCCCACATCAGAGTAGTCCAGTACTTGAAGGGCAGATACAAAGAGGATGGAGGCTCTCTCTTCACAAGGAGCCACAGGGAGAAGACAAGGGGCAACAGGTACAAGCTGCACGAGGAGAGGTTTCATCTCAGTATCAGAAAGAAACTGATAACAATCATTCACTGGAACAACCTCCCCAGGGACATTGTGGAGTCCCTGACACTGGAGGTTTTCAAGATGTGATGGGACAGGGTGCTAGATGATCTCTTCTAGGCTGCCCTTCCCAGGAAAGGCTGGACCAGACAATCCGTCAAGGTTCCTTCCAAGCTGGGCTATTATGCGATGATTCTATGAACACTAGTACAATACAGACTGAACTTTGCCTTTCCAACCACAATACCAGACTCTGATTCAGCTCTTCAGATGGGTCTAGATGCTTCTTTATGGTGTCTAATTCCTAATCAGTGAAATTAAATTAGAGGGAGTTATGCCCAAAATCAGGGGGGAAATCACAAAGAAAAAGACTGGAAACAAAATCTTTTAAGTTTTATTTAAAAAAAAAAGTTTAGACATTAGTTTCACAACATAGTAATTTTAACCAATATTATTTACTTCCCTAAACAGAGGTGCACTCTTCTAGCCAAATTGAGCTGGTATGAGGACCTTCCCACGTGGTTACTCATCCTCAACCGTTAACTTGACAGTCCTCTTAATCTTTTACTGTTGTATTGGCTTTGTGTGGCAAGGTTTTGGTAGCGGGAGGTGGGGGTTACAGGGGTGGCTTCTGTGAGAAGCTGCTGGAAGCTTCCCCTGTGTCCGACAGAGCCAATGCCAACCAGCTTCAAGACAGACCCGCCACCGGCCAAGGCCGAGACAATCAGCGATAGTGGTAGCACCTCTGTGATAACATATTTAAGACGGAAAAAAAGTTGCTGGGACAGACAGAAACGGAAGCCGGAGAGAGGAGTGAGAACATGTAAGAGAAACAACTCTGCAGACACCAAGGTCAGTGAAGAAGGAGGGGGAGGAGGTGCTCCAGGCTCTGGAGCAGAGATTCCCCCCCCAGCCTGTGGTGAAGACCATGGTGAGGCAGGCTGTGACCATGCAGCCCATGGAGGTCCACAGTGGAGCAGATCTCCACCTGCAGTCCGTGGAGGACCCCACGCCAGAGCAGGTGCATGCCCGAAGAAGGCTGTGACCCCGTGGGAAGCCTACACTGGAGCAGGGTGCTGGCAGGACCTGTGGAGAGAGAAGTCCACAGAGCAGGTTTTCTGGCAGGACTTGTGACCCCATGGGGGACCCACGCTGGAGCAGTGTGCTCCTGAAGGACTGCACACCATGGAAGGGACCCATGCTGGAGCAGTTCATGAAGAACTGCAGCCCGTGGGAAGGGCCCACGTTGGAGAAGTTCGTGGAAGACTGTCTCCCGTGGGAGGGGCCCCACACTGGAGCAGGAGAAGAGTATCATGAGTCCTGCCCCTGAGGAGAATGAAGCAGCAGAGATAATGTGTGATGAACTGACTGTAAACCCCATTCTCTGTCCCCCTGTACCACTGGTGGGGGTAGATAGAGAACTTGGGAGTGAAGTTGTGCCCGGGAAGAAGGGAGGGGTGGAGGGAAGGTGTTCTGAGATTTGGTTTTATTTCTCATAACCCTACTCTGGTTGATTGTTAATAAATTGAGTTAATTTTCCCCAAGCTGAGTCTGGTTTGCCTGTGACAGTAATTGGTGAGTGATCTCTCCTGTCCTTATCTTGACCCACAAGCCCTTTGTTATATTTTTCTCTCCCCTGTCCAGCTGAGGAGGGGGGACTGAGAGAATGGCTTTGGTGGGCACCTGGCATCCAGCCAGCGTCAACCCACCACAACTGTTAAGCTGATAGTCCCCTTAATCTTTTACTGTATCCGGAAGTTTTCTGGTTGAATCCTGTATAACAAATCAACTTTCTATGGCACAAACAAAAAGCTGCCCCTCCCCCCCTTCCAGAAAAACCCTAGATTTTTCCCTCAACCTGCCACTTGCTTTATATTTGCCAGCTACACCATCACTGTATCTGCCCTAAGTCAGAGAGTGATCTCTGTCCTTCAGAGCGGCCTTGCTAAGACAGCACATCCAAAGGAGGAGCACACAGACAGGACGAAGTTGCAAGTCTCTGCCCTGGTTTAGCATCGTGAGCACTAGACATTTACACTCCTTACATCACGAGCCCAAGACATAAACATACAGCACACACAAAATCCAGCATAGCCACTTTCTTCAAAGAAGGTGGTGCAGCATTCTTCAGAGCAAATAACTTTTCTTAAAATAGATGTTAATTCACTTTCACAAAGGCTACTATAAGCCAGCAGAGTCTTTTCTCCATTTTAGACTAGCAGGAAATTAAAACAAGGTGCACATGCCTGATGCCTCCATATGAGGAATTGGGTTTCTTAATATCACGGTAGCAAAAAATAGTCCAAGACGCTCCACAGGGTCACTGTGTATTACCACAGAGTTACACTCAGAACCTGCATGCTTAAGATACTTATAGACAAGTAGGAGGTAAAGGATGCTCTTCACATACTTCCACGCTCCTGGTAGGTTACTGATAACCACCAGTTCTTGTTCAAGAACTTTTTCATCAAAACTTGAGACTTTGCTGTTCACTGAACAGGCTCCTTCACCTTCTGTTGATAACCACAATACAGTATCCTTTAAATAAAATAAGCCTTTTACTAGTGTGAGGGTTGGTCTTACAGGCAGAGATCTCTGACAAATTCACGTAGCAACTACAGAGGAATCTCAAAAGATAAGTTTCATACAACTGTCCAAAGGGTCAGCGACAACTTGCTAAGATCATGCTCTACAAAGACGCTCATTAACTACAGCATATTTAGCACTGAAAGATTCTCTGCTCCACAGGGTCAAATAATTGCTGTTACAGCAATGTAAGACTGTAAGTCTAAGCAACAGAATCGGTAGCACTGGCAACGACTTCATGGAGCAACAACCCAGATTCAAAGGCCACGCCTTTTTCCTATGGCATTAAAACATGCAGTTCAGTTACCGTGAATTTAACAGGAGCTTTTACTACAGGAGAAAATTAGTATCCTCAGCATAGTTAATGTGGCAAGGTTCACTGCCCGCCGCAGGTGAATGGGAATTTACAACAACAACTCAAGAGCCTAGAACCAGAGATTCTCAATATTTGGAAACCATCAGCCAGCTCTCAGATACTTGAGATACTGAATCCAGCAACCTGAATACCTCAATACCAGGTAAGTAATAACAATCAGACTCGCAAAACTGCTTCCAAATGCAAGGAGCTACATAGCCCAGCAAAGCCTTCAGCTTCGAAGAGGACTGTGCCAGACATTCTGATACAAAAGCCAACTGGCTCCCTATTCCCCCAAGCAACACCCAGCACCAAAACCTAGCAGCTGACAACGTAGACCATTCCTGAACACCGAGCTAGAAGTCACCCAGAAAATACGCTTTTATTCAAAGGTCTGGGCATCAACACAAGCTTAAGGCAAACTAAGCGCAGGTCCCCGGACACGTTATAACCCTGAAGCAGCCGAGTGCCAGAAGACTCAAAAGGACCAAGAAAGCAAGCTTGGAAGCATCAAACACCAAAGGAAAACAGCCAGGGTGACAAGCAATGGAATGCAGCAACAGGGACGCTAAACCAGCATGAAAACTAGAGATGCTGCAGCGGAAGAGTTAATGCTCTCCCAGTCGCCTCCCGCGACTATTTCCGAAGTTTTCATTTACGCGTCCGAAGGCCCGTTTCCCCGCTGAAGCCTCCCGCGCAGGCTGGCAGCGCTCCGCAAGACCGCGTCGGCAGCGTGCCCAACGCCGGCCCCCCGCAGCAGCGCTCCGCTTGTCACCGGTTTCTCCCCGGGGACTTTCGCGTGTGCACTCACAACGACAGAGAAGGACAATAAGCTGGGTTTTTCTCAGCCCCGCTTTGACCCTGCTCCCGACAAGCGCCTGCACGCCGCACCACGGCTGCCAGGAGGCACAGGGCAAGCCCGGCGCCGGCTGCGGCGCCGACCCGAGCCGCGCCGCGGCCCCCGGGCTGCCCGCACCGGCCCCGCGCCGCCGGGACCTCACGCCTCAGGAGAGCCGGCTGGCCGGGCCGCCCGCCCCCAGCCGCCCCCGCCCGCCTCCCCTCGCCCCGCTGAGGAGGCGCCGCCGGCGTACCGGGCTGCGGCGGCCCCCCGGCGACCGAGGGGGTCCCGAGCTGCTTGCGCTCCTTCTGGGACTCTCTCTTGCCGCCGCCGCCGCCGCCGCCCGCCCTGCCGCCGGGACCGGCTCTCCTGACGGCCGCCGCCTCGTCGCGCTTCTTGCGCTGCTGCTGGCGGCGCTCGGCCTCGCGCAGGATGTCGAAGGGGTCCGACTCGTCGTCCAGCAGCTGGTAGAAGCGGTTGGCGACGGCGCAGCCGAAGTTCTCCTGCATGACGGCAGCCACCCCGCTGTCCACCGGCCCCTTCATCGCCGCCGCGGACGACCGCCGCCGCGCCCCCGCCGCTGCGGCCCCGGGGCTGCCGCTGCCGCTGCGCATAGCCGGACCGACGCGCGCGGCGGGAGAGAGAGCGCCACAAGGAACGGCCGCCGCGCCGCCTCGACGCTAGGCAAACCGCCGCACCATTACTACTGCCATTTCCGTTGCCGTCGCCCCGCCCTCCGCCGCGCCGCGGCAGCCAATCGGGCTTCGGAGCTCCCGGCTGCCCCGCCGCCGCCACCTATCAGCGCCGCCGGGCCCACCCACCGCCGGCGAGCGCGACCAGTGCCAAACAACGGCAAGGGCCAGCAACCAATCCCGGCTTCAGGCTCTGTCCCCGCCCTGGTTTGCGGCTACGGCCAATCAGGCCGCAGCGCCGTCACGGCCGATTACGGGCCATTGACCAATGCGGCGTGCCGCTCAGGCCTCCGGCCTGATTAATTATTCATGCACATGCATTATTCAGGAGCCGCTCCCGCCCGCCGCCGGCTCGTGGCCGGTGGCGCGGGTCCTGGCAGGCACCGCCGGGTCACCCGCGGGTCGCCCGCGGCGCGGCGCGCCGGCCCGCCGGTTCTCTGGCAGACGGCCCGGCTGTTTGTACGGGCGGCTGGGCGGGCTGTGTAGGAAGAGTTTATAACCTGATGCCGCCGCGCCACTGCGTCTTGTGCTACAACCCCCGTCCGCTCACGAGTGACTTTGACGAGCGACGGAGCGCGCCGGGCTGGGAGCTCCGAGGCGGCTCCGCTGTAGGCGGCCCGCACGCTCGCGTAAACTAGCCAGGAATTCCCGCAAAGCTGCTGAATTGCCCCTTTCCGCTCCAGACGGCGCGGACCCCCGCGAGCACGTGCAGTAGGGCTCCCGACGGCTCACAAAGGCAGCGCTGCGGCCGGACCTACGGGTTCCCCGCTGCCACTTGGACAGCCGCTGCGTTCAGCAAAACCAGTGAATGGAGCGCCCCGGCCGCCGCTAAGCCCCCGTGACGGGACACCGTACGCGCAGGCACCCCCGTGACTGTAGGGGCCGCGTCGGTCACGGCCAGCGACGCCTGGAGCGAGCTGCAAGCCCTCTTGCTGCCTCTGAAGGTTATAAATTCGACCAGCGGCGCAAACACGCCGGGAGACCCGGCAGGGTTCGTTCACCGGGGACAGCCAACGGCCCAGCCCCTCTTTCAGCCGCAGTAACCCCAAGCACACTGTAAAAATCCCAGCCCTTCAGACACGATCACCCCAAGAATGCCGACTGCAGCTGTGATTTTAGCCGGACCATTCCGGCAAGCTAACCCTCCACCTGTTACAGTAACCTCACTGCACATCCCACCTCTTCTTGAAACTCATCTTCTCCTCAGCACAGGACCTTAAAACAAAACCGGGCTCCCCGTGGTACTTCAAAAGGTGGGAGTTCGGACAGCACCGGCAGCCTCCCAACCGCTTCCCCCCCCGACCTGGGAGTGCGGAGAGGCCCGGGCACGCCGTCATAAGACAAGGTGTGGTGCACCCTCTACGCGTTACACCAAGCCCTGACCATAATCACCGTTTCTCCCCCAGCTTTCACGCCAAACTCACCTATGCAGGGCGCGCTTGCTACAGAATAAAACTGATCTCATGAGACAGTGCCCTTTCTAGCTTCATCCTCATCCAAGACATCATAAACAGTTTTGCGTCAATGGAAATAATGACAGCAACTAAGTTAGGGCCGTTACCTGCTCACAACCAGCTTTGTAAAATCATGGTAGTGAAGTCAGGTCTCTTAGGCTCTGACATGCTTCAAATTGAAGCAGGAAATTCTAACTCAGTAAAGAGAATATATTATCATTACTTCTGCACAGTTCTTAAAATTTAAAAAATAGATAGCCATAATTAACAAAATAAAAATGTCTGAAGATATTTCCATGAATATGATACAGTAATAAGATACTGTGTAAGAGATGTTTATCTAGATCAGCTGTGCTTGCCTCTGAATAGTTGCTTTATTTTGTAGGAAGATGAAACTACATGTATTTTCAGTGAAAAGAAAGAATTGGAAAGCTACTTTGTCCTGTTCTAGTCTGGAGAAACACATTAACACCACTGCATTATGGCAACACACCAACAACCCCTCCCACCCCCCCCGGATCTTTTGCAGGCCTTTGTGGAGCCTTTTGGTATCAATCGCAGCATCCACACTAGATTTCCCCACTGTATCCAGAAAGCTTTTTAGAAATTTCTGGAAGACATTTATTTAAAACATTCTACAAGCTTGAATCAAAGCCCTCTGAAGTTACGCTGTGTATGAAAGATGGCAGACAAAATAGTGTCGTTACTGACTGTACAGGCAATGCACTTGCAGGTTTAATAGGCATTTGGAAGGTTGTCATGTCTTTGGAGAGGGACATTCGAGGAATTCGGAAATACTTCAGCAGTAAGATTAAAGATTTGGTGTTTTGTGGAATGTGGCTTTGTTTTCATGAAGTTTCAAAAGAGGAAAAAAAAAAATCTAACTTCTCCGCAAGATTACACAATGACAGCCAAAAATAACACTAGTTATAAACACGTCTTGTCTTTGTCTGTATAATTGTTTTCTAAAATGAATGTAAACTTTTACAAAAAGTTCTTAGTCTTCTGATGCTCTGAGTTATCAGCCAAAACAAAATTTCTGTAATATAGATGCCAAACCCCAAACTGATTAAGGGTCTTACATGGCAGATTAAAGTAATCTGTACTCTCTTCATTTGCAGCTTTTCACTATGTGCAATCAGTGTGTGATTGTCAAGTTACCTACCTACACAAACAACAGGAGATGGACAAAGAAAACCTGAATTTTACAGCTGGCACGAAACCAAATGTTCTGCCTGGATTTTTACACTGAATAAGTAAGAGTGATGGATTCGGTATGATTACATATTTGGATGCAGAGCCTGAATCTCACATTTGCAGTGCTAAGCATGGGTGCCTAACCCTTCTGACAACAGATTATTCATCTTACTTCAGTCAAGATGAGGGCTGCCTGCCAAAGTTGCTCCTCCATTCAGGTTCTCTCTGCGGGTAGATTTTTCACATGCGCAGAAGAGTAGCCCTACACAGGCTTCCCAGGCAGGTATAGGTATGGAATATGGCATCTTTACCAAAAGACCCCTTGCTTCTTTTTTTTCTAAAGGGCAAAGGTGCCTAATTACAGGAGCCAGAGAATTGCGAGTGGAGGCTGATGTTCCTCTGACCTTTTCAGCTAAGCATTTAATCACCAGTGAGGGGCATCGTGTCCTTGACCTTTCCCTACAGCCGCTCTCTCATCTCCAGACATGAATCATGCTCTAGTGCCTAAATCTCCCCTGCCTGGAGTAGAAACATCCCAAACCCACCACAGGGCTCAAGGTCCCATTCTGGGGCAGGGCACCCGAACAGGCAAAGAGGCTAATACTGTGTCACGTAGTGGATCTAGCCATCGTGTACATTTTCCAGCAGTGTAATTCTACTGAACTCAATTGACCACGTGAAGTTTTAAGATGAGCAGTAGAGAGCTACATCACCAACAACGGACCTACTTTATGGTAACTGCTGTTCTTCCGTCACCTTCACAGGAAGAGATCAGAATTGATCTTTGTTATGGGCATGCTTACCTCATTGTGTTTCCTTCCCTCTGGAACATTCAGTAGCTGGCCTCAAGTGAGCTATTAACTTAAGCAATTTTATTGTCTTGATATATTGATTTGATATAAAGAAGAAGTTGGAAAATATAATAATAAACACTTAGATAAAAGATATTATAACTATTGCTAAGTTATTATATAAATCCAACATGCAATAAAGTTACTTGCAGTGTAGTTAAGTATTTGGTATTACCTACCTAAAGGCCACCACTGTCTCAGAGTTTTCTGGTTTGAACTTTGGAATATCACTAGAAATCGTTGAAGCATGCTTCAGAGAGAAAAAGTACCTTTTCTCCTCTTCATTTATCATGTATTTCTGTTCTGTTTCAGTTTAAGAAATACAGCATTTACCCACCTCAGAGAATTAGTTGTTCTACTTTTTACTTCTGAGTTCATTATCCTCAAACTCCTGAATAACGATGTCCTTCCCAAGTCTAACTAGCTGGATAGAACACAGGTACTTTTTCGTTGTTTTCTGTTGAATTTGTGCTCCCTATCCTTTCACTATTTCTGTATTATGTTTTAATAAAAGCTATTCTTTTTTGTAATAGTAAGTAGGATTTGACCTGATTGTAGGTTTTGTAATGTTTGGTCCTGTACCTCTCAGGGAGAACTTTTTCTTGTTTCTACACTAACACTAAAATATTAATGCTTTTATACATTAAGCTAGTAGCATAGCATCAAAGTACTATCAAGAGCAAACCCATGTTCTTAAGATACTGTAGCTCAGATGATTACTTTAGAACAGTTTTTACATGAACTATTAGTTTAATACCTATGACTGTATGTAGTGAAAAGCAGTGTGTTTTAAGCCCTTCAGGCCACACGCATTCTGCGTGCATGTTTTCTCTTCCAGTAGCAGGATCTGGACCGATAGGCCACTTCTTTCTTTTTAGCCATTGTTATTACTGCATAAAACACTATTGTTCAGAGCAGTTAAAATATCAGAAATGGCATCACCTCATCTCTTCCTTCTTTTGTGCCCCCTGAATTAACAAAGGTCTATTATTTGGCATTAGAAAAATTTACAAGCTCCATGTAAAGAAGGTAATCTGCTGTCAGGCCCTTGAGTGTCATTACAAAATTTAATGTGTTCATTGAGGTGGCGTAGGATAAGTATGGAGATATTCAGTTACTTGCAACGCATGGCACCATTCACAATAGCTACAATTTTATGTACCAAATCATAACATTAATTCTATCGGTCATGGGAGTTCCTCAGGAGCTACATGTGCTACTTGAAGCACCACTCGCGTCGTTTTGGAAAGTTATGAAGGAAGGATATTCACAGTTTGGTTTTGGGTTGCAATTATTTTAACACAAGTCATTTTTTTCCCTAATAGATTTTAACATATCTTTCTGTATTATCACTTCTCTACAACATTGTTCTTTTACCAGAACTTTCTCCCACAGGTGGTTTTTTTTAGGGCTGAATTTTTTTAAGTGGGACAGATCTAAGCATGTGGAAACCTGTTTGCTCATTTTAGAAACAAGTGTTACAGGCTTTACTGTTTGCTTTCTGGCCTGGCAAGTACAGCCTGACCTGGCATAGTCATGGTAGGACTTTCTGACATGTAACACTGAGTGTGAGAAGCTGGGGTGTCATTACTATGAACAAGAATTTAGCTAAGCAAAAACTTAAGGTTCTTTTTAGTTAGTTTAAAAGGATAGTTGTGACAAACTGACCTGTAATTCATGATGAAAGGCTGCCTGTCTCTGGATGGATACCTAATACTGCAGTCCAGTACTACAGTCTCGATGTTGGAAGAACTGCTAGGAATTTCCCATTATCCCAAGGGGAGTTAGTTAGCAGTCATACACTGCAAATTTGCTCTCCCCAGCAGTTTCCTGTTCTGTATGCAGTGATACAAAGATGTTTTTCTGAATACAATGGCCTTGCTATTTCTTTACCCAATTATTTGCTAACAGGTGGTAGATAAAAGTTCTGTATATTGCAAAAGGTAGGAGAAATTGCTTTTGGACGGCCCTGCAGTTTCTGAAGAAGATTAGGACTTTAGCCCTCTCCGATAACTGAGCTTAGAAGTATCCATGTGGATTACGTCAAACTATAAGCATAGATAACAAATGGAAGCACTAACGAGCACTCTTTAGGATAAGGTGTATCAAACATGCAAAAGATTGCACTGCGCAGAATCATCCGAGAAGGGTCAAGCAGCGGACAAGTGAGGAAGACTCCTGAAGACCACCAGAGGACTCCTGAAGACCACCAGAGACTTCAAGTACACCTGCACAAAGGACATTTACATATGGTAACAAGTTCCTGGAAAACTAACGAATATGTAAAACTTTTCTCAGAAATCTGATGAATATGTATCTAGACCCTGTATATAAACTATGCAGTTAGCCTGACCAGGTGCACACAATAGGAGGAGAAATCTCTTGTGTTCCCAGCGCTGCATAAAGGATACCTGCTTAATGGTCTTCTGACTATTGAGTCCTGATTTTGGCTTTTCGCGGCAGCAATTTGGCACCCCAGATAGGACCCACTCTGCTCAGCTGCAGGTCCTGCTAAGAACAGGACTCCCTAGGGTACCCCGAGGATTTCCCAGAGGGACTTGTCACCTCAATCGGATCACTGTGGGAGCAGACAAGGACGGTCTAAGGAGTAAAGGTATTCTTTAAATTTTCTGAGTTTCTCTTCTGGAGACCGGTCGTTAGGGGGTACTTGTAAGCCATAGGAGACGTCCCATGCGGAGTGCAGTATACCAGGCTGCGTATTATTCAGTCTTAGTACAGAGCTTATATAACTTGTATAAGTGTTTGTACTTTTGGGTTTGTGCACACTCACTGTGAGTAGAGCACTCTGGTATTTAGTGAGTTGGTACAGGCACGGGTTAAGCCTTGTACTTCTGCAATAACTTACTTTCTGGTATTGGTACACTTATGAAACCTGCATAAGTTTGGTACTTCTGGCAGCACAGACTTATGGGTATTGAACTCGGATATAGACATAAGGGATTGCTCATTGCAAACGGACTTGGATTTTATGTTTTATTTTTGTATGGGTGACTAGAGCTAGCTCTTGTGTGTGAGAGGACTGAGTGACTGAGACATGGCATAGCTGCAAGGGGAGTGTGGAAAACCTGGAGAAGTGTGTATTTCACCATGGAAATGAATGTGAACCACTTTTTCTTGTAAACTGTTTTATCTGTGATCAAAATATATGGGTAGTATTTGGATGGAATAACCAGCGTGAGAATTTTGGAACGTGGTCAGGGTGGAAAGAAAAAGAGCGACAAGTTGTAGTTATTAAAATAATTTGTGGGCAAATAAAGACAGTACAGAATCAATAAGGTAGAATGGGGGGAGAGCAAAGCGGTGATGGTGTAAAGAAAAGCCCCCTAGGATGTATACTAGCACATTGGAAAAATAGAGGGGGACAGCTGGGTGGAAGTGTGAATAAGGAAACATCGATCAAATACTGTAACCAGTGGTGGCCCCTGTACAAACTAGAGGATGGTGAAAAATGGCCTTTTAATGGATCTTTGAATTATAATACTGTATTACAGTTAATGGTTTTTCTTACAAAGAGAAGAAAAACGGGACGAAGTTATGTATGCAGACATGTTTTTTACTTTAAAGAATTAACCAGAATGGCAGAAGGATTGTGTTATTAATATCCCACCACAAGATCCCCATGTCCTATCTTTAGAAAAGAAAAAGAAAAGTGAAAGGAAACAGGAGAAAATAAAAAGATGCTATTCAGCGTATAACATTAAGCAGAGGTGCTTAAAGCTAACAAACCCCAGAAAGAAAAGAGAGGAAGTAAAAGATCAGCCCAAAGAAATGGGATTATCCCCTTTATTATAGAACTTGCCTCCTCTGCATCCACCATTATCATTCGAAACAAACAGCAGCAATCAGGAAGAAGAAGCGGCAAATAATTTTACCCCAGTTACCGCATGGACTCAGAACAAGACTCAGAAAGCTCCGCAACTGCTGGCCCCATTGCAGGAGGTAATGGGGGTGGGAGATCCAGCCAGAGTAAAAGTTCCCTTCTCTACTACTGATTTAGATGCTTGGAAAGAAGTAGCTAAGGGATATCGGGATGACCCCTCCTGAGTGGCGAAACGATTTAAATTAATGGTAAGAAATCAGGATCCTGATTGGACAGATGTAGATTTGATTTGGGGAGAAATGACTGAGACTGAAAAACAATTAGTATTAAAAACTGCATGAACTCATGTGCAGGCCCAAATTACTGGGGGAACCTTACAAAGGAGTGTAGATGATTACATTCCCCTGACTGACCCACACTGGGATCCCAATGATGAGCATGATTATAGATTGTTAAAAAGATATCGAGAATGGATAAAACTGGGATTAGAAAACACTGTTCCTAAGGCTGTGAATTGGTCAGCACTATATGCTGTCAAACGGGCAGAGAGAGACTCCGACTGAATTTTTGGATCAGCTGAGAAATACCATGAGAAAATACACTACCTTAGATCCCTCCTCAGATGTGGGACAGCAACAACTTGTCTCTCTATTTTTGGGACAGTCATCTACAGATATAAGGAGAAAGGTACAGAAGTTAAAAGGGCCTGATATAAGGGACTTAGAAAAGTTGCTTGAAGAGGCGTGGAGAGTTTTTAGAAATACAGAGAATACAGAGAAATGAAAATTAACAAAAGTAATGGCAACAGTGATGGTGGCAGCTTTGGAACAGAAAGGAATGGTAAATGGAGGAGGATTTAGAGGACGTGGGAGAGGAAGGCCCTTTGGGAATAGAAGAGGGATAGAACAGGTATTGGAGAAAGAAATCAGTGTGCATATTGTCGGGAGGAAGGACATTAGAGAAATGAATGCCTGAAACGTAAGGGGGTACAACAGGCTGTGATAGTGGAAGCAGAGGCCGACTGACGAAGACCCAGGGCATCTACCCTAGTGGATCCACTGATCAAAATTAAGCTAGGGAAATCGGAGAAAGAAGTAGAATTTTTGGTAGATATGGGAGCCTCTTTCTCTGTTTTAAATCAAGAATTGATACCTGTAAGTAAAGACTTTGTAAATGTAAAAGGAGCTACTGGCCAACAGGAAAAAGTGTTCTTTTTAAAACCTCTCAAATTCAAGTTAGAGAAGCAAATTGGGATACATCAATTTTTGTATTTGCCAAATTCTCCCAAACCACTATTAGGTCGGGACTTATTAGAACAGTTAGGAGCGGTGATAACTTTTAAATATGAGACTGTGGAATTAAAGGTAAAGGGAAATCAATTAACTGAGATTTTAAGTCTAGCCCTAATGTACCCTGGAAAGTCTGCCGCAACAACTTCCCAAACTGAAGAAATTATTAATTAGGTATATCCAGGAGTATGGGCCGCAGGGATTCCTGAAGGGCGAAAAATGCCATTCCTATAGTCATAGAGCTCAAGAAAGGAACCAGTCGGGTATGACAAAAGCAATATCCCTTGAAGTTAGAGGATTGAAAAGGGATAGAAGGATCAATTAATATTTTTTTACAGTATGAACTATTAGTAGAATGTGAATCAGAGTATAATACCCCCATATTACTGGTGAAAAAGCTGGATGGAACTTATCAGGTAGTACAAGATTTAAGAGAGGTAAATAAAATTGTTAAGGACCTACAACCTGTGGTAGCTAATCCTTATACTTTACTTGCTAAGCTATGAGATAATCAGGTATGGTTTACAGTATTAGATTTGAAAGATGCATTCTTCCATTTGCCTTTAGCAAAAGAAAGTCAAAGTTTATTTGCATTTGAATGGGAAAGCCCTACCTCTAGTAGGAAAACACAGCTTACTTGGACAGTGTTACCCCAAGGTTTTAAGAATAGTCCAACAATCTTTGGAAATCAACTAACACGAGAACTTGAAACATGGGATCTTCCTTCCAGAGACAGAATCCTTTTACAGTATGTAGACGACTTATTAACAGCAACTAAAACAAAACCTGACTGCATATGATAAACTATCAGCTTGTTAATTTTTTGGGGACTAAATGGGTATCGAGTCTCTCAACAGAAAGCTCAGATGATACAACAACAGATAACCTACCTTCGATACAAACTTTCTGGAAGACAAAGAGAATTAGGAACAGAATGAAAAGAAGCCATCTGCAGGATTCCCCTCCCTCAGATGGTAAAAGAACTCAGGACCTTTTGGGGAATGACAGGTTGGTGCCGGTTATGGATTTATAATTATGGAATAATAGTTAAATCTTTCCATGAACTTTTGAAAAACAATCCTACTTGATTGATTTGGTCTAAAGAAGCTCAAAATGCATTTAAGACACTTAAGAAAGAACTAATGAAGGCCCCGGCCTTGGGCCTACCTAATGTGACTAAACCTTTCTGGCTCTTTTCTCATGAGAGGCAAGGTATAGCTCTGGGAGTCCTAGCTCAATGGCTAGGACCTTATATAAAAGAGCAGTGGCCTATTTTTCCAAACAGCTTGACAAAGTAAGCAAAGGATGGCCAGGATGTCTATGAGCTGTAGTTGACTGTGGTCTTGAATATTCAAGAAGCCCGGAAATTTACCTTGGGCCAAAAGATCACGGTGCTGGTTTCACATACAGTATCAGCTGTACTGGAACAAAAAGGGAATCACTGGCTTTCCCCATCCCAATTTCTACAATACCAGGCCATTCTTATTGAATCAGATGATGTTAGTATTGAAGTAACTACTGTTATGAACCCAGCTTCTTTCCTCAGTGAGATGACTTCTGAACCGTTGACACATGATTGCTTAGAAATCACAGAGACTGTGTATTCCAGAAAACTGGATCTGAAAAAAGAACCTCTGGGGGATGCACAGGATTCCTCGTTCACGGATGGAAGCAGCTTCATCCGACAAGGTATTCAAAGAGCTGGATACGTGGTGACAATGATAAACAAGGTAATTGAATCTCAGTCACTACCTGCTGGAACATCAGCTCAAAAAACTGAAATCATTATCCTGACTAGAGGCCTGGAATTGGCAAAAGGAAAAGGGATAAATATATGGACAGATTCCAAATACGCCTGTGGAGTTGTCCACACTCACGAAGCAAGTCAGAAGGAATGAGGACTACTAACTGCACAAGGGAAGCAGATTAAGTATACCGAAGAAATTCTTCGCCTATTAGAAGCAGTCCAACTGCCAACCAAAGTTGCCATCATGCACTGTCAAGGACACCTGAAAGGTAACACAGACCAGGAAAAAGGTAATAGATCGGCTGACTATAAAGCTAAACAGGCAGTGGAGAGAATGCAAAAAGTTTTAGCCTTAATTCCAGACAATAGAAGTAAGAGCCTAGATGATCAAGAACATATTGAATATTCTAAGGCTGATAAAGAACTGATAGAAGAAATAGGAAGACAGATTCCCTCCAGAGGATGGGCCCACTCAAAAGATAGTAGAATTATAATTCCTGCTAAACAGATATTGGGACTTGTTAAAGAAGAACACAGTAAGACACACTAAGGAGCAGACTCCCTGTATAAATTTTAAAGTTAGTAGTTAATTCGGAAAAATTTGTATACTACAATCCGACAGGTGACCCACCAGTGTGAGGTATGTTTGAGAAATAACCCCAACACAAGTAACAGGGTGCAATTAGGGAACACTGAGAAAGGAAACATACCAGGAGACCACTGGCAAATTGATTTTTCTGAACTTCCAAGAAAAGGGGGATACAGATACTTATTGGTACTTACAGACACCTATTCTAGATAGCCAGAAGCATTTCCTTGCAGAACAAACAAAGCAAGAGAAGTAACTAAGGTATTATTAAACAAGAGAATACCCCGATTTGGAGTACCTATAGTCATCTCATCAAATAAGGGTACTCATTTTTGTACGAAAGTAGTGCAACACGTCAGCAAACTATTGGGAATTGATTGGCAGTTACATACACCCTACAGGCCACAAGCCAGTGGGCAGGTGGAAAAAATGAATTATATGATAAAACAACAGATAGCCAAAATATGTCAAGAAACAAACCTATAGTGGTATCAGACACTACCTGTTACACTGCTTAGGATACGTGTGAAGCCTAGAACCAGAGAAAATCTGAGCCCTTTTGAAATATTATATGGGAGACCATACCAGGCTAAATATCAAGGGAACGATTTAAGTCAATTGGGAAATTCTTATTTACAGAATTATGTTATCTCTTTGAGAAAGCAATTAGAGAAAATTAATAGGAATGTTTTGGGAACCAGAGCTAAGGGGTTGGATCATCTGATTCACCCATTTATCCCTGGAGATTGGATTTATGTTGAGAATTTTTCAGGTGATCCATTAGGAAAGAAGTGGAATGGACCCTACCAGGTGTTACTGACCACTTTTACTACAATCAAGCTTTGAGAACAACCGACTTGGATCCACTATTCAAGAATTAAGAAAGCAATTCCTGAATAGAAAGTAGAACAAAAAGCCCCACTAAAATTGAAGTTAACTAACGAGGTTTGATCCATGGTTAGTATTTGTTGTGTAAAGAGAAATGTAGGAATTCTACCTACTTGTGTATCTAAGTCAGGTGACAAAGAGAAGTCTAGGTTCCCGGGATGTAAATTTACACTTAAGATTGATTGGAGGAATTATAAGAACAACTAATCAATCAGATTGTTGGGTATGTATTCAGTTCCCTGAACACACTGATAAAGGTTTACCTTTAGTAGGAATACCCACCCCTTTCAATACTTCTTAGAATAACTAACGGTGAAGCCAAAGTTTACCAAGGAAAATGAGACAAATCTCCAGATTCGAGATGTGTCAGACCCAAACACCTCCAAAGTCAAGTGTGTAACTACAGATAAGACCAATAGAATCGGCAACGTTACAGTGGGACACTACCCTCGTTGTAATTGGAATACACAGATACAGAGGATTAGTCAATTCAGTAGATATTAGAATGTTCCAAAAGGGAGTGGTTGGTATTGGCTATGTGAAAAGAAGGCCCGGAAGACCTGACCTCCTAATTAGTCAGAAACATGTACCTTGGGGGTGATAGTTCCTAATATCACTGTAACCAGGAGCTTAAGAAATCAGAATGAGTGGGTGAGAACCTTTCTGAAGCGATTTAAGAGAACATGGAATACTATTGCTGACCATCCTACAGGATTTCACAGTTTTGTTCGGTGGTTCTTACCTTGGTTAGGGGTAAGTAAATTAGAGAAAACACTAGCGAACATTTCAGCAGTCATAGAACAAATAGAGCACTACACTGTGGATGCCATTCAGGCCTTACAACTTGAGATTACTAGTTTATCTAAAAAGGTTCTCCAAAATAGGATGGCATTGGATATACTTCTAGCAGCACAAGGAGAGGTTTGTACAGTCATAAATGTTAGTTGTTGTGTATATATAAATCAGGAGAGGAAAATTGCCACAGATCTGAATGACATTTAGAAACAAACCCAACAGATACATAAAGTAACTATGGATGATACATCTTGGAGATTTAGGGAAATTTAGAATAAATTGACTTCTTGACTTCCCAATTTAGGACGGTTAAAACAACTATTTGTCAGGTTAATTACTTTAACGATTCTAGAGATATTTGTTAGTATATTTCTCAAATGTTTTCTTTGGTGTTACCAGAGTTCAGCTGAAATGTATAGTGACTGAAAAAGAAATGAGATTAGACATCAAGTAGAAACAAGAAAATATTTTACTTGAACCCTTGAAAGGAATAGACTATAAATTACATAAAAATAAGTTCTAGTGAATTTATATGTATTGAGGACTGTAGCAGATAAACTACAAGTCCTCAAAAGAAAAGGAGGGATTGATGCAAAGATGTTTTTCTGAATACAACGGCCTTGCTATTTCTTTACCCAATTATTTGCTAACAGGTGGTAGATAAAAGTTCTGTATGTTGCAAAAGGTAGGAGAAATTGCTTTTGGACGGCCCTGCAGTTTCTGAAGAAGATTAGGACTTTAGCCCTCTCCGATAACTGAGCTTAGAAGTATCCATGTGGATTACGTCAAACTATAAGCATAGATAACAAATGGAAGCACTAACGAGCACTCTTTAGGATAAGGTGTATCAAACATGCAAAAGATTGCACTGCGCAGAATCATCCGAGAAGGGTCAAGCAGCGGACAAGTGAGGAAGACTCCTGAAGACCACCAGAGGACTCCTGAAGACCACCAGAGACCTCGAGTACACCTGCACGAAGGACATTTACATATGGTAACAAGTTCCTGGAAAACTAACGAATATGTAAAACTTTTCTCAGAAATCTGATGAATATGTATCTAGACCCTGCATATAAACTATGCAATTAGCCTGACCAGGTGCACACAATAGGAGAAATCCCTTGTGTTCCCAGCGCTGCAATAAAGGATACCTGCTTAATGGTCTTCTGACTATTGAGTCCTGATTTCGGCTTTTCGCAGCATCAGCAGTGATGGTTGCTAACGGTCTTACAAGGCAGCAGTCTATAGCATACAAACTGCAGTGAACAAAGCAGAATGGGGAAAAAAAACCTCACTGTTTTTACAGCTTCATGGCTTCTCTGTGCTCTTGGTATTTGTCTCAAAACGTAGCTCCTAACGTAAGAAGTGTGAGTTACTTATTTTGCAACCTACAACTAGTCGGTAAAATTCACCGTGATGGTAAGACAGCAAGGCAAAAGTAGGATGTTAATGTAGCGCTACTAGTTAGCTTCGGATAAACGGCCCGCACCTAGTGCCAAGGAATGTGCTCCGGTTTTAGAACAGTGAGATCCAGTGCTTAAAAACGCAGCAAACCAGCATAAAATAAATGAAGTACTGCTGGATCCGATAAAACTGAAGCCTTTTTAGTTTCAAGTAGCCAGATTTCCAAGGGATTTGGTAAACAAGGCACAGTGGTTACTTGAAGATTTTAAAAACTGAACATGTAACCTGTTTCGTGGCCTTACCAGCTGAAGCCAGATCAGTGTATGTCACGGCGTTGCCAAACCATTCCTCGCCACCCCCAAACCTTTCGCAGATCAGCCACACGCTCGCACAGACGAGCCGAGGCTCCCGCGGCCGTGGGAGCTTCGTGCCCACGCCGACCTGCGGGCTCCCGGCCTGCAGCAGCCTGTGCCGACGGGCTGCAGAACTAGACCGGACCTCGGGTTCAGAGGATGTCCAAAGGCTAGAAATCCACATTTTCAGACACCGTTCTAGCGACCGCAGTATAAATGCCTGAACGACGACATTAGGCTGGGGGGGGGGGGGGGGGGGAAGCCCAGCCCTCAAACAGTAATAGACTAAAATCTGAAGCTTGCACAGACTTTGAACGCCACGCGCCTGAAAATCCTCCCGGAATTCCCCACTCGCGGCCCGGGGCTGCCCCCGCAGCCATTTGGCACATCCCCTACCCGCTCCTTACGCTCCCGGGGCCGGTGCCTGTTGCTCTACAGCAAGGCGGCGGCGACGGCACCGGTGGGGCCGCCCGGACGGCCCCGCGAGCTTGCAGGATCCCCGCCAGGCCGGGCTGCCGGTGGCCAGCCGCCGGCTGACCGCAGGGGGCCGCTGCTGAAGAAGCGGTGGGTGGTGGTGGTGGTGGGGCGGGGGTGTCTCTCCGCACGCCAGCGCCCGGCGACCGCCAAAACGGCCGCGCCGCGAGGCGGCCCCTTTAAACCGCGCACACGACGCGCCAAGACTGCCGCGCCGATTGGCCCGTGCCGCCCGACCGCCGTCGGCGCGCGCCAAGCCCGCCCGGGCGCCCCAGCCTCTTCCCCCCACCCCCCTTCGCCCCGCCCCGCCCCGCCGCGGCGGGCCAATCAGCGTCTCCTCCGAGACAGGGAGCCGCGGCGGGGCGGGGTGGCCGCAGCGGCCCGCGAGCCCACTCAGTTTCGAATTCCGCCGGTGAGCCGAGCGGCTGTCCAATAGAGCGGCAGAAGCGAAGCCGCGTCCTGCTCGGGCCCCGCTCCCGGGGGCGGGGCCGTTAGCTTCCCCGCCTAGCGGTTGGTCGGCGGGAACGGCCGCTCCGTGACGCCCGCGCCCGTTTAGTTGATTGGTTACGCTCAGGCGCGAAATGTAACGCGGGAAAATCTGGGGCTTGGCCTGGGCTGTGGGCGCGGAGGGGTCGCGGCGGCGGCTGCGGCTCCGGCTCCTCCTCGGGCATCGCCGGGACCGGGGCTGCCAGCGGGGCCGGCGCCGCTTCGGAAAGGTGCGGGGAGGCTGCGGCTGCTTCACCCCGGTCGTTGCTATGGCCGGGGTCCGCCGCTGACTTTGCGGATCCGCTCGGGGCTGGCCGCGGAGGTGGGGGGGGGGAAGGCACCGAGACCCCGCCGGGAGCCGCCGTCCCCGGCGATGAGCGGCTGAGGCGGGCCCGGGCGGCGACAGGTGGCGGCGACCGCGGGACCTCCGTGCCGCTCCGCAACCCCCCCCGCCCCGGGACGCGGGCTCGGACAGCGGGGCTGAGCCGCCTCGCTCCCCGCTAACCGCGCCGCTGCCCGCCAGGGGTCGGCGATGGCGGAGCGGCTGCCGCCGGCTCCCCCGGTGATTTTTTGCCAGGGCTCCCCGAAGCGCGTCCTGGTTTCCGTTATCAAAACCACCCCGATCAAGCCCTCCTTGGGGGGGGGCGGTGAGGAGCCGGTGGCCGCCCCGCCCGTCCCCACCAGCCCCGGCTTCAGCGACTTCATGGTCTACCCCTGGCGCTGGGGCGAGAACGCCCACAACGTGACCCTCAGCCCCGGCGGCACCGCCGCCCCCTCAGCCCTCCCGCCGCCCCGCGGGGGAGCGGGCAGAGCCCCCGCCGGGGACGAAGAGAAGGCGGGGAGCCCGGGCGGCAGCGGCGGCGGCAGGCACCGGCACCTGAAGGTGAGTGCGGGGCTGGCGGGCGGGCGGGACGGGCGGCGGAGTTAAAGGGTGGCTCCGCGCAGCGCGCGCCTCCCCCCGCCGGCAGGGTGGTGTGTGGGTTTTTTTTTTTTTTTTTTTTTTTCCCTTTTCGGGGGGGTGACGTCACGTCCGCCGGCGGCGCGCGCCCCCCGGTGCCATCCGGCGGGAGCGGGAGGGCGGCGGCACCGGCAGCCGGGAGCCGCCCGCAGGCGGAGAGGCGCCGCGCCGGTGGGGCTGCTGCCCCGCCTCCCCCTCCGTTCAAAATTAAATTATAAAAAAAAAAAAGAAAGAGAAAAGGGTGTCTTCTCCGCCGCCGGTTCGCTGCCCGTTTCCCCGCGCGCGCGCCTGAGCGCCGGCGGCGGCCGGCGTCTCCCCAGCTGCACCTGCCGGGCGCAGGCTGGCGGCTGGCAGCGGGCGAGGTGAGGGCGTGGCGCGCGGCCCTTCGGTTAACGGCCGAGCCGCCGGGCACCGGCCGCCTGCGGTCACAGCCGCGGCTTCAGAGTCACTTCAGCGGGAGGGTTGGGGGTTCGGGCTGGACTGCAGGGGCGGGAGCGTGCGGGGTGTCAGTTCCGTGATTCTTCCGATGCAGGATGGGATAAGGCGCGGCCGGCCGAGGGCAGACACCGTCCGTGACCTGATCCATGAAGGAGAGCACTCTTCCAGCAGAATACGTTGCAATATCTGCAACAGGGTCTTTCCACGGGAGAAGTCGCTGCAGGCCCACAAACGAACTCACACCGGTGAGTAAAGGGAAGGTGTGAATAGCTGGCGTGAGCAGCTTGGGGAGCAGCAGCAAAGGAATTAAAAAAAAAAAACCCAACAAAAAAACCCCCACCAAACCCGCAATTAAAAAAAACACAAAAAAAACCCCAAACCTGCAGAAAAAACCAACAAATTCGACCTGTTAATATTTTGCTGTAACTGTTAAATTAATCAGGCTCTTCTTCCAGTGCTTGTTAGTGCAATCAAAGTCTTTGTAACTGTGTTCGTCATGGAGACGTGTAGCAGCAGTTTGGGCTGTAATAGAGTAGGCAAACGCTGTAGATATTTTATCTGCTGCCATCACAGGCTTACTTTGCTAGAGGAAGAACTTTTCTAGAGCGTGGTGCTCTGTACGTGGTAGCACTGTTTATTCTGGCTGCCTCTTCTCTGTGATTTGCTTCCTTTTTGCTGGTGTATTTTTCACACAGCAATTGAAGTTTAACTGTACGAGGAGACAGTAGCTTAAAAGGTGGATGATAACTTGGGCAGTGTAACACCCTACAAGTGTAGCTTAAATATTGGGAAAAGAGTTCAAATGCTTAACGTCACCATCCAGTTGTCTCTCCCACCACCTAGAATTTGTGTTCTGGGGTGAAGGTGGTTGCACTGATTTACTGAGCTGTATGTAGAAGGCAACTCGCAGTTAAGTTAAAATGTGGGATCAACTCACTCAATACCTAGCTGAGCTTGAACTGAACAGGAGATGATGCTGGTTTTTTAAACTAAGCAAATAGTGTTGGTGGGTTTTTTTTAGTCATGTTCCAACAGGACTCTGTATTTGCAATAAAGTGTGAACTAATGTAGCTTGCAATAAGGACACGACCACCGATACTCCCCTCCCCTCCCCCCCCAAACACCCAAACCAACCAAACGAAACCCCAGAAAAACCTTGGCTCCCACAGTCTCTTGTTCTGATTCAAGTCGCTAAGTCTAATCTAGATATTAATATTAAACAGCAGTTATTTCACTTGGTTGTATTGGGTGTTGAAGTTGTATGAACTGCTTAACTGAGCAGAGCTTTCCCTGGTGTTATTCCTCTGACTTAGTAAGTCATCATCACCCCCGTTTTGTCGTCCCTCCTGAGGAGCAGTGGCATGGCATGCCTTTGCAGAGTTGAACACAGTCAGATCCTCTTGAGGGAGGAGACACCTGCTGTCTCTGTTCTTCTCGTTGTGGTTTGCATGGGGGAAGTCTTCCTTGATGACTGGCCTCAGAAAACTTTATTGGCTTAAGTCTGGAATAAGTTTCTCTTGGGACCTCCATGTACCTGATACAACTTTTCTCAAATAGTCTTCCCTAATGAGATGTTTCTACAATTTTGTATGTTTTTATACTGTTGACCTCAGTTATTTTACCTTAGTTCAGGCTATGTTAAGCATAAAATTTATCTAGTTACAATGTGAATTTCATTACTTGTCCATTTACTCATTTCACTTCATATATTTCTTGCTCTGTAGGTGCATAGCTTCATGGGACAAAGCTTACGTAGTGCTGTGCAAGAGTCTTGAGTCAGAAAATATGAAAAGGAATAATACAATTTTGGTCATGTCATCCCCACCCCACCCCCTGCCCCCGGAAGTAATTGTGTTACCCAGTAGCATTGAGGCATTGAGCATGTGCTCCAAAGTAAAGATCTGTTTGGGGTAAAAGTGGATCTCTGCTATTTGGTACGCCAGGGCTTTTTAGGTAGGTGCAAGCATCCAAGTGAGTAAAAGGAGAGCTTGCTTGCTTAAGTCTCAAGCCAGGGACCACCACTGGATACTATGACTTTTTACATTCATCTTTCATAAATCTGTTCTGTTATTATTTTTAAGGTGAAAGGCCTTATTTGTGTGACTACCCAGATTGTGGGAAAGCCTTTGTTCAGAGTGGGCAGCTCAAAACTCACCAGCGTCTCCACACAGGGGAGAAACCTTTCGTCTGCTCCGAGAATGGTGAGCCATCAGAGAACAATTTGCAGCTTTCAGAACTAGGGTCAGTCTAGTACTAGAAATGTATGCACATTCATGCGACAAAGATCCATAAAAGCTTTGGGTTTTAATTTTGGAGGAGCTTCTAGGGAAGGGAGGAGCCACACAGAATCTGCATAATCATGCAAATATGTATCCAAGGATTGCATATGTTATTATGTGAGTAGGTTATCAGTAATTCTGTGTTGCAATTTAACCCCAGCCAGAAACTAAGCACCATGCAGCCGCTCACTCACTTCCCTCCCGACCCCACCCCAGTGGGATGCGGGAGGGAATCGGAAGAAAAAAAGTAAAACTCATGGGTTGAGATAAGAACAACTTAATAGAACAGAGAAGAAGAAACTAATAATGATAACACTAATACAATGACAATAGTAATAATAAAAGGATTGGAATATACAAGTGATGCCACCTGACGACCGATACCCAGTTAGTCCCTGAGCAGCGATCCCCCTACCCCTACTCGCCCCATGGCATCCCATGGTATGGAATACCCCTTTGGTCAGTTTGGGTCAGCTGCCCTGGCTGTGTCCCCTCCCATCTTCTTGTGTCCCTCCAGCCTTCTTGCTGGCTGGGCATCAGAAGCTGAAAAATCCTTGGCTTTAGACTAGACATTACTTAACACTGATGTTTTCAGTTGTTGCTATCAACATTCTTCTCACACCAAACTCAAAAACACAGCACTGTACCAGCTACTAGGAAGACAATTAACTCTATCCCAGCTGAAACCAGGACATTCTGTCAGTTGATAGTAGTGTATAAAATGATGGGCCTTGTTATGAACCTTGCAACTAGAACTTGCCGTTTTCAACCAAACCTAGGGTTTTGTGAGTAAGGAAGGTTGGATTCAGCAGCATCTTCATCCCACAGACATTATGCTTACTCGTTGGTTGTCTGCTTTCTGTAATGTGTTTTTCATTGTCACTTCATGTTTTTTAAGGCTGTTTAAGCAGATTCACGCATGCAAACCGTCATTGTCCCAAACATCCATATGCCCGACTGAAGAGGGAAGAGCTCACAGACAGGCTGACTAAGAAGCAGACAGCTGACAATAAAGCTGTGGCTGAGTGGCTAGCAAAGTAAGTTCTCTCATGGTGTCATCTTTCTCTAAATACTTGTAAGGCTGGTCTGAGAGAGCATTTTATTCTTAGAGCAAAAAAAAAACCCCAACAAACCAAAACCAGATGTTCCTCCAGTACAAATAAGCCCAGCCTTGCCTTTCCTTAAAGAAGTGTGAACTCCTGGTCAAGACAAAGTTCCTAGTGAGATGTGTTGTTATCTTTTTTTTTTTTTCTTTGCTTAAATGCTTCTCTTTACTTGATGAACACCTGCTCATATCTTGTTAGTTAGTGCTACGGTCTTGCTGAGTTTGCATCTGTATGAGTGGCAACAACTGCATAGGCAAAGGGAGAAGCCCCTGCTGGGAACACCATGTAGAGGAGAAATTTGTCACAGATGTTCACTTGGGCCCTTTACACTTAAAATACTGAATAAAGGGGGTTTCTGACGCCTTTAAATTCTGCCATATAAGGGCTGAAAGATAAAGCCAAATGCAGTGCTTAGTCGGATGCAAGTGAGTGAGTACTTGGGAGGTTTTTGCCAGCTTTGAATTGTTGGTGTGCGAGTCAGTTGTGTATATTTTAAAAGCGTTCCCCACATTTGATTTTGTAGATACTGGGAGACTAGAGAACAGCGTGCTCCTGCTTTGAAAACTAAAACAATCCAGAAAACAGATCAGGAACAGCAGGACCCGATGGAATATCTTCAATCTGATGAAGAGGAGGATGAAGAGAAAAACAGCGCTCATTCAGCTGCCTGCCGCCGCCTCCAGGAACAGCGTGAGCGCATGCATGGTGCGCTGGCTCTCATTGAGCTTGCAAACCTAGCTGTGGCACCCATGTGACAATAGATAGGAACAGAGTCTGCCTATACAAAGCGTACTTCCTGGTGGTACTTAACCAGTTAGATCCTGAGCATAAGCTAAGCACCTTATTTGCTTATCATAGGCTGCTATTCTGTAGAATTTATGAAGAATGTTGTTGCCCCATAACATGGGGTGAGAGAATTGCACTTTTTGTAAGGTAAAAGACAGATGTAAAGTTTCTAAGTATTTTGTAAATACAGGACTGCATAATGCAGGGTTGACAAATTTACATGTTGTGGGGAGCTAGATTTTGCAAGGTTAACTCATTTATTTTGAAGCAGTTTTCACAGGAAGCACTTTCTGAACAAAGTGTTCGCAATTAGCGGAATGGTACACATGGCCAAAGAAGGCTGGCAAAAAGAAAAGTATTTATCTGACAGTTTAAGCAAATTTATATTACATGATAGGGCTGAAGATATGGTGAAGCAGTAGTGAAACTGTTTTTCTAATGTCAGTATCACTGAGGCGGAAGGCAAAGCTTAGTTATCTCAACCTGTAGAGGGGAAGAAACTGCTTCATGCAGGAAACTAAGATCTGACTGCTCAAGGTATGAGGCTTGACTTTGCTGTTTTAAGTTTTCTGATTTGATTTCAGCAGAATTTCTTGGTAGCACTTGTTGTTCCGAACATGTGATGTTAGGAACTTTTGCACATTTTTGGGTTTATCTGAAAATGATTAGTCTTGCAAAGTCTAGACGAAGGTAAACAATTGGTAATATTTTTTTCAGATATTTTTGGACCCTGTAGTGATTTGGCACTTGATTTTCTTATTAAAGGGGATATTTACAGGGTGGTATGGATTTGTAGTAAACTATTCTAGATTTCCTATTAGCAAACACTAAGTTTTGAAGTATTGCTTTTATATGATTATTAGCAAGTAGAAGCCTCCGTACTTTCTGTGCATAAAGCCACCTTATTGCTTTACTTCAGGATAACATGCCAATTTTGTCTTCACTAACTGTAGCACAGCTATCAATTAAACACTGCATAAAAGTATTCACTATACAACTAGAAAATAGGCTTCCAAAGATAGCTACAAGCGTGTTAACAGTGTGATTTCATGTATTTCCCAAATAAATGAAGTTACAGAATGCTGCGTAGTACTCAGATGCTGATATAAAATGTTTAGCAGTATATCTTGTCACTTCGTGAATGTTGTATACTTTCAAATAGCATTGTCTCATGGTGATATTTTTCTGTATTTTGCTTTGAAGGCAACCAGAGAGTCCTAATATGCTAATGAAACTTTGTTTTCAGATAGAACTTTTTGGTGTGGTTGGTTTGGTTTTTTTTTGGGGGGGGGTTGTTGGTTTTTTGTTTGTTTGTTAAGCTACTGCTATAGGGGATATTAATGATTTGTATTTACTGACCTGCTTGCTTTAACTCCTTCCTCTCGTTGAAGGTTAAGAAGTACAGATAAGAAGGGAAGCCACTTTCCCTCTTGCTTAAACAAGAGGAAGAAATCATTTTATCAATCACTTGTTATAGACTGACCAGATGCATACAGCTGTTCCAGAAAAGTAGTGTTATTTTATACCAGCAACTGCAACTGTTGGATTATGTTCTCTGATAATTGATAAACTGTTATGGTTGACAAGCTCATTAACCCAGTTTGTTTAAATTGAGTATTGATGCACTTAACTAAAGAGTAATTGAATAACTAAAAAAAAATAAATAAAAAAAATCACTTTTATGGAATGTAAATAGTTTTGCATGAGTGATATAGTTTTTTGCTTTCAGCTCCTAAACCGAGCTGCTATCAGTCTCATTTGTTTCTGGTTTAAGTCTTTTAGGCTTAAAAGTATGAAACACTGTAGTCATTCTAGGCTTCCTAGCCTATGTAAAACTGGTAATTTGCCTGTGTTGGTTTGGAGTTTCTCAAATAGGTTGCATGCTTTTCACTGTTCAGTTCGCCTCATGCAAGTAAGTGTCATTCCAGAATGAGCCCAGAGCTCACTGTTGTACTTCTGAGTCATCAGTCAGAATTGGTTCTGAGTAGTATTTCACAGGGCACAAGACTGTGTAATTACCAGCCAGTTGCAGGCTGGAGTCATAATCTTACTTCATTAGGATTGATTTTTATTTTTTTAATTTTTTTTTTTCCCAGTCAGCTGTAATGCTTCGGGCAATTTGCAGCGTATTTCTTCAAGTATGATGAGTACACTGAATTGTACTTGGCTGTAGACAGAATTCAGACAGCTGAAGCAGTTTTGTGTTGCGACAAGTTTTGGGTAAAATACCAAGTTAAAAAAAAAAAAAGGTGTGGAAGACTGCTTTCTGTTTTATGAAGAAGTGATTACATACAAGAAATGTTGAAGTATTCAGTGCTTCAAATGACTGAAGTTGTAGTTTGGCATGATTTAACAGCAGAAGAGTGGATATGCTGTCATTTTAATAGATGCTTGGAATAAAAACATGGTCCAGTTTTCAAGTTTAGTATGTGCCATTTGGTAATTTTTAAGTACCTGGGGCTCTTCCTCGTTTCCGTCATCCTGTCGGCCCGACTTGCCGCAGAGCGCGAAGGTGTTCATTTTCCCCGCCTGTTGAAATCTGACACGAGTTAAACACCCAAAGCAGATTAATTTTTTAGAGCTCTTCCGCAGTCCTGACAGACTTGTGGGAGTTCCTCTGAAGCCAGGCCCAGGCCCGGTGCGCTGCGGCGGCCCTCGGCCCCCTGGGGAGGGGGCCAGGGTCCGCGGCAGCCGCCGGCCTCCGGGAGCTTCGAAGCTCTCCCTTTCCCCGGGGGCGAGCGCTCGGAGACGCTGAGCTCCTTTCCCACGAGGCCGGTTTAGGAAGCAGCAAGCCGGTGGCGGGGGGCGGCCGGTGAACCCGGGGCAGCTGCGCTGCGGGCCTGGCCTCCCCCGGAGGCGGCGGCACGTCGCGGTGCATTTTTGTCCCCAGTACTTTCGGCCGAGCCCCGAAAGGCCGCGGTGGCGCTGAGCTGCCGCTGCGGGAGACCCCGGGGGCCGCCCGGGCCGGGGGGGGAGGCGCGGCGCGGCGCGGCCGCCCGGCGGCAGGGCCCCCACGCCCGGGCTCGGCACAGCGGCCCGCCCCGCCAGGGGGCGCCCCGCGGCCGCCGCCCGCCCCGCCGCTCGGGGCCGAGGCGAGGCGGGCCGGGCCGGGCCGGGCCGGGCCCAGCCGGGCGGGGGAGGAGGGAGGGAAGGACGGGGGGGAGCGGCCCGGCCGGGCGGCCGCACGCCCGCCCTGGTGCAGCCCGCCGCGGGGCCCTGCCCGCCGCCGCTCCTCGCCGCCATGAGCGCCGGGCAGGCCGCGGGGGAGGCGGCGGGCGCCGCCGCAGCCCCGGTGCTGCCCAGGGTGCTCTCAGCCCTCTTCTACGGGACGTGCTCCTTCCTCATCGTGCTGGTCAACAAGGCCCTGCTCAGCGCCTACAGGTGAGGGCCGGCGGCGCGGGCCGGGCCGGGCCGCAGGCCGCGGCGGAGCGGGCGGCGGGGCCTGCGGCGGCTCGCCTCGCCTCGCGTCGCCTCCGGCCCAGCCCTCCCGAGGGCCGGCGGCGGTGCGGCTCTCCTCCCGGCGAGGGCAGGTTGTACCCCGCTCCGCGGGGCCGCGCCGCAGCGCCGGCCGGGGAAGCGTTTTCATCACCGTTAGCCTAACCCAGGGGCGTTGGTGCAGCTCGGGTCCCGGGGCACGGGCGCCCTAGCAGCGGAGATGCTGGGGAACGCGCTGGGGCCCGGGTCGGTTTCTGCCATTTCAGACCCCGTTTATGCCCAGTACGTGCCCCGTCTGCAACACCGCCCGAGCGCTGAGCCGGTGGCAGGCGTGTTGTTGAAGCGTGCCAGTCTTTTCCTCGAAGGCCTTCCGTTATTCGCAGCGCCGAGGCTGGCGTTTTGCAGGTCGTGCCAGCTCGGACCACCCTTCAGGGGAACAAACAGCGTTTCCCGTCACTGTTCCTGCCGAACGATCTCGTTGCCCTTCCTGCAAGCACCTTTGTTTTCTGCAGTGGCCAGAAACGAAAGGTGAACTTTAGAAAATCTCTTAACCATAAAAACACTGAAGAACTATGTGATTTGATGCGGCGTCCCATATGGAATCGTTGTCCTGTAGCTGTGGTCTTCTCACCGTTAATATTCTTTACTTAAAAGGTTTACTCTGGTTTTGCTGTGTTTAAGTCATTATGAACTAAAAACAGGAAAGGAAAAAAGCCAACAAAACAAAAGGAAAAAAGTTAAAAACCAAAACTTGCCATTATTTTCTAACGTTGAGTGCTATTTGAACACATAACAGCTGTATATAACGACTCCCAGAAATGGTACATGAGGCACGTTGAGGTTTTGCTTTATAGTGGTTTTCATAATACAATCTGCAGCTCCCTATAAGTCCCTGGCATATGTCTAGCACATCTGTGAAAGATAGTCGAGGACAGCATGTCCTTCAGTAAGCCCAAGTTTTGTATCAAGAGTGTACAGCATTGCTGGGAATGTTTAGGGCTATCTGCAAATCAAAAATGGCTGGAGAAATCTGTGTAGTACAGATGAGTGAAGTCTCCATATTTATATGGTGTAGCTAAAGTACAAACCACAGTTTAGGTGTCACATGATTATAAATGGAAGTCCCGTTTCTTTGGGGTTTTTTCCCTTTTTCCCCCTAATACCCCTATGTGCGGGATTCTCTTTTGCTGCTGGCTGCTCCTAACTCTTTATCTGTGTTATGATTCCAGTGTCCTTATGGCCTTCCTTCTGCAATTCAGGGCACTTGTTTCTTTTGCTAATACTGTGTTCCTGTCCCAGTGGTGCTTATTTGAGATGTACGTTTCTCAGCATACCATGCAGTAGTATAGCGTATATTCCTGGTGGCTTCTGCGATACAGAGCCGCAACCTCAAGGAGCCTTGATAATGGAAAATTACAAAGCTTGTTGGGAATGTGGACCCTCCTTAGGCGTTTGTTAGTGCAGATGTGCACAGAGAATGAAATCGGGTTTATTTAGATTCCTTGAATGCAGGTTTGTGTGTGACCATCCCTGATGGTGCAGTCCAGCAAAATGCTGCATGACTCCTGGGAAGCAGCAGGAGCTGTCACATTTAGGGAGTTCCTTGACACCTGAGGCTTCTGAGCAAAGAGGCTCCAGACACTGCTGGTTATGGCATAAAGCAGCCATCCATTGTAAATAACTTCTTCACTTTTGTTTCAGTATGCGTACAGAGAATTAGCAGTTACTGCCACACCTTTATTGGTTTTACCTTTATGTAGAATTAGAGGAAAAAATGGAGCCACTTAGGGTCTTCAGGTGTCCTGCTAAAGTTTCTGCTTTCTTAACATTCAAGTACCCATGCTTTCAGCTAAAGCTAACTGAAGGGGTGTCATAGGAATTTAGCTGTTTTAGCAGACAATAGTTGTTTCTACAGCATTTACCTAGGTACTTTCTTTTCACAAAAACATATTTTTAGTGTGTTTGGGCTGTGGAGATAAGCTTCCAAGTTAGGGCAAGTGCAAGAGGTTTAACTTACTATACCATCTCAGGATGCATACTGTCTGTGTGAGGCCACTCAAAAAATTACGAATTGTTAGACTTCTGCAAGTGTGTTACCTTCACTTACAAATATCCCCAAAACAATGAGCAATTTAGAATTGATCAGCTCTGCCTATGCTAAATTAGTTGGATGCAGCTTGCATTTTGCTACAGAAATAAAATACTAGGACTCCAATAAGTGTAGCAGTTCCTGAGCTCTTCTGAAAGACAGGCCAGTCATCCACATATCCAGTTGTTGACTTTGGTGCTAAAATTAAACTTTTTCTCTTTTTTTTTCCCTTCTTAGTATTAAATCTCTGTTTATGCTTTTCAGCTTCCCATCACCAATGTTTCTTGGAATTGGACAGGTATGTTCACAAGTAAATCATACTAAATGTACTCATTATTTTGTACGTTAAACTAATGTTTGCACAGAGATATATTTTAGGGGGGGAAATCTCTGTTATACTGCACTGCTTGTCTTCTGGATTAGATACGCTGTGAGGAAGAGTGATTTGTTTTAGTGAGATCAAGGAAGTTTCAGCTCAAGTCAAAACTATTGCCTGGGAAGGGTAATGTAAAGGACTGGAAATGCCATTTATTTCTGTAGAGATCAGTAGTTAAGAGACCTGGCCTTCAAAACTGTCAAGATTTGTTCTACCAAATGCATAGATCCTATGAGGATTCTGGAGCATTTGTGGATTATATGCAGAGATATTACCCCTATCTGTAAAAAACCTGTATATTTCCTTATAAATATCTCCCCCCTTTCCCAGCAGTTTTACAGTAGGACTACCACACAGTTTTGGTTCTTTGTTGCCTTACTTGCCTGTGGGCAACTTGGACTACTGCAGCAGAAATAGTTTTTTGTTATTTTTGTTGTCAGTAGGCATCATAGTAAAAACAAACCTCAAACGTCTGTGTACATGGTCCATAAAGAAGAATGTGTGACTCTGCAGAGGGATAGCTGGGAAAGATAGAGCCTTGAAGCAAGTGTTGTTTTGGCAAATTTAAAAGAGAGAATATACTTTCTGCCAAGGTTGCAAGCTAAGAGTTAGTAAGGAGGAGGTGAAAACAGGGTACTGCAAGTCTGACATCTCTGCTGTTTGGTGCTGAAGAGAGTAAAATGTCTTGTAAACTCTGCTATGTGAGAGGGGGAAAGAGAGTTTCACACATCCAGACTGCTCAAGGAACCACACATTATGTTTCAGTGGAAGCCAAAGACTAGAAAATGTGGCAGTAATTCATGTTAAGGGCAATGATATGGCTTTGTTTCTTTGCAGAACTTAAGACTTAATGGCATTTCCATTTTTTGTTGACTGATCCTTCCAAGACTTCCCTGAACACTTTGTGAAGTGCATATAATACGGTATAATGCTTTAGTCTGCAGAACATGACTCCACCCCATTCTCTAGATAGCCAATTATTGTATTTTTGTATAAAGGAAATTTTAACTTTTTTTTTCCCTCTCTGGGGCCATCTTTAACTCTTAAGATGTGGGATTGCTCAGATATTCTCCTTCATTCTGTCTGTATCTTTATAATTTCTTCCTCATGTTGTCAACAGACTGATCAATGCACAACTCCTGTCTTGCAGTACCGAAAAAGCTGTAGGAATGATTCTGCAAACTAAAGAGCACTCTGAGTGAAAATAACATGATTATTCTGGGATTCTGTCCTGTTTTTTTCCCAGCTTCTTCTCAGCATGCATTGTTTCACAGGTTGCCACTAATTTTCTGAAGCTAGTAAAACATATGTCTATATTGTAGTTTTAAATAAATAGCTGGCAAAATTGATAAGAATAAAGTTATTCCAGTTTATTAATTGCATGCTGTGGTGTTCTTTGAAAGAAATATGTCATACCTAGCATTTGTCAAATGCTTATAAAGATTTTTCTTTGAAGGGGGTCTTTCATTCATACATTACAGTTTTACTCTTGCATGACTTCTTTTTTCTTTTTGTTTTTTTAGATGGCAGCCACTATACTTATCTTGTATGTGTCAAAATTAAATAAGATTGTTCACTTCCCTGATTTTGACAAAAGTATACCTGTTAAGGTAAGGATTGTGTAGGTCCTGATATTAATAAGAAAATGTTACCTCTTATAGTGGCATTCTTTCTATGGAGACAAGATATAAAAGAAGAACAGAAAAAATTTTGCATTTGTTTGTGATTGTATCTTTGTTTCATTTAATATTGGATTTGATCATTTTAATTTCACTGTAGTATTCTGGCCTTTTTTTTTTTGTAGAGAAATCTGGTGCCATTTTGTTATGCAGTAAATGGGAAAGGGTGCTGTACCTTCATACAGCTGGACTAACTCTTTCAGATGCCTGAAGTATTTTTCTGGATGTATACAGCTCCCCATGGGATCAATGGGACATCTGTATTTAAGAAAGAATTTTGATCACAGCATAAAGGGAGAAAGGCTCCTTGGAAATTTGAGTGGGACCTGCGATAAAACAATAGATAAAGGATATGCAGTAGACCAAAAACCTAAACAACAGTTGTCTCCAAATGTAAGATTTATGTTCCATAGGAAGGGCTAAAGTAGTGCCCACTGAAAACACTGTAGGTAGGGACTAGCTGCATCATACAGACCTTAAGTGTGTATGGTCTAAAGAGGCAGGACAGAGAAGATATGAGAGGATCTTTTATTATCTCAGGTTGGGAACTAGGATCTGAAATGACTACAGCAATGATCCGTGTAGATTTTTGCATCCGTATGCAGTGTTGCTGGAGCTTTACTTTGATGCATAAGCCTCTGGATTTATATCTTGTTGCAGGGTATTGGTCAGTGTTTGGTCAGAGATGCAGGGAGTGTTAGCTCCCACCTCTGCTGCAGGGCTCAGATATCATAGCTTTTCAGGCCAGCATCTTCATTGCAGAATCTTGTCTTGCTATTGGTTATGAGGTTTACTATGAACGTCTCGCAGGCATTGGTGAATGCTGTTTATTCTTAATGCATGTTGAAATCATTGGCATTTCTGCATGTGAAAATCTTGTAGGAATATCTATAGCATCGATTATAAAGTGGACAATCCTTGTTTTTTCCAGAATGTGAAAGAAGAAGGTTTCCCAGTAGGTAGTTTTGAGTTCTGCGTATAAACAACTTGTTGAGACCTTGAGGAGTTTCTTCCCTCCACCTCCCCCAGTCCCACTACTCTCCCTCTCTGCTGTTGCCTTCACTTTAACATCAGTACAAAGGCATTAAAAAAATATAGCACCCATTTTCTTTGTCCTAATAATATCTATCCCTTGGAAGACTTTCCTGGATATGCTGGGAGCAGTCAGCGCTGCAGCATCCAGGACTTGCATGTTGCTTGTAGTGCTGGATTTGACTAGTCAGAGTGAATCAGCTGGATTGCTCATTTTTGATTTCTTTACTTTTTAAAGCACCGTTTGACTGAGACTTTATCCTTTTGACAACATTTGCTTTCATTGACACTAATATTGTGATTGCTTTTCACTCCCAGACTGGTTTATGTCCTCAGTGCTTTCAGCTAGAGTCTTAAGTACTTCAGTGACGAAGCTTTGGAGTTCTTGACCCTTTTTAAGTAAATGTTTCATTGATCTCTGATGTTGTGCTGGGTGTTGTAATTTTGTCTTTTCAGTAGACAAATTTCAGAGGAAAGAGAAGGTAATGTCAGCTCTGTTTTCATCCTATGAATGAAATAAACCAAATTTTTCTAAGTAAAAATTTGCAGGAGAGATAGTGCATAGCAAATTTTTTGCAAACTTACGTTGACAGGCTGAACATTTATTGTTACTTATACTCCTGCTTACTTTATAGTCCTATTTACTTTTACTGTTACTTTCACTTAAAAGTTAACTTTATTTAACTATCATTAACTTCTATGACACTTTTCTCCTCTCTCCTCTTTGCTGTAAAAGAAATGCAGAATTTTTAACGTAGATAAAATGCAGCCTACTCCTCCGTGTGCTTTTCCAGCACACAGTGCTTTGAGAGGGCATAGCCTCCAACGAACAATGTCTCCCGAAACAAGTATAGGCACAAAAGCAGCAGCTATTACATGTGTTAGGATAGAGGATTTGTTTTGTCTTTCTGCCATTTCAGCTCCAGTTGACTGATAGTGAATGGGACTAGATGTACACACCACCTTTGTCCCCTTTGATTACTTTGGTTGGTTTTAATCTTTTGCAACTTCTCTGTAGTGGGAGAATTAACAGCTTTGAGCTGCAGCTGAATATTGTGTAGGGATCTCTGACTTCTTGTGCATTTTCTTAAGGCTCTGAAGTTGTGTTACTGTTTCTCTGTATTGTGTTAGGACCTGTATGTTTCTGTGTGAGTCAGTCTCATTATACTAGAAGCTGGAAAAGGTAAAGTTTAATTTACCACTAAATACTTACCTTTCCTTTCTAGTGTCTCGCATAGCATGATTTGTTGGGTAGATCTAAAATGGGGTATCTTTCAGGAATACTAATATATGTGGAGTACCTATAGAAACACAGCATACTTGAAGTTTATTCATTCTTTTATTCCACCTGTTCTGTTGCTTATTTAGCTACTGTTATTAATATTACTTTTATACCTAAAATTCAAATATTAGGATGGGTATTAATCTGAGGGTTACAGTAATTAAAACTGATTAACATTTACTCTAAATGGAGTCTGAGTCTCATTAGAGGTAGATTGTGACTCTTCTAATGAAATCAGTGAAGCTGTAGTGGTGAATGGTCACATGAACAAGAGCTGCAGATCAGTTTGCAGCATAGTTACATTTTTTTCCTTAAAAAAAACCTCTTTCTTGCTAAAAGTACATCTGATATTACAGGTATCAAATTCTATCAAGTAAAGTTTCTTAACAGTGCTTCAAAACATAATAATCTGAGTTGTGCTTTTAATTTTATCACAGTTGTTTCCTCTGCCTCTGATTTATGTTGGAAACCACATAAGTGGATTATCAAGTACCAGCAAACTCAGGTACAGTAAATGGAAGTTATAAGTAGACTGTTTGGATTTTACCCTTTTCTTTGTGGGGGTAAAATATAAACACTAACGAAGAGCATTGCATAGGGACTGAAACGCATATTAAGTCTGTCTGTCTGTCTAAACTCCTGGTATTATTACAAAATTCTTAACCAAACATTTGATCTGTTTATGAGTTATATGCTTCTTTTAAGTGGAGCTTAGCCAGGCCTGTACTGACAGAAAATCACGGTACTCCTCTGTGTCAATGAAAGTGCTTTAGCTTTCCTGTCACACCAAAGCATCCAGCTTTTCCTGGGTGTCCTAACCAGAGAGTTTGAAAGCTATAAAAAAGACATTTTTGAAGGAAGGAGAATAAGGGAAAGATTTGTACCATGATGTCAGTGCAGGTTATTTAGAAATCATGAAGAGATGGAAAAACTACTGTGCAGTGGGGTGGTGACGGTGGTGTAGCCCTGCTGAGCACCAAAAGCAGGTTTGGGGGAGATTGCTGAAGGGTTCCCAGGCACCTGTATGCCCATAAGCATAGATCCATGAGAGTTGCTTCCATGCTAGTGCTAAAAAGGTGTAAGTTATGTAGAGGACCTACTGAAACAGGTGGAACGACCACATTTTCTGTGGCAGAGGAGTGCAGAAGCATGATGACTGCACCAGGACTGCAGGATACAGCACTACCATTGTGGTGGTTTCTTGTATGTTATTACAGGCTCCTGAGGATTTGGTAGTAAGCTAAACCAAAACAGAGGTTTTTTGCAGGTTTTCAGCATTTCAAAACTTTAAGACAGGTGCTGGGAGAGAAAATGTATTACTTTTAATTTGTTTACATTTCTTTTTATTTATAGAATTAATTTTCTCTGACTAGCAACATTAGACACCTGATTATGCAAATCTTCGTTGTACAAATTCAGAAGTTGTTCCACTGAAGTGACTGTTCAGGCAGACATAAGGACTTTGGCAGTACTGTCCTTAGTAGCACTTCAGCCATTGTGAATATGGAAGTAGTTTCAATTCTGTAAAAGTTTGATTCATGGGTTCATCTTTCCCATTGCCCTGACTGTAACTTTAAAAAGTTTAGTAGGTTATTTTAAACATTAAGAGCACCATGTCCTCCTCCTATGGCTGATATACCTCTTCTACATATACTATTGGTAACTAATTTTTATAACAGAAAAGTAAGAATGGCTGCAGTGTTTCTACAATTAACATTTTGTTACATTGTTTTTTGTTATATGTGAGGTTTGCATTATGGAATTTTCCACTTTATATGGGTTGTCTGTAAGGTGTAGATGATCTTATGCATAACTTCAAAATGTCTGTTGTAAAGTGATTAAACTCTGTGTTAGGATTTGTGTAATCCATTAATGCAGTTGCTAATAGTTATCTAAACAGAGTATTAATTGGTCCATGTGGCCATACTGTCAGATTTCCAAAGTGTCAGATGCAAATGTTTTCTCAAATCAATAAGGTTTCCAACTGTATTACTTTCTGTGGACCAACAATATGTTTTTCAAAAGTAGCTGTTTGTTTGGTAGTTGCAGCTGGTCCCACCTTTCATTTTTTCTTGTACTTTCTCTGATTTTTTCTTACAGATTTATTTTATTTTTTTCAAAGTACAGCTTGTCTACTAAGCATGTTTGCTTTGTATTTTATTTCTGTTATATGTTTTCAGAGACAGGTTTATTGCGTATCCTCTAAGTTTACAATAGAAGTCTTTTTTACTTACCCTGCCCATGAATTCTACAGGAAGAGTTATTTCATAGGGTCTATGCTAGGTAGAAAATAGCTTCTATATTCCATTTTGCTGATGCAGCAGGACCTTTTAGAAGGTAGTCAATTGCATTGTTTTACAAACTGGCAAATCTTATTATTTTTCAGTGAGTTGATTATCTAATCTGGCCCTAGTGTCAGACTGACATTTTTTAATATATGCTACGTGACTGGGAATTTGTTTTGGTTGCTTACTGTTGGACTAATGGTTTCATCTTCTGGTTAGTAAAATCAGATAAGAATTACAACATAAAAATGCTGTTAATCTGATGCTATGCTTGGATTTTTATTTTTTTTTTTGACAGTTTGCCGATGTTTACAGTGCTCAGGAAGTTTACCATTCCACTTACTTTACTGCTGGAAATCATCATACTTGGGTGATCCTTTTTTTTTTTTTTTTTCATTTAAGATACCTTTATCTTAGTTCATATCAAATGAATTACTTGTGGCATCTCATCAGAATATTGAATGAGTGATTTTTACTGACAAATAGAGAAAAGCAAAGAAAGTGGCTTTATGTAGTTTTTTTTGAAGACATAGATACGTATTGGTGAATACAGGAGGAAAAAAATTCAGCTTGCTCTAATTTACACAGCTTATTCTCTTGACTATTGCAGAAGAATCAGGTAAGCAGAGCACAGCTCAGACACTTTTAGTGGTTATGGTTTGTGTGTCACCTCAGAGGCCCCTAAGCTGCAAACTGCTTCAAACAGACAGATCCTTATGTCTCAGAACAGTGATGATAGTATGGCAGTCTGCTTATGTAGCTTTCTGGTTCAAGTCTAAAAATGTACCCATTTAATGAAGCAAAGTGGTATCTACCAGTGTGCTGTTAGATCAGAAAACTCCTTAATTATGGATACCTCCTTTATTTTTAATGAGAAATCAAGAAGTGTATGCTATTGCAGCTTGGGATCACTAGTTTCAGTTGTACTGACTTGGAAGAACAGGAATATAAATACATCTTACTATGTCACCGTCATAGTTCTATCTATTAGTTAAGGTGAGGTCACAAGGGGAAAAGCAGCTTGCTGAAGCTGAACCTAGGCAACATGAGAGTGATGGTCAGGGGAAGGGCTTTTCAAAAAGCCCCCAAGTAGACTGTCATCTCCTTTTGGCTGAAGCATCAGTTGATCAATGTGATTCATATTTGGGGATGCTCTGGGATTCTTTTCTAGTTGTAAGTTCTCACATGGAAAGCAGAACTTGCTGTCTTCTCCTGTTGGCCTGAGGACTCCCACAATCGAGGAAAATGCGAGTCGGTGAGGTTGTCATCAGTTCTCAGCTGGAATACAGCAATGTGATGTATAAGTGCAAGCAACATCCTAACCTAAGGGAAGCTTAAGAGCAGAACATTGTATTCATACAGACTGCTGCAGTGTATTTCCTCAGGGCTGAAAATGAGAGGACTCCAGAGAGTCTATGCTGGCTTAACTCAGGATTTAAAAAGCAGTCAAAGTTTGGGTTGTTACTGTCTAGAGTCATTATGATAAAAGCCTAATATATCTAGAGACTGCGTACAGCTTTGTTGTTGGAACAGTGGTCCACAGCTGTGCTTCTTTGACACACAGATTTCTGCAAGAGCATTGTATGTTTTGTTTTGATGGATCTTTTCTCACAGGCCAGCTTAGAGATGGGGCCTGGCCTGAGAGAATGACTAGCAGAATGTCTGTAAGGCACATTGCAGTATGGTGCAAAAATAAGTACTTAAGACAGTTATAAATAAAGTAATACAAGTATAAGAAGCAGAATAGTTTTATGGTATGTTTTTCCCTACTCTGTGGCAGTGCTGATGTAGACATAGTGAAGAATATCATAAGCTTCTGTGCTTTCCCCTTCAAGTACAAGGTTTAAGTTTGACTTCAGAGTAAGTATCTATTTGAAAAATAGCTGAGCTAGTGTGCTGTACAGCATCTTCCCCAAGAAAGGTGGGATGAAAAACTCCATGAGATATGTGTAGTGATTTTCCTATATCGGATTACTGGAAGACACTGAAAGATGTCCATTATGAATATTAATACACAGTAAATTACAGTTTGTTTCAGCACTGTTACTTTAAACCTTTAATCTTTACTTTTAAAATTATCTAGTAGGAGAATGGTCACAATGCTTTTTCAGTCTCTGTTGTCAGGGTCAAGGTCTGACAGTGTGGCACATGGTCAATCACATTGCTTCTGTAAGGTTATCAAGACCTTGCCCTCCTGTTAAATGTTCTGTGATTACTAATCACTTTGAAACTTTTCAGACAGACAGCCATTTAATCTCCTCTTCAAATAATGAAAATGTGAACTGTCTAATTTTTGCCTACAGGAAACGATACCCACTGAGTATTATAGTCAGCGTATTTGCCATCATTCTTGGGGCTTTCATAGCAGCTGGGTAAGGTTTTCATTTGTTATACAAGTCATGTTATGAGAGGAGGGACCACAGGAGGACTTTTTCCTTGTTAAGTGCCAAGTAAACCTAAGTTGAGATCAGTTACTCTCGATTAAGTTGATTTGGAAAATCTCTCTAGTGACATCATTGGGAGGTGCAGGAATGCAAAGGGAAAAATTAAACTCCAGCTGGAAGTATTTGGGTGCTTCTTTCCCCCTTCTAGGTAGGATCATAAATGAAGCAAGTTAAAATTGTGAGGAGTGCTGCTTTTATTTCATAGTAGCAGTGTATTTTAATAATCTTAGAAAAATATATTCTTGTTCTGGATAGAAAGACTGCTTTTTTTGTTGTCGAATATTGTTTTGAGTTAGGCAGTGTGTATTTTTTTAAATCACTTTGAACAAGTTCAAGTGTGCAATTAAGTTCACAAAGCACTGATCTGCTAGTCCCCTCTGTTTTCTCTCTGTTTGAATATTCCTTTACTTAACTGGAACTGTAATGTTATTTTTTGTCTCTTGGATTTGCTATGTACCAAGGTAAATAATTTCCATGTGATGTGACTCAGATAGAGCCATGTCCTACTCAATGAATTACCGTATATCCATGAGGTTACTAGTCAAAACAGAAAGGATGACAATATGTCTGGTCTGACTGTAAAAAACAAGTAGTTAGACTTTATTCCATAGTTACTTTTTGTGTTAAAAGAAATAGATAAGTAATGCTTAGTAATAATTGGACAGGTTGTCAGGATTGAGGCAGATGGAATTTTTCAAAGAATGAAAACTGAACATTTCCTGCCACTTCCGCACTAAATACTGGGAACTCTCTGATGACTCATTTATGATGGTCCTGTGACTGGAGAGGTGTAAAGTACTTTGATTTACAAAGAAGGCTTAAAGCAAAACCTATGACTTGCTGGAATTCTCAGGATTTGTATTTCCTCATTTATGATATTTCTCTAGGTAAACAAGATAATGCAATGCTTGTATACTGTTTGCTTATTTACAATATACTATTTTTTTCCCAGGTCTGATCTGTCTTTTAATCTGGAGGGCTATACCTTCGTATTGCTAAATGATATCTTCACAGCGGCCAATGGAGTTTACACAAAGCAGAAAATCGATCCAAAGGTAACTGTGGGTTGGTTAGGTTGAATTTAACATTAGGACAATATGATAACAGTGGGTTACTTATTGTATGACTTTATGAACACCCAGTTATGAACTAATAGTTTAATTTGCTTTCATATTTTAGTTGATATAAACATCCTTAATACAGAACAGCTGGAGAAGAACTTGTTACTAATATCTCAGGCCAGGCTTAGATAAACAGTGTTTTTGTTTTCTCCCAAGTCTTTTACGCAGAGTTTGTAGTGGCTTTAAAACATTGCTTTTGGCTAATAAAATAAAATCAAGCCAGGCCAAAAGCAAATTGTTTACCTGTAAACTTGATATATATATATATCTAAGGAAGGTGACTTTTTGACTAGAAACATGCTTTAAGTGAGGTTACACACTTTAAGTGAGGTTTTTATGTTACATGAACTTGTGGGTAGGAACAGACACCTGTCCAGTTTGAGTCAATAACCACAACAACTGATATCTTTTTTGGCTGTCTAAAAGCAAGTCTACACCAAACCCAGGTATGCAAAAGAATTAGGTGATACCTTGATACATTATACTTTATGTAAACATTGAGCAGGCTGCTCTTCAAATACAGTGCCATGAAAACACACCAAGCTATAACAAAGAGCAGTCTTGGAGATGCTGGATGGAGGTTTTGTCACTGATTTTTGTGGTTTAGTCTGTACAGTGGAAATATATATCTTTTAATAATCTCATGAGTCACATCAAATCCAGACTCTGTATTTTTCTTAATGAGCAGCACTTAACAGCCTCACAGTTTTCTACAAAATACAGGATTTAATTTTAAAGCAAGAGATAAGCTGGAGAGATTTGCTAAGTAACATGGCCAAATCTGGAGGAAGGGAAGGGTCCTTTTTCATTCCCCTAATCTTCTGCTTTTGTGTCAGGCAAGTTAACCAACAGGATATATATCCCTCAAATTGCTTGAAGTTACATCAGTTACCAGTGATTACAGATGCTCCATCTAGGAGTCAGACTTCATTAATTTTCCTGTTATGCTGGCCCCAGGGATCCACTCTGCCCTGTGCTTTCGTGGTTGAATTGCAGTAGATGGAATGGGTAATCCCTTGGCTAGGCAGAGACTTACATGGAGTCTAACATAAAGCAGTTCTGGGCCAGTGCCTTGGGAAGTTTCTGACTAGCTGGTGTTGTACAGAAACTGTTCAGGGTATAGCAGAGTAGTAATATTCTGCTGAGCATACAAAGTGACTGAAGTGAAAACTCAGCTCAGTACCCAACTATCACAAGCTTGTATTTTAAGTTGGAATGTATTATGTTTTGTCTGTTCATTGACGATAATGTCAGAAGGATTGCCAGAGTAGTATTTAGTATTTTGCTCCCAAATGGCTTGTAATTCCAAACACCATGTTTCATTTTTCACAGGAGTTGGGAAAATACGGTGTCCTTTTCTACAATGCTTGTTTCATGGTGGTTCCAACAGTTATTATTAGCTTTTCTACTGGAGACTTTCAGCAGGTAAGGAGCAATATTATATATCTCAGACTGATAATGGTATTTTGTTCATTTTTTTCAGTTGGGGGGTGGGTGGGGTTTTTTGTTTGTTTGTTTTTTAAAGAGGTAATCCTACCTCCATGTTAGTGACTATTATTTGAAATATGTGACTTGGACTTGCCCTTGACAGGTAAGAACTTGTAATTATTCACTCTAAGGAGAAGCTGAATTTGTGTGATAGCCCTTGTATGAGTCTTTGTTTAAGAACTAATGTATGACTGGGGACTCTCAGCTAGAGCAATTGCATGGGAATCCAGCTGCACTGTGTGATTGCCACATGCTCTAAAATGAGATTGCAAATACCAGAACCAGACAATATCCAGTCCTTCTCTCATTCTGATGCACAGAACAGATTCCTGTTTAGTCTCAGTCTAGTTTAGTAACCTACATTTTACATTCTTATAGAACGACAGCATGACTCTCCATAGCTAATCATAATACAGTATAATACTGTAGGCAGTATGTCCTGGCATGTAAAGTATCAGACCAGGAGGTTTGTCTTTTTCTGGCTCCCTCATGGACTTGCTGAGTTGCCTTTTTACTACCAGTAAAATGAGTCTAGACATTCGTATTCCTTTTTGGAAATCTTTGAGATTTGCCACTGAAAACTGTTACAGAGCTTGGGGGTGTCATAAATCATTCCAGTGTCCATGATTTTATCATGGTGTTCTTAGAAGGCTGCTTTAAGTGGAAAAATTGTCATTCACTGAAAATGATGGATTTAGGTCTGCTCTGAGTGTGAAATCTCTTCTTGTGACATCAGTCCAGCATGACCTTGTGCCAGTTTAGGAAAATGCAGCTAATGCCCTTCTTGGCAGATGTAGTGGGGACCAAGTTTGTATGGCTGTAAGGTTTCAACTACTTTCCCAGCAGATGGGCCTGGAGGCATTTTGGGAGAACTGGACAGGGAAGTCTACCTTGTTGCTAGGTTTATTCCGTGGGAAAAATAAAGAGTGTGTTGTGCCCACATGTTGAATTGGCACAAACAATTTAATGTGTAATTGCCTGAAAAGAATAAATATCAGAGAAATGCATAGTGCCTATTTTGCATACGCATTGGCTTGATTACTTAATATTAAAAGTCCCATTAAATGTTGTGCATAACTAGTGTCAATGTGATGCACAGAGATTAAATCACAGAAAAAAGAGAGAAAATGGAAAAATACTGATGAAAAGTCAACAAATCATTGTAGATAACACCTGTATTTAGCAGATTTTCAGGCAATAGAAGTTGGCTTGCTTTTACCCTAGCAGAGCTTTTTGCCTTGGTCCATCACAGACAATGCACAGCATGTATCTTTTGCCAGTCAAAGTATCAGTGCTGTGTCTATGTGACAGGGAGATTGCTTCTGCTCCTCTAGCTACTTCTGGAATGGTAGTTCCCACATCTTATAGAGGCTGCAGTTTGGGAGTGTCCCAGTTATTCACTTGTCCTTCACCAGCTGGCTGACTAGGAGGACAGGAAAGCACGGTACAATGGAAGAGAAAGGAAGCCCCAGAATGTCTCTCAGTAATACTTCGCAGTTTGTTGTTGCACACCAGCACAATTCTAGCAGGCCAGAGGTGCCTGAGATCCCTCTAATCTGTAACCTCAGGTGGTGGAGGCTCAGCTAGCCACAGCTCAGCATGGACCAACAGCCTTTATCCTGTTTCTCAGGGATGTGTTCAGCCTTTGCTGAGTTTTGTGCTGATAAGGGTGACTTTAAACTAACCAAATTAAAATGAGGCATATCCTGGAGTTACTAAGAATGGAAAAGAACCTGTGACATGTTTTCTTAGTGACTGTTGTGTTGCACTTGTTTGTTTGTTTGCTGCATGTCACTAAGGAGCAGACTTCAAAGTGATGATTTAGCCTTTTCATTGACCTTCATTGATGAGAGACCTCTGTAATGCTTATAGAATATACTTTTGAGCTTAAAAATGCAGGCTTAGACCTTGAAAGCTGTTCATGAATGAATATATGATATGAAATAGATTTCAAGGAGATTACTTATTTGCTTTTTCTCTTTGTCTCAAATCAACACTATTTATTATATAATATTAATCACAGTGTTTGTATCTGTATCAATAAATATAAACCCACAAATTCTCTGTATTGTATTTATATTTATGGCTTGCAGTGTGCGGTTTTTTATCTGCACTGCTATACATGTTACAAGAATGTGTCTAGGTATCACGGGTGCTGTCATCCTGTTGTCTCTGAAGTTAAATGCATCAAAATGTTTCTAGTAGTAATATAAAAGTTTCATAATTACAATGTGAATCAAGTGTATTTTGTGATTTTGCACATTTTCATATTACCTACATTTTATATGTGTTTACAGTTGATGATATAGCACATAATTCTTGCTTTCTCTTTTTTTTCTGTTTTAATAGGCAACACATTTCCAGCACTGGACAAATTTTTTATTTGTCTTTCAATTTGTTCTTTCCTGCTTGTTGGGGTAAGGACACAGGGCAATCAAGTAAGGTGTTTTAATGACAGTGTTTCAAATTGCAAATCTCAAATGTAGGACTCACTAATAAGTTATGTTAAACTTCAAAGAAAATATATTTTCCCCCCAGGCTTCTGTCTTGTCTTTTTATTATTTCTAATAGTGTAAATAACTGTTTTAGTACTATCTGTGTTGTTGACCTCACAGGACAGTGGTCAGCAACATGACGTTTAGCTTTTTACTTACTGTACTCAGTGTCTCTCTGCTGGCCTTCTCTTCTGATTATCTGACTACTTCTTTGCAGTTAATAGAACCTAAGCCCTTTAGTATAGGAACTGTTTCAGTTGTTTGTTCTTTAAAGTACCTGGAAAGGTGTGGGAGACTCAAAAGTAATGAAACAATGCTTTGTTCCTGTTGGAACTGCAGTCAAAGGAAGAACAGAAAAATGTGTTGGATCCTGTTCTGCTCTTTCACATGTCACCACCCAAGGGGTCAAAGTAACTTCAAATACTGACATTTAAGAAGCACTGCTTCTTAATGAATGACTCTGCTAGTTGACTCTGCCAGAGCTCAAGCAGCACATTTGAACGTGTATTTTGAGTAGGCTGTATATGTATATCATTAACTTAAAATACAGATCCACAGAATCTTATTTTAGCATTTGGAAAAGGTGGGATTGAACATCCTAGCAAAATACTGATCCAGAAAATGTTGAAGTTTTCAAACTGTTCGTAAACTTCTGAGCTTCCTGGGAGGAATTCATAAAATTTTCTCCTTTACTTTATCTAGGTTTCTCTTGATGTATTCTACTGTCCTGTGCAGTCATTACAATTCTGCGCTCACAACAACAGTAGTTGGTGCCATCAAGGTGAGTTATGGAGCAGAAGAGGGAGACGAGAACGCTCAAATAGGCAGGGAAGAGGATTGACTTAGCAGTGATCCTGATAGTGCTTTGAGCTGGAAACTCAAAATGAGGGCTAATATTGAGACAATGCTTGCGCCACTGCTTCTTTGATTGAAGCTCAGGTATTTCCTACAAGAGAATCTTGAACCACTTTAATTAAAAGATGTACATTTAACTATATTTCATCAGGTACTGTCACCTGCTTCAGTTCTTTATCAGGTTACTGTGAGTTAGTCAAGGTGGCCTGGTGCAAATCCACTGCAAACTAATACAGACTAACCCACTTTCACTTTGGGCTGAACTAATTTCCATTGCAGCTAATACATAGGGCATTCACAGATAGAGAGTAATGGCTAAGCTGTAATAAGGAGTGTATTGCTTGGTTAACTGCTTCAGCCTCTGTGTCAGAATTTGTGTTCTAGCTGAATGGACTATTTAATTTTGGTTTGTATAAATTCTGGTCAATTTGATCAACACCAAAACATGCATGTCTTAAAAACTGAACTTCATGTCCTTACAGTCTGTTTTCTCTAACCCAGTTTAATTTAAAACCAGTGCAACTTCCTCTGTGTTGATGAGGCCAGTATGTATGAGCTGGGAACATCACTGACTGCCCAAGCACCTTTTTGTAGGCCAGTTTGCAGGGAAGCACAGAGCTGTATGTTGGAAGAGTTTTAGCAAAAGATTAAACTTGTGCAGTTGTGGGCCAAACAACTATTTGAATCCTTACTAGCTTAGGCACAGGAATAACAGTCCTCAGGGTGTTCCCTTGCATGGATGACTAAGGAAAACAATACCTCTACCATAGCAAAATCCACAAAAGGAAGATGGTACTTCTCTTTCTACAGTTGGTTGTTTTTTTTTTTGAAAGCTAGCAAGATTAATCTAGTATTTTTCATTCTGTGGCCCTGAAAGTTCTCTTTTAAATTTTATGTGTCTGCATTGAACCATTAAGATAGAGCAATAGTATTTCTATTTTCTGAGCAATAATAGTCTTTGAGACATTTTGAACAGCTTCAAAAATTGAGAAGCGCTTTATGATGCAGTAGTCCCCAGTAAAAACAGGTAGAAATTATGTCACTGTCCAGACTAGCTGCTAAAACATTTGAAGCCAACAAAGTGTTGGTAAAATGGTCACACAGTTCTATAGCTTTAATTCTGCCTATACGGGACAGTTTTCCCAAAAATTGATGGGAGCGGGTTGAGAGGTAGCATCTTTAACTTTAAACTGTGCCTGCCTTGAACTTGAGCCAAGTGTTTTCAATGCACATTTAGTTGGCAAAGGAAAGAGGTAACCCTTTTAAAGCAATAATAAAGAGCTTTTATTGTAACTTTAAAGCATACTTTTTATGCTTGACAACCCAAAACCTGCTTTTAAGAAATGGGATTTGGAAGGAGCCTTCTAAAGATTAAAAAGAAGTACATTTTCAGAAGGTGGCCATAGCTCCATTTTGTCTAATATCAAATTGCTGATTTTCTTTTTTTTATTTTCTATCTTTTTTTTCCCCCAGAAAGTCACTCTCAGTGCATTGCATGCATTTAGAAAACATACTGATTTTATTATTTTATTTTGCTGTTACATTACCCATAAGGCTGACATCCTGTGAAACTAATTTAAATGCTGATTTTAGAGTGGCCAGCAACAGACTATAGCTATTTCCTTAGAAAAGTAAATTAATTAATATTGGTTTTATTCTTGGAGATGAAAACTGACTTCAATAAACGCCTGGCTTTTGTTTCCTTTCAGAATATATCCATCGCTTACATTGGGATGTTGATTGGTGGAGATTACATATTCTCTATATTAAACTTTATAGGGCTAAATATTTGGTGAGTGGAACTTGAATAGCCTTTATTTGTTAAAGCTGAAAATTTCTCAGTGAGATATAGTTTTATGTTTTGTTTGATTTGGCCTGCTTGGGTCATGCAGTTTTGCAACTACTGGCCTGAGGAAGCACTGCCTCAGGATGTAAAGTTCATTACAATTAGTTATGTCTTTTCATGTCTGTTTTCAGATATTGAATCTTACTGTGGTAGGATCTTAACTATGGAAACATACCTGCAGTTTTACTGTGTGGGATTGAGTTCATTCTTTTTTTATGAGCAGCGGTTCTGAGCTGTGAGGCTTTCAAGTAAAAGCCAAGTGGTGTGGGAAGTGAGTACACTGACTGAATGAGTTGTGCCCGTTGAATATGAGTTATAACTTGTGAGTTGTTACTCTTTGTGTTTGGATGAACTGTTACATCTGTTTGTATGAATCTGTTGGAGCGACTGATAATTGATCTTTGTCTCCTTGGGTCTACTTTCTCAGATGGCTTACACGCTCTGAGGCACTCCTAATTTATGCTAGCTGGCATTCTTTGATCCTTTGGAAGGAAGGGTACATACCTGTAAAATGGTATGTACAACATCAGGTATCTCTGACACCTCTGTTTGTTCTCTTTTCTTTAGTATGGTGGGAGGACTGAGATACTCGTTTTTAACCTTAAGAGGAAACAGCAAGCCTACGCAATCTGGGGATGAAGATAATGCACTTCCTGAGTCAAAGTGTTAGCCAAAATGCCTGCCTTGAAAGACACTGAAGATACAAGTTTGTTTAGCATTGTTGAGAACTTACATGCTGGAACATATTTGGAACAAGAAAAAAAAATCTACCTCAGTTGCCACAGATGTGCACATAATTCATTGGTTCAGAAATATTCTCGTACACCATGTTTTTTACATGTGGACAAGTTTAATTTTAGCTTTTCTTAACACCACAAGCTAATTTATAGGAAGGAATGCCATGAGCAGATCTCAAGTTCTAAATTTCTTCATTTACCTGTACTTTGGTGCTATTTGTACTCAAAAAGATCTGCGAGTTCTGTTTCAGTGTCTGCCAGTACTCTTTGAGGCAAAACTCCCTGTAAAGATCACGAGGGTTGATTCACCATTGCCTTATACCATATCCAATCTTTGATATCAGTGAAGAGATGAAAGATGCTAGTGATTCAGAATGATTTCACATATGCATTTGTTCACATGTAAGTCATGTAGAACATATGGGGCAAAGAGGAGATGTGGCCGCAGATTGTTCCCTGTGTAAGTGTTGAGTAAAGAATTCAGGATATGGCTTAGTGTGTTCAGTATACATGGAGTAGACGTTCTCTCTCAATCTTTTCCTCATTCTCAATAACATCACAGTGTTCTGCTGCAGTTGTCACTGTTGTTATAAATGAACCTTCATAACTTTGCTGCAGGATCAAGGAGAGAAGGAAATTGAGAGAGGATTTTTTAATATTTAAAAAGATTTTTTTGTGTGTGAGCCAGTACCAAACAGGTGATTAGGAGAGATAACAAAGGTAAATCTATTTTTGTTTAGGTACGTTCATCTTTTTATATCACGGTCCTCTTGTCTGATGTTTTGTCTATAACTACCTTTTAATGCTGCAGAGAAGTGATGCTACAGTGTACAAACTACAAGAGAGGAAACTGAATGGTATATGGAAGGCTAACTTGTGTTTAAATGAGGAGAAAGGATCAGTGTCCTGTTGTGTCTTCATTATACAGTGAAAGCTTATCTGGTACTAGTTTATGCTTAAAATTCAGAGCAAGGAATCATAAAAAGCCCAGGGGGTTGCTACAGTGGGCAGGGCTGGTCCAGTGGTTAAAAAAAAAAGGTCCAGAATGTGGCGATCTGGGTTGTCATCTAGGACAATGATGGCACAGCTCTGTATCTCTATTTCCTTCTCTGAAAATACAGTTGATAATGCTTACCTGTGTCTCTGAGGTTGTAGCATTAATCTTTGAAAACATGGTAGAAGCATTGCAGCGCTGGAAGACAGCAGAGTAATTAATCTTGTTGAAGTTCTCAATTCCCTGCAAGCGTGAGCCAAGATTTTTTAAAATAATCAAATCAAAAAGATTTTGGAAGACCTTGACGTGTAACCAGGGTGGTCTAATGACTTGTTTGATCCCCGCTTGAATTAAAATACAGCTAAATCTGAAAAGCGTTACTCTGTGTGTAACAAGTGAACGACCAGACTGGGTTAGATCTAAGAAACATGTGAGCAGCTCACAGCAGAAGCTTCAGGAAATGGCTGGGCTGCCCACTGCCTGCATGGATTTGAATGGCAAGAGGAGCAGTGACTGCAGATACTAGAAGTGGAATTTAAGGGCAACAGTCAAAGTGGAAACAGAAGTCTGAGTTATCCCATTTCTCACAGCTGGCTAAGAGATGTGACTTTCATTTTCTACCTATTAAAGAGCCAGAGAGGGAAAGGGTTGCCGCAGATATTTTAGAGAGATCTTCTGGTTTTAAAGATTTCCTTTATACTTAAAAAGCCTTCAATATTTTTTAGTCTATTCTTTTGTAGGACTCCTCTTTCTCCAGATCATCTCTACCTCCAGAATCCTAAATATCGAACCTCAACTCTCTACAGTGGGACAAGGCATTGGAAGGTTTTCATTAATTACAAAATTATTATGAGAGCCATTTGATTGCAATAGTGATGGACACACAATGGCACCTGCTAAATAAGATGTAGTTCCCACAGAGGAACAGCTGCTGTATGCATTTAATTCATTAATATTTTGCTGCACCTTTTATAAATAAAGAAATACAGATTACAGTTTTAACGAGTTTTTCGGTTTTTGTGTGGATGGACACGTACGTAAAATGCTTTCAAGCATGCATGCATAGCATGAATATTTGCCTTCTATGCAATCAACTGATACAGTATACTTGAAGTAGTTTCATTAGTTCATTCTGTACTATAGTGGAAGTTATTTAATTCATTGTTCATGTCATGTTTTGAAAGTGCTTCAGACTTAGACTTCTCACCTAAAATACAGGCCTGATTCTCACAGTCTTTGTGATAGTATTACTCAGAATAATTTAAAAAATAAATTTAGGAATAATGAAGAGTAGGTACTATCTAGAAGAACTTGCAAGTGATTGCATCCTTTCACAAAGCAACTCAGCTTCAGTCACTTACTGTTTCCTTCTGTATCTGTGGAGATAATGTTGATTCCAGTAAATTTGCTGGTTGAAACTCTGGGAATATGGGCTCAACCAGGCACAACTCTCATGTTGGAATTTAAGCAATTACGGAAATGGCTATTTCATTCAGAACCTCAGTAATTGTGTCTTTTCAATAAGGTAGTAACTTAAAACTCATTTCTCTTAGGATACATCTGTAGACAGTCCTTACTTTTCTACGGATTTCATATTAGCTTAATATTAGAACAGTTGTAAAACTAGATGACTTATGCTGTGTGAAGCTTCATTTTCTTTCTTTTGGAAAAATAGTAAAAATGGTTAGAGAAAACATTAGTCTTCAGAATACATATTTTAAAGGATCAGTAAGTGAGTTAGTTTTAAGAAATACTGGATTGATTTCTGAAAGTCACATTCCCTCACAGAAGTGTCTTGCGGTTACATGTTGCTAGCTACAAAACTCGATTTTCAGAAGCCAGTCCGATATTTTTAAAACTTTTAAGTTCTACAGGTGGCAAGGTGTATTAACAAGGGAACATACAAAGAAACTTAAAAATGGTAACTGGACTGGAAAGGAATATTGTACTGTGCATCAATCTGTTCATACTCTTAATTTTGTAGGGATTGCTTAGCAGTGGGTTAGCTGTAATGGAGTGAGATTAAAAGTACAGTGGTCACCCAAAGAAGCTTTCTACCCGTGCAATGTGATTCCTGTGAAAGTCAGAGAAGCAATAGCTCAGGAAAAAAAACTTGGACTGGGCTGGATGAACAATGCTTCACATTCATATTTTACCTCTCAGTATCTTGGCCTGATTTACAAATACTAGGCCCATCAAGTACTGTAGGCATATCTCAGGCTTGCTACCAGCCTCTGGAAAAGAAAATGGCAAGGGAGCATGGGCAGAGATGGAAGTGCAAAAAAGAAGACTGGCAGCTATGGAAGTTTGTGTTTTGACTCCCATCACCAAATAGAAGTGATTTTTTTTTTTTTTTTTTTTTTGCATTTAAAGGAGGTATTCAGCATCAGCATATGAAAAACACAGTGCAACTTGTTAAAATTTAAAGTATTCCTTGAATAGTGAGTGATTCTTTGGGGAATTTGTGATTGCTTGTAAATATTTTTGAAAATGTAATATTCAGACCTTTTTTGATTTGAGTGGCCTTACTTATGGGGTAAAACAAAGTGAAATTTTAAGAGAGCTTATGCGTGAGGAAACTGGGTTGTTAAGCTAAGATGGTAATGATTTTTATATCTTCTTGTTACAGATAAGTTAGTGTTACATTTCTTGTGATTTCAGACATCAACTTTCTCTGTAATGCATCTGCATATTTAGGGGTGACTTGTGTTAAAAGTGGAAGAATATCATTAAAGTATATAGACAAATTTTATTTTACCTTATCCTAAGTGCATGTGTAAGCATCAGTGTTTCTCTCCTCCAGTTTAAACTGATCTTTGAAAAACGGATAATGTTTCAAATTGCCAGTGCAAAGAAGAGTAAAGGTTGTTTCTGTGATTTCCCTGAGAAATTCTATATGTTAACTTTAAAAAATTTTTTTAATCACTTGAAATCTGAATTTCATTGATTTCATCTCTGTCTTGCAGTGAGATACTGTTCTTGTAAGTATTTTTTTCCCTTAAGGTTTTGATACATGTCCTCAACTTTAATAGTAGTTTTTGTTCAGAAAAGCTGAAAGTCCTATTCTCTTGTTAATAGACTACTGTACTGCTGTAGTTGCACCATTTGTAAAATGGGTGCAATATACTAACCTTTTTTCAGAAACCTCTGAAAAGTTATATATAATATTGCTTTCTCTGTCTAGAATGAATTGGTGACTTTAGTAACCTTTTATTATTTTGTCTTCAAATTGGTAAATAAATTTGTTTTTCTGGTTTCAGTGCGAACTTGCCCTGGAAGTGTCTGGGCTAGAGTTTAACTCTTCTCCGTACGACGTAGTGCTGATATGTGTTATCCCCAAGCTTTGGATTATTCTTATCCAGGGTTTTGGTTTAGACCCATCTTTAGTCTCTATCAATCCTAAACAATGACAATAATAATTTTTTTTCTTCTTTTTGTTCTTGGGTAATTTCCAGAAATGGAGTGAAACCTTTCCTCTAAAGCACGCACTAGAAATCATTATTTAGTTTGGATTTTTTCAGCAGTTTACAAATCTGGGAGTAATGCAGAGATGTTATTCTAATCTAAACCCTGGACATTCCTTGGAAAAAGAAAACCACGTGATTTGATTAGACTTCTCACTTCTCTGCCAGTTCACAGAGACTAGCAGTGTGCTGGAAAGAGGCATTTCCCAGGGTGAAAGCAACTGATTTTCACTAGCTCACTGCCTTCATTCACCATGGAAGTGTTCCAGCATCAGCTACTCACTCTTATTGGCGGTGTTATCTGTTTCTGTACTCTGGTAAAATGCATCAGATTTATGAAATATATTTTCCCACATATCTGGAATGCTTTGCCTCAGACTTTCTTTCGATCGCTGGGAGAATGGGCAGGTAAAGGAAACTTACCTTCTTCTTGTAACTGAGTGGTGAATTGTTATGTTACAAATGTTTTCTTGCATTTTCTTACACTGTCCCTTCAGAACAAAATACAATTTCCTCTAGGTATGGTTTGCTTAATTTTTTTTTTGTTTTCTCCTACTAACTTCAGGTTTATGAGCCTGAAGGTTTTGTGTACTTGGAGAGAATGGAAAAATAGACAAACTGGTAACAGTTCACACACCTGCTGTGTAGATGTTAATTCTCTCCCCTTTCCTACTTTGATGTTTGTTCTCTGCTGCAAATGCATTAGTTTTAATAGCACTGGCTATATCCTCAGTTTTCTGATGTGAAGCAACTAGTTTATGTCTAGCACATGGTCTCTACTTTTCAAAGGAACTTTTCTTTATTCCCAGTGATGTTGCTGCAGTGTGTTTTTTTCTGAATGGGTTGCCTATCCTTGACTGTATCATTAACAAGCCAAATCTACTCTAGCCTAAAAACTTCAAAGGCTGCGACTTGGCAGTACTTTAAAAAAAAAATTTACACATTCTTAGAAAATAACAGAAATGTTTAATAAACTCTTCTTCCTAGTGATCATTGATGTTTTTCTTAAGCTTGTTAGGTTATCGGTAGGAAGCAAGAATGAGCAGGTACTACAGTTTCTGAGTTCCTGGGCTACAGATGTCACTGACAGTGGCATCTTGTTAATAGGTGACCCAGTATGCTTGTGCTTTGTTCCCTTCCCCCGCATTAGACACTTGATGTGACTGGATTGGATAGATGTTTAAGAAGTACATCTCACAGTGGATTAACAAGAAATAAAATCCACCCCTGTACAGAAGACCTGCCTGAATACCAGCTGCTTCTGAAGCAATACATAGGTCTTGTTTTGATTTAAGTGAGGCAAGGACCTCCATTCTGTGCATGAGGTGAGGAGCAGCGTGTGGAACTTTCTGTGTAAAATCCTTGTTTCCACTGAAGGTTGGGAGACTTATTTCCTTTAGTGGACATTTTATGCTCTGTCCTTTTTATAAACATGAAGTCTCCTGGGCCCAGTAAAATTCGTAAGGCTTGGATGATTTGCTGTATCACGTGGCAAATGAGATCCTGAAAATTATGAAAATTAAAGTTGGCAGGTGGAAGCTTGTTTCCCAACAGACTCTTGCTTTTCACCTGCAGGTCTGCTAGAAGGCTAAAGATCCACTGCTGCTTCACTGAGGGGTCTCTTTTCTCTGTGAAATGAGAGAGTAATTACCCTTCTGTTGGCAAAACCCTAACCATTCAAAATCACCTTGTTTCCCCAGTGTTTCTTGCAGTTTAGAAGTCCTTAATCCACTTTTTTTTTAATATTGACTCATTTTCCATTTGCTCTGAAAACTTAGCATGTTTACCTTGGAATTGCTTTAGTGCTTTCCCACTTCATTTATTTCTTCTTCATTTCTAAGGTGATAAGGATTTTATTTCTGTAGTTCCTTTTTGGTATTTGTTTGTGTAACACTAAAGGTTCAGGATGCTTTACAAATGCCAAAGCTTGTTTACTTTCCCAGTAATACTAAATCCAAAGGTAAACTAAGTAGGACAGCTCTGAAGCAAGAGTGTTTTATAGATGATGGTAAGTTTGCTGTGATGTTTCCTTACAGACAGATTTCACGTGTGAGAAAGTGTTATATCAGCTTTGGTGATCAGTTAGACCTTATCTCTGACCATTCTTCCACCAGCATATAAGTGAAAAACATGCAATGCAGAACTTGTAAAGTATGTATATAGAAGAAAATTCTGCCACCTCTTAGGCAATTGACTTGTTGCTTGTTGTTGACTCCAATGAAAATGAGAGTAAAGAGTACCTACTGCATCAGATAGGTTACTGTGGGGAGGGATTTGCTTTGAAGACAAAAAGTGCTAAATGAAGTAACAAAAAGATGAAAAGGTTACAAGGAAAAAAATTTTTAAAAAGATTGATTCTGTGCTTCAGTAGAAACATTTAGGTTGCAGTGTTCAAGAAACGCAGACGGTGAAGATTAAAGAATTCAAGAAAGAACAAGCTAAAGAGCTCCAAATGTGATCCTTGTTCTTCTTTTTACTTTCTCCAGTGGTCACAGGAGCAGGAGATGGGCTTGGAAAAGCATATTCCTTTGAGGTAAGATAGATTACTTACCCTTAAGTTTATGTTAACAAAATGGCAATTGCTACCCCTTCATCAGTCTCTGCAAGTTAGTAAAATCATTCTAGGATTCAAAGCCACTGTGACAAACATGGTGCTAATCCTTTGCCCCTGTATGTGCAGAATAGCATTAATCAAGTTCTGAAAGGGAACTGGTGCTGGATTTCAGAGGGAAGTCATTCATGCCTCAATGGTCTTATCAGACCAAGGAAATAAAATGAGTAATCCAAAAGATTTCACATTGTCTGTCCAGGGTAGGAAGTCTCCTAAATTGTCCTTTTTTCTCCACTTCTGCAGCTAACCTGCTTTTTTACTTTCAGTGGGGTGATCCAGCATTAACATACAAAATGTAGTTTTCTAGCCTTTATACTTTCAAACACATTTTGAAAGATGTATCTGAAACAACAAATAACAGAGAAATCTGTATAAATTAATATAAACTACAAGTTATGGAAATTATCAGGAAACCTAATGGTTTAATTAAGAATCGGTAGTTCTAGGAGGCTGCAGGAGGAGAGAGGAGCTCTGTGCTGTCCCTGTAGCTGCTACTGTGCAGTCCCTTTCTATTCACCTGTGCTAATCAACACTGAAGGCAGGGTGGCCTTGTACTGTCTTGCGCCAGCCTTGCTATTAGTGATAGTGACTGAATGGTAGATTTTCTCTTTGGTGCCTTCATCCAAAACTGGCACCCTTTCTAGAAGCTGAACAGCAATGAAATATGAGTTGTTGCCGTCAGAGCTCAGGTGATCACATGAAAACTAGCAGCCTGTAATGTGCAAGAGTTTAGATGTGATGCCTTCTGCTCGTAAATTATAAAATCTGTCTCACAGGAAAGGAAAATGAGTTGGCTTTTGAATTAATTTACAGGATTTTTAAACTAGTCTTTTCAAGTGTATGCATTGTTTAAGCACTTACTGCATCATTTTCAGTACTGGGAATGGCAACACAGTAATTACTTTTGAAAGTGCATTGAATGTAGGAAGCACAAACATGAATACCAGGTATTACAGTTTAACATTTGGCATAGTTCTGATAAAGTTCACAAGCCTTCCCATGGGAGAGAAGGGAGAATGTTGCCTTCTCTCTGCTCAATGAGTTGCTGCAGTGATGAGCAAACGGGAAGGGTCTGATGACTACATAGGTCAGGGGAGAATGCGATGGCGTCAAGACAGGGAGAGGAATCATCAGAAATTAAACATTTATTTAACACCACGCCTCTGGGTGTAGTCACCTGTACACGCAGCTTGCTGAACTAACTTTGTGTGTGAGCATCTGGTGGTATTTTATCCATATGAAGGCTGCAGGAACCTGTGAATATCTAGATCAGAGCCTTTGTCATTGTTCTGCTTCCTTTGTGCTATATGGGTTATGCAAGACTAAAGCCCATTTAAAAGACCAGCTATAGCATGTGAATGGTTGCTTTATACCATGAGAAAAAATAAAACTACTGTATTTTTTTTTAAAAAACTTGGCTGAAACTGGCTAGATTTTGTGGAACATTTATTCATTATTTTTGGCTTTTGTGGGATGACTGAGAGCCATCTTTATCCACGCTGAGATGTACCTTCCTCCTCAGGTGGTCCCTTTGATTGAAGCTGTGCTCAGCTACTGCTCTGTGGGGCAGATCCCAAGGCCACACCACATGAGCTCAAAGCTTGGCACGTTATCTCTCTGGCTGAGGTCAAAACACACACTTGTGTGTGGCTTGTGGATAAATAAATCTGACCCTGCTGTTTTAATATCTGTGTGCCTTTGGAGTTTCTGGCTCAGCACTGCTGTCTTGCTGGTCTGGTGTCAGGATACAAAATTCTCTGATGTTCTTCTGGCATAGGTTGCTCTGGTGTTATGGGCTGATGTGAAGGCAAGCCTTGTTTGATGGCCACAGCATCTGTTCTTCTAGAGTTTGAGCTCTGACACCAAGTGATGAACTTCTTTCTGACATCCTGAGCTCAGGCATGGGCTGATAATAATTCACAACTAATGTAAAGGCTTCACATTTGTTGATAGTATATGGTACAGGGGACTAAGGAGAGCAGTTCTTGTGTTTTGGAAGGCTAGTGTGATGTGCCTTTCTCTGTTTGGTGTTCTATGTGGAAATCCCAGTAGGTGGTTCATTGGGTCAAACCCAGCAGACTGAGGTCCAGGCGAAGATTATAATATTTACTGGTTCAGTACCCTTATTGCCAAGGTTTATGGCTAGATACAGGTCTCTGCAAAGTCTGTAATCTCAAGAGCTTGCTGGGGCTATGTAAGGAGCCCAGCAGCTGTGAGGTTTCAGAACACTACTTTATTGATGCCAGGACACAGACTTTTCAGAGCAAATTATTGTCCCTACAGTTTCCCGAGCTTGTATTGAGAGGCAAGCATACAAAGAACTTGAGCTTATTCTCTTCTGCATGGAAGTCCAGGCTTCCACGAAGGCTCTGTCTCTATTTCTAGCACGTCAGGGTGATTTTGAAGGACTGGCATTCTTGAGCATAAAGACCCGAACCATTTAAATGACTGCTGTGATGTCAGACTACTGGCATTTTGGATCGTGTTTTCTATACTTATTCCAAAAGCCAGGTTTCTGTTAGATCTTGTCCATTAGGTCTTGGGCTGATGGGGTTTAGACTCACCAGACTTGTAATAAGGAAAAAAACCAAGTTAGCTGCGATGGTGCTGCTAGGCTGTCACGTCTCTGCTCAACTGTTAGCGTTTCAGGCACTGGTGCAGTCTTGTTTGTTCTGTTTTCTGATGTAATAACTACAGATGTGCTTTGACATCTGTTACTGACTTAGCACCTCAGACATACTGGGTTTGTGGACGAGGTCATGCTGTACTCAGAGATTTGTGGTTTAGCCTCTGCACACTTCTCATCTGAAGTCAGGGCACAAGGAGTATGTTGGTGGCTTACATGGTCACCATTTTTGTTAGTAGTTTATAACCTTCTTACAAGTCAGGCCAGTGCTTGTATTTAATCAATGTTTTAGCAGACCATTTTGAGGCAGGCACTGCAGTCATTTGTTAATACAACAGTTTCTCAAATCTTAAACCTTTGTTTCATTTCCTGAAATCGTGCATAGTATTACCAGCAGTATAATATAAGCTAAATATGATCTGAGTCTTCCTGCTCCAGTTGCAAACCTATTCTAATTTCTCCACTTGTTCTTGGATTTATTCCTGGAAATACTGCTCTTCTACTTGCATTACACAGGTGCAAAGCTAGCAGAAAGATTGCAGAATCCTTCTGCCCTGTCATCTCAGTCCTGGTCTGCTGCACCAAAAAGGGTTGAAAGATTTGAATCATAGAGACCCTACTGGTCTGGACACCAGGCAAGGAAAGAAAAGGGCTGAACCGCTGAGGACATATCAGCACAATCCTGGAGAAGAGAGAAAAATCTGTTTTGTAATACGTAGAAATATACAGTAGGCAGCTACAGATTCCATAAAGCATTATTAGGGATTTTAAATTATTACATCTAACGATCCATGTAGAGTATAACCAATTTGTCAGGGTAACTGTAGTAGCTACATGCATGGTTTGAATCTAAAACCTGTGGTTTGCCTTTTGTGAAGCTTTATTGTTTAAAAACTCACCCCAGACTGAGCTGCAAAAACAGGCTAGAAAATGCAGAGTGACTTTGTACTAATTTAATGTAGGTTTAAACTTTTTAATGATGAGTTTGCAAGATTCCAGAGTGCAGATCCTGCTTGATCTTTCTTCATTATTAGCCCCATTTCTAAATGCTAAATTGTCATAATTCTTTATGACGGGAGTCAGTAATCTTACATTTTGGCAGACTGAGGTTCAGGAGCAATTTAGTCCTTTGCCACTGGGAGTCAGGATTTCCTAACCCAAGCAGGTTCACGTTACACAGTGCTGGGAGCCAGTGCTTATTCTTAACTGTGAGGGGAAATACCATCCTCTAACGTCAAAGCCTTTGCATGTTCAGAAAATGCTTTGTGCTAAAGTCGTCTACCCAAAAAGTTACCTTTATCTGAAATGTGGTAGTGTTAAACCTGATTTAACCTTTCCTGTGCATAGCCAGGAAATTCTTTTCTAAATGAGGTTCTTTTTGTTTGAGAGTGCATTTAAATCTCACGGTAGTTGCAGTGTCCTACAAAACCTATTTCTGAAAAGGATGCACATTTTCTATGTGGGTGAGGAAGCAAAAGAAGTGCTTAGGTGTGTAGCCTCTTTTGCCTTGAGAAATAGTTGCTGCAGCCTTATGCTTCTGATTAGTCTGGTGTACAGCAGCAAGGGAGAGTCCTCTCACCCAATGGTTAATCATTTTATTGGGTTGCCACAAACATGTGCTTTTAGCTGAAATCCAATGCAATCTTAGCAACATGAATAATTTTTTACGTAGGTTTTATGAGGGATTTTTTACCAAGTGAAATACAGAGACATAGCTGAGATGATATTGAGAAGCCCAGTGAAGCAGAACTTTGTTTTTATCTTGTATATGACATGGTTGATATTTGGTCTTGGGTCTGAAGGCACAAAAGTTAAAATAATTCCCATCCAAACACCCCCAAATGGCAGAAAGGAGCATGTGACCATGGAAACAGAGACCATGTCTCCGACTGGAAACAGCTTGAGTCAAGCTCATTGTGGACAAAAGGAAATCTGCCAGTATGTATGCAATTAGAGTTCTCTTCCTGAGAACTTCAAATGGAGCCTTTAAAACAAGCTTTCAGAATGCCTGAGCATCTGAGTCTGTGCAGCTGGTTTTGGAGCACTGGTCAATTACATTAGACGGTCTCCAAAAGCACAAAATTGTGACCGTGGTCTTTGTGCTGAAAATGCAAGTAGTTGCAGCTGATGCATTTAATAGGTGGTCTGCCCCTCGTACTCTCGATGTAGCAAATTTTTGAACAAAGGTCCTTATTCCTTAACATTCTATGCATTGTTTCAGAAGAGCCCAACAGGACAAACTGTTTCCCTTAGATAGGTTTAAGGAGAAAGCATTGCGAGGAGTCAGCTATGGAAATGAACGGGTCTTTGCTGGTTAGTTTCTTCTTCTAAGCAAACCTGGTACTTTCAGGTGACATCAGCTTCATCTTTTGTGCTGACTAATTTAGCTCCCTTTCTCCTTGCTCTCACAGGCATTTTTCTAGTTTCAGCTTTATCTTTCTTTATGCACACAACTCTGTTCAGCTTCCACTTGTTAATAACTTAGTTTCAAAAGCTGGAGCCATGTTTCTCTCTCAGGCTTTGCCTAAAACTCTTTAACTGATGGGAATGGGAGGCCTCAGGAAAACAGGAGAAAACCATTCTCTGTTTGTTCTGCATTTGTTCTGCATATGGTAATACCAAACTGACTATAAATGGAGTGTTGTGTTAAATAGTGTTCACAGCTATAAACTTCAACTATTGCCAGCATCTTTGTGAATGTACATTTCTGTACATTCTGTATGTACATACTGTATACATACATACTGTATTTTGAGTTTTGATGCAGGGACTTCACATTTTTTCCTTGGTTTCTTTCCTTTTTTTTTTGTTGCTTTTTTTTGTTTTAGTTTGCATCTAATGGAAAAAAGTTAAAGTTTATACATCTGACCTGTGTCAGATTTTATTTCTATTTAAAAAATATGAATAAAGTCCAAGGTCCAAATCCTTTCAAACTCTTGAGCCTTCAATTCAATATGCTTAATCTACTTCCTCCGGATAAAAAATGTGAGGGTGGATGGTGATGTTGTAAAATGGCTGGGAAGTCATCAACATATTCAGTCTCCCAAATCCAAGTAGAAATAAAAATGTGTTTCTGGGAACTTTCATGTTGCTTTCACTCCCTGCAGACTTTCATTCATTTGAAATTGGCTCAGATTGTTTGTTTTTCTTCATATTATTGGGATTTGATTGTTGTCCAGCATATTTTTCTTGTAAGGGTCCAAGATTATACAGTGAAGTAGATGTTTTGGAAGACTGTTAGAAGACTGATTATTGTTTGGCCTAGTTTTAATATCTGTTGTTTACCCATTAGGCAGGTGACAGGTGAACAAAAGCAACTTAAAAAATCCATGATTGCTTTAATTGCAAAACTGGAAAAAATTGAAAGATTCTTGTCACCTTACTCTTTCCTAACAACTTTTATATTCCTCTCCTGTAGCTGGCAAAACGTGGATTAAATATAGTTATGATAAGCAGAACTCTTGAAAAACTGCAGAGAGTAGCCTCTGAAGTTGGTAAGTGTTTGCCTCAAATTTATCCTCCTGTTTAGCAGGCTGGCTTTACATGGATCTGATGGTCTCTTCCCTTGGTACAGTACCTAGTACAGTAGGGCTCCAGATATTGCTACAGATATAGCCCTAGGTATTGCTCCAATTTTTGCTATTACTGTGTTGCTTGAACCCTTCTAGTTACGGATTGCTTTAAAAATATAAGCTATCATTCAAAAAGCATAGTGGATTTAATAAAAAAAAAGTGAATGTGGGTACTTTACTCTCTTCATCTGCCCTTAAAATCTGTAAATACAGGCAAAGAAGATGTAATACTAGAGTTGTTGGAGGGATCTATGAAACAGTTTATGCTTGGAAAAATAAGGTTACCTTTAGGCTAGTTGTTGGAACATGGCAAAGGAGGAGTAAAAATGATATCAAGGTACCTGGTTTGGATTTGGTTTGTTTGTTTGTTTAAGGTTTTCAAGTTACATTTGGCTTTTGGTAAAGCAGTTAAAAATAATGTGTCTTTAGAATCAATGTTCCCTTTCTTTTCTTTAAAGGAAATTAGCCATTTACTCTGGGGAATGGCTTGTTGCAATACATTAAGATTGATGGTTAGGATTTATTTAGGAGTCAAATTAGTTTATACCCTCCGTTAACTTTAAAGATTGATGTAATCAAGGTTATTCTTCCCACTGTCTCTTTTTCTATACATGGCTTCTATCCACCAGATTCCTTGATTCACAGATTCTTGTGTTAAGCACGTGTCACTCCAAGAGTACACCTGTGTCAGAAAGACTTGCCTTTAAGCAGGCTTAGCAGCTGACTCCAACAGAGTATCAGGTCCAGGATACTTACCTGCAGAGAGAGGAGTGCGTCTCTCTGCAGATATGTGGCAGACTTGAAATAGGTGAAAAAGTCTGTAACTTCTGAACCTGCAGCCACCAAAATCAAAGATTGGGCCCTGAAATTTTCTGTCCAATTTCCCTCCCTTTTTTTCCAGGGATAGATTTATTTTCCCTTGGGAAGCAAGGGGTATCAGAGGAGGAAAGCACCAACTCCCTAAATAGTTCCTATAAGCAGTCGTATCTATGAGACCAATGTGACTGTGGCCCACACTAGCCTCTCAAGTAAACAGCCATAAAAAAATTATTTCTGTGGGACTTAGGTCAGCTCTGGTGTCTTTGTTGCATTTCTTTGCAGCTAAATGTTAAAGAATTACAATAATAGAAACCCGAAGAAAAAGAATTACAATAATAGAAACCTGAAGAAAAAAAGGCTAAAGAGTTTTTATAGTTTCTTTGCATTGTAAGTTATAATCAGAAGCAAAGAATGAAAACAGTAAGATTCCTGAAACTAACATAGCTAAGTAGAAAAAAAGTGGTGGAGGGCTGGAAAGATGACATACTGTCAATTCCTCTGCACTGTAATTTATTATAAGGCCATCCACTGGCCACCTTCCTAATTGAGGACATACTGTGCTGAACTGCACAGCAGCATGTAATGAAGGACTTCCACGTCCTGAAAGGTACTGCTGAGATAGCCTACCTTGCAATCACTCCTACACCTTGTGCAAAAGTGACCCGTGACTTTTTTTGGCATGTGAGGAAGCTTCCCTGACTGCAGCAGTGTTATCTATGTGATCCAAGGTGCTGAGAGGTGGATGGTGTGACCCAGGAGCAAAGGCTACACTGATCAGGTTCAGCTGGGTTGTGGGCATAGAGTCTTCCCTAGAGTTTTCTGAAACTGGTGGCAAATCCCAGTGAGATTTTTCCATTGTTTTCAGTGGGTTTTGGCTGAAGCCCAGAGTGACTCTTCTGTTATCTATTGTGTCAGGTTGGAAATGAGTACATAAGAACAAGTAGATGGCACAAACAAAAGTAAGGAGAGGAAGATACAGTGATGAAGAGCATAGAGTATCTGACTGGAATCAGCAGGGAGCTCTGGATGTGGGCTTACCTTAAAGCTTTGGAAATGTTCCACTGATTCCAATTTTCAGACTCAGGCTTTACTGTAATTAAGCTAAGCAGTCATTGGGAAGGAAGAAAAGTTAAACTTACTGTGCTATTATGTGAGTAAATAAACAACAGAAACCAAAAATGAAGCAGAAACTTAACCTAAATGATTGCACTGTTTTCTAAATTTTCTAACCCTCACTGACTTTTCTTTCTAAACTGCTTAAACAAGCAGTATCTCACTCCAAGCAGCTATCATTACTGTGAATTAACAGGCGAGGAGATTAAGGCATAGAGAGGGAGAGAAAAAAAGTTTCTTGTAGGCTTTGTAACTTTGTTGCAGGACTGGACACATTGCTCTTGTTTCCTTTTTCTTAAGAGCTACACCATGTATCTTTTTGCAGTTACTTGGACACCATAATGAAAAGACTTGCCTCCCTTTTCAAACTGATAATATTGTTTGCCTAATCATACTGTCACATTCAGTTTGGATACTGAAAAAGTAGAAATTAAAAGAGTCTAAGCTGTGGGTAATTTCAGAGACCTCAGTGTTTAGCTTTCCAAGTCCTGTGGGGCACAGGTGTGCGTGAGAACAGCTTTCAGAGCTGGAGCAGGCAGAAATCCACAGTAAGGAAAACATTTCTCTAAAGCAGCACTGGAATTGAAAACCAGATTTCCATCCACTCAGACTGCAAAGCTCTTTTAGAATGAGATAAAAGATAACAAAGTAAGTCCTGTGGAGGGCAGACACAAGATCATTCATCCTGGTTTCGGCTGGGATAGAGTTACTTTTCTTCTGAGTAGCTGTGTACAGTGTGTTTTGGATTTAGTGTGAGAATAATGTTGGTAATATGCTGATGTTTTAGTTGTTGCTAAGTAATGCTTATCCTAAGTTAAGGGTTTTTCAGTTTCCCATGCTCTGCCAGCAAGCAGGTGCACAAGAAGTTGGGAGGGGACACAGCCAGGGCAGCTGACCCAAAGTGGCCAAAGGGGTATTCCATACCATAGAATGTCATGGCCAGTATGTAAACTGGGGGGAGTTGGCTGCAAGGGGTGGATCGCTGCTTGGGAACTGACTGGGCATTGGTTAGCGAGTGGTGAGCAATTGTGTTGTGCATCACTTGTTTTGTATATTCCAATCCTTTTATTATTATTATTGTTGTTATTATTGTTATTATCATTATTACTTTCTTCCTTTCTGTCCTATTAAACTGTCCGTATCTCAACCCACAAGTTCTACATTTTTTCCTCGATTCTCTCCCTCATCCCACTGGGTGGGGGGGAAATGAGTGATTGGCTGTGTCCCCTCCTAACTTTTTGTGCCCTTCCAGCCTTCTTGCTGGCTGGGTATGAGAAGCTGAAAAATCCTTGACTTTATATAAACACTATTTAGCAACAATTGAAAACATCAGTGTATTATCAACATTATTCTCATACTGAGCCCAAAACATAGTACTATACCAGCTACTAGAACGAAAATTAACTCGATCCCAGCCCAAACCAGGACAATTGTATTTTATTATTATTATTGTTAGGATGACATTTTATTTTACTTTAGTTATTAAATTGTTCTTATCTCAACCCATGACTTTTACTTTTTTTTTTTCTGATTCTCCTCCCCATGCCACTGTGAGCAAACATCTCTGTGATGCCTAGTTGCTGGCTGGGCTTAAACCATGACACCATTACACCATCTGTACTGCTCATTTAACACATTTAGTACTGTGGTTGTGAAACATTGATCAAACCATAATACCAGGAGATTAGAAATGATGGAATGTTATTAAATGCACTTCTTTTTTATTTCTTTTGCCTACATTTCCTGACAAGCTGTACAAGCATAGCTATGTCCTAATTGAAAAGTTATACCTTAGAGTCTACTTATATGACTAGCGTCTGTACTGTTTGGCTGTTAATGTGAAACAAACAAAAAAAGCCACTTCTGTAGGACATAAAAATTATTCACAACAAGGGTGGTTGGGGTTTTTAGGGTTTGGTTGGTTTGGGGGGGGGTTAGTGTTGGATTTGGGGGGTTGGTTTTTTGTTGGTGGTGTTTGGTTTTGGTTTTTTGTTGTTGGGGTTTTGGGTTTTTTTGTTTTTTTTTTTTTTTCCTATTGAGAAGAAATAAATTTGTATTTTGGGAAAGACAAGGTGTGTGATCCTCAGAAAGCAGTGGAAAATAAGTTGTACCAGTTAAACTAGCTGAGCATGCTAATGAGTTTGGGTTAGGTGATGCAGGAAGTAGCTTATCCACCTCTCCCTCCTGAAATTACGCCTGTTAACATGAAACAAAGCAGTGAATAAAAAAATCATCCCACACGGTTGAGAACAAATTGTACCTTGCTCCCACTAAGACCTGTGAAGGTCCTAATTCATTTAGCTGTCCCACCTGCTACAGGTTCAGTTTCCAATCTGCTCTACTGGGCCCTCTACCTCTTGCCCTTCCTGCTCCAAGAGCAAAGCAGATAACAAGCTGAGATCACTGACTAGCATAAAACAACCCACTTGGCACATCCTTCCTTCATTCTCAAGGCTGTTAAAAATGCCTGTTGTGTCTTGCTGATCCCCTGGGGTAAAGCATTATTGCTCAGGACTGTTTTCCCAATATGCACTACTACATAACAGAGCACTTGAGGGCCTTGACCAATTTTATGAGTGCTCTAGTAACTACTAGCAATTCCCATGGGGTTTTTTTTGTTTGGTTTTGTTGTGTTTCACTGAGTTTATGTTCTCTGGTATCTTCTGTCATCTTCTGCAGTTCTGCTTTTACCCTCATTCTTTTTGTTTCTTCTCTATTTTCCTGTTATTTCTGAAACTGAGTTATCTTGTATTTCTGAGGAGATACATTTCTCCAAGAGACTTTCAAAATGTAGCCAGTACTTGTGTTTTATAATCTAACAGAACTTTTTCCATTTCTCCCCAGCCTTAAATCTTTTTTTTTAACGTTTTTCTGTTGTTAAAATAACTTCTCATTCGACTCTCCTCTCTGCAAATTTCCACTGAATATGAATGCCATCTTAGCCTGAGTGCTTCTCTCTTCATATTCAAATTTTGATGTAGTACTTCAGAAGGGTAACCTCTTTCCACAAAGATCAGTTCTTGTGTCATCAGGCATTCAGTTTGCTACCTCAGGTGTTCAGAATATATTCATAACTGTCTAGATAGAAAAGGAGAGTTTCTGGCAGACTGCATGTCCTAACGAACTTCATGCTTCATCCTGATTTATTCTCTTCTTGGTAAATTTCAAAAGGCAGCACATTATCCTATCTGACATGTGGGATTCCCAAGTGGTCTGAGCTCAGAAGGAGTTAGGTGTATCATTCTTAATGATATATTTTGTAACACATCAGTTTAAACAACTCAGTTTGAGTTTTTAATTTTCCTTAAATTATTTTTCTCTCCATTTTTAAAAAAGACAATAACATGTCCTGGTGTTTGAAAACCTAGGCTTTTTGCTTCTGGCACACTTAGGACTTTTTAAAAGAGTTGGAATAGCTTGTGCCTTCAAAGACTCTCATAAATCTTTGTCACAGAGAGGGAGAGACATAAGAAACATTGAAAATTATTTTTTGGCTCTCTTCTTTCCAGAACTGTTATAATTTTCTGAAGTGCTATCCCTGGATAATTCATTTATCAGCACGATAGTTTTATTGTTTTTTAATACATTGTTTTATTATCAAATGAGAGAGGAAAGCCACCAGTACTTGTTTGTTGGCTGACAGTGCTGGTTGCAGCAGTACAGTTCTGTACAGTCAAGGGGTTGCGGAGAAAGACCAAATGGTTTGTTTGATCCCCATTTTTACATTGCTCTAGTTTTGGTTGCCCTTCTGATTGCCCACAAGAAAGATGGCCATGACATCACTACACTTTTTAAGACCATCTCCTTTTGTTTGTAGAGCTCTTCAGTCAGAAGATCACTGTAGGTGTCTGCTCCAGCTGTTGCTCTGTTCTTTCCCACTCACTGCATTTATACTCACAATGTCCTTTTCTTTATAGTTGTACCATTCCCCCCGCCTGGGACCACGAGGGGGTCATTTGCCACTAGAGTTGCTTTTATAGGTTGAAGGTTCAAAGGGTGTTTCATCCCTTTCATACACACAAACGCAGCTTGGAAAGAGGGCAAGAAAAAGGGCACCCCTTCCTCCTTTCTTCTGTCATGGAGACAGATGTCCTTTAAAATTGCACATAAGACACAGCCTGCATTTCAGATCTGGAGTCAGAGTGTTTGCTGTTTCCTCAGACTGCTTGCATTACTGGAATGGCGTAAGGTGGTTGAGACTTGCAGTGTATCGAGGGACAAGGAGGAACAACAGGGAGGGAAAAACTTTCTCTCATCCTCCAACTCAGGCACTGTTCTGTTGGAAACTGGCCTGCTGGACCCAAAGCCAGCTTTCTGCTAGCCTTGCTCTCCTGTGAGAGCTGGTGCAAGGCTTCTTCCTAAGCTCTGATGCACACCAAGGGATGAGGCAAGATTTCTGGGTAGAAATGAGTGAGTCTGATTCCTATTCAAGGCAATGCTCTCTGTCGCCTGTATGATAAAATCAGGCTCTGAACAAGCAGAGGTGGTTTCCCAAACAGGACCCAAAGCAGGGTTTCTGCCATCCGCATGCATCTAAATTCCTGCCACTTGCAGTGAGTTTGCAACTCAATTGTCTACTGACATTTCCAAGCTTCACCTATCACTTTTCCAGCAAACTTCATCTGGATTTCAGGTTGCCCATAAAACTTGAAAGCAGGTTTAGTAGCAAGAATTTACAATGTGAACATCTAGTTAGAAGAGATCTTACTGGGCCCCTTTAATGGAGAATCTTGCTTTTAAAAATGAGTAAATAAGAGCCTTTACCTCTTTTCCTCATGAAAGTTCATTGAAAATATGAACAGCAATAAATCAACTGCTGAGAAAAATGGTAATGTACAGCTGGGCTCCACTCCTGCATAGCAATGAGACTGGAAAAATCACACACATTTCCTTTTCCCTTCTGTGTAAATTGACCTTGTAAAATTTAAGCTATACCCTCCCCTCCCACCCACCCCCCCCGCCCCCCTCCCCAAAAAAAGCCTTTTAGTCCTGCAAAATCCTGGGGAAGGTTCAGTCTATGGGAGTGCAAGTATCAAAACAGGAGAGGAATTATTTGAAAATAATACAGAAAATACTTCATCACATCCAGCCTTGTTTTCCACTCCTCCTATGTAAAAAGAAAAGTTCTGCTTATTAAAATGGTCACCTTATACATGAAAACACTTTTAAACCATTCTGCAAAACTGTGCTTATGTAGAGGATCTGGCACCCACATTCACTTGTCTAATGTATGCTGACAGTGTTCATTTATAAATATTATGATAACCAGGGAAGAAGTCCTGTGTTATTTATTTCTGTTTGTTTGTTTGGGGGTGTGTGTTGGGAGGGGGGGTTCTTACTGAATGACCAAATGGTGTTTAGATTTTGTGAGGGAACTTCATTTGATTTCAGGGCATAAATTCATCCTATATTTGCCAGGTCATTTCCCTGAAAACAACTGGGTACAGTGAGCATGTTTTGCTTGTGTTGTAATATTTCTTAAAGTAAGAAAGTTGAAACAGTTGCTTACTGTACAGCCAGCATTACTAAATGAGACATCTGATTGTCTCTCTCATTACTTAATTACAGCTCCCCTTCTCTCTGGGTACATGCAAAGGGGTTTTCTAATTTTTTTCTTAATTACAGAGCAGGCCACAGGTCAAAAAGTGAAGGTTATCCAAGCTGATTTCACTAAAAATTCAGTATATGAGAATATTGAAAAAAGTCTGCAAGGCTTGGATATTGGTGTTCTGGGTGAGTCATTAAGGTCTGTTAATTGAAGAGTGTTTTATGGCTGCAGTGTATTAAACAGAGAATTGTATGAATGATGTGTCGTAACAACTTGTTAGCCAACAGTTAAAATCAAGCATATAGCTGCATAATGCATTTGAGCATTACTTATCATGAACAAGTTTTAAAAGTGAATTAGGATTCTCCAAAAGCTTCCTGTTTCTCTGTACAGTGGCTTCTGTACTGTGAAACCTCTTCTGCTACTTTATAAGCAGCATCCAGCTTGTGGGGTGACTTCTTCCCTATTTGGCCTCAAGGAATTAATTTTCACTATTGTTTTTTTTTTACAGCTATGTGCAATTCTTACATTCAGTCTGAAAAGAGCCTGTGGCTAACACTAATTGGCACAATCCATGCAGCAACAATGAAAACATGGGGGTTTTGGAAGTTTTGGTTGGGTTGGGGTTTTTTTTGGGGGGGTGGGGGTGAAGAAAATAATCCTTTTAATAGTGAAACAAAGGAAACAACAACAAAGCACAAATAAACAAACAAAACTCCAAACTGTAGCAACAGACTATTTTTCTGTTCCCTGAAGTCAGCACTGATCAGTGTCAGTGACTTCAGTGAGAACAAGACTCGATGCTAAACAGCATTTCTCTTCAAATACAACTCTAAAGCTCCTGGTTCTCAAGGAGAAGCCATTTGTTTAACTGATTGAACTATGTGCTTTGTCTAGATTTGGTTCTTATCATTATATTTCCTTTGATTAGTTAACAATGTTGGAATGCTTCATAATCCTCTTCCATGCCGTTTCCTTAATGGACCAGACATAGATGAGGTAGGATTACTCTATGGGTTTCTACTTCCAATACAACAATGAGGAATTGTAATTCCATTTAACAAGGGACAGATTCTGCCTCTGCTACAATCAGTGTGTATTTAACTATTCAGTTGAGTGGGAAAAAAACTGGGCCTGAAGAAGCGCATTTTGATTTGTTTTTAATGCTCAGAGGAGCTTGCAAGAGAAAAAAGAACGGTGGATTTCAGCCCAGTGGCAGGAAGCACCCAGCGATAGAGGGGAGAGCGCAGCTGGCCTGGTTGTACCAGGGATCAGCAGCCACTCTGGCTCACTGCTCACCTGTAATGTAATGGGGTCCAGCCTGGTCACAGCCACAGCTGAAGTGCTGGGTTCTTGTTAGTATTATTAAAACTTACTTCCTTTGGAACACGATTGCTTAACTATGGGGGGGGGGGGGGGGGCGGGGAGAAGAAAAAAAAGAAAAAATAAACCTCATTTAAACACAGTTTATTTGGGGGGGAGGCGAGGGTTAATTTATACATGTATAATAATTTGACAGGATGGAGGATGTGATCACGTTTTTTACTGCCTTGTTGTTATTTACCTCTATAGTATTAGCCATGACCCCCCCCCCCCCCGAATTTCTAAATGAGAGTTTCCTGCAAAATTTCTCAGGACCCATTCAGTCTATATATCATCGCCTATCACAAATCAGAGATCCCTAAGCAGGCTGCTCGCTTGAGAGCTGCCGCCGTATGATGGCATCTCTGCTGCCGCTGCTACCACTTGTGTTTGGTCGCTGGTGTTGGGAGCCTATCTATCTCTGCATGACAGTGCTTTCACTGCACGGAGGGGCTACCTCTGTCACCGAGAGCCACTCAGTCTCTGCCTGGCACCTCTGTACTCTGTTGCCTGTGTGCAGCCAGCTTGGTTTGCTCGTGCCATCACCGCCTGGACACCCGGCTTCCAGCTCTCCCCGCGTGCAACGGCGCGGCTGGGCAAAACGGAGGGCACGGAATCAAAGGGATGCAATGCAGATTTGAACAGCGTGTTTAAAATAAAATTCGTCGGGACTTACTTGCCTTTGAGCGCCCCACATCATAGGCACAGTCAGTGACAACTTGGGGCAACCTAAGCAGCTCTAAAAGCAACTGCCTTGCTAGAAAGCTTTCCAGTTGGAATTGCTAGCTTTGTTTCCTAGATAAGCTACAAATTCTCTGAGTGTGTTGACTGTGAACTTACTGTTTTCTTGGTTCCTGCAGAACCTCATCAACTGCAACATTATTTCTACTACCAAGGTATGTGAAACACTAGCATCTATGTTACATCTGCAATGCATTTTACTGGAAAAAAAATTAGTCCCTCACGAGAGTGACCAGCTAGCTTTCCTGTGTATTTTCATTTAATTTATCAGCAGATAGTAATTTTCAGCAGGATTGTCAGCATTATTTTAAGGACCCCATCTGTTTCTACTGCCTATGAAATATTTTTATTAGAGCTGACTGAAAACATTTTAACACAGTTGCTTGGTTGAGACACATTGTTACACTGCAGCTGAAACATTTTGCAAAAACATGTTAGTTTTGGTAAACGGGGATTTGTTTCAGAATTAAAATCTTCAAGACAGGAGGATATGCAGTTTGACTTTTTGCACTGTACTTGCATTTTTTTGTCACAGTTCTGTTCTGCAAAAATATTTTTGTACCAGGGCAGGACAGAAACTGAAGGAGCTGACTCCTAATTCTGTATTGTTACCTCTCGGTGCTGGTTGGCTACTTCCCTTACAAGAACAGTTATGTTCATGGTTTCCACCTCTGATTAAGATTTGTATTGCTCTGCTGTTTGCAAGCAGCATGGTAACATGAATAAGAGCAGAACAAGAGCTTTTTAGTTCATCTCAACCTTGGCTAATATCTTTCTAAACATGACATGAAAATTATCAACAGATGTTCATCTTTCTTTGGCTAGCAAACTTCACATCCAAAATTTGTCCTGCTGCTTAATGACTTCAGGTAGTAAATCATGTAATATCAGTCATTTGAAACAAATTCTTCCATAAAGTAGTTTGGTGAACTTCCTACTCCTAGGTTTTGTTCTATTTATACGTCAAAAGAACAGAAATACCTGCAATATCTGAATGCTACATATATATGCCTCACAAAAAAACAGGCGAACATTTTGTACCCTCTCAGTCTGGATACAAAAGGTTTCTCCCTTTATCATTTCCCAGCTTACGCATACCTAAGACTCAACCTCTTCTGCTTCACCAGGGCATGGGAATTCCTATCCCCCGCTGCTGCAGCCATGTCCTTTTCAGTCTTTCATGAACATTCATTCACCTTCCTCCAAAATACAAAGAATAAATCATGCTCCTAACTAGAATTCCTCATGGTTAGGTCCAATGCATCTTTATATCTGTTTGGGTATTTTTTCTCCCCTCTCTGCCTTGATTTCTGTAGGATCCTGCTCACCACTTCTTGCAGTGGGATGCCCGAGCTCCAGGTATTCCCGGCTATACAGACGTTAGCAGGATTTTCAGCACTGCAAAAGCAGGACCTTTTCCCATGCTTTCCACTTTATTTGGAAATTCCCCTTCACCCAAGCTGATGTGACCTTCCTGCATTGTTAACCTTTCTGAAAATGAAGCTTGTGAACCCCACCCTGCTCCTACTATGCTGTTGTGCACAATGACACTACTGCAAAAATAGGGAATTATCAAGGATTGAATTAAGCTGCATCATTCATTTGCACTATTTTTCATTACTGCCCTTTACAAGTTAGGTCACACTCTTATCCTGAGAAGATTCATACATTATATGTGTTTTTATAAAGAGTCAATAGTGTGAGTATGAATTCCCTAGGGACTTGGGCTAACTATCAATAATACTCTTCAAATACAACAAAGAGAAGCAGATTTCTTACCTAAAAATGGATTTAATTTCACTTTAAAAATCATAATTGTGATTAAGTCTATTACTAAAATAAAAATAGATGATTAAACAATGAGCATCAAAAAGATCCTAAAGCTCTTTTTGGTTGCAGAAAAAACCGTTGTCTTTTCATGATTTTCTGCTATTTCTGGTCCAGGTAGAGCCAGAAGTGAAAATACAAAAATGCTGTGAAGTTGAATTTCCCTTACAGTTATGATTCAGTATTGAAGAATGAAGAAATTCAGATGCTGTTGAAAATCTTTGGATAAGCATAAGACTTTCACTGCTTAGAAGACTAACCTTTGGAATTTTTTGAAAATTCAGATGATTTGCAGACCATTAGCATTTCAAAAATGTTTTCCAAAACTTTGAATGTGCCACATTTTAGCTATTTGAACATATGTATACATGTGTCGGGGGCTTGAGCAAGTGGAAAATCTTGTGAATAAAACAAGATCAGTTGAAAAATGCAATCAGAAAGAGGGAGAATAGATATAATTCTTAATATACTTGTCTTACAGATGACAAAAATCATTTTGAAACAAATGGAGACAAGGTAAAAATAATTTTTTCTAGAACTTTCAATAGCTTTTAGCTGCTAAGGCCAGTTTATTTGGTGGTAGCTATGCTTTTTCATGATTAACTTCTGCATTTTACACTATGTCAATCAGTAAGGTTTCTTCTGTTGCTGTTAGTGCTGTGTGAATGAATGGTAGGAACTACCACAAATTGTCAGTCAACTGTAGAACAAGACAGAAAATATAAAATATACATCTGTGCGCAGTAAAAAACATGCAGGTGCTGCAGAAATAAAATAGCATCTGATGGGTCTGATTAGGCAAGAAACAGCATTTGAATATACTGTCATATTCTTCTAAGAGTGGTAGCTATGCTTGGAATAATACTTTTCAAGCTCTGGAAATACCTGTACTACACCAGACAGATTAATTCAGCTATGCAATTAAGGATCCTTTTTCTCCTTTTAATACAATGTGTATTTTAGACATGGGGGTCCTCAAAACAGAAGTTAAGGTCTTCAGATGGATTTTCTAGAAAACATTGTTAACTACTGCATTTTAGAGGCCAGTGCATGCTTTTTGTTTTGGCAACAAAATAAGCTCTTACTCTTTAATTGTTTTGTGGTTGTTTTTTTTTTTTTTTTTCCTGGTTGTTGCTAAATGGATTGTTTTTAGTGATTTGTACAGGGAGTTGTGAATAGGGAAGCTAAAATAACAGATGCATGGAGCAGGAGAAAGAATGTGCTGGCTAATGAGCAAAGGGGACCTACCAATTACTTAGAAGCATAAAATCTTTCCTCTGATGGCATTTTTTCTCTGTAAGATGTACAATAGCATGTGCAATGTTCCCATGGTTCTGATTGCACTAGGCATTTAAATTTCACTTATGACATTATTCCTAGCTGGTTTAGACTTAATTGCACCTAACTAAACTGTAAAAATTGGATCCTTTGAAAGTGTAGTGTACAGTAAAATAGGAGAGGTATGCCTTCGGCGGGAAGGGGGGGAAGTTGTTTTCCACTTGTGCAGACTTTAACTATAATACTGTCAAATGTAAACTGAATGTAACTGTTCAAATTAAATTTCAGACAGAAGGGTCTTATTCTGAATCTGTCCTCTGGTCTGGGTACTTTCCCTTGCCCATTATACACAATGTACTCAGCTTCTAAGGTAAGTCTTTCACATTGCTTTATAAAGAAATCCCCATCAAATTGTTTACCAAAGTGTTTGTATCAGCAATACAGGTCCAGGTTTTCAGGACATAAATCAGTGTTGCTCCACTGAAATAATGAAGTAATGTAAATTAGCACTAGCCGAGAACTAAGAATCGGTGAAGCTATGTAAATGAAATCTGGCTGAAGGTATGTCTGATGATTGGAACATTTCTGCCTTTAATTAAATAGTATTATACCAGTGCTCACAACCTATCCTCATTCTGGGAAATGATTACTTTTACCAGGCTGGCTTAGCTAGTTTACTCAAAACTGTAGATGCACAAAAGTGCTAGATTTTGCTTATGGAACCAAGAATAAAATTCCTGGTAGGTGGGTGGTGAGTTGCCTGAATTCATAGATTTCCCTTTGAAATTTTGCTCTGGATTAAAACCCCAGAGCTTATAAAAATGAGGAGTGAATGATTTTTACTGAAACTCCAGAAGCAATTTGCTCAGCTCAGGTTTGCTTCCGATGAAAAATTCTAACAATATTTGCCTGAACATGGCTAAAGTTCAGCTTGGTAAGAAAAAGCTAGTTATTCTTGGTAAGAAAGTCTAGTTTTCCATTTCCTTCTTCTCTTTTTAACATAAGTTTCTCATTACTCAGAACTTGAACTACATTCAAATCAGACAATTTTAGCTCCTTTAAAAAAGTTTAGGCAATGTTTTTTCAAAGTCATATGGTACATTTGTTGGACTTCTTTCATTCTTGGCTATTTTTTACCTTTGTTTCTTTTTAATGGACTTTTTTTGCAATACCCTGAAAGGAAACTATTTTACATGTCAGCAGATTGATGTTTGATGCAATATCACAACACTATTGGTATGTAAATTGTAAGACGTGTCAAGTGATGGCTTCAAAACTGTCATTTTTTTCTCCTTAGTAGGAGTTTTATATTTCTAATTACAGAGGAATGATCCAACGTTGTCAAGTTTCTGAATATTTCTCAAAGTTCTAACTGCTAAAACCAGTCTTAGAAGAAACTCAACTTTCACACAAAGAAGTTAGTATATGCATACTCTTCATGGTGTGGAGAAAAACTTAGAAAGATAAACCTTAAAGGTTGAAGCTACAACCCCCCTCCAAATTCCCAAATACCTGGCTTTGAAAATCATATTTGTAGGCTATGCTAGTAGGTATACAGTGAAGGCAAGAGTTGTATTTTGCTCTTCTTTTTATTGCAAGAGAAACAGCAGTGTAAGTGTTGAACTGGGAGAGTAGGTGTCAGCCAGAGATGAGAGCCACATGAAACAATAGCTAAAATAAATGGGACTCAGGTATTTATATCTCTGCATTTTCATAAGCGTGACAAAGCTTTCAGTCCAGTCTGCAGTAGTACTTGGTTTATGTCTGGCTTGGGCCAATGCCAGGCTCCATCTTTTCTGGTGCAGATAAAGAATCAATCTTGCCATTGCTTATGTGCACCAGCAGAAAATGTGTCTTGAAAAGTTCATTTCTATGTTTTTCACCACTGCACTGTGCCTTAGGTTGTATGATGTCCATTTTTATTAAGGGCCTGCTTACACATATTTGTGAGCATATGTGAAAGTACATAGTTTCCTATGCTAATGTTATTTTGTTTTATCTTATCCTAGGCTTTTATAAGCACTTTCTCCAAAGCACTACAAGCAGAGTATAAGGCAAAGGGAATTATCATACAGGTGATGGTATATCTTGCTGTATTTGCCTTCATTTTAACAAATTCTTCAAGAACATCTGAGATGCCTAAATCTGTATAGTGTAGACAACCTTGGGGAAGTGCTGGGTGATACTGTCAAAGCTCTGTCTCCTCCCTGTGTGCAGCTTTTTTCCTTAGTCTACTATAGTACCGTTACTTATCCCACATAGTGCCTTAATCCATTGCAAAGATCTGTTATAATTTGTCAGATACTGTGGGATTCTGCAGAGTGAATGGCCTTATGTAAAAGTTAGATGACATTACACCATTATTATGATTTCTTATTTTAGGTAGTGGCTCCTTACAGTGTTTCTACTCCGATGACAATGTACCAAAAACCCGGGCTTATTACAAAGACAGCAGAAAAGTTTGTTAGTGAATCACTGGATTATGTCACCTTTGGAGATGAGATATTTGGATGTTTAGCTCATGAAATGCTGGTAATTGAATTTGATACTGTGTAAATGGGTCCCAAAGGCTGAACCAAGGCTGTCTGGGCTCAGCAGCTGCTTTTCACTGATTTCAGAGACCTTAAGGTTGGACATCAAATAAGAAACAGTGACTAGGTTGTTAAGGCTAGTATGGCACCAGTAAACTATGAAGGGAGGAATACACAAGTAAAGCATAGTGGTATCAGCACAGTGTGGCTTTCTCCACTTTTGTGTCTTGAGCTGAGCTCAGTTTGATATCTGGTTAGTCTTTATCCTTTTTCTAGCTGCTTGCTTTCATGACCCTATTAGGAACATTTCTGAGACCCCTACTCCTTTATAAAAATGGGCCAGCAGATTCAAAAGTTATTAGTGGGGAAGGGGAAGGACATAAAACTAGACTGTGCTATCATATAAGCATCATTTCCTTAGGATATCAAGCTAACAAAATACAATAAATATTTATACATGGCAGCTGTTAATGATGAACATTAAATGAAAGTATAGGGAAGAGAACAGATTTGCTGAAAACTGAGAGGAATTAACATTTCCCTCTAAGAGAAATGCATATACTGAAAGTATAAAGTAAAAGTTTTTGCATTTGCTGTTTTCTATGACCTTTCTGAATACTCAGTTAATTTCTTTCAAGACGTTTCTATAACCTTTTGCCTTTGTATTGTTTTTGCTTGATTATTCCAAAGGCGTGCATCCTGCAGTTCGTCCCTTTATGGGTGTTCCACAGTGACAGAATTCAAGAAGCAGTCCTGCATGCATTTACCAGTTATCTGAAGAAGAGGTGGAGGAACCCCTAACAGAGTAATTTTTTTTTCAGAAGACATGCAATGTGAAACCCCAGCAGGATGCATTTTACTATGTCTGTGTGTGTATGAATGTGGAAGGAATCAAATGAGTTTGAGCCATAGCTCCATCCAAATCACCTATCAAGTGATAAATGATTTGATCCAATGAATCTATTAAGTAAATTCCTTTCTGTCCCTTTCCAAAGACCATAAAATTTGCTAGAGCTGTTCCAGTAACTTCTGTAGGCTTCAGATAGGTTCTAGGAGATTTATGTTACTATTTTAACATAAGCTTGGAGGCCACAAATATTTACGCTTATTTGATGTTCACAAATAAAATAATTTACTTTAATTCCAAACTTGTTCACAGTGTATTTTGATGCTTTCAGTGAGTGTTTTGTGTCTTTGGTTTCTTCTGGAAAGGCAAGGAAACTTGCAAGAAGAAAAAAAGAAAGCTTTCAGAGTGTAAAGTACACATGGGACCTTTGGAATACTGCAACTTTAAAAAACGTACTTCTGTCCAGAGCCTGTGAATGACTTCATCCTCTGCAATATCTGATATGGGCTGGAGGAGGCAGGAGCACAAGCAAATATATGCAGTAATTCTACCTTCCTGGATGAATCCAGAAGGCAAAACTTTCATTGTAGATACCTGTGAAGATCATACTGGGTGCTATTAAAAAGCATTTCAAGTCCAATGCAATCGTCATGCACAGTCAACATGGGTTCACAAAGGGAAAGTCCTGTTTAACTAATTTGATATCCTTCCATGATAAGGTCATTCACCTAGTGGATGAAGGGAGGCTGTGGATGTAGTTTTTCTTGATTTTAGTAAGGCTTTTGATACTGTCCCTCACAGCATCCTTCTGGACATATTGTCCAACAGTGAGATGAGCAGGTACATGGTGTGTTGGGTGAAGGGCAGAGCTCAAAGGGTTGTCATGAATGGGGCTGGTGGCCGGTCACCAGTGGTGTTCCTCACAGGTCAATTCTTGGGTCAGTTCTGTTCAACATGTATATCAATGATCGGGATGCAGGAGTTGACTGCACCATTAGCAAGCTTGCTGACGACACCAAACTGGGAGGTGCTGTTGAGTGTCTTGAGGGACAAGAAGCCTTGCAGAAGGATCTAGATAGGTTGGAGCATTGGACAGTCATCAGTGGGATGAAATTTAACAAGTCCAAATGCCGGATTCTGCACCTGGGATTCAGTAATACCAGACCCAAGTATAAACTGGGGGAGGAGTGGCTGGAGAGCAGCCCTGCAGAAAGGGATCTGGGGCTGCTGGTGGACAGCAGGCTCGATGTGAGTCAGCAGTGTGCCCTGGCAGCCAGGGGGGCAAACCGCATCCTGGGGTGCATCAAACACAGCTTAGCCAGCCAGTCAAGAGAGATGATTATCCCGCTGTATTTAGTGATGGTGCAGCCTCACCTTGAGTATTGTGTGCAGTTCTGGGTCCCACAGTTTAAGAAGGATGTTAACATCCTTGATTGCATCCAGAGGAATGTGATGGTTTTTTTCACCACAAAGCTGGTGAAAGGGCTGGAATGTTCTGTGAGGAGCAGCTGAGGACTCTGGGTTGTCTAGCTTGGAGAGAAGGTGGCTGAGGGGCGACCTCGTTGCTCTCTGCAGCTTCCTGAGGAGGGGAAGTCCAGAGGGAGCTGCTGAGCTCTTCTCCCTGGGATCCAGCAACAGCATCCATGGGAATGGCTCACAGCTGCGCCAGGGGAGGCTTAGACTGGACATTAGGAAGCATTTCTTTACCGAGAGCGTGGTCAAACACTGGAACAGGCTTCCTAGAGAGGTGGTTGACACCCCATGCCTGTCAGTGCCTTAAAAAGGGGCTTTTGGACAGTGCCCTTAATACCACGCTTTAACTTTTCATCAGCTCTGAAGTGGTCAGGCAGTTGGACTAGGTGATGGTTGCAGGTCCCTTTCAACTGAACCACTCCTGTTCTATTCTATTCTATTTAATCAGATGTAATTCTGTTTGTTAAAAATCAGGAATTTTAATGCATCTTCTCATTTTGCAGGTTTATTTTACTTCTGCATTTCAAAAAGCTTTTTTTAAAGCTGCATTAAGATATCAAAGACCTTATTAACAGAAGTAAGTATATGTTGGTGGGTTTTGGTCAAAAGTGAGGAAGAGTGTCTGTAATCTTTGCTACACAGGATGGAGAGGAATCACAAAATGTATCCTACTGGCTCCAGAGATTCCTGTCTGCTGCATTCAAGCTAGTGACATATATGGGCAGCAACACATAGACTTATAATACAGCACCATGGGAGTCCAGCTTTCCACACATGCCTCCTATACTTGTTGCTGTAATTCTGAAAAAGAACAACTAAGGATTACACTGAGATGTCTGAACTGAAATAATGAAAATTTTGATACATAAAATGAAATGTATCTTTCCTGCACTAAAATCAGATCTGATCTAGGTCTGCACTCATAAAAAAATAACCTTATTCACATGGGTTTTAGGTCCTGCCATTTAATTCAGTGAAGCTGCTGATACACTTACATTCTTTCATACCAGAATTGGAGATGGAGAAGTAGCTCACTTAGAGATCAGTATTGCTAAACCCTAGTGTTAAAAAAGGCTTGGCTCACACCTAAAATGCTGATATTTTAATATACTGTAAGTATTCTGTATTTCTGGTTTGGATTTTTTTTGGAACCTTTGAAATTCACATGTTCAATGCTTTTTCTGTGCCCCCCTCCAAAAAAACCCTCAAACCCCACAAACATTTATTTTATATATAATTGGATAAGCTCCAATTCATACCTAATGGCATGATTCTAGAATTCGGTGCTTTAAGGAAAACACAAGCAAACATGGATCTTAATAAAATTATGTCAGTGTCAACATTATCATATCTCTCTGGAGATGGGATTTTAAATGAGTCTTTTGACTGTGCTGAAAATGAAATCCTGTCTTTGAATAAAAATAGCATCTGAGCCATACTCCTGAAGGACAGTAGAAAGCGCTGAGGTGTGGAAGCACTGCAAAGTTGGAGCAGCAGTGTTTCCTTGGGAGGTTGTCCCCGTGTGGAACCTTTCTCCAGAATTCCCTGAGACAAAATAGCTGCAGTTACATCTGTGGGGGATAAAGTTTAATAAATATCACCTCCGGCCCCCAGAAGAAATTGTGCCAACTAGTTTTAATGGTCTGTAAGTGGAAGTTTTAACTTCCACTTTGTGCATGTGGAAGTGTATATTTCAAGATAGGTTTGCTGGTTTTTAAGGATGGAGCAAGGCAGACATTTCTTTTTGGTGCTCTTAATCATCATTAGAAATAAAAGCAGTGGAGAATTTTTTTTTTAAATCAATTCTGTGATTCAGGAGCAAAAGTATCACTGATTCTTAGAGTATGAAATCAGTTCAGTCTTTTCAAAATGTTTTCTAATTAATTCCTCTTAGGTTGTGTCTCATCATCAAATGATGACTTTCTGTTCTTTGGAACAGGTAACCATTTCTTTCTATAACTGTAGAAATGTTTCAAAAACTCCTCTTGTTCTATATGCCCATCACATCTCATAGCCTTTTTAATTAAATGGTTTGTATATTTCTCTATGGCATCTTGTATTTCATGCCTTAATATAAAATAATTCTTCAAATGAAACTACTACTGAATATTACCTCCCAATGTAGAAAACTTCTTGAAGTGAAGAATGAGACATCTGTGCTGGCTTTGCTGGCTTTGAAAAGCAAGAAATAGGAATGGTTCATCAGCACTCCATAAAGACTATGTTTTCAAGTGATTAAACTATGTTCTTCTAAGCGTGATACTTGTGCAGCTGTGCAGAAAATGAGTATGGAATATAATATATGATACATATTACATGTAGGCCAAAAGCTGACGTCCCTGGGGGAAATATACATTCAATAGGAGGCCTGAGTGGGGAATGCAGAGTTTGTGTTTGTCATTGGTATAAGTGCTCATTTCTCCATGGATGTGTATTTTCAAGTAATATGTTCTCATATACAGCTGCCCACAGGCAGCTCTTTGCGTTTGATTTACATGTGTAAGTAGTCCCAGCAGGGTGAGGCAACTCCGACAGAGCAGTGGCTGCTCCTGCTCTGCTCAAGTCAGTGGAGGTCACTTAGGGAATTCAGTGGCAGCAGCAGCAAACATGAGAACTCCCTTGCCTGCAGCTTGTCGTGATACCACAAAACGTAGCTACAAATTCCCTTGTTTTTGTTCTGATTTTCACATGAGTTACCTAACTGATGTTAAAGAGCCTGCTTTCACTCTCCCCACAATGACAAAAGATCTCTGTGTTTGCCACTGGAGACAACATACTAGCTTATCTGACATACAGGGATCCCAGTAACACTGAAGTAGCATTGGTACATGCAGAGGTTAGTGAGCAATGGAGACTTGGTTTCCAAGGTTTACAAGTCCTGTAATCTATGACAAGTGACATTCCCATATTTCTTGTCTCACGTTTGTTTATGGTTGTGCATGTTACATGAGTCTTGCAGGCTGTTACTGAAGTTGACCAATCAGCTCAACAGAGATTTGTTTCTCTTGAGGAACAGGAGGATCTTGTTACTCACTGCTCTTGGCTGGTCACTCTGTTAAAGCAGCCATGTTTTGATCTTTTGGCTCATAATTTGCACAATATTAGACTGGGATCTTGCTGACTTGCAATCTTCAGTATGCTGTCTTTGACAGTGCATTAATGTAAGGCTGCAGAGAGTGGGTTCTCCTCCTTCGACCCTTCAGAGAAGTAGGTGGGTGGATCAGCCATCAGCGTGTAAGCCTGGAGGAGAAGAGGTCATGCCTTCCCCTTCATTTTGTAGGCCACGTTACTCCTCTGAGTGCTGAACAAACAGCTCAAATGTTGTGTCATCTGCTCTTGCTGCTAAACTTGGACCTGGCTGATGGGGAAACAGAAACAGAGGGGGGAAATGGCAGAGTTTTTCCCAGCACTCTCTGGCTGGGGAGGCGTTGGAGGAGCAGACCAGCAGGTCGGGCCTTCTGCTTCCCCCCAGCACCCATCGCATGGGATTTCCTGTTTTGTGATAAAACATTGCTAATAACAAAAAAACCACTTACACATCTACACTTCATGGACTTTGCAGAAGGACTCAGTGTTACCCGTTTTATGGACTGGGAAGGAGAGGTGCAGAGAGGTGAAGCACCTGCCCCAAGTCACCGAGGGAAAGGAGGATCACCTAGAGGCAAACACTGTCCACCTCTCCTCAGCCCCAGCTGCATGCCTGGCCCTCCAGGGAGACCCAGGGCTGGGAAAGTTGAATATCATTGAATTAATTAACAAAAATAATGGCTAACCACCTAGACCCAAACCCTGCTGTGCTTATGTGCTTATACCCTGATTCCAGCTGGGAGTTTGTGAAAAAACTGCTCTCTGGGCCTTAAATACAGAGTTATGCCTACTTTCCCCAGCGTCACAGAATCACAGAATCACAGCATGGTTTGGGTTTGAAGAGACCTTCAGAGATCATCTAGGCTAACCCCCATGCCATGGGCAGCGACACCTTCCACTAGACCAGGTTGCTCAAAGCCCCATCCAACCTGAACTTGAACACTTCCAGGGATGGGGCATCCACAACCTCTTTGGGCAACCTGTCACAGTGCCTCACCACCCTCATAGTGAAGAATTTCTTCCTTATGGCCAGTCTGAATCCACCCTCTTTTAGTTCAACACCTTGTCCTGTCACTACAAGCCCTGGGAAAAAGTCTCTCTCTGTCTTTCTTATAAGGCCCCTTTATATATTGAAAGGTTGCGGTAAGGTCTCCTCAGAGCCTTCTCTTCTCCAGGCTAAACAACCACAACTCTCTCTGCCTTTCTTCATAGGAGAGGTGTTCCAGGCTTCTGATAATTTTTGTGGCCTTCCTCTAGACCTGCTCTAACAGGTCCTTCTCTTTCTTGTACTGGGGACACCAGAACTGGTTGCAGTACTCCAGGTGGGGTCTCATAAGAGCAGAATAGAGGGGGAGGATCACCTCCCTTGACCTGCTGGCCACATTTCTTTTGATGCAGCCCAGGATGGAGTTGGTTTTCTGGGCTGCAAGCTCATGTTGCCAGCTCATATGTGATTTTTTTTCATCTACTAGTATTCCCGAGTCCTTCTCTGCAGGACTGCTCTCAATCTATTAATGCCCCAATCTATACTGATATCGGAAATTGCCCTGACCCAAGTGCGGGACCTTGCACTTGGCCTTGTTGAACTTTGTGAAGTTCAAATTGGCCCACCCCTCAATGCTTTCAAGATCCCTCTGGATGGCATCCCTTCCCTCAAGCGTATCAACTGCAGCACTCGCCTTGGTGTCATCCGCAAACGTGCTGAGGCTGCACATAATCCCACTGTCTAAGTCGATGAAAATACCGAACAGTACTGATCCCAAGCGACAGGACACCTCAACGTTTCACCGTCCTTTCAGCTGGAAGAAGAGCTCCATCTAGTGAGGGCCTGAGGCTGCTTCAGGAGCCGTCTATCCACCCTTCGCCAATTTTGGCCCCAACCAGGGTCCTGCGGTGAGAAAAAAACCTCAAATCTGCCTGCAGACCCCCTTGCCATGGGGACAGGCAGCAGGGAAGGCCACCATTGGTTCCAGGTCCCCTCAGCTCTGGCACCTCCATGGCACAAGAGCCTTGGCCATGGCCACCTTCCTCATGGGCTGGGTGCCAGGCAGGTTGAGGAGCCCCCATTTTGTTTGGGGACCTGAGAAAATCACCCAAATGATGGTGGTGCAGAAGCATTAAGCGAAGGGCATGGGATGGCAGGCCCTTCAGGAGTGTGTTGCACCCACGGTTTTTCCCAAAAAGGGCTTATTTGGGGATTTTACTGCAGGGAACTGAACATCCCCTGTTTTTCTGAGCAATCAGTGAGCAGAAGGGAGTTAGAAAGAAAAGCGCTGGACCTATGGAAAGAAGCAAATGGGGTCTGAAAATACAGTGTAGCACACAAAGTAAAACATTTTAAGAATCTCATTTTCTTTCTTTCATATGCTCATGCTGATTACATTCCCCTGCTTTGCCCCTGTGTGTGTGCATGTGCATGGTGACCCAGGTGTAATGCAAATGTTATTAGTGGCTTGGGTTCACTTGAATTTGGGTTCAGTAAGGGCCCCAGTTTGCATAAAATCAGATCTTTTTGAACTTCAGGCTCCTTTTAGGTATCACAGTGCAAGTGTTCACTAAGGGTTTTGAAAGTGTAGGCCAGTATAGAGTTGTGGGTTATTTTTTTAAATTTTGAATCTTTCTTCTTTTTTTCCCCCAAAATCACTGCTTGTTCAGTAAAGAGGTTCCAAGCTAAAACAATTTACAGTTGTGGAATGCAAACACTTTGACTCACACAGGTTTCAGTTATTGAGCTAGTCCCATGTTCGGGCAAAGGAGACAATCACTTAAGAAAAAAATCTAGTTAGTCAGCAAAACTACTAGATTAAAGAAAATGGGAACTATGCAGTGCAAGATTGCTTTTAACAATATGATGTACTCAATCAGTGGATTACATCAGTAACTGAGTCAAAGCCTTACTTTCACAAAGATTGGCGCTCCAAATCTGTCTAGACAAGCAATTTACAGTGGAGGGGAGGAAATCTAAACCATTGAATCCGAATGTTGTAAACAGTCTGTTATCAAGACTGGTAATACAGACAGGGCCCTACTGTTCTCAAGGACCACCCGCAAGAGAAAGAATTTGATATGGCAGCTTTCCTGAAAGATTTATTTGCCATATACTAGTATGTGGTAACAGCATGAAAGAGCTGTAGGAGTGAGGAGTGCTTTGCTGAGGGAGCAGCTGATGGGATTCGCCTTGAGAGTGACTGCAGTATGCGCTTCAGAAAATGTCAGTCCTCCTAAAACACGGCAGAAAGACAGAGAGGCTGCAAATGGTCTTCTTGGCTATTCTGCTGTGTCCTCTCATCTTCACATCATAATGGCATTTCAAGAATCATGAATTAATCATAACCTGTGTGTAAAGGGCCAATTGTCCTTTTTTTTTTCCTTTTCCGTTTTTCAAGAGTTTTCTTGGTTAAGAGCATACTTGCAGACTCCATGCATGTTCTTTAAGCAATGGTAGCATTATCTTGGTACATTTGGGTTTCTGGAGGTGAAGGCAGAGTTCAACGTTACAACTAAGAGTTTTCCAAAGTAAGACCGACTATCAGTCACTGTCTGTGGCTGCAGCAGAAGTATGGCAGACATCTGGTATAAACTGCCCCTTGACATCTCCCTGCATCTCCTGGGACAGCTGTGAGACAATGAGAGCTTTCTAAACCACACTTCCAGTCTTGGATATTAAAGCTAGGTACCTACATCCACACTTACACACTTACGTCCCAATTTTAGAACAGTATGTGTGGTTTGCATTCAAATTGCTGGCCAGCTTACTCAGCAAGTTGAGAGAGTGATAGCAAAATACACTTCTAACCAAAGTCTTCTACATTGATTTTGGTGTATCTTAACCTTTTGGAAATAATTACAAACAAGAGTAACTGAAATGTTTGTATAAAGCATGTTTCAAACTGAACTTCTCCTATGGTTCAAATCTAAGTGAATCTGGGCATTTGTCATGAAAAACTGTAGCAAATGCACCAAAAAATAAACAACCTGTAAAACAGTTCTGCCTCTCCAAAACTTTTGGGTTTTTTTGTGTTTGTTTGTTTTCTGTTTTTGGTTTGGTTTTTTTTTAATTTTATTCTTTATTCTTACTGCTGGGAAAGAAAGCTGAATGAAAAAAGTCTGGCTAGCATTACGGGCTACTTGCTCAGTGAAGAAAAACACAGGAAAGGCAGCTGGCCCAAGAGAGCTATTACATTCCTCTCTCCCGTTCTCTTCCCTCCGCCACTCTGCAGACTTCAGAGCTGAATGGTACAGAGAGAAGGAGTGGGGAGCAAGGTCAAACACAGCTTTACACGCCAAAGTCCCAACTTGATAGCTTTGCTAGCACAAGGGTAGAGTGTAAAATCTGCTGGGGGTAGACCTACTGCAGTTTGTACCTCCCTGAAGTATTGAGGCAACTAGGGTTGTTTCTCCCTGTGAAGAGATTAATAATCTATTGGGCTTTCCCAGGGAACCTTTTGGAAATGTCAAGGATGGCAAAATTATGTGTGGCCAAATAATTATGCTTGCTACTGTTCAAGATGATAAAGGCCTATTTCAGTACAAAGAGCGACTTTGCTGAATTGCTGTGACCTAGAAGTCCTCCTTTTGCAAGAACTGGCTCCATTGTGAGCACAGTGTGAGTTTGTGCTGGGGAAATATCTTCAGTAAATATCTCAATGAAAATCAATTGAGTGGAAGTCAAAGTTCTGCTCACTCTCTTCCAACAGACAGGTGATCTAGGATTTACAATATACTTAACTAGTGGAAAGAAATAATGGTAGAAACATCTTCGTACAAAAATACTTGGCAAAGGAAATGAAGAAGTTAAAGGCAGTTTTGCTTTGACATAGACTAAAGCACACCTGGGGGTGGGGGGAGAGGGAGGGAGAAAAGGAGGGGGGGGTGACTCAGGTACCTAAGCTGGAGCAATAGAAGGGAGGTGGCCTAGGCTGAGGACTGATGCTGGTACAGACACAGCATGCGGTCAGAGGTGATCATTAAGGTCTTTGGGGCAAAGTGTTCCTCCACGGAGACAAGAACATTTATCGCACATCAGAGATACTAAGATGTGAAGCCATTTTCTTGGAAGACTTATTAACACAAATGTAGGGATGGCTGGTTAGCATTACTGCTGTTTAATGTCTTAGAATATGTTAGCACTGCAAGTGCTGGAGAATTTAATTCTTTCCCTAAAGAATGTACAGCCTAAAATAGAAGAAAAAAGATGCAGCCTATAGTAGTATTGTAGTTGCTTGAATTCCCCTGAGCGGGCCAGGCCAACTTCTACAAGTGCCCTTTAGAAAGTACTGATCTATTGGCATAGAAAGCAAGGCAGGAGAAATTTCTGGTGACCTCAGTGGGCTTTGGCTCAATCCCTAGTGACACAGAATGACTTTTTGCATAAAAACAGACATCTTCTGCTGAGAATGGGTACTGTATTTCAAGCAAAGGTATAGAGTTGTAGTCCAGCTTGCTTAGATACTCAGTGCTAATAGGGTATTTGAGGTAGCATGAGTTCCTGGCAGGGGAGTGACCGGTGGCGTTAATCAGGCCAACTGACTATTGAACTGCTGTTGCTGACGCGAGAAGAGCAGAAGACCGGGTCTTAAACGCTCATGTGGGCCAGGACCAGGGGCCCACTTTCTGGGAAGGAGGTGTAGGTTGGCCGCGCTCCTGGGACCGACCCCGGCACGGCCGGGACGCCCTCGGCGGGGGATGCGGAGCAGGGTGGGTGCTGGGGAAGCGCCTTCGTGCCGCTGGCTCGAGGCATCTTCCCCCCCCCCGCCTCCCTCCTCCTCCTCCTCCTCCTCCTCCTCCTCCTCGTCTCGTACCGAACCGCGGTAACACCGCCCGGTGACCGGGGAGCGGCCCGTGCGGCGGCCAGCCGCCGCTGAGGGGTGCTGCGGGAGCGTGGAAGCGGCAGCCGGGCGGCGTGGGGGGCGTGGGGGGGGCGTGGGGCCGCCTCCGCGGGGGGAGGGAGTGGACACCCGCTGGCCTGTCACTGAAACCTGCGGAAACCGCTGAAGTTGTTCGGGAGCGCGCCGGCTTGCACAGAAAAGCGGAACAAGTCCGGGTTAGGAGAGCCAGTCAGATCTTTAGGGTTTATGTACACTGTTGTGCAAATAAATAAGCTTAAAAATCGGTGGGGAGCCAGGCAGCTGCCTGAACACAGGCACCGCGGGGGGGGCACTATGATTGAAAAATAAAACCCTGCTAGATTTGCCTATTAGTTTATTTCCCTATTTTGTCTCTTTTAATGTCATTGTTCATTCAACTTCTCCCTCCAAGAGTATACACAGTCCTTTTTTTTTTTAAAAAGGAAAAATTGAAAAACAAATCAAATGCTGATTTCGAGGGTGTTTTACCTTGAGCCAGAACTCAGTGAAACACAGGTAGAGATATCAGAGCTTGTGATCTTTATTCTGACCTCAGCCATACACAGATCACAGCACATTTCAGCTCCACACTGAGCTGGAAAGTCTGACAATCCAGCAGAAAGTCCTGCCTTTCATACACCTCTCAATAGCGTGCTGCCCACATTAATAACTTCCGAAAGAGCCAACTGGGCATGCTCACACCAAAAGCTCACTGATGTCAACACAATATTGAAGAAGGATCAACACTACAGGAGATCAGCCCATAAGGGCACACCTGGTTCTGGTTTATGTCTGCTCTGCTTGCAGACTTTGGTCTAAATCCCCTGTGTTGTTCTGTTCCTACCCACGGGCTAACATATGGCTAGGAGTTGGATCATCTGACTGCTTTATGGGCTCTTATCTTTCACTGTGCTCCACACAAGCAGAAATACTTCGAGATCTTGCACTGGTAGAGCAAACAATGGTATAAGTGACATTAGGTAAATAAAACATCTTTTTGCCTTTGAAGAACATGAAAGAACGTTGTGTACCTTCTCACTGATCAAAGGTGGTTATATTGCCCTTTTTGTTACAGATACAGATTTACTGTTGTATTCATCTAATACTTACAGCATGTAAGGCCGCTTTAATCTGTCACTCAAATTTCCTAGTTTGTCTGGCTTTGGTTTTATCTCTGCTTTGACCAATAGTTTAGTGTGGAAGTGTAACTGAGTATTTAAGTTCCCTTTTTATTCTAGCCTGGGATTTCACATGCATCTCCTTTCTAATCCACTCCACCCCCAACTCTCCAGCCTATGTGTACCAGCTGAGCAGCACTGTGGATTTAGGATTATAGTAAACATTTCACTTCAAACAGAATGGAAATCTCTCAAATGTGACCAGAATGGGTTTCTCCCTCACATGCAGGGGACAGTGGCAGGGGCATCTGAGTATGTACAGAGAGTGGGAGAAAGAACAGTAGGCTGGAAAAGGAACCGAATTTCAGCATTAGCAGCAGGACACGGAGCAAGGCTTTGTGCTGCCCTCAGCAGCACAGCCAAACAGTCACACACAGACTTCTCAGTACCATTTTTAAAGCATCCTTCAACCTAAGGGCTGACTTTCTAAAACTGTAAATAGAGTTCCGAGTCCATGTGAGAGTTACAAGACAAGCAAAGCTTGTAACTTGAGTCAATTCAAATCATCTGAGGGTATAATATCTGTTTTAAACCTGTACATCCTGATTGCCTAATATTTTAATGCAAAGAATCCAAGTCAGCTTAAACAACTGAAGGAGCTCATACCAGTGAGCTCCTCCAGGGTTTGCTGCAGCTTGGGCTATGCCTGTTTCTTTTCTTGTGTTTCCTTGATCTCAGGCACATGGGTAGATCATTCTGTGAAATGGCTTCTTGACTTCCTTAATTTGTTTTGGTCCTTGGATGGGACCAATAACTGGGAAAATTAAAGCAACTATAAGATGAAGATAAATGAAAACTTTTTTCCTAGCACGAGTCAAATAATTTGTAACTTCAGTCAAGGGCCTACCTTTACCTAGTTTCTCTCTTCTGTCCTGTGTTTTCCAGTGGCAAAATGTCTCGGCCACCTGGAAAGAGAGCCTTTTACTGAAGAAAGGCATGCGTGTGTCATGGTTTAACCCCAGCCAGCAACTAAGAACCACGTGGCCACTCACTCACCTCCCTTACAGTGGGGTGGGGGAAAGAATCAGAAGGGTAAACATGAGAAAACTCATGGGTTGAGATAAAGACAGTTTAATAGGTAAAGCAAAAGCTGCGCACACAAGCAAAGCAAAACAAGGAATTAATTCACCACTTCCCATCAGCAGGCAGGGTTCAGCCATCTCCAGGAAAGCAGGGCTCCATCACAAGTAAAGGTTACTTGGGAAGACAAAACACCATAACTCCATATGTCCCCCCCTTCCTTCTTCTTCCCCCAGCTTTGTATGCTGACCGTGCCATCATATGGTCTGGAAAATTCCGTTGGTCAGTTGGAGTCAGCTGTCCCAGCTGTATCCCCTCCCAACTTCTTGTGCACCCCCAGCCTACTCGCTGCTGGGGTGGGGTGAGAGGCCAAAAAGGCCCTGACTCTGTTGTAAGCCCTGTTCAGCAATAAATAAAATATCCCTGTGTTATCAACACTGTTTTCAGCACAAATCCAAAACATAACACTATATCAGCTACTAGAAAGAAAATTAACTCTACCCCAGCTGAAACCAGGCCAGCATGGTAGGAAGGCATCTAGTGGAGATGAAGGGTATCTGGAGACAAGAGGTGGCTAGCGAAAGGGATGAGAGACTTACAGGAGAAGAAGTGGACCTGGTTGCAAAAGAGGCTTGGAGAGGTGCCTGGAAGATGTGAGTTCTGGACATAACCTCCAGTGGGACAACCTAAGGATGAGGGCTGCAGACAGAAGGATGAGGAATGCATCACAGTTAAGGGACTAGAACAAGGACCTAGGAGGGCAAAAGAAATAGACATGAAGATAGAACTCAGCTTGTGAGGCAAATACCTAATGCCCAAGGGCAAGTGGATGGAATTTCTGTAGAGGGGAAATTGAAAAAGCAGCAACAGGTAAGATCATTTGTTTCTGGCTCCTGTGCTTTAAGGGCAATCAAAATCTATAAACATTTCAATTATTACTGTCTGTCCCATTGCTTCTCCACAAGGCTGCAGCGTTATGGAGTTGCTCTAGCAGCTCAATCCTGGCCTCCTTTATTTCTAAGGGTCCTGAAACTCCTTCCTGCCACATGGCTTGAGGTATGTGCCCATCAGTGGTGAAAAACCAGGCCCGTCCCATTTCTTCTTTCTCCTTCTTTGCAATTTTGGTGGATGTCGCAAACATGACTTCAGTCACACAATGGGAAAGAGCTGGAGGTTACATGGCCCTTCCTGCTCTCTGCAACGATCTGTGGGACTGGCCCCCTCAGCAGATTCTCCCATGGCATGGCAACTGCTGTAGTTCTGCATTTTTGGGACATACTGCTTTAAGATGTCAATCACTGAAATGTGCTGTTTGGGTCTACCGCTGTGATAGCATTAGGGCAATTTCATGTTTAAGTCTGTCTCCTAATTTTGATAGTTTACAGTAACTCCACCTGTGTTCTAAATGTATTTCTTCCACTCACTCTTCTGGGGCTGTTTTCCTGCAAGACAATGTAGTATGGCCCACAGACCACAGTTTTAATTAAAACTTGCAATTTTTTGGTGAGGAAGTTCTCCAGACTAAAAGCTTCTGAAGATGTTTTATGTGTATCACACTTAACCACCTGCACCCAAATACAATATGTGAGTTGCTTAGAATGGATAAACAAAGCCCATTCTGCTTTATTTCCAGAGCAGCACAATTTTGAAAAGGAGGATGTTTAATGACATATTCTGTACAAAAAAAAAAACCAGCAGAAGCTCTTGGTGTCTGACACAAATGTTCGCAGAACAGTGTCTAACTATCCTCACATGCTGATTTTATAGATTCAGGATTTAAAAGGCAGTTTTCTTCCTCCCAAAGCTCCACCCACATCATAAATCAATAAATAGATTAATAAATAAAGTAACAAAATGTCTCTGCTGATGATGCACAGTAGATGCCAGTTTCTCTTCCTGTTTTGTTTGGCAGATCCCCATGAATGGCACAGAGTGGGTGGCCTGTACATTGATAATCACCTTGATTTCCAGAGCTGCCTCTGTTATTAAGCCGTGCCACTGATCCCATCTGGATTACAGAAATGCATCTTACTGTTGAAATCACAGAGGATTTCAGTAAAAGTTGAATAATCTTTCAATATTGAACAACTGTGTGTGGACCTGGCAGTGCTTGCAACATAGGCATATGGCAAGCACATGAACAACATGTTGTACTCTGAATCTATTGTTTTAGTTTGTTTCCAGCAGTTTCAGTCCAGACAAATCCATTGCTAATAAATGAATTGTGATGGTTTGTTGGGAGAGAAAGATGTTATAGCATCGGAACATCCTCCCCTCCCTCCCAGCTTGCCTTTTGGGGTAGTAGTAAAGCAATGTTAAATAAATGTTGTACACAAACAACTTTTTTTTAAGTATAAGGAAGTCTGGCAGAAAGAAAACTGCATAGTGTAATAAGAATGAGGCAAAGTTTGTCAGGAGACATAACATCCCTTACTAGATTGACTGCTATACTTGGAAAAAACAGGCAATCTTACATGCACATATGCCCTTCTTCATGTCCTAATGTAGTAAAAAATACTGCTTCTCCTGACAAACCTTAACTGCTTTTATCCTTGTACCACCACAGCTACATCAACACAACTGTTAGTATAATGAATTCGTATGGTTGTGGACAATAGGCACAGACATTCATTTGCTAGTTGAAAATTTCAGATGTTGCTTTTGGTGTTTCTAAGGATACACTCTCAGCCACCTCTTACTTTTATTTTCATCCTGCAATGTTACAACCTTCACAGTAAAAATGAAAATCAATGTATTTTCAATTTTTTTTTTATTTTTTTTTTTTAAATTTTTAGACTTGGATATTCTCCAGTGTAGATGCAGACCTCTGCTTAACGTCAGCAACAGGTTTGCTTTTCTTAACGGCTTCTTAATGACTCTATAGAGACAGCCTCTGGCTCTCCCAGCTGCTGCGTAGTTCTTGCAGTGGGCATATTCTTAATTCCATTTAAATGCAAAGTAATTTACTACCTTTTCTCCAAAAGAAGGGCCACCCAGCACTGTCTGATACAGTGGGGGTGCTCACAAACACAGCAAGAAGGTGATAACAGCTTATTCAGTGCGTTTTCACACCTTTCAGTAACTGTAGACATCCAGCTGGTGCCTCCATGACAATGCTGAAGGTGGCTGAGTCCTGCTTTAAAGCTGTTTCTGCAGATGGATTTGGCCTTCTCCTTTTTCTTCATCAACCACCTTCTTACAAAACCTTCATTTCTGTTGTGGGATGTCTCTTCCCTCCCCAAGGAAGCAGTGCAAAGGGCAGGCACAGCCTCTCACAGGATCTGAGGTGGTGGGCAGATCTCCTGGTCTGGGCACCGTTGCCTGCCTCCATCCTGCACCAGGAGCCGGCAACTGCCCGGGGCGTCCTCCTCTTTCTCACAAGACTACTCTTGGTCCCTGCTGCTCAGAAACTGTGCTGCTGACCCTGCCCCTGAGCAATCTGAAACTGTGTCATTAATTCAATGTAAGGCAACGGGCCACCCCCTCTGGGGATGAGGTGTTCTCCCTAGCTCCAGCCCTGACCAAGCTATCATGGATGGGCCTGGTCAGAGAGAGAGACACAGCCAGTGTACCCAAAAGTGGAATTCAGCTTGTTTTGCCTTCAGAAATGACTTTGTGAAGGTGTCAATATAATTCAGCAGAAAGGCAGAGTTCCTCTAGGCACTGGTGAGCTGGTGTGCCAGCTGGCGTGACTGTCCTGATGGGTCCAGCAGCACCACACGTAGCATCGATGTAGAGAAAGCTACACCTCAGCTTGGAGGTCAGTGTAACACCTGTCTAAGCCCAAGCAGTCTCAGGACCATTCAAGTCCTTTTCCACTTCTGGGGGGACTAGACCTTCTAGCATTCACAGGAATAAAGTATGTGTGAAACATATGTGATATCTCTCCCCTCCTGCCACATGCATGACATGAGTGTTCTGAGACTGTCAGGTTATTTATAATGCTGTTTGGTTTTTATTACCAAGTTGACGCAAAATTATTCACGTACACGTCTTGCATATTCACAAATTATTTTCAGCTGTTATAAAGTAATAAATACTCTCATGCACCTGGCTATAATGGTGCTGCAATTCTTATATATCCCATTTGCCTTTCTCCCATCATCTCCTTTAAAAGTGCAATATTGATCCGTGAGGTTTCAGAAGTGTGACCGTTATTTTACTCTGAGAGAAGAAAATAAAGAGATCTTGCTGGGTAAAATACTTTCTTATCAAATATGTCTTGAGCTCAGAGATAACTATTAAAGAAATAGTCGGGTTGATAATCTTTGGAATTCAGCTCTTTGCTGCTGCTGCTGTAAACATACCTTTGATTTGAGAATAAGCTGCAGGGACCATATACGTCTCATATTTGTGGCACCATTCACACTCCTGGCACTCTGTAAGTCGTAAACTCATACCCACTCTTAAAGGCTGTCACAGCACAGACTGTATAACAGGAGAAACTATCTTAAACCAAATTTCTGACAAGAACGAAGGCATAAGTGACCCAAATAAGGCAGCTTCCCCCCAGGTACAAAAGTGAGATGACACTGCGGCAGCCCAAAGTTGTCTTGCTTGAAGCGTGTGGCACTTGTGCTGCTGTCCCCCAAGGAAGAGCCTCTTCCCTTCCAGACCACACAGTGAGTACAGTAACCACGGCAGCACTTATCAAATCCAGAATTGAAAATGACTCAAGCTGCAGCTGCAGATCTGGTGCAAGTATAGAGGGAAGCTGTAGCCGCCACCACTCTCCACACAGTGGTATTAGGGAGCCTCCCCACATAGCACAGTGCCAGGGAATTACAGGTGGGTTTCTCTGAGGTTTCCACTCTGCTGGTAGAGCACAGAGCTTCAAATGCCAGGAAAAGGAAATAAGCTCATGGCTTTTTCAAATATTTTCCATGGGGCTACTCTAAATATGTGTGTGATTTGCAAAAAAAAGAGAGTGCCAGAGGACCTGCCATTTCACTGTTCAGTCAAAACAAGATTCTGTGTGGTGCTTCACCAGCAAAATGACAGATAAATGGCATCTGTCCCTGAGTTATGTTTCCAGCTGCCCTCCCCCTCTCAGTTGGCTCTGTGGTGCACTGACATCAATTTGTAGTTGTGGGAGTTCACTACCACATAGGGAGCAATTGTTGCCTTTCAAGATGCAACTTTTTTTCTTTTGAGACTATTAGGCTTTCCTATCAAGTCCAAACACTGGAAAAAATGGGGAGACTAAATCCTACAATGATGCAATTTACAAAGCAAGTAGATTTAGGATATCAAAATATATTGAAAAGGGTCTTCACTTCGTCAGGCTCACTCATGTCCTCTGCTTTGACCATGGCTTATTCTAATTAACATCAAGTTTTCTTGAGTCGGGGGGTGGGGGGGGAGGAACAGAGTGAAGCATAAAGGACATATGATCAGGGAAATGTCTCCGGTATCAGGGAAGAAGAACAGCACTAAGAAAAATAAGTCCCATTGGAACATGGTAGTTCAGAATATTTTTATGCTTGTACAAGCATAAAAATCTTTTGGCCTCCATTTAGATATATTTTGAAAGTATAATAAAAAGTTACACTTTAGTTTCTCATCAGATAGTGTCCCGGGTGTGTCCTAACACAGAACGGCATTTTAGAAATGGCATTTAAAATCTAATATGAGATGAAACATAATTCTTCAGGTTTATGAGTACGAGTTGTAAAGACCATGAGTGATAGTCTGGCAGAAAGGTCCTGGCAAGGAGGATTACAGTGGATTTTAATAAGACTTTGGAATGTAATGAGGGTACTTTTGATGTCTACATATTTTGGTATCTGCTTCTCCTTCCACGTGCTCCAGGGCTAATGCTGCAGCATTAGAAATGCTGTATGAGTGTTACTATGCACATGATACTGCACTATTTTAACAGCTGGATTGCCCCCTGGGGGCAAGCCACGGAAGAAAGCCCTGCCATGGAGTATAACCTCCTTGCAGCAATAGGATGAGTCAAGGGAACCCACATGCACCCGGAGTATATTTCATAGTGTGTTTTGGTAGCCCAAGTCTTCTCACCTTTTTGCATCTGGGGAAAGATCCTTTGCCTCTGGATCATTGAATGCCATGCAGGACAAGACCCCATGTAGCATGGTAGTCATTAGTTGCCCCTTCTGCCCCCCTGCTGGAATGACTCTGCAGTGAAGAGAAACTTGAAGCCTTTCTTGCTGGCAAATGTCCTGGCCAACAGGGAGGGGATTCCTGATAATGTAACTATTAGCCAGGAGATACCCGGGTAACCACCAGCAGCTCCTCTAAAACCCATCACAACTTTAATAATTATGCTGGCAATTCTTCTTCCTCTTTTTAGGTGGGTGGGACTGATTGATGGGGGGCTTGCGCTGCTAAACCCAGGCTATGCCTTTTGTTTCTTCCAGTACGTGAGAGATGAGAAATCTTCTTAGAACACAGCTTAATCTGTGGAGAAACAGGGAACTCAGCTCACCCACTCCATAAAGAAACCTCGAAGGAAACTTTCCGTGTTAAAATTCCTCTTGTTAAAAAGCTGTGAAGTCATAAAATTTTACCGAACAATGGTTTTCCATACAAAAGGGGTCTTCAGTCAATAGTTCCTCTCTAAGCTGTTCCAAATCACCCTGGCTTCAATAAGCTCAGATCCTTAAACAATCAGTGCAGGAAACAGGTTGACTTCTATAGGTTTAGCAGCTGTTCAACGTGCTCTGTTGTGGGTCCGTCTATCTGTGTGTAATTTTGTCATGTTTTTCACAGACTTGCATTATTGTGTCTATCAGAGAGGACACAGAATAGATCAATTTTTCAAATAGCTTGTGGGGGGAGGCATTGCCTATATCTTTTTTTTTTTCATTGGGATGTAGATGGGAGTCCCACTTATTAAGGCTGTACATGATTTCACAGTAGGGTAGCAAATTAAAAGAGGACTATGTGTGCTTCCTGAAGCAGACAAATGGTTTGCAGTCCCATATGATGATTAATCTCAGTATTATTTCTTTATCTACTGAATACTATGATGATTTAAAAAAATACAGCCCAGGACTCTCTATAGAAGTTGGAGCTCTTGTGTTTGTTTCAACACAAAAGAAAAAGAATATAAATGTTTATAGTCTCAACCCTGTTCTCCTTTATCTAAGGGTCAGTAAATTAGAAATACAGTGGAGTGAAATGTATTTCCACTTCATACACTCTAAGCTCATCTGTTGCCTTGCTTTCTCGAATTGAAAGGACATGTGCAGTGGATTGGGTACCACACATTCTTGTCATCTTTTGCCGAGAGTGCAATCAGAGGTTCATCGGCATGCTGCTGTGCATGGATTCGTTGCTACTGCTGTGCTCTGGCAGGATGTGTTCCTGAGAACAAATTTCAGATTTCATTAAAAAACTGCATCTTCCTATAGTCCATCTGTAGGATCAGTTGGGTTTTGAATCATAGGCAAACCAGGAGGGTGGAAAAGCATTGTTGAAGAGAATGGATGAGGCATTTTGTTTAACCCCAAAATGTGGAGTCTCATTCAGAGATTTTTCTCTCTTGCAAAATAAAGCTGGATAAATTTATAAACAGAATGTAACTTCAAAATGCCAAAGCAAACTTCTCAAATTTTTATTTAGTATGTCTAGCAGAACTTTTGCTTTTCTTTGTGTGGCTAAGACAAGTCGACAAGTTCACTGTGAATTCCAACTTACTTGTTACAAAGTAAACATCAGCAAAAAATAACTTCACTGAAAATGTGGTTCATCTCTCTCTGGCTGCACTTATTTCAAGATTTATTTGGATTTCATGGACTTTAAGGTCATGGGAGACTGTTATTATCATTTAATCTGACCTTCTATGTAACTGAGGCAATATAATTCCCTGGAAAATTTCCTGCATCACTTACAGTACTCTGGTCCCCCATTTGGAGAATTTTCATTTGTGTAGGAATTGCTCTGAGAATTGTAGTGAAGCTAATGATGCCCAATGAGTCTCTGCCAAAAACTTGTAATCCAGAATGGTAAAATCAGTATGTGTGGCAGGTCTCTTAGCAGAAAACAGCTGGTTTCTCTTCTGGCAGATAGCTGGGGTGGGTGGACTGTATCTCTGATTGTGAGAGTCTGAATTTGATAATACTGTAAATGCATAATAGAGATATTGGTAATAGAGCACTGTGGTAATCTCAGATGGTTCAGAATTAATGTAACCAAATTTTGGATTACCCAGATGTCAGGCATATCCTTCAGTTCTAATACTCACAGGGTATTTGAATTTATTTGAGATCATGACCCTTGGATTGTCCTGGAGTTTCTTGGACAATTGGTATTTATCTGCATTCTACATAGATTTCAGCAGACTTTCCACCACATTAAACTCTTCAGAATGACAGCTGACAGGTAATTTTTACAATCATATATTTACAGGCTTGAGTAGCATTTTGTATATTAATATGATGTTGCTTCATTTTGTTCTAAATATTTTAGGATTAAGGTATTAAGGGTGTTCTTATTACATGGGAGAGCTCTTCATCATCTATGACTGTATCTACTCTACTGTTTTGCAGTCAGATTTTCCACTCTAGCTTGAAAACAAGTGATGCGGTTTAGATAATGTGGGCTGCATGTTACCTCACAAATTCAAGAAGAACAGCAGTCAAAAAAACACTGTCTACAGAAGTCCACTGATAGAGCTGCACCAAGAGGCATGCAGGGATACTTTGGAGACAAACGCTTGTTCCCAAAACATACTTTCCATGAAGCTCTGTCACACCTGGCTGGTATGAGCAGAAGGCAATAATTTATTGAAGTGCAAAAAGCTTTCAAGTGCCAGTTGCCCACCTCTTTCCTCCTTAAGCATAGGTGTTGATAAAGGGTTCATACTCTTGACACAACTAAAATGTGTGCCACGGGCAGTACTAGCTTAGAGGTTTGTTATTTGCTTGAGGCTTGTGAACAAACAGGATTCCTACTGCTTCTCATGTGATCACTTTCAAATGGGCCAAAATTTGTCAGTTAAAACATATGCTTAAAGCATGAATTGTTTAGATTCAGTCATTACTTGTCAGATAATACAAGTGTCTTCTCCCTCAGGTAGAGTGCAGTAGGAATGTCTGTTCAAAAATCTGGACTAGTCTTTTCTTCTCACTTGCCCAGGGACAGTCTGATGCTCCAATTAAAATTATACATGTGCTATAGTTTATTAATGAAACATAGAAGCATGTATTTACTGTAGTTTAAACATCTGACCATTAAGACTGTCTGCATGGTGTGATGTTCAGGGCAAATGTTTTCAGGCACCCAAAGCAAGGTAGCAATGTTTATAAATGACCATTGCCTTTTTTAAGAGACCATTTAGCAGTAGCTCCATGCTTCAGTGATGCTATGTGAGACTCAGTAGCCACAGAGCATCCATTACAGCAAATACCAACTGAAGAGACACAAACTGGAGTAGCAGTACATGACTCAAAATGGTCTATTAGTAGAGTTTTAATCTCTCAGTACATAGGGCTATACCCTATGTGCAGGGAGGGATGCAGGGTTACACCTCTCAGGCAGACACTTTAGTTATGCGTATGATCAGCATGGAGACTACAGAATGGGAAAGTTGATTAATGGTAAAACCAGGCACCAGTTGTCAACTCTAGGACAGGTAACAATCTAGGAAATGGTGTTCAGTGACATGGTCAAGAGCAATTAGTGACATGGCCAAAAGAGATTTTGCCTGCTGATATATCTCAGTTTTGACAAAAGAGACAAGCTATCTTTATGGTCTCCATGCAATGGAAGGATGCTATCTATTTTGAGACCTCTTCTGGAAGAGCCAGATGCAAGAAATAGAATACTTTTTGATCAACTTCATTCAGCCAATAGACTTCTGTGAATGTGTAGTTATTCTGAGTGTGTATGTAGGTATTTGTATACCTTTAACATTTATAGTGGACTAGTCCACAGAGGTGTCAGAGTAGCTGTGTCTTTATGCCATGGCTCCCTATGGAGCAGGGAGTCCTCACAGCACCTGGAGAGGATCCGTATGGATTCATCTCCTTCTGCTTGACACAGTGAAACAGTGGAAGTGAACTGCTGTCAGACAGACAGCAATATCTATGAAGTAGATAGGTATGTTTTACAAATAATCATATATTTCTGTGATTGCATGGCCTGGTCAGAGTGCAGAGGATCAGCTCTGTCTGTCCCCAGTTCTGAAGCTCAGCTTTTCCATTTATTCAAATAGTTCAATTTATTTTATTTAGAGTTGTGGTTCTCACATGTAAAGAAACAGGTTCACAGCTGCAGGTGTACATAGGTGCACAGAAATCCGGCCTTCCTTGTTCCAAATACATCATCCTCTGTAGTTTAGGATCCCCCTGTTAAAACTGTGTTCCATGAATAATCTGTGAAGCTTGCTGCAGATGTACCAAGTATTTACTAGCTTGCTGCAGTGTTTTGTGGGAAAAACAGGGACAGAAGTGCCCTTCTCACAGAAGGCTGGTGAGCTGTGCTCTGATGCCACTTCAGAACTTGCTTTCACTGGTCCCCTAATAACATGGGGTGCAAGTGGGTGCTGCTGTTTCTGTTCTAGTAGATTTCAAAACTGCCAAAGAATGTGCACTTTGAGAATGAGCTTTAGTTTGTTCACTTCTCACAAGAATAAGGAACAGAAGGGGATGTCTACACATGGTTTTGTATAATGCCAAGGCTGACCAGACAAAAGTGGATGAGGTAAACTGTGACTTAGGGTAGTAAAGTCCAGATCCAGAAAGATATCTAGGTGCCGTGTAGGCATAAGACAGCTAACCACTGCTGTTGATCCCAACCTAAGAGTTGTGGATAAAAAGAATACAGTGTTAGTAAGCAGTCATAAAGAAGAATATGCACCACAGAAAGGTATTTTAGTTAAAGGAGAATGGTAAAACAATAATTTTAATGTGATCCACTGTCTGATACTTATCTACTTAAGTTTACTTAGATAATTGAGTTTCAGATGCATACAACCATTTGCTGACACTTTCTTGAATCAGTGAAGAGAAAAGGGAAGTTCTGGGGCATGGGTCCTCTAATCCCATGGCAGATGTCTAGATAGGTCACAAAAATTCCTCCCCGTTTACTGCTGATGAAGTCCAGTCTAATAGTTCATATCAACTAATGTCTACATGCAGCAGTATTAAGTGATAAGTACTCATCAATTAGATAATAAATATTGATATCTAAACTTTAGGCACCTGAACTTAGATGAAAATAATTTCATTCCCTGTGACTGAGGAAATGAGTGTCTCAAGTGCTGCTGAAACTGAATTGAAGTTGGTACTTCATTACCAGTACCCAAGCAGTTAAAATCCCCTCTACCAGAGCTGCTGAGTTGGTGTTTAGAAGACCCAGAACTAAACTTCTAGATTCCCTGGTCCTCTTTCAAGGGTGCATCAGGCTTGTGACAGGACTCAGAGGAAGTGTCTTACTCTTTTGCAAGCTTTTTCCATGATCAGGGTTCATGAGAATATTTTGGAGTGGATATTGAGGAGTTTATGCCATCCATCAAGCATCCTTAATGAGAAACTGGTCTCATCACTCTCTTTTAAACATAGCATCTGGGGCACCTCTGATGGCCACAGCTAGCAGAAGAAGAAAATCAAGTAGGAAAGTCCAAAGCCATTTAGGGCTTTGTAGGTCAAAGTCAACACCTTTGCTTCAATCTGGAAAAGCAGCAGGCGAGCTGCAGAGATCACAGAGCAGTGGTGTCACACGTTGCCATGCTGAGGAGCTGTCAGCAGAAATCCAATTCAAGGATTGCTAGAAAAACAACAGATAGCAAAAGGTTTGTTTTGCTTCATTTCAGCTGGGTTCTGAGGTTACCAGCCTTTACAGAACGACCACGACAATGTAAGTTTTTATAGTCCAGCAGAGTTCAGAGCCCTGGTAAGAAAGCAAAGCACTGCTTGGTCAGCTCCACATAGGCACAACAGTTCAAGGGTTCGTGTTTATTCCCCTCTCAGCGAAGCTGTTTTCCCAAGAACCTCTTTGTTACTTTTTGCCATAAAACAAAAGGTCAGGTTTGATGTTGCTCCTAGAAATGTTCTTGTTGTTCTGTTTGTTTATATAACCCCCTTCTCCTTCCATCTGATGGAGAATGAGCTCTGCTGCTTAATGCCAGCTGCACACAGGATGGTGAGAAGAATGACAGCCCCCAAAAGGGGGCCAGGGGAGGGGAACACAGAGGGGTGAAGGAAATAAAGAGAAAATAAGCAGAGTTTTGCCTCTGGCCATTTGCAAACAGCTTGTGAGATCCTCACATCACACACATTGCTGGGTAGCCTGTGACGTTTCTGAACACACAAGCTGTCATTTCCTCAGAAGGAGTCAGCACCGCTAAACCCTTTCAGGCGACGTGGGTGGGCGCTTTAGAAGACATACTGTCTCATCCCATTCAGGAACTGCCCTCTGTCACTGCTCTCTTGGCATGTTGGATGTTTGTTGTTTAAGTAAATAAACTGGCCGGTGTCTCAGGCTAGCTGTGAATGCTGTCCTCCCACTACTACCCTTTCCCGGCCACTCCAGGGAACAGGAGGGGAAAAAAAAAAAAAAAAAAAAAAAAAAAAAGAAGAAAAAACCAGCCAAAAGCAACCACAAGATGAAAAAGTTCACAGAGAGCTCCGATGCCACCCACTAAGCCCCAACCTACAAATAATCAGTGACCAAATGGTGTCATTAGAGGCCCCAGCACCCTGTCAGCACTCAGCCTTCTGATGGGAAGTCCATGGTGGAGGTGATTTTGAAACCATCTTTCCTGTCTCTTTCAAAAAAAAAAGAATCTGGGAAATGGCTGTCACAGGATACTTTGGTTTTTCTTGTTTCTTCCAAATGAATCTTTCATGTTCCAAGTCAGTAGTTAACTTCAGCAAAACTGAAGGAATATTGTTTGAAGCCCTGTTGTTGGCTTGCCTCCTTTCTAGGCCAGGGCATGTAGTTCGTGTAGAGGGGAGATGCAAGACCATGAATCTGCACCTGTTTCATCAAGGGTGCACAAGCAAGACTGCAAACAGGTTTAGTTTGTGTTTTACTGCATCCCCACTGCCTCTTTTTTCTATCTCAATGTTAAGCTACAACAGGGAACACAGATATCTGCTACAATACAGATTGTCTCTAGAGTTAATAGGAACTTTTCATATTGGCTGGCACGGCACAGAATTTTTCACATGCTTCTGTTGGTGAATCCATGGGTATTCATGTCACCCAAATATAGAAACCTCCTTAACTAAATCAGCTGGCTAGCCATCCTTGACTCTATGTAGTCAGTGAGAATGAATCAGGGCAAATCAGAATAATTCCAGTAACTCCTCTCTGAAATCACCATCTGCATTATTTTCTCCCTCTCTCCCTGTCTCTTCCCTTTCCCCTGTCCACTGCTGGATCTACAGTGATTTAATAAATTAAATGACTTCTTCTCACATTAGTCTTTGTGCCTATCTGCTACCTGGGAACAGAGTTTCTCACTGAAACACCGCTTCTGGAGAAAATTGCTTGTCTATTCATTGTGCAAACAAAATTAATTAAGGGGAAAATACTGAAAGGTGACAGATCACAAGGGTTTCCTCTATTGGTTCTGCTTTCCTCCTCAAACATATTCACCTGTTTTGAGAGTGGATTGATGAACATCAACCGCAATAGCAGGTAAGGGATAGATGAACTCTGTCTTTAGATGCATCCTGCAAATGCAGGAATGCTAAACTGAATGTTTTTGTAGGGTGCCTAGCAAAACTGGCTTCCACGAGTGCTGGATTCAGTGAAGACGTCATAAATCATGAGTTAGCCACAGTGAGCTGTGGTGATGGTTCATTGATTTCCCTAGTCTCTCAATACAATTGTTCATAAATAATCTGAAAAAGACACTTTTCACAGTTATCAGCACCTCTCAATTAGACAAGCAGGGCAACAAGGCTAAGCCCACAGGCTGGGAGGGCTCAGCCCCTGGAATTTGTCAAGAGAGGCAGCAGTGAGCACAAACGGGTTACTGGAAATCTGCTTTCTGAACCCCAGGCCCACACAAATCACACTGCCTCTCATCATACCGCTTGCATCTCCTATTCCCAAAAGGACCAAGATTCAAAACTTAGAGGCAGATTCTTAGATCTGAGTTTCTCCTGAGTTCAGTAGTGTTTGCCACCATATGAACTCCATCAGTTTGCATCTGAAACTCATACAAAAGGCAAAAATCCCACCCCCAAACCCTGAACCCCCAACCCTTAGAAGTATGACTAATTTCTATCCTTCCATTCAACTTCTTCACTTTCCCACAATCCTCAACAGGGGGTCTTGTCACCACGGAGGTATTTTTCACTTCTACAAATAGGCAATGTAAAATCAATTTAATGTCAAATTTAGGCACATAGTGGGCAAGCACAGAAAGTGATGAGAGAATCATGAGTGCTTGATAGCAGCATCTTTAGCAGTTCCTGGGGGCCTGCTTTCAACTTTGCAAAATCCTAGCTGTATATTTCATTATGAAACCAAAGCACATCCTGTATTTGTCAAAGATTTCAGCAAATTTTAGGCAAGTTTGAAATCACAGGAAGGAAAGACCTATTGCTCCCAGGGAAAAATAAAGTGGTTTCTTGAGTTCACATTTCTCCTTCCTCCTTCCCTTCAAATCAAGCAAAGTTTAACATTTCAGTTGCATTTACTTTGACTGAAGCAAAAAAATCAAAGCAAAAAGGGATCCACAAAGAAGAAAAAAAAATATCATTTAATACAGAACTTCAAAACTCTAACAAAAGGCACAAAGAAAATCTTGCTCTCAGATTCCCTCATGCAGAAAAAATCCTCAGGTGGTAGGTTAAGCCACTACTGGCATAATTAAAGTAGTGTAAATAAGTGAAAGCATACCAAATAATATGGCCCAAAGCATTATAGAGCCTTTTGGAATCATACAGGCTATGGGACTCAGGCTTTCACTGCTGTGATTACAAATAGCTGGATTCAACACCCCTCCCAATGCAACAGGCAAAGAGTTGGTTTAGTTTCAAGGCTGCCACTATCCTTCCTTTCAAGAAGACATACATATATGTTATAAACCAAACCCTGAATGCTCAGTGTTTTTAGCAAGAGACCACATGTACATAAATGTGTCCATAAGAGGTTGAGCAAAATGTCATTTCAGAGCAGGCATGTCATGTTTTGCAGCCAGCTCTGCTTCTGTATTTTGTATTAAGCTTCATCTAACAGTCAGCCTGGGAAAGGCAGGGTACAGCTGCTCATTCACACTCATTCCTTCCGACTGGGGAGACACTGCTGTTCCCAGTGGCCAGGTCCTTACTATGGAAATGGCCAGTGCTTTTTGTCCCTGTTCTCAGCCAAGTTCATCTCTTGGTGGTACTGGCAACTTCCTCTCCTGGTCAAGCATGGAAACATCTCTTCCCTTCTCCACCTCATTTGAAGACTCAGCAAGAGGCAGAAGCCCTTATCCCTTCCCAGAGGCCAGATCCTACACCATCTCCTCCTGGCTTTAGGGTGCAATCAGACCTGTAGAGTGACCTAGCTGGTCCATAGCTTTAGTGATAAGCAGGACAGTGGCTCTGGAGCCAGCCTTTCTAGCCTGATGTGTGAGCCCTGGCTTTTGCTCTGAACATTTCAGAGCAGTACAAGTCCCATGACTTTATAGAGCCCTCCTCACAACTGAACCAGACATGAATGGCATTATAAACACAGCAGTGCTAGCCATCTCATAGCATATATAAATATCATCTTTCTCCCTACTTGAGCAATATTTTTTTTTTTTTTCAGTAAATACAGGGCTTTTTTATTAGGTTCAGGTCTGCTTTGGAGAATGACTTTAAAAAGGAAATGTGCTTATTGTGTGTCTCACAGATTGATGTCAAATGTGCTGTGTATATCCCTTGGCTTTGCAAGCACAGACTGGTAGCAGAGCACCAGGCAAAAAGTCTGTTCTGTGTGTGTATCACCGAACTAAATTGATATAGATTGATTTAGAAATATAGAGCCTGTTCAATGCTGTGTTCGCTCAGGCACTTCACAGAGCAGAGCTGCAAGTGAAGGCTGTAGTGGTGATGTTGAATACTAATGAGATAACACGTAATTTAATCCCAGTTGAAATTTCGAGCTGTTATTCATAGGAATCATACATTTTAATTTTGCTAAACCCCAAGTTTTACTGACAATGTAACTATCCTATTTTACTTCTTGTACAATTTCTGGTGAAAAAGCAAAGCTAAAGTATGGTTATATGAGAACTATAATAATATTCTGGACTATGAATTGTCTTTTCTTGATTTGCACCATGCATGCAGAGAAGGCTGGAGTGTTAAGTAACTGTGCTTAAATTGCCACACGCACGCACAAAAGGAACCTCTCTCCTCTTTCCGTCCTTCCCCTGAAACAAAGTTTTACAGAAAAACAAACCAGCACAGAAGCTATGCCTGTGAATCCATTTCAATTTAATTAACACTATGCTAGTTACAAATGCAAACAGGTTCCCAAGCACGCAGTTTGGCTGCCACTCTGCTCTGTGGATTCAAGTTTGACTCCTTGCTTTGTTCTAACAGAACAAAGAGAGCAAAGAACAATGTGACCCTGACCCTTCTTTACCCCTTCACACACAAATGATCCCTTTTAATATTCAGGCGAGCTGTGACATGAAGAGGTCCTATGAGAACAAACACCTGCCATTTCTCTGGACAGCACTTTGACCAGACATTGCCTATCTAGTTTTTGAACAACTTTTACATTCCTGCAGCTGTTTCGTAAAGAAAATGCCAACATTTGTGGTCTCCGGACATAGTCTGTATTTCCATGCAGAAGCGCACAATGCACAGCTCCTTCCCACCGTACGACACAAACACACTCCACCTGCAACCTCACAGCAATTTCCTTGCCTGGAGGACCAATGAGGTAGCCTTGGAGGCAGGGATAGTCTAATATCCCAGCTGCAAACTTTCTTTGAACATGTGTGTGTACACGCGTTTGGACTGAGATAGGCATCCCCAGGCTCTCCACACATCTCTTCAGAGGAAGTCTAGACCCAGCAGGGGAGAAGGGTGTTAGGAAGGTGTGGAGACTGTCTAGACTGAAGGTGCCTTTTTGTTCCTTAAATGTACCTATGTGCATTAATGATAACACAGAGGGCATTGCTGGGGCTCACCCTGGTGAGAGCTGTGGCAGTGGCACTGCGGACACGTGTGGGCAGTGCGGGAGGTAGATCCCTGTGTCCTTGGCACAAACTGTGGCAGTCTGGCTTCTGTGTCTGCTCTGGCAGCTCTGGGAGCTTGGCTCTGGTGATGCTGGGAGTTGGCATAAAGCTGAAAGGATTTGTTGTCTGGTGATTAGAGGACACTCTTCCTCCCCCAAAGCCCTAGTCCTTCCCTGCCTAGCTGTACAGAGTAAAGGAGATTTTTACTTGGCTTACTTCTGAAAAGGTCAGTAATAGGCAGAGAAGTCTGGCAAGACTCAAATATTTCACAGAATTATGTTATTCCTGCCTGACATTTGCCAAACCCATTCTTAAAACCCTTCAGCACAGGGAAGTCCCATCCTCCCCTGACGATCCCTGCCAGTGCTTCACCAGCCCTTCCATTTGAAATGCCTTCTTAAAATCAGATATGAATCTCTCTTGCTGTGATTTGTACCCAGTTGTGTCCTATCTATCAGAGACACTGAGATAAGATTATTTAGAAGAAAGTTGTCACACTGGATGGGAACCTTGCCCAGCTAAATGCTGCGGCACTGTGTCTGTGTGTATAACTGTGTGTATAACTGTTGCATCCGGTGATCACTGAGATCTTTTTTTTGCCACTCTGGAGTTCAGAATAAGAGTTGGCTGTATGTTCAGACTTTCTTCCAAAAAAGGAGCTGTGCTGCTGTATCTTTTACTTACAGAAGGCATGCAAAACAGGGTCAAAGACAAAGGGAAGAAAGGAAAGCCTAAATCAGTCAGTAGTGGGCTTTGAGCTTGATGTGGTCTGGACAAGATGGTTTCCTCCATATTTCTCATCCATCTGATGGAAAGCAATGCTCCAGGCTGAGCAAGGCAGGTCAACAGAGGCATGTGGGCTGCTGTTTGCTCTGGAAAGCAATGGGAACTAGGCACTGACATGTCATTGAGACTTGTCAGTCGGTCTCGGCTCTGGATTTTAACTAACAGATGCAGGAACACTCCCAGTCCTTGCTGGGGGGCAGCAGCAAAAAAGCCAAACCAAAGTGCTTATGTGAAAACAGTTTTTGATGCCTCATATTCTGTTGAAGGCTCAGGCTACAAGAAAGATAGACCAGCTTGTCAAAAAAATCAAGAGTCTAATTCCCACAGGAAGCAGCCATGTCATTGAAATCAATGGGAGTTTAGTACTAAGCACTTATGAGTAGCTGAGCACCAGTTAATATTCTTGCCAGCCACAATCTGTGAGAAGGTTTTCACTTTGTTTTCCTACTTCAAACAATGAATTTTTGAAATTTTTCCCATTGCCTTGGTTCCCAGCAAGAGATGCAGACATTTTCAGGTTAGGTAATGTGACAACCAAACATTTATCACATTGCGTAAGCCGAGTCAGAGCTTTTCTTTTCAAGTAAACGAATGCATTTTCAGAATATTTAGACACAGCTCACTGCTTGCCCTCACATCAGAAATGAGCTCTCGCCCATGATCTAACACTGAAAAAGATTGTTCTTGTGGTCTAAAGTGACAGCCTCATTGTTTTTCCCACCCTTAATGAGCAAGTTCCCAGCATCTCATGGACTGGCTGGCACTCCATATTGGCGTGAGATGTCCAGCCACATCTGAGAGCAGGGGTGATCAAACATCCATCCAAGCGCTGTACTTGCGACTGTGTAGGAAATGTGTGGGCAAGGCTGTTTACTCAGGGGTGAAAGTGACCACTCTTGACCAACTTCCTTCTATACCGGCACCCAGAGTCAAATATTTTGTGATGTTTGAGGTGCATGTAGCATGTGGCATATTCATAGGTCTCCAGTGAGGGTGAGTACCTCTCTGACAAGGGGATTCCTGCAGAGAACAATCACCTTTACAAATCAAAATGTGTCATTTGTCCATACTTGTTGCTCCAATCAGGTTTTCACTAACAAACAATTTCTCCAGAATATTTACTGCAAGTCATTATGAACATGCCACCAACTGTTTATACATTCAAAAGGAGGGTAGCACTTCTGCTGATTTTTACTCCAGTTCTGTTTGTCCTTCATATTTTCTGCTTCCAGGGAAATTGGAAACCACACAAAAGAATACTTATGCTTCAACCAAGTTCCCTAAGCCTCAGCACAGATATCAGTAACATTAAAGAGTTTTAAAGCTGTGCCTTGTATTAGTGTTGCTGTGTAATTCATAGACCTATATGAATGGGAGTTAATAGAACCCCTTTTTCTGTTTGGCAGATCAGAGAACTGAGAGGAGGAAAAATGGATGGCACTGGCGGTTGTGTCTGCAAGGATTGAGCTTCTGAGACTGAGAAGATGTGTGCATCTCTGGCTATGCAGAGATGTGCAAAACCATGATGTGAAAAAAACAGCTCCCTAGCTGGCTTCTGATGTGATGCTTGACCATCAAATGTCACAAAGTGAAGCATGCAGCTAAGATAGCTGTGAGAGAGGCTAAGTTGGAATCAGGAGTCTCTGGTTCTCATTCTTCCCCACTCAGAAGATTCAGATTAAGACTTTTCCTGAGCTTTGAACAAAGGTTGAGACCCGGCAGTCTTCCTCTCTTTGAAGGGAGATGGTGCTCTGAGCAGGCATCAAGGAGTGTCTTTTGGGACTGAAAAGACACCACAGATACTCCTGGCCTGTGTTTTCAAATGTCCACTACAATATGGCTGAACAACATTTGATGTTCCTGGGGATAATGGGCAACAGATTCTGGGTGGCAGTAAGAGCAATATATACATTCCATCAGAAATCTAAAACATGTAAACAGACAGAAATTGTCAGGGAGATGTGAGAAACTTGTAAATTAACAGCAAATGCAGGGAGAGGAAGTCCAGAACAAATACACTGATGTTTTTCACAACCATGGAGGAGTTTAATCCACTGGTTTAAAAAACATATGGTACACCAAACATTAGATGGGTAACAGGCTGAGAGATACTTGGCACTGGCCCATGGAAATATAAACACAAGGCATTTGTTTCATTGTGTTTCTTTTCCCTTAAATATTTACTTTTTGTGTTCTTCCAGGGTACAGTTTTTCATCCCATATGCATAACAGGTTACCTTTCCAAAAGCAGACTTGGGAGGCATCACACTCAGCGCCACTGGTTTGGTTCCAGTGGCTCTTTGTTGGGATTTAGCCTATTTCATGAAGGAAAAATAGCTGTAACCAACTTCCCTCCCTCATCTCCAAGCCCCCCATGCCCCACTACCATATTTGATAGCCTTTTTGGCAAAGACTGTCAAGAATAAGGACTGAACGGGTTTAGAAAACAGCAGCTGCTTGCTTCTCCCCTTTTGCCTGGGCTGGAACATCTAGAAAGCAGGTAGGCTTAAACTCCATGGCTGCGTGGAGTGGGAAAGTAGATACGTGTCCTTTTCTCACTTCACTGTAATACTGTCCCTTAGGCCTTGGAGGCAGCTTGGATGGTGCTCAGCCCTGTGAAATTTCATGGCAGGGGATGGAACTAAGAAATTGGAAAAGGTACCTTCACCAGCATATTCATTTCCAGTCTTGGCACACATTGTAGTTTGTAAGTCCTGCTCTGTGGATTTTCAGTGCCCTGCAGGAAGACTGGATTGATGTCTGTGTGTTTGCAAGGATGCCATGAATGATTCTGGATACATCAGGAAGCACGGGATTTGGAGGCCAAGTGAGGGAACTTTAACATGTGGCAGTGCTACCTAGAAGATCAGGAATCCACACAAGGTCCTCCTTTGTAGTCATGAGCCTCCATAGGTTCTGTTACCCCTTCACTTTCCTGAAATGCTTCATGTTTGGACGAATTCACCACTTGGTGTTTGAGTGCCACCCCTACCTTTTGGCCCCCATGCAGAAATCTCAAGCAGCCATAGGAGTGTTTACTTTTAGGATGTTCTTCTATTGAGGGGAATTGCCATGAGAGAGAATTAAGGCAAGAGTAAGTCAGAATTAAGGCAAGGGACAGAATTAAGGGCAGACAAGCAGAAGTTATTTTTCTGTGCTTCCTGTGGGGTTTTGTGAAGGTCTTCATCTTCTCTCTACCCCAAAAAAGTGCCCTGTGACTGCACTGGTATACCCGTGTGTACCCCAGCAGAGAGACTCTCTGTATGGCCTTGGAAGGAGGCATTTCTGACAGACAACAGACCAGAAATGTTTGGGAGGGGAGGTTCAGAGGGACTGTGGACAGGCTGCTTTTTGTAAAAATTTATCCATTTTACAATCCTTGCATTTTCTTTGAGATTCATTTGTGCTATAATAAGAAAAAATAGTTGAACATCATGAGACACACCTGAGTCAGGTTTAGAGTAGCTAGCTCTGATAGTGCTGACAGTGTCACACCACCAGAACCATGTTTAGTGGTGCTGAACTGTTTCAGCAGAAAACTGTAGCTGCCTGGCACAAGGACCAGGTCCTTGCCTGTATTTCCGTAGCCTTCCATGGACCAATGTAAATGTGCCTCTGGCAATTCTGGACCTGCCTGCAAAAGCATCAAATTTGAGATGTGCTGTGAATGTCTGTGAACATAATGAAGAATTTAATGACATTTCTAAAGATTCCTTAATATAAGAGAGAGGTAAATCTGGGGCAAGAGTAGGTGTTGGGAATGGTGAGAGGAAGAACATTCATTTTGTCTGTGAAATGATTCCCTACATATCAGCAAATCTTCTTTCATTAGAACATTCTTTCGCAGGGCTAGTTGACATTTTTCAGCACAACAGAAACTTCCTTTGTATACATATTTTCTTTTGTTTTTTACTTTTAGGGAGATTCAAACAACACTTAACAAATGTAGATATTACTCAGTTAGTTGAGCAACAGAACGCTGCTTGTGCCGAGCCTGGAAAATAAGTGAATGACAAATAAACACAGGAGAAGTACATTTGTTAATATTTATTCCAGCATTCTTCATCCATCTCACATCTTGCAGAGGGAAAAAAAAATTAGTTAAAAGAAAGGACTACAAACATATTTAACTCCACAGGAGGGATTTCTTCTTCCCCATTCTCCATTTCATCTGCATCTCATAAAAGTTGCAAGATAATCTAGTCCTTTCTTCTATTAAGTTTATGGACAATTGCAGAAGGCATAGCAAAAGTGGTTTAGCTGATGGAAAGCTAAATGCTGTAATGTTCAGAGACAGAGAGAAGAAGCAGGCGGAAATGTTCCCCAGCAACACCCATGAATACTCATTTACCAGCACTTCAATAACTCACTCCATTTTTTTGACTCATCTTCCTTTTGGATCCTTTCTTGATTTGCAAAGCATGTCTACCATCACAAAAAATGTCTGTGGCAGGAGGAACAAAATGTCATTGTAACATTTTGCTCTTAAAATTGCATTTGAGACAATAAAATATTCTGACATTGAATAAAACATTTTTAATACAAACAATGAAAAGGAAAAGCAGGTATGTCTATCATTTATATGTTGCTATTATCTTGCTTCTCGCCAGGATACCTACCATATTATAAATTTTAGGTGTGCTGTAAGAATATGTCTAATTATAGCTTGAACTTCTGTGTCTACATTTTTACTAGTAAAGTCCTCAAAACTTTATATACATTCTAACCTATCCTAAAATATTATTTCAATATAAAATATTTTTAAAATATTATTTTAATATTTTTTAAATAGCATGAGAATCTTTAACCACAACTGTGCAGATGAATGCTCTAAAGGTTGTCTCTTTCACTAGTAACACATATGATGATTTTGACGTAGGATCTGATCCTGGTACCGTTTATATGTGTGACATGGGTGTCTTCCAGCAAAATTGCAAAGGAAAATGGCTGGTTTAGTGCAATTTCAAGTTTAGATCTTCTCAAATGCTTTTTCCCTGAGGTTCAGAGGATAATTTTACCCAGTGGCAGCAGGAAGTGGTGTGCCGTCTCTGTTTCCACCAGACTACTTGCCCATTGTATGCAATGTTCAGAGCAGAGATGTGTGAAGCTGAGGTCAGACTTCCCAAAGACATTAGGAGAAAGGCTAGAGCCATGAAAGAGGCCTTACTGGTTTGGGATCTTAGCAAGGTCTGGGCAAAACTGCTGTTTGATCCAGATGCAAATCAGCATTTACTGATTAATCAGAGATATGGCAAACTGCCTGTTTTCTGCCAGCCCTTCTTGGTGATATGTTGTGCCACTGTAAACTCTGACTGGCAGGATCTGCTGCCACCCCAAACGGACACCCCAACAGTGTGGTGGGGCACACTGAATATGCAGAGGAATAAGTGACTCTCTCATCTCTCACCATGCCTTCAGAGCAGGGCCAAGGCATTCTAGTTGCTGATGTGGGTTATTGGGCTACCAACCAAATTCACAAGCTGATCGTTTACTGAAATGTTTCAGTGTCTAGGCCCACCATACATTGCCATGCTGTCAAATAACAAATTTTTTCTTTCATTATACAAATGTCACCAGATCTACAACCTAATAAGATATGCAGTATGTTGAAGAAAAAAATTGAAATATAGGTTAAAATTTGGCTGTCACTTGGGAAGGACACTAAATAAATAATTCTAAATTCTCTATTCTTAAAAGAGTGTGAACTCTACTCAGAGCTTATTTTGAGCTACATGCTGAGTATACATTAAAACATGTCTACAGGACTAATTGTGTCATTACTTATGTGCCTATGAAAGTTGGAACTGTAAATCCAAACCAAAACTCAGTTTTATTTTGTGTGCAAATGATGCAACTTTTAGCGTAAATTGAATGCTATTTTTTTCTTTGATTGTTGCTGAGATGTATTTGGACCATATGCAGGGAGCCTACTGCATCCTAAATATAAACCCTGTAAGACACTGAAAAGAGGAAGGATTGAAGAATGTGCCAATAGGCATGAGAAGAATAATCACTGTCAGAAGGACCTGGAATAACAGAAAAGTTTACAGAACCAGCCTCATTTAGTTTTTCCCATAATAAATTGAGTCAGTCTCCCAGGCTGCCATCCACTTCTTCCATCTTCCTCCATGGGAAATTGTCTCTGGGAAAAAGGATTTTTCTTAAAGCAAGTTATAAAAGCCATCAAGAAAACAATTTCACTCTTAGCCATCACTGACTGGCAGTTGCTTTTCTGGGGGCTGCTCATGGGGCATTTGTACATGCTGTTTGCATGCTGGTGTTGCCAAACCATCTGCATTCTGATACAGGCAGCTTGTGAATGTCAAGCTAATTAGCCAAGGCTAATGTCTGGTTTCCTGTAGAGAGCTTTTGTGGAGTAATTACCTTCCTCGAGGTCAAACTGCTGTAATTACAGGTCTTTAACTAATCGAGATAAACAGCCTTTGAATTCTTGCAGTGAGTCAGCCAATCACTTAAATGGACTTTTATCTTAACCTACAACAATATAGGGTATTATGACAGGTGATAGCAATGCTTTTTGTTTGTATGTGATCTAAACAATAACAGCTTACACTAAAGCCATATGAATTATTAACATCTATTAAAGTCTCTGCCTAGGCTTATGAGCAAAGTCATCTTTACATGCTTTTCAGGGTAGAGATTAATATTTAAATAATCTAGAAGGTAGGTATTTTCACAGAAGTAGATGACGTGTAAGAGCAAGAAGAAACTATTCTCAACCTAATTTCTCACTCTTTGCATGTTTTTATACCCTTCTTTTAATATTAACACTGAATTGTTCTTTGAAGCATCCTATTGAGGCCATTTTAAAATAACAACCTTCCAAACAGCCTGTTTCCTCTGCTTGTGTGTTTTCCTTCCTCTGTGTCCCCTTTGCTCCTCACACCTCTCCTTGAGGCTCAGATATTTTGGTCTGCTATAGGAACGTTGGCAAATGTTTCTCCACCTAACTTCATTATTTCTAAGGTTGATTCTCTGTAGAATTTCCTCTTCAGAAACTATTTGCCCCACCTCCTTTCCTCCTGCAATTCAGTGAATAAAAACTCTAATATAACATCCCCTTTTATAACAAAAAAACACTCTACTTCTAGTATACTGAAGGCCTACCCTGATGAAGAAAATGAAATTGAGTGCAAAAGGAAATTAATGGAGGTTTGACCCCTATCATATTCTGTAGCCTTCAGCTTAGCTTTGCAGTGCATAACAAGTTTTGGTAATATATTTCCCTGATTTAAGCAATCGCTGTACTACTACATTACTGGAAACACATGTAAGTTTAGTTTGGATTTCTGCCACAGATCAAAAACAATATTTGGGAACAACCTTCAGAGCCAACTGCCCAACAAGGAAGAAAAGAATAGCCATAATGCTGCTACCACTTAACTGATTTTTTAGATCTAATCAATTAAATTTGCACATTCCTGGGTGTTTTGGGTTTTTTTTGGGGGTGGGGGCAGGGGGCATTGGTTGTGTTTTGGTTGTGGGTTTGGGGTTTTGGGGTTTTTTTTGTTGTTGTTTTTTTTTTTTTTCCCAAGTAAACTAGGAGTATTACGTAATTAAAGCTTTACAGTAAATTAACAAGTGCCTAAAATACAGCACGATGAACTGTAGAATGATAACTCATGACCAAACCGTATTGAGTGTCAGAAAGGAATATACCTCACATAAGGAACTAGTTTAACAGAAATTTGGTAGTCATGTATGTAAAGTGACAAGAATCAGTGCTTCAGTTTTACTAATTTTACATACATGACACTCAGTGTGAATCTGCTCTTCTTGCTTTTTGTGACCCTTGGCTCACACTGAATCCATGTGTTACCATGCAGTGCTAACATTGTGCCGCCTCCCTGAGGTAATGACACTAATAAGAACTTGTAAGGAATAAATGAGCTCTTCTTAATAAAGTACCAACATATTTACAACCCTTTTTCCAAACTGACAACAAAAATATGACTTTCCATCTACATATCTGTACATATATATGTGTGTACGCATGTATGTATTTTACAGAATATTTTTCTCATTCAACGTCTGCCACTGGAGTATCTGTTCATGAAGACCTATGGAAAGGCCATGGAGCCCAGTTCAAAGATCTCAAGCAATACAAATACTATTTGCCATGCTGGCATCAAAGACTCTCCCTATGAAAAGACTCAGGGAGGTTAAGGTGTATATGAAGCAACAGTGGAAGATGTCCTTGCAGTGCTGAGTTATTTTGGGTGGCATTTTATCTGTCTGACTACAGTCAGGTAAAGTTTACAATGTAGACATATGCCTATGAGTTAGTCACTCCAGAGTCTTTCTATTGTCAGTAGCTATCAAGTCAATATACAGTGTGGAGTAGGGAATGACTCACTCCTTTTTAAATTAGGTTCTGAAATAGTCTAGTAATTCCTGCAGAGGGCTGATTTCTCTCCATTTCCTATAAAAGGACCATAAAGACAGCACTGTCAACATATATGGGGGCAGGGGTGGTACAAGAGAGTAATTCCCTCCCTTTATCAGCCCTACCCCTCCTGTATTTGCAACAACAAAGCATCCTCTATGACTGCTTTTCATAGTAACATGGGAACTTTTCTGCATTTACCCTTTGGCAGTACTTCTCCATTGCAGTACTCTGGCAGAGCAATGCAGCCTCATGCTGGGGACATATTATACCCACATCACTTTAAACCTCCCTAAAGTTGCCAGCACAGGCTCTGTGCCTTTCTAAATGTGCATTGTTCTACAGCAGCCATCCTGTTCCAGCCTTTCACAAGCTATGCAATGTGGTGACTCTTCTGCTGTCTTTCCCCTTCCCACCCTGTATACGTTTTCAATCACTGACAATATATTCAAAACAAAAGCATTCAAGAAATTAAAACCAGAATGAGATCCTCAAGGCCAGGATTCAGAACCTGTTGTAAATGGAACATCTAGTTGCCTTTATAGCATTAAAGTGGTATAATGGTAAGTAAGAATTCTCATTTAAAGGGTGATTCATGTGCCAGGGCAGACCAGAGGCACATGCACAATGACCCAATTTGAGTAGGCTGTAAAGTGCTAAAATGTTCCAGTCTTAGACATGTGCAGGAGTTTGGGCCCCTGTGACAACTTAGTTGGGACTTTTAAAGAGGCAGGGATCTGAGGCAGCTGGCAAAGCGGAGGAAACAATACTGCAGCATCCATGATAACAAGAAACGGACTTGATTATGAAGATCTGCCAAGAGCAAGATTTTTGTGCATGACAAATCTGACTCATCCATGGCACAAAAAATTCTCTTGTCCTTCAGTGACAGGGGATGAAGCACTGACCATGGTTAGTGCAATTGTAAAAGCAAAATTAATTCCAGCATTTTACAGTATAAAGGCAAGTTCCCAGAGTATTTCATCCGGAAGCAGCCGCAAAGCTCATACAGTGACTGAATAGAGTCTTTGATTTCTACCCATCTGCCTGCTGGCAAAACCAAGAGCCCCGCCAAATGTATAGACCCATGAATATCACACAGTATTTGAGGTTTCTTCCTTCAACTCGCCTATGCCAATTCCAAAGAAAACGTATGAGTCTATTGTTCTCCAGAGAACCCTGGGAAAACACAGAAAAAGCATATTTCCAAGTAGATCCACAAGTTGGGTGGGTAACTCTCCACTGACTTACTGTTACTAATATGAGGAGGGTAAGGTTTAATAGTTACAGCAACATGTTAGCAGAGGGATGAACTGGAATTGATTCTTTACATCTGCTCTGACTTTCCCTAGGTCACTGGGAACCTAACACATTCTCTCTTCCTCCCTTCACACTTTCTGGTCTCCCAAAGGTATGCGGAGACTTTTCCCACTTCTGCAAATTTAGGTGGAAGGTGTTGTATGTGCAAAGTATTACTTAGAAAAAAGATGGTGATTCACTTTCTGGAAGCAGAAGGAAGTGCTTTGTTTGACATTGAAACAGGTGTTGGGGCAGTGCATTTATAGGCTGATACACACTTTTGGTCATAGTTCATAGTAGAAGAAAATACTAGAATAACATGTCTTTCTAATACATGGACATAAAAACTGAGAGTTCAGTTTAAAAGATGTCCATAATTATTTGACCTTTCCATTTAACAGTATATTTGAAATTGTCAAATTGATTCACATTTGGATTTGGCTTTGTATTGTATCAAATATTTGTCTTGTATCAACAATGGATATAAGGCTGCTTCTCTTCAAGTTTGGGACTCTTTTAAAGTAATTTGAAGTTAGGTCTTTTTTTCTTCTCAGTGGAAATATACCTACATCACAAGCCTCTTCCTGCTGATAAGCTAGTTCTTGAAGATGTTTTTGAGTAAACAAGATGCTTTCCTGGATATCAGACTAAAATTTTACTTTCAATATATGGTTAAAGTTTTTTTTTGTTTTTTAAAGCCACAGAATAAAAACATACATTCACAGTTTTGGGTGTGAAGCATATATTTGTTGGCAGAAGTAGTAAATGACTAAACTTAATGCTTGGTGCCTAGTGAACTGTAAGGTTCTCAAGAATCTTTCCTGAATATCCCTAAGCTCTAAGACAATTTGCTTTACTCAAAGGTAGTGACTTGTGAAATTTGTTATCTTCCTGGAGTCAGTACTTATTCGGGGAGCTAACACTTAATTCGTGTATAGTCACACCTGCCAGAATGACCCTCTGAAACTCACACCACCCCAGAACAGAGTGTGTTTGAAAGCCTTTCGGAGTTTTGCCAAGGACCCCATCAATCATGGGAATGACAGTGTGTTTGGATAAGAGAGCTGATGAGCTTGCTCACCCCTTCTGGTGTTCCCTTCCCTCTCTCATCTTAAACTGAAGTCTTTGAAAATGCACCAGCTGTTTTTGGGGAGAGGGACCTGAAAAGTACTTTCCAACTGTTGTTTTGAGAATGGGCTAGAGATTTGAAAGGCACCATCACTAACAAAACACATGGAACATAGCCCTGTTTCTCTCATAATCAAAGGAAAAAAGGCTAGCTATTGAGAATGCTGCAACTAAAAACAAAAGCTGAAACAATAGCTTTGGGCAAATATGATGTTGTCACCGACCATCCTGTCTTGCAAGCAGTCCACATGGAGTGGGACAGTAATCAAAGGTCCCAAATCAGAGACAACACTGAGCAAAAGGTGCTGCATAGGCTGGGATCGTCCTAGTCTGCCTCCCATGGGCAGGCTGGGGCAAGGAGGGAAAGGGGAAGCAGTGTTGACACAGAGACCCTACCATAGCATTTTCACAGTAGCTTGCCACAGGGAAGTGGAAGACAGCGTCCAAGAAATATCTCGCTCTCTGGGTGGGCCAGCCCAGCACCACACATAAGTTTATTGCGTAGGGCTGCAAAGTTCAAAGGAAGCTCTGGGAAAGGGGAACTGTGGCTCACAGTACTGAGTCCAATCTGCTGCACCACACATGGCTAAAGTACACACTATCAGTAATCAAGGGAAAGACCTCCCTGAAGCACAAATGGCAGTGGGGGTACCCTTCTATAAATATCCTGAGAAATAGCAGAGTTTCCCTTTCCAGTTGCCTGAGTGACTCCACCTCCTTTGATAGCTTGCAAATGTTCCCTTGGTTTTAGTAGTTACCACCGTCGCGTGTGCTGTAGATCAAAAACAAGTGCATGGGAAAAGGCAGCTAAACACAATAGGCATGGGCTGAATTGCATGCAGTAAGAACTGTTTTGGGGTTGTGGTTGTGTCCCTTCCCTTTTTTTCCATCCTCCTAATCCTTCTCCCATTTCAGTTATGTTCTGATTTCCTATACTCAGTCAGAGCAACCTAATGCCAGCTACAGCTCTCAGCCCCAAGAAATTAAAACCATACCCACAAATTGGTAAAGGACAGTTTCAGCCTGGCCCTTTTTCTCATGCTGCAGACAGCAGGGAAGTAGAATCCAATAAGAGCCTCCAAACCAACTCAATACCACCTGAAAAACTTGTTGGTATTTGCGCAATCTTTGTAGGTCTGGATATTCAATTCTGAGGTCTGGGTTTGGATGATGATGACCACAGTCCATAGGAGAATTTGCCCTCATACCTTTGCACTAATCATTAGAATATCTAGTTTAGACTTCACAGAATTCTGTGAACTCAAATCTATTTAAAATGATGCAAAACACCAATAAAGCATGAAATGTGAAACAAGTTCACCTAAACACATACTTGGGCTCTTTAGAAGAAGAAACAACAAGAAAACCTGGAAAACAGCATTTTTGTTCCATAATGTAAAGCGAGGTAGGAAAAATCAGTAACTATATTGCATCTATAGTATCAAATTTAAATCAGATGGGTCATGTGTTAGAAATCAGAAAAAAAAAGAAAAAAAAAAACCCTTCTTGTTGTTCATGTGCCTGGAAAGAGTTCAGCTGATGGGTGGAACATACAAATAGCTATAGGAACTGACGTGTTGTATAGGATACGGCATGAATATTGGCATTTCCTTACCAGTGTGACTACCTGAAACTTAACATGGAAGAATCACTTCTAGAAGTAATGTTCAGATCTTATACAATCCTAAGATCTGACATCTATCTACCTGAACGAAAAAGGGAGCCACTTAGTACTATAAGTGGCATTAGTCTCCTGTGATGTGGATTTAAACCCTTTAAAAGCCCTTTGTTGGCTATGAGAAAAGTTTGTATTTTGGGAAATGGCTGGCTACTTCCTCCCATTCTAGATCAGATTTAAATGAAGGTGCTGTAGATCACTGCAGGTCATGCAAGCCATCCAGTTAATTTTAAATAGTTTGAGGGATAGACTCAATTTGGAGTCATATTGCATTTCTGCAGGGGAAAGGAGGGAAGAGAACAAAACTTCATGGAAAGCTCCCATAAAATGTAATAGAAGCCGTTCTGAATTATCCTCTAGTAATAGGGTATTATATCCTTGTTACAGAATAGGAAGATTCAGGAGTCCTATGAAAGGGTATTATCCCTTTCCATATAATCATATCACACTACTACAGAACCAAGGTCCTACTCAGCACAACAGATTGTTTCTGTCATGGGGGATTAGGTGGAAGAGTTGGGTGGTTTCTCAGATCAGAACTCCTCCACGGGTTTGGATAACATCTGAAATGTGAAAGGGCTGCTTCTTCTGCATGGGGCAAAAATGCAAGTACAATTTCCTGAATATAGCTTTACATCTGAAATTTTGGGACAAGCAGGCGAGAGTCACAAAGATGACAGTTAGTCAGTGAGATTTCCAGTATTAATAACTTACAAGAACAGTCCTCTCATGCCTTCTGCCTGCCATGCCAATGTGAAGTCCTACAAGAGCACAAGAGGTGATTTCAGGCTGACCTTGAATCTACCTCTGAATCCAAGCTCAAATTTTGCCTAAAATATTATCCTGAACCTACTCCAAATCTGCCTATTTGGGCCCCATGTCTTCCACATGGTATGCAGATGTGGTAGATTGTTAGGTAGAAGTAGTGATAAAAATAGACCTGTTAAATATCCCTTTCATTTGGTACATCCTACTGAACAATCACATGGACATATTAAAGTTATTACAGAAGATATTATATACTTGCACAATAAATACTACTTACACAAAGTATAAGTTAAATACTCTTTATTATTACTCTTTGAGCAAGCTTTCTAACAAAACCAAAGCCTTTTCTCATACCCACAAACGTCCTTTCATATTTAGCAGAAAAAAATAAGTGGCAGATGCCAGAGATCTCTTCCTAGGAAAACAGTTCTCTTTGGCTCTGTTTTTACCCCGAAGCTATAATACTTAGATGCACATTTACAAACTCTATCCATTGCCATACTTTATCTGTGCCAGAATTATCTATGCTAATACGGTAATTTAATCAGGGTTATATGGTTGCCAAACAGTAATTTTTCAAATATATTCAGAAGACAGCTTTGATAATACGGGCACTAACTGCCCAAATGTCTCTTCTACCTAGTTCACAAAAATTTCAGGCTAGCATGTAAATTCATTATGGGACTTTTATTCCTCCATTACAAGAATGCGATTCTCCTCATATTAGAGCACACCTTAATGTACACATTTCACTCATACGTCCAAGGTACAAATTCTTTGTTATCCATTACAGAAATTAACACAGCTTTTAGGCAGGCTTCTCAAAGCATAACGAACTTCTATGTTTATACCCTAAATATGTTTTGTTGAACAAAACTGAAGTAGAGATGAAAAATATCTTTAAATACTCAACAGTCCTTAAAATTATGCACCCTATTAGGCTTGTTGAACTTCATGGAATACTCTCAAAATCAGGTGGTGTGTAAATGTTTGTTGGATAAGGAACTTAGACTTCATGCTTAAAATAATGTGCCTCCAAAGCCTCCAAGGCTTTGATTGCACTTATACTTTTCAAATAAAATTGGCCAGGGTTATTTCTGGTGTATTTGTACTTGACCCATGGCCTTGAAATAAATACTGTAAAGGAACTGAAATTCTATAATCATTTCCCCCTGCTTTTATATCACTTCAGTACTTAAAAAAGATAGAGTTGATAAAAACATTGAGGCCGTCTAAGGTTTCCTGCACACATACTTTACAGGTTTGATCATGATGTATTTTTCAGGTACAGTTACTCTTTCCCTCAATGACTCTGATGTTATCTTCATCCTGTTGTGGACTCTTATCGCTGAGGGATGAAATATCAGTTGATCTCCCTGCAAGAATTACATGCTCTGTATTTCCATGAAGTGAACCCGGTTATGACTTATACCTTGTGAATGACCTTCTAACATGGAAACAGCATATGGGAAGCAAATGGAATTAAAAGGGTTATCTTCAGTTAAAGCTAATAAGAGAAAATAGATGTACCAACTGCTGCAGTCAACCCGCCTTAACTCTAACTTTACCATCTAGCAGGCCTTTTTTTTGAGGAAGTCATTGTAGTTGGAAAATCTAATTTCCCTTTGAATGAAAGTATAAATTTATAGAGAAGATGTTAACTGAGCCACAAAATCTGGATCAGGAAGAAGAAGAATCGAGCTGCAGAAAACCTGTTTACTTGGTGTTTGGGTATAGGTGTTCTGTCATGATGGTACTGCTCTGACCTCAGCATGGATTTCACCGACATGAGTGAAACTGTATTATATTCATTGGCCAGATGGGAAGAAAAGAAGAAAATGAGGTACACAGAGAATGTACTGTTTTTAAAATTCTTTTTATTTCTGCAATTTAGTATATGTCTAGAAATTCAGGAAGGATTTACCCTATTTCTTTTTTACCTATGAACATTTTCTGTCTTTTTAAAAAAATGTGTTATTTTCTTCATACTCTGCCAAGAGCACTTCAGAACAGCAACAACCCCCCTGGTCAAAGTGCATTAACACTGGCATTTCATATGAATAGTGCAGAAGAGTGTAGGAGAGGATGCAGATTTGATTTGGGGCAGGACACAGGAGTCATATGCAGAGTCCAGATACCTCTGGGACAAATGCAGGGAGAATAGCACAAGTTCATTTTTGCCATTTTGGGCTCAGGTGACTCCCTTTTGCCCATATGCCACCTCAGGCCACTCAGTCCTTTTTCAGCTCTTCCCTCCTGCTTTCTGTTTGTTACATTGTTCACTGGATGACAGTGCTTTAACACCATTTTGGTTTACAAAAATGCAGAAAAATATTACTAAGGAAAGCAGTGCATACTCCTGTGCTTCCTGTTGTCAGTGGAAGAAGTGCCTCTTTCTAGAGCACATCCAAGCACGAGGCTCAGTGAAGGGAGCAACTCTTGGGAATTGCCTGGTCTTTGATAGCCTGGAGACAGCATAGGTGTTTTAACAGCCTCTTCTGATTTTAAAAATTCTGAATTTATGAATTAAAGAGGAATGGTGCCTTTTTATCACTTTGGTCAGAGTAACAGCCCTTTCTGTCGCTCATGCAATCCCTCGGGATCATTGGGAGACCCCTGGAAGAGGAGTGCTAAATAAGCAATAATTATTCTTGCTAGGATGATCATAAAACTACAGCCTCAGTAGCTGTTAATGTCTTCTGTGAAACTCCTTTTCAGTAGGAGTGTTCATTTAAAATCTTTACTCTTGCTGCAGTGTTTTAAAATGCATATAGATTTCTCCCTTGGCACATCATCCCTAATTGGGTAAGATACACATGATAACTCCAAAGTTGTGTTGATTTTTCTGTACCTTTCAGGTACATGTTGCTAAGTACACAACTTGCCGTAACAGAGCTTAGTAATTGAGTCATGAAAAAGAAATCTCTTTGAAAACAAACAAAACCAGCCTCAAGTATGTTCACATGAACTTGGTTTTACTTGTATCATCACTACTAGTTATTGTTGTTGTTATTATTATTATTATCATTATAATATTCTGACAATGATGAGAAAGAAGATTTTTGTGAGCGCCACCAAGAGAATTGTTGCAGCCGTATTGCCCTGGGCTGTAATTTTCTGAGACTTGAAAAACAAAGCAGCCTGAGATTGCTCAGCACTTAGTCCTTCATGAAATAATATTACACAGTTGACTTGGGAGCTGATTACCCACTTGGTTCTTTTCTTCCTTTCTACATAGCTTTAGAATAATTTCCTGTCAGAGGTCCTGGTTTTCTTTCTGATAAGTCATAAGCTGCTAGCCTGACTGTATGCTAAAATTAAATGCCTCTTTGCACTTGGGGCAAGAGCTGGGGATGTTCTCTCGGTCAAATTACAGTTTGAAAAATTACATCCTACCTTCTTAAATTCCAGCCATACGTTCAGCTGGATACAGTACTTATCACTTTCCAGCTTAAAAATGTAACAATGCGGGGTGCCTTTAAGCAGCTGCTGCTCTCCACTCTCCCTCCCCTCCAGGTGGCTGCACTTCGCTGATGGGTAAAGTGATTTCTGTTTACAGAAAAAAGCAGCTTTTATAGTTTGTAAATGGTTTTAGGGTCCTTTGGGAGGAAAGGCATGGTGCAGGAATGTAAGCTATTCTGATTCTTGTTAAGAGTGGGGGACAAAACCCCATAGGAATTAAACCAAAACTAAACTCCTGTAAAAACCTCCAGGTGTGCAATCTCTCAGAGTAGAAACACTGGGCCAATAAAATGATCAGTTGTGGTTTTAATTGAAAGCTTTAAAGAAAAAAAAAGAAAAAGGGAAAAACCCAAAGGTTAGCAGTGAATAATGTGGGATTTTTCAGGGGGTGAGGGGAAGGGGCTGGTTGAGAAATAAAAGGTCCCACCCTCAAATGTGTATACAAAGCAAGAAACTTGTCTAAAGTGCTGCTGACATGACCAGAAACGTTCCCACTTTGCAGTCAGAAGCCAGTTTTCTGCAAGCTCACACGGACTGCACTACGCCACGTTTTTCTTTGTAGGACCGAGGAGGGATTCATTAAATTGTGATCCACAGGGATTTGTTGTGCTGAAGATGTTAATCAATGTCTGATTAACTATGCATGCAAACACAGACAGCCCCCATGGCTGCTGGCTTTGGGCTTTAAACTCAGCCCAGCACCACTGGCGAGCTTTAAATCCTGTCAGCAGCACTCTGAAGAGTCTCTCTGAGACACAGCCAAGACACAGGCAGGGAACATTACCAAGCGGGAACTGGACTCTCCTTTCAGTACAGAATGTTTTCCTCAATTAAAAAAAAAAAAAGGAAAAAAAAAAGTGATCTGGGATTTGAATAAACTTGTTAGATTTTGATCTGCAAGCTTATGTAAATTTTTCCACGCTTCCCCTCAGAGAAATGGATTCCACAATTTAAATAAAAAAGTTCTATTTTCTCGTAAAAATATTGACATTGACAACATATCCCAGAATCCTCCCACATGCCCCCACCCGGCTGCTCTGTGGCTGGTGGGACGGGCATCGCCACGGCCGGAGCCTGCTGGGACCATGGAGACGGCGGCAGCTGCGCGGGGGGGAACTTGCGCGCATCAGGGGCTCCCCGTGTGCCCACACAGGGTGGCAACGGCACAGGGTGAAGCCCCTTCCCTGCCACCCTAAAGCCCGCAGTGTGGATCACGCTCTACACTGTCTTCAGCAGGTTCACAATGAAGAGATGTTGAGTGGATGGGGTTTAACGGGGAAACTTGCTGGTGGGGTCTGACAAGCTGTTGTACAGCTACCAGGGCATTTTCGAGACTGAATGCACACACGTTATTCTCTGATACACTTGTCTTGGTCTTCTCGAAATATATTAGTGAGCTGCTCCCTAAAGGGATCTGACTCAAGTTTATGTGGGCATTAGCTCCAGTTACTGCTCCTAGCTGCGGCTTACCACCCCTGCAGCAGAGGTCGGAGTGGATGGTCTAACCTGCTTCTCAGCTGCCATCGTCTGCAGTCCAGCTATTAGAATTCACTGCAATAAGCTCATTAATTGGGTTCTCAGGGACACGGTGGAGTGTGAGCAATGGTGGTTCACAGAGCTCGCTCTGCTGCTTCGCAGTGGGACCGGCAGCAGCCAGGTGAGACACAGGGGCATCAGCTGGGCCATATCCTGCCACTGTGAAATCAGGCAAGGGAGCATAGAATCATAGAATCGTTTAGGTTGGAAAAGACCTTTAAGATCATGGAGTCCAACCGTCAACCAACACCACCACGCCCACTAAGCCATGTCCTGAAATGCTTTGTCTATGTGTTTTCTGAACACCTCCAGGGATGGTGACTCCACCACTTCCCTGGGCAGCCTGTTCCAATGCCTGACAACCCTTTCAGTAAAGAAATTTTTTATAATATCTGATCTAAACCTCCCCTGGCACAACTTGAGGCCATTTCCTCTCGTCCTATTACTAGTTACTAGACAGAAGAGACCAACACCTACCTCGCTACAACCTCCTTTCAGGTAGTTGGAGAGGGTGATAAGGTCTCCCTTCAGCCTCCTTTTCTCCAGAAATGAATCAGGGAGCAGCAGGTATCTGCAGGGAAGAGCCTGGCCTCAGTGGGGGTCGCTGCTCAGTGCAACAGTGCTCCCGAGCAACTCAAACCAGAGCTGTAAATGCAGAAAAGAGAATTGAGGAGATCAATCCCACTCCAATGACAAGTTTTGACATGTGTGACTGAACCTGGCTTCGAGGCAACATTTAGGTCGCTCAGTGACATCCCGGAGTAAGAGAACCTGAAAGCAATCATGCGGTAGCAGTTCAGAGGGCAAGTGTAGGTAACAAGAAATTTGGCAAGTTTGCAAGGAGATATGCAATTGCATGGTTAGAAGAACAAATGCTGTTCATATGGATGTATGATGTTCAGCAGTGTTTATTAACTGTACAAGACCAGGTAAAGGATGAAAAAAGAGCTAATTGGCTTTTTGACCTAGCCTTAGCAAAGCTTGTAGCAGCCTGCAGACTTCGTTTTGTTACAGTTCACTGTACCCTTTGGGGTCCTAGCCAGGTATAGCTGGAGTGTGCCCTGGTGTTGATGCAATATTGACCCATCCCCAAAAGGTCCCTTGGCTCAGAGGATGCAGGAAAGAAGGAGGTGAAACTTAATAAGCAACCTTCATGCCTGCAGGGATTTCCATACCAGCCAAGTCCCCAGGAAAGCTCTTGAAAAAAGCTGCCACTCTCTGAGCAGTAGCAGCAGTACCCTTACCTCATGCTGGGTAGGTGCTCTCAGAATTTGGTTTGAAGCAAATCCAATTAGGAACAACAATTACAAGGAAAAATTGACAGGTGGTAGTTTGCGCAAAATTTGTTCTTTGCTCACTATTTTCATGTAAGTTGTAATTGCTGTTCCTTATGTCCTCTACAGAGACTGGGTCTGATTCGGTACGAGGAGCCATGACCTTAAAAGCCAAAGCTAACCAGGACCAGGTTAGCCAGGAACTAAGCCTAGGTGGCATTATTTCAGAGGAGACTTCTTTTTCCTACAGATAATTAATCTTTGGGTTGACAATTCACTGCTCCAAGCTGAATGTGTTAAACAGTGCCAAAGCAGAAGAGAATAATGAGAAATTTTACACACACAAATGCACTGGCTCTGAGATTCTGAAAGCAATTTTTTTTTAAAGAGGTATTTTATTACAAAATATGCCTAGTCTTAAAGTAAAGGTGTGAAAGTACTCATGCTGCAGCAGTAGCACAGCACTCCTCTCTGTGCCCATATTACAGTCCAACTTGTTTAATGCTCAGAGGTCTTTGCAGCATCCTGGGTTCCCTCTGGCATGTGGGTCATCACTCAGAGGGGAACCTGTGTGCTGCACTGGGACAGGGACAATGTAGGTTTGATCTCAGAGGCAAGTGGCAAAGGGCTGGGCCGTGGGATCTCTACTGGAGCTGGTGGCCAAATGCCTGGCCGGTGTGCAGCCTTGCCCCTCTCTGCCTGAAACGCTCATATGTCAAACAGGGATAGTAAGTAATTCCCTACCATGTAGAAGCCTTGCAGGTGCAAGTGAACAAATTTTTCAGAAGGAGCCATGAGATTACTTAGGAAAACACTGCCAGTGTTATGAAATGTCCCATGCCTTTCCAGCCAGCGTGGACTTGCAGGAAGAAGCTGGGGGGGCTGCAGCCCTCCCTCCAGCCACCGCTTGGTCTCGTGCAAGTGCTCCTGCTCACAGTTGGGCAGCGTGGCCACCTCGTCCACCCCTCCTTGTGCAGTGGCCGTGTCCCCCTTGTTTATGGTGTTGTATAAACAACGAATAATAGTATTGGTAGGTTGGTTATAAATTAAGCAAACTGTATTAAAATTGATTTTGCATTGAGGGGAAAAAGTAAATTATGAGGTGTTACAGTTGCAAACATTTTGTTTTATATGTTACTTCCAAGAAGAAAAATATTATGTTAAATGAAAAAGAGGTGTCAACCAATAGGATCTACCGATGCCTGTCCCTTCCTCCAGTAGTAATAGTTCCATCGTGCTGTTTTACAAGGCAGTAAGCCAGTCACCAAGTGGAGAAACTACCAGGCTAAAGTTCTCCTGGTTTATGCCAGGGAGGGAACCAAATTATGGCCTTGTAAAACAGTGTGATAGTGCTATTATTGTGCTGGTACTACAAACTGCTTGAAATAATAGAGTTTTGAGTAAGTTCTTCAAAATATTCTTCAGGAGCTGGTCAGGAGAGAGACCATGTGATGCCGAGTGGTGTAAAGCAGAGGAGGAGTCCTTGGAGTAACATATGTCTGCTGAGGAATGGTGTCCATGAACCAGGACCTAGTGCAATGCTGCATGCCGTTCCCTTTGGTGGGCTGGACCGGTATCAGGCTGGGGCTTCCCAGCCTCTCTCATGGGATTTTCAGTCCTTTCTCATCTTCTGGCAGAACAGGAAACAGACATTTCATGCAAAAATCTGTTATCTTAATTTTATGAGGATGAGCTAGAGTTTCAAGATCAAGGACAGTTTAGCTAACTGTTTTTGAACACTGCTACAGAATGTCCCACCCAGGCTTTTGTAGTCTGCACAGGCCTCCCTACAACATCAGTGCTGAAAGGAGACATTTTCTTGAAGCACACTAAGATGCTAACAATGATAAAAGCTTATATGACCTCCCTAGCCCAGAGATAAAGATGGTGGTTTAGTACAAACCCCAAGAGCAGTGTCTGAAACTAACTAGGTGGGGGAGCAGGGTGGTGATAGCTCAGGGGACTTCTACTCAAAGCTCTCTTGGAGGAAAAATGAAGTTTCAACCAAAAAATGTCTGATTACAGCAGAAAATGTTGAATTTCCATTAGAAATAATAAAAATGTCTGCCTGACAAACCAAAACATCTGGGTCGACAGGAAGTATTCCCATTTTGGAAATGCTGTTGACAGCATGAGGGCTGAAGTGCGGTTGTCTCATGGCCCATGGGGCAGGACTCCCCAGCCGTGCTTTGTCTCCCATAACACACTATAGCCAGGGATTTTTAGTGCTCACATTGTCTCTCAGCAAGAAAGAAGGCTAGGATGCAGGAGGGAAAACATGGCTCACAGAGGGAGCCCACAGTCAGGTAAGAAATCCTTGCTAGCCCTGGCAGGTCAATGGAAAATGCAGAATGTGAGCATGGCAGCTCGCCGGTTACTCAGGAAGAGACCTGCAAATGACATCCAGGTACCCTGAAATGCATCAGGCACATGCACTTCTCCGAAGCCTGGAGGCAGGGGACAGGACAGACTGGAGCTCTTTAGGTTATAAGTAAGCACTAATTTATTTCCTTAACCTTTGAAAGATCTGGGTTGCAAAGGAACTAAAAAAAAAAAAAAAATTAAAAAACAAATTGAAATCCTCATCTGTGGAATCTACACTTGCATCCATGACTTCTGCTTTTGTAGGCAAGCCAACACAGACTGAGCAGGCTGGCACTGAAGCAGAAGGGAAGGCAGATTCAACTTGTCTAATATTTGTAAATAGACCAGAGAGGAAATCTCACTGCATTTAATTCTAGGCTCTGCTTGTTTGTTGCCTCCAGTAAATTAAATTTCCAGATAAAATTACAAATGGGCATACGTGAGATTTTTTTTGTGACATCACTACATAAGGAACCTGGCAGAGCTTCAGGTAAAATAAACAATATGCAAGGAAACCTATTCATTTTTGTAGCTCGAATGCATCCATGGATGATGATAGGGAAAGCAAAGCTCTGATGCCTAGAAGCTCAGCAGTACTGTCCAAAAAGAAGGCATAAACAAGGCCTACTCACATTGTCCAAAAAAGGGTAAGAATGAACTAAGAAGTGGAATTTTGTTCAAGGCCTCAGTGTAATTATATATTTTACATCTCTTTCAACGCAACACTTTGTTTAAGCATGGGAACGTTCTAGCAGACTTATAACAATATTTCCATACTGTACATTTATTGTAGCTGCTCATTAAGTCAAATTGCTAGCACATGAAGTCATGTGGAAAAAAGAGGGATTTAAGACATAACATTTGCAGGATGCAAACATGAGAAGTGAAGATTTTTTCATCAAACTCTGGTTCGCAGTCAAAGCAAAATTCCAACGACCATGCAGAGGCGAGCTAAAGGGAGGGGGATTACTATCAATTTGAAAACGATTTTACATTCAATTTCTTAGGAAATTACAACACTTGCCAAGCTGGCTGTGGCATATTTATGTGTTTCTACTCATATGAAAACAAATAAAAGCATATTAGGAAGCTAAGTTTTAAAAGCTTTAAAAAAAGAGAAAGCAAAAGAAGCTTTACTGCAACCAATCTTTTAATAATTACCAAAGGGCTGTTATTCTCACTCCAACAATGATCCATGTAGAGACTCCATACTAAAGTTTTCTGCAAAAAATTGTAAAACACAATGTAATTAAGCAAAAAGAAATAGCTGAGGTGTGAAGAAAACTTTAGTGATGTCTTTTCCTCTTGAAGCCACATGTGTGCCTGCTGCAAGTAATACTTTCACCTTGATTCGTTCTTCGGTTATGCTACATTCACACTGCCTTTGCATGCTAATTTTTGAATCTTCATGTTTCCTTAGTCAGTGTTTGCTGCACACAGCCATATTTCACAACTCAGCTAGGCATAAAACTGCAAGCTATACCGCTCAGTATCCACCTTCTCCTTGCTGTTTTCCTCTCCCCTTTGCAGACGAACTGGTGCCCAAGTCTGGAGGGTGGGCACAGCAGTAAGGCTGGCTCCCAGCCCCGCCAACAAGCTGGCAGTACGGCCAGTTTATCTGCCATGAGCATGGCATCTTCTCCGAGGGGGAGTTATTCCCCAGGCCAGACAGAAACCTGCCCTCCACAAATGCTATTGCTAAGTTGGGGACCAACAAAACAAGCTTCAGCTGGGTGAAGAGGAAAGGAAGTGGGGGGAAATATCGCTGGATTTGAGGAGGAGCAGGAGGAAAGGCGAACTATGGGAACTATATACTTGTGTGAGTATATACACGTGTGTGTATATACACATATGTACATTTTGCAGAGGAAGTGAGACTTGTGTAACTGATGGAGTTAAAATATTGGCAGTGTATCCCTGTTGGGGAACAACAGCTGTAGCAACACCAAGAGAAACAACAGCAGCCACCCTCCTGCATAGCACCTGGGGTGGTCAGTAGTCAGACATTTCTTCTGTTCATCTCATTACAGTGTGACCAAAATATGTAGCTGTAAGAAGGCGCTTTCCACTCCCTGGTGCATATTATTTGTTATTCAGTACAGCAGAAGGGGGAGGCAATAACAGCTGCAGGAGCAATAGCTAAGTGTGAGGGTGAAACAGAGTTTCTGAGGTGAGTCCCTATCTCTGCAACACTATATTGCCCCAGCATGGACAAACGTAGGAGTGAAAGAGCTGTATATTGCAGGGGCAAACAGGGTTTAAATATAGAAAGGAGGCCATGTTACTGAGAAGACAGCAATTAAAAAGAAATTGGAGACTCCCCATCACTCCCACACTCCCGCTCCAGTAGGACAGGAGTTACTGAGGTCCGTGAGCTGGTTTCTACATCAGCTGGAAACCTCAAATGAAGTGCACAAAAAGAAATAAGAAATAAAGGAGCACGAAAGTCTACTTGCCTTCCTCTGATCCAAGCAGCATCACACCAAAAGTCACCTGCCTACTTTGGGCAGCTTGCGAGGGAGTAGACCCTGCCCCAGACCCACTTACGTTTTCAGGTCTTTAGTGCAGGAAGGGTACCTTGGTGCCCTGCCTTCCTCTGTTTCAGTAACGCCTCTTCCTCTTCTCTTCCTAGCCTGACAAAATTCTTCTACCATTTTAGCAAGACTTTCACACTAAAAGGTCATGATGTATCTCAGAAGCTCAATCACATTTTCCTTGCAAAGTGAAAAAATGTGTGCTCTTCTCCACTACATTATCAGCGGATTTACTAAGAATAGGGGCGGGGATTATATGATGATGGATGTGACAGGCTCAGGAGACTTGGATTTTAATCTTGTATTCTTCATTAGCCTAGCATCATCAGCCTTAGAAAGCCCTTTTAGATGCTCAGGTGTTGCTCCATATTCATCCTTCTTCCTCTACTTGTGCAAGAAAGGACACTCGCTTACCTAAACTGACCTGGTAAGCACGTGTATTACTGGTCATACTTCTTCACTGTTCACTTCTGAAACCAGCTCTGCTCCAGGTAACCTTCACAAGCCACTTCCCCAGATCATGCTGCAATTTCCCCACCTGTACAATGACTTCTTTGTGAACTACTTCAACATCTACTGTATCACAGCTATGTATTTATAATATTACAGTTGATTTGTTTTCAGATGGAAAGACTCCATTTTAGACAGCACTTCTTCAAAGCATTGATGTATTTTTCCTTTTTATCCCTGGAACATATAAGCACAGTGGATTGCAAATTTAAAAAATCCCAAAGAGTAATTTTATTAGCTGCTGAAATACATTAGTGTTCCTGGACTTTGAACTAGGAATAACAATAATAGCCTTCCCTGAGAGTGGAATTTTTTCCTGACAGATTTTTTTCTGATGTTAGATTAAATTATCTTTGTACTGCTTTAGCTTTAGTGGTACATAAATAGCTCTTTCTTAGTCTGCCTTTATGTGAGAGGACAGTAAATACAGCTCGCTTTTTGATCTGAGTTACTTATTGCACAGTGATGTTTAGCCAGATGATGGCTGCTGTTGGGCAAGCTCAAGAAAGAATCCAAGCCTGTGATCTTTCCTATCGCTTAAGAGGCCTAATTTTTTATGGTAGCTGTTATACCTGGAAGGCCTGTAAGGAATCATGGAGAGGCACAGGGAACTGGGGTTGGAGAAATCACTGATTACTTTGTCTGTGTTTCTTGGTTCTACCAGCACTCTGTGTAAAGCCTTTGTGGAGAGCACTCACTGTCTGTGGTCACCCAGCCCTGGTGCTACTGTACTGGCACTTACGGAGAGCAAGGTGATGGCAACATAGGGCAGATCTTTATTGACACAACTCTCTATGCTTATGCGCCGAATACCTTTTACTTCTGTGGACTTTGGAGCAAGCTCAGAGGCTCTCGGTGCACTGAAGAAGCAAGGTTTTCATTGTGCAAGCTCCTTGCCCCATCTGAGGTGATATACACCACCCTGGTTAAATGTCTGTGCAGTCTGGAAGGAGACTGCCTGGGTCCATGGGTACTCTGTTGCCTGGGAATGCGAGTATTTTGTATGGCACTTTCACACAAGGGCTTACCCAAACCTCCATATTTAAAACCAAGATGCAATTCTTCTCATGCTGGTGAGAGTGAGTTCTGAGTTGCACATACCACAGCCAAGTGCGTAGAAGACTTTTTACTCCATAAGCATTTAAGTGCTCATTTAAAATTCTTCCCCTCCCTCTCAGGAGTGGTAAGAATTTGCTCTTCTTAAGCTTGAACATTCAATATTTGCGGACAGCAAACACCAAAGATTCACAGACATTCAGAATTAAATTCAGTTGGAATCTGATCAAACAGCAACAAAGGACAATACCTCAGTTAGTTTCACAGATCTGATTCTTACAGAGATTATAAAGACCCAAATATACAAATTCAGAATTAAGACAAGTCTGTGCATCAACATGTATGAGAAGATTAAATAATGCTTCTTTAGAAATGCATTCATCACTCCTAAGGGTACAAATTGCTGTTTTCCTAGACACTTAAACACACATTACATACAGCTACTGTACCTGAACAATCAGGGGCCAGAGAATAAGCAGAAAAAAAGAGAAGAGAGAGGAACAATGACAGCCAGGGTTTTAGAAAAAAAACCAAACCCATAATTTTTTACTACTTTTAAACGGATTTGAAGGTGTAGGTAATCACTATTCCCATCATTGATCAAAATTAGGATTAACAGGAAGCTATACTGAAAAATAAACTCTCTAGGACCACCATATCTGGAAAACTAAAGAACTCTCTGGCAGTCAGTAGACCATGATTAAGTAGTCGTAGCTCTTATGAAGTTATTGATAATGTCCATAGAATTTTATCACAGGCTTCCTGTGATTTGAATTTCAGAAATTTACAATTCTCAAGACCAGGAGCTGAGCATCGGTTTTGTGAGCCACGTCCCCATGGCAGCTGGGGGGAAGAAAACTGCCCACTGAGATGAGACTGCAATACTCCTGGGTAGCCCTGTCTGCAACAACCTGGACACTTTGATCACTCTTTGGCCTATCAGCTAGTCAAACAAAAAAATTGTATAGAGGGGAGAGGAAGAAATTTGTCATCTGCACATTGAACAGTGTTCAGACACATCAGTAGGGTCCTAGTCCGTGTGTCAGCATGGCTGGGTGTGAACACTGGAAAGTCCTTACGCATATGAAGAAACTTCCACACCTTCTTAGTCCCAAGGAAGCTAAAGGAACCACGTGGGAGTTTAAAGTATGCATGGAAGTCCCTTGTCAACCAGCGAGAGTGGAATTTCTAGGATGAAACCCTGCCACTGAGCCTTCATCATATAGAAGCAAATACTGGAGGTTCACATTCATGTTGATTTTCTTTTCTTTTTTTTTTTTTTAAAGTCATATACTGTTTCTGACTCTTCAGTGTCACATTTTAAGTCTTGTCATATTCAGTCTTACAAGATGTAGTTTTTCATCTGGAGATGTATTTTACATGCCCTTATGTTGTACTTAGTGTTTGAAGGCAAGCTAATACTAACACCTTTGAACACTTACTCTCCCTCCAAATGAAAGACAGTGAAAGTGCAAGTTCTAAATAGTCCCAAATTTGGAACCAGACCTCACTTCTGTAGCTGAACACCATCTGTGCATCAGTTGCATGCTGAATAGAAATAGCAAAACCACACAAAGATTACCCTAAAAGCCTTGTATTTCCTCGTGCTCTCCACGTTACCTGTCTGTGGCTCCAGCCTTCCGATCTTCCTGATTGAAGACTTTATTCAAAGTCTGCTCTGAGGCTGATGTAAATCCTTCTGTTGTTCTACCAATGATTTCAGCAGGTGCTGGATCACACATAAAGACTGGAAAGAACAGAGACTTTATCCTTTTTTAAAAAATGTAATTATGCAGAGACTGCATAATTGTTATCAAATCAGTTGGCTCACTGATGCTTTTTCAGGTATTTTAAAGCTTGCTTTTATCTTTTTAGAGTTGCTGATGCATGATCTTACCCAGATCTTCAGGATATTTGGAACCTCTTTCTTAAAGCCTCAAACAGCTAAACTGCTGAACCAAGGTTTTTTTTGTGACTAGTGTCTGGACTCCCTAACTAAAGCTTGAAAACTGTGGTGGAGCCATTAGCCTCAAAAAAAGAAAAATAAAAAGAATGTGACTTCTATGATTATATATTTTTTAACAGTTGATTTAAGGTAGTTTCACAAATTTTTGAGGTTTGATGCATTATCACTTAATTTTTGGAACTGGCAAGAACCGTAATTTCGTCTCTAAACTTCCGTTGTCTAGTCCGCAGCAGTACTAGTAATAAGTGTTCCCTAACTACTCACTCTAAACATCATGCTTAATGTCTTTTCTTCTAATATCAAGCACCCGCATCTCTTCTTCACATCTTCTCAAGGTGGCTTTCAAACTGCACACTGAATGCTGACCTCCTAGCTCTGTCATGTAAGCAGTAGAAGCTATAGGTATTAAGCACATGTGAAAAGGTGCTGTATTGATAGACATGTGATTCAGAGTATGGTGTTAATCAATGCAGGCAATACTTGCAAAAGGAGAAGAAAAAAAACAGATGAGGAAATATAATGATTTGCAGTAGCTGCCTGACCATAAGCCATTTTGTACTGCAAGTCTGTCATGAAGAAATGTTATCATGAGACTCCGCGTGCCACCATCTCCCAGCATCATACGTGGAATGTAAAGGTTAGGAGCAGCGGATAGTGGAGGGTTATGTACTAAATTGGGTTTATTAAACTGTCACAGACTATTTATACAGGATGCTCAGGGGAAAACAAAATCTAGTATCTAATGTCACAATGGATGCACCGCTTGCACAGCAGAAATTGGCCAATTCAGGTAATACTCCTATTTATCAGTCATATATCATAGCCATTTCAGCATTTCCTGGCAACATAAAGGGCTCTGTTCTCATCTCCCTTGTAAAAATTCGCCACAGAAGTAGATGCAGAAACAGCACGTGTCTTTTCTGCTCAGCCAGTAATAGATCACATATGGGAAGACAAACTGCTTTTGTTTTTGTGACTTTCATTAAAATAATGTGATGCTCAAAAAAGGCATTCCTGAAGGCCAATTGATAAACAGCAAGCATTCTAGGCTATTGCCTTGCCAGTGAGATTTAAAGTCTACCAATCTTCTTTGGGAGGCTCAGTGTAATTTTTGCTTCCATCTGCATGGCTACTGGAAAGGGCATCTGTTTAACATCCCATGCAGAACATTACCTTTAAAAGAAAATGACCTGTCTACAGCTACGTTTCAGTGTCAGTACAGTTACGAGGCCAGCTCCTAAAGTACAATCTCAGCTACGTTGCCAGGTGGCCCAGTGTACCTTGCATGAACACATTCCCATGTTTAAAGGGATTTTTCTTTTTCATAATGATGCAAGCAGTACATTAACAGAGCATCTGCCTATGCTGAGGGCTGAGTTTAGGACAGTCTCACAGAGACAGATACAGCAGGAAACTCTGTCAGTAAGTACATTAACATAGGAGGATTGGTTGAGTCTGTAATGAAGAGGCAGCACACCTGGTCTGTGAGACTTTACACACTGTCATAACAGGTAAGTTAAGAGCCTCTGGAGCAAAAACAAGGCAGCCCAACCTTTCCACACTCTTGAACTGGTTAGGAAGATTTCAGGGCTGTGGATATAAAATGCATATGGAACAGAGGAAGGGGGCAAGGGAACTGGGAACAAGAGATTAATTAATTAGAAAAATATCAGAAGCAAAGACTCACATGTGAATATTATTTTTGGAAAAAAAGATTTTGTTAAAGAAATTTTTTTTTTATAAATGGAAAATGCTTCAAGTTCAAGCCATGCTTAAAAGCATAACCATATGGGACAAGAGAGCAACAGCTGCACTCGAATATTTTCTTAAGAGATGAACATTCATACTCACTCTGTGCAATATCAAAATAACATTTCTGTATATCAGCTTAGTTCACAAGTGCTTTTGAAAGGGAGTCATTGTTTGTCCTTTCCAAAGCCATTTTTAGCTGGAGCCATTATTGCTCACTCTTCCCTGGTGAGGTACAGTATGCTAGGTCCTCATAAGTGGAGTAAAATATCCCTTTTCTGGCAGTAATGAGGGCATTGGCCACTCAGTATTGCCTGAAGAAGAAGAAAGTGAGCAATATGTTCTGCTCACATTATTTTAATATTTATCCATCCTTGAAATAAACATTCAAGTATAAAGTTAAAAATAAAATGTTCAAGATCTTGCTCATAAATACTTTATTTATGGCTTTGAAAATATAAGTTGGAATGTCAAACTGAAATATGTCCTGCACTTATCATCATAAATTACACAGCACCATAAATTTACTGGACATTTTACAAATACAGATATTTCCCCTGTCCCAAAGAATTTAAATGTAAATCAGGCATGACAAACAGAAGGCATGGCAGAGGACAATAGTTCAAGACAGGAATGATGAGAAAAGAGTAAACATTGTCTGAAGTGATGGGTTTAAAGGATAGAGAAGATGAGGTAAAGGTCTTCTTTTACATGCAGGAGAGTTTTAATTTTAAACACATCTGTGTTCCCCAAAGAAGGAAAAAACACAGCTTTGGAGGTCATCATTTATGTGCTTACTGATAAGTTCGCTTGCTGAGTTTTGAAGGTTTGGTTGGAACTTGTATATGTTTTGATTGTTAATAGATTATTATTCTAAGTATACTTACAGAAGGACACTGAATTTACATGTGACAGCTTTTGGCTTAGTAACAAAGTTAAAAACCTCAGCCAGAGGTGGCAGAGGGCTTTGTTTTGCTCTGTGTTCCCAACAGGGAGAGCCTGTGCCAAGTGCAGAGAGGAGCCACAGCCACAGCGCAGAGCTGACTTCACAGCAAGGGCGGACAGAGTCAGCAGCATCTGCGCAAAATTGGCTATGCGGGAACCTAGCTGGTGGCAGCCACCCAAAGCTAACTTGTTGCCGTTTCTGGCAGACAGAAGCAGGGTTGATACCACTGGACAGTATGGGGGTACTGTGGGGTGGGACCTAGCAAAGGGGTGCTGGTAGACCTCAACGGATCTGCAGAGGGCTGCCACTTCTCTCGGTCCCTCTTCTACCAAGGAGGCAAGAATGGGGTTTTAGTGCAGTGGTGGATTAAATCTGTGGTGGGACTAAGTGATCTGGACCTCATAAAGCTGGGCAATAAATACTTAGAGCTCAAGGCTCAACAAACTGTGTGCAGAGCTTTGAAGTGGTCACTTCCCAAATATGAGCTAAAAGCACGGAGAGTTATCCAACCTTTCTCTGTTGGTCTTTTCATCCCTCTGCAACAATACATGAATCTTCTTCCCTTAATAAATGCTTGGGACTGGTAAAAAGACGGAGCTATTCCTCTACACCACAGCAGGGGTGTTATAGCTAAGGTACCTCACGGGAGACATAGTCCAACTGCAGCAATTAAGCCAACGGCAGTTGCTTCGACACAGGAAACTACTGTGATTTGAGATACCCTCGACACCTTAAACCCTTGTAAAGGACTTGTGGGAGCTCTGCAGCCATTTGGGACCATAGCTGCTGGTAAGGTGTGATACCCCATAGCACCTAAAATGACGTTAGACATCTATGTTTAAGCAACTGAATTTCTCCCATGATGTCAAACAAAAGCAAAACAGGGGTAAAGAAAAAAAAACCCATTGTAATATATGGAGCTGAAATGATAGTTTTCTTCGGCCATTGTTTCCTGGCTACCAGGAAGCAGTGACAAATCTAGATGAATTCTCAAGCTACAAAATACCCTGTTTTTCTACCAGCAGCTGAAGTTGCTGAACCCTTTGAAAGGGCCTCTTGCGCCATCATACCCACCTCGGCTTTAGATAAAACCAGCCTCATTTTGTTGGTCTTCAGCAGTAAGTAGAGTAGTTGAGTGATGAAAGGAATATCAAGTTGCCAGAGGTGTACAGACCAGCCTGAGCCTTGGTGGTCTGACGTGTCTCAGAGAGGTGCTGGACAGACGTGGAGCAGGACACCCGATAAGACGCTGCGTAAGGCGCTCTGGCAATAGATAAATTTTGGCAGCAGAGAAATTGCTCACCTCTGCTGACTGAGTCTGACTGCATTTCATAGGCTGTCAACGAGGCCAAAGCTCCCCCAACACTACTTGTTCTTCTTCCAAGGAGGACAGCTGTGCACTGCTGTCCGTATGTAGACTGGCTTGGGTGTGCTTGTAGTACAGGGGACACTCACTCCTCTTGACAGCAAGACATAGCCATTGCTACTGCTGACCTGATTAAATGTCCTAGTCTGAAATCTGCATGTAAAGGGCTCTGTTCACATTGGCAGATACATACGAACTGCAGACTGTTTACTGCTACCAAGAAAGACATGTTGGACAATTTTTTGACACGTACAGATTTCAGTGATATCTTGTGACTTCCAGTGGGAGAGCACAGCCATTTATAGCATATGTCCCCGTTAAAAATGACATTAAGTATGCAATTACCAGCGCAAACATGAGCTCCAGTTGCAGATCCAGGCTACCTTCTCTTTCCGGAAGAGACAGAATAAATTTACACCTGGTTGATGAAATCGCTGTTGTCCTGAGTTATTATCTTGTTTAGATAGAGAGACTATGCTTAAGGCTGTTTTAATGGTTTAGCCAGGTCTGTATCTTTTCTGTTTAGTTCTAACCAAAGATTAGGACAGACACATTGATCTCTCATTACTGCCTGCTGGGAATGCAAACTAGCCAATTTGCTAGAGGTCATGGGGCCGAAGCATCATCACCCCACAAATATGTCTTTGCACAAAATTATGGTTTTCATTTTCTTAATTGCTGGATCCAGCTGCTAGTTTCGAAAGAGATGCACCAAGGTGCCCCTGAGCAAATCAGGGATGAACCGTGCTTTACAGGAAATTCTTCTCATGGATTGTACAACAAAATTTAAAAATGCATCAGGGATAATTAAATTGCTATTCTGGTTACAATAAATCAACTTTGCCTGTGACAGTATTGGTGTTACCTACAACAAGTATAATACTGGTTGTATCTAGGAACAAGCAGATCAGAAAAGGCCACTGCCCTCTGCTGAGGTGGAGTGATGAAGCAGATGTTTGATCAGGCAGCAGTGCCACAGAAACTGCCTAGAACTCAGCACTTCTTCGGTTTCCCAAAGTGAAGAGAAGAAGGAAATTCATATGAAAACTGCTAATATGCTAAATCCTGGTCTATAAACTTCAATACATGGGCTTAGCACAACAGTGCTCGATGGCACTACCAGGACAGCTCTTGACCTCCTACAGATGGTAGCAAAGGAACTGCTTCCATTAGGCCACAGCCGTAACATGATAGGTGCTGATGTCCCCACTTAGACGAGTTAAAAACATCCAGTTTTTCAGCATGAGAAAGCTTTGTGGGAATGGGTTGGCTTCCACAAATTCATCTGGAAGTGGTTGGAATATGTAACTTACATTTCTCTATTTTGATTAAGCTTTAGTTGGTCAGATGGTAACAAATACCAAGTTTATATAACACTGCAATATATAGAGAGACAATGTTAAATAGCTACACATTATGGACACTATCTATCACATAGGCTAATTTAATTTAATTTCCAAAGTTTTGTAGAACTAAAACACTAATACCAAAACAATTTTTTTTTCAGTACTACCACAGTAATCAAACCCTGTCAGACTTTTGTTTGATGGGAGCATGTTAGCATTTTGTTCTGTTTTGGAATAAGCTTTGTTTCAAACCATTGGAATTTCCTTTAGAACAGAAGTCCCAATTCCCAACCATTTTTGTTCCCATTGTTCCTGCATCCCAGATCCCAGCACCCAAGGGCTAAACTTCTTTTTCAGTGCATGTCCCCATTCCACCTCCCCATGCCCACAAGTCCTGCTGTGTAGAGTCTCACAGGCTCTCTTTTTGAGAAACAGACTCTGCAGACAGCACAGGCACACAGCCCACTCTTTGGAGAGCAATTGTATTGTGTTAGATTCCTGTGCCTAGGGCTCTTTGTAGCATAATCTCTCGCAGCACTAACGTTAACCATCTGGTACTGTTTACCCCAAGGTGGGGCCCTGTGGACTACATTACCCAGAATCCTTGTCAAGGGAGTTGATGAGTAGCTAATGAGTGAAGCATAAATCATGCTGAGTCACTGTGTTCCTCAAAGTCATGCTCTTTTTCTTGCATAAAGGCTACTGGTCAGATGTACACAATGGATGAGGGTGACAGCAGGTAAAAATGTAAACCAGAAACAGGTTGCACTTAGATTGATCTCAATAACAAGTGAAAAATTCAGACCCAGACTTTCTGTTCAGATCCATGTCCCCAGCCATAATGTGAAAAACTTACTTTTGCTGTGTCCTGATAGAAATAGCCAATAAGTCACAATTATTGTAAAATTCTAGTAAAAAAGCCCAAATTCTATAAACAAAACACCCAATGAGATTAACCAAAATTAATCCCACTAGGATAGTGGGAGGCAGTGGTTAAACACAGATGACTCTCCAGATGCTGTAGCAAGACACCCATAATGATTTCATCACGGGCACAGCTGGAGAGATGTCAAACTTCCTCACTGCAACTGCAGCAGGTGACGGGGAATCTCTGGTTCTTCCTTAAGTAGCCACACCACTGACAACTTGGCATTTGCACCCTCTGCTACCAGCTCTTTCAGATCAGAGCACTGCTGCTTTCAATGTTGACAGCAGGCATTCAGTTTCAGAGATGGATCACTATAGTTTAAAAAAGCTTCCTTAAAGTTTATGATGGTGGAGATGTCACATAACACTCGGCTTTTGATGTGATGCAGTGTAAATGCTGTAATCATATTTACAAGACATGATTGATAACATGCTGCACATGAACTCCTTCCTTTAAACTTTCCCATAAAACACATTCATTTGCCGTTTCCAATCTCAACTACCAAAAGATCCAAGTGAATAAAGAACAATTAAATGGGTCCAAGCAGGGCAAATAGGTCCTGAATGACTGTTCAGGAGCAGGAGATGAAAGTTCAGCTCCGAATTTGAGTTTGCTGAATTATTATGCTCTTCCTTTAAAAGTCTGTGCAAATTGGGGGTTTGGGTTTTTTTGCTTGTTTCACTGAATGAACTAGACTCACACCACATGTAAGATTAACATGAGTTCCCAGTGAATGCTAAGTCCCACTGCAAAACTCTCCACTTGATCACCAGTACAATTAATCCTTTTTTTCAGCAGTGTGATCTCACTGATACTGAAAGTTACTCCTGACATCCACTGCTGTACAGGGATCTATGTGAGAAGGTGTGCAGGAAGCTATGGACTTCTTGAGCTGCTTTGCTGCCTGATAATACTCTCCCCTTAGCTGCAAACTACAGTAAATCACCCTAAGTGACTGCTAGGTTAACATACCCAGCTCTGCCAGCAGGGAATCAGGGAGCACTCTGTTATCAGTTTGTCTCCGGTGATAATCTCTGACACGGGGCAATTGAAAACAGTGGCAGGGAGTAGCCCTGTTAGATACTGAAGGCTTCCACTGCAGCCTTAGGCATTGCAGCCTGCATCTGGGGAGGGAACATTTTACAACTGAGTCAATCAGTTGTGGTCACTTACTTTGCCTGAAACTCTCCTTCAACACCCATACAGGCAAGGTTTGACTCCTGTAGAAGACCATGAATGTAATCAGCTCCCACAATAGGAAAGGCATTAAATTCTTGTAACTAGATTATGGTGGAACAATTAAACCAACAGTAAAAATGCAAATTTGTCACAGTGAAGGAAGAACATGGTAAATAACCCCAACTGCAACGGAATATCTTAAAATACATTTGTGTTGCACTAGACTTTCATATGATTCTGAGATTAAGGATACCAAGTAGCATGTGTTAAAAATCACCAGTTGCAAACAAATCAAATCCAATTTTTGTGTCATACAGAAATGTATTCTTTTGCTATAGCACGTTTGAATCTACAGCCAAGAATGTCTAAAATATGCCACAAACATTTGGGCAAATAGGAGATGAGGTTAAAGTTGAAGCAAAATCATCCTCCCAGAAGTCTGGCATGTGGTAAAGTCGTGCTGGAATCATTTAAGTTTCTCTCATGTAGTAGTGGAGACACTTCGAATGGCAGAAGGACATCCAGTCCTGCAGATGTTCAGATAACAAATGTTTTCAAGGCACTTTGAAGATGAAGCACATAAATAAAAGGTTTCATTATTAGATATTAGGAAGAGTAATAAAAATAAATACCGTTCATACTAAAGAACATCTGAAGGCTCTTTTATGAGACACAACATAGGGGTCTTTCCAAACTAGTGATTTATTTTTTCACGTTAATTCTTTTCATTAGCAGAGTTCAGAAATTAATTTGAAAATTTCTGTTTCATTCAATCCAGCAGCGTCAAACATTTTTGCCAAAGAAAGACACAACTACTAAGACAGCGTAAAGAAGCTTGTAAAAAGCTACTAGACAGAGAAGTTCACTCAACCACTAGCAGCACTGATTGGATCCAGAGCCACAATAAAAATAGATAGACATTATATGCCCTTACCTTAAACCATCTCAAATACCACACAAAGGAAGGGGGGACAAAGGAGCAAAAGAGCGTACTGTAGAAAAAACAAAATGAAAGCCATACACCTAACATCTCAATTTTGAACAGTTGTGTAAAAACATCTGGAAGTTGCAAATCCTGAAGAACCCAGCAGTCCCCTGGTCTCCTGTTTCACCCAAGGACACTGTATTTGGTCTCTATGAACTACAGAACAGGAACAAAAAGAAGCATAGCATGTCAAATCTAGAGATTTGTTGGCTTCATTACAAAATAATCAATTTTCTGTGTGATGAATGAGAAATGTCCTACAGATTTGGGCTGTGAGAGCAGTGTACTGCAAAATTCCTTTGTTATATGGATAGGCATTGGAAGGCGATCTTACAGCCTGAGGCTTAGATCTGTAAGTGTGATCTTTCAGCCATGTCCCTACAGTTTTGTAAACTTATACTGTACCTAGTCAACCTTTTGCTTTTCCAGTGATGATTATATGTAATGACAATTTTGATGAATATATCCTTAAGAAGGGAAATACCAGTAAGATCATAGAAGTGCCTTTGAAGTAAGGAATATACTGAATGATATCCATTAAAAATTTATGAGGTTTCCTTTACTGGTAGAAGAGAAAGCTCTGTGGTATTTGATAAAACTAAAGTGAGACATACTGCCAATTTAAGTACCACTTACAAGAAAAGATGAGAAAGCAACTCATACTGTATTAGAAAAAGAATGTACAACCCTGTGCATAGTATGAGGCAATTTTTGTGAATGTTAATATTATCAGGGAAATCCTTTCATTCAAACAACAGACAGGACATCCTCACAAAGAAGAGCAGGGCAGGGAGTAGCGAGGTAGGAGCAAAGCAGATGCTAAATAATTGTCAACCAGCTAAGTAAATGACCACTTACAGAACCGAGAACCAGAGTAGGTAAGACAGGGCAATCCTACCGAATGCAAAGCTTTTGATTTTCCTTGTGATTCTGGAGGGAGGGAGGGTGGGTGTGTCTGTGAACAATTGTGTGTCTTATTTCTCTGATTCAGAGAGATTACATGATGTAGAAAACCCACAAGTAGCTTTCTAGTGAAAGAGAAGCCTAGGAATATAAGGAATATTTTAGGAACCTCCAATTAGGGTTAGGACTATAAAGGTCCTGAAAAGCAAAGCTATTAGGGACAGCAGTATTTTGCATGTGTGGTGCACACATGTAGAACTAAAAATACACAATGAAGTTGCAGATTCAATTCTTTAAAATTAAGAACACCAGAACTTCCCCCGCCCATAAAATCTTCCTTGAGTTCACTTGCGTGTGTGCCTCAGGGTATGGTGAGGGCTTACAGACTGGGCTGCTAGTCATCAGCGTGTCCCATCCCCAATGTTCTGCATGTGCCTTCTGCATAATTCAGACACAACTTTGAAGACTGAAGTGTTAAGTTGCTTGCAGGTCTCTCTGTTTTCCTTCTTATTATAATACTTGTGTGCTTCACAGACTGCATTTATAACAAGCCTATGAAATGAGGAACTGGTATAAAAGATGGGAATTGAAGCACAAACAGATTAATGTCCAAGGGGCCCACCTCTTTTGGGTGCCTAAATTAAGGCTCTTAGGATTATTTTTTTTTCCAGACTTTTTGGCACTAGCAGGCACTTTACATTTTCCAGACACCACTTCCATTGACTTCCATGGCTCTTGTGAGTGCTCTGCAGTTCTGCAAGTGAGACCCCTGCAAACAGTGAGCAATTACCTGCTAAATTCTCGGCGATATGCTGCACATTAAATGTGTTAGAGAGAGAATTCAGTTGTCAGTGGCAGCATTTCACCAGCCGAGCTCTGCTTCATTCAGTAAATACCTTCCAGTTTCCTCAACAATGAAGGCTAAAAAAAAAAGATAACAAAGTCTTTCATTAAAGTGTCCTGTCCCTTGTGCTACTGCATTTAGTGTGCTGAATAGGCCCACTCAGATCGTTGCCAGAAAGAGTGTCCCATGCAAACTGAAAGTAGCAGTTTTCTCCTATTATTCCAATTAGTTTCTTCCCTTTCTTAAAGAATTTCTAAAATCTCACTGAGGAAAAAGAGTCCAGTCATGATGTCGGCAGCATATCGCCGAGAACTCCATATTGGAGTTCCCATTGGAAATCCTATTCACCAATTTCAAACCTAAGCAAGGTAGTGGGATGGAGTCTGGAAAATATGGATCCCTGTATTCTTGTTTCCAGGGAAAAAACCCATAAAATTAACTGGTTTATGGAAATCAGTTTTCTTGGTTTTGCCACTGTGTGCAGATGAGTAAGAATGGATGATGGAATCGCTCCCCTCAAATCTTGTGTTCTTGATACAGCAAAATAATATGGAAAAATTCGCTGGCTTTTGGATACTAAGAATTGCTAATTATAATGGACATCTGAAGGCTATTTATGCATATGTTGCTCTGGCCAGTCTTGAAAGTACAAAGCACACTGAAAGCTGTTTAAAGTTCCTGTACTGTAAGTATGCTTAATGCACTAATAGCAAATGAAATTCAATGGTTGTGAAAGAAGCTAATGGTCCCTTCTGGCTTTAAACTCCATGAATCTATAAAAAAGATATTAAAAAGTTACAGAAGCATTACTATCAATAAAATAAAATAAAATTTCCCCCTTAGTTGTATATGAGTACCTGGTTACCTCTTTCAAAACCTTTTGATTCAGCATCTTCCTAAGACCCTGATGTTGCTTGGAGCATAAAAGACCCACGATTCACAGGAACAATCATCTGAAAAAACCAGTGAGCTACTCCAGCTTGTTTTCAACTAAAGAAGGCTACAAACAGTTGTTTCTGTATATGAGTCAAACTTTTTGCCATACCACACTACAGTTTAGCCAATGTGGGGTCATATTAAATCTCTCCCCATCACATCAGACTATGCCATAAAATGACTGTCTCCAGGTCCTTGTCACTATTGCTGCCTCCTGCTTCCACTGGCAAACAACCAACACTTGCAACTTGATTGATAGCTTGAAATGAATGTTGTAACAGCTGGTGCCATGAATGACCACATTTCTCTGTCATTCTCATAAGACCCTTACATGTAGTCCTAGACCAAGATTTAGAAATTGGTTATTTGCAATAGGAGAAAATAATTTCCTACTGAGCAGCCCTTAGTAGCTGCTAAGTTCCTCTGTCAACACAAGCACAGTGACATTTGCTGATGTGGAAGACTGAAATGCAAGGACAGAAAAGACCTTCCAGCACATGGTATGCCTCTAGTCCATGTGGGAAAACCTACCATGGGTTTCTTGGACTTTGTGAAGTTTTGATCCAACACTGACACACCTGAAACTGGAGCTCCATTTTTATTTGGGTAGGAATTATTTTCTTTTCCTCTTTCTTTCTAAGCCCTTGGGCACTCTGGGCCATATTCACTGACACTGCATGCCTGCTACAGCCTCCAAATTCAAGAGCATAATGAGTGATTCAGACCAAAGCTTGAGCGGAGGGAAGGCAGTGAGATTCAGCACCTAATTTAGGCTTCATAGAAAGCTGTCTGGATATTCTGTACTTCAGTAGAACGCAGCACTCCTGCACTTCACGAGTTTTAGCCTCAGCTTTTTACTACTACATGTGAACCCTACTGTAATAACACCCAAGAGAAAGAGATGGATTTCCCCCGTTTAAATTGCTCATAGCATCAAGATTTTTTAAACAGTCATCCCTCTAGGTTGTGACAGTCTAGCTGTGAAGTTAGAGGAAGCATGGAGGATATACCAAGCTCTGTTTTAACTCCTGTTTAATAACATGGTGATTATTGTTGTATCACGTAGCAGTTGCAGAATTGCTACAAGATTTTCAGCCAGTTCTGTGCTGTCACCTGCAACCTGATGAATCCAAAATACCCTGGCATTGTCTTCCTGAAAGGCTCACACTGACCTGCATATTTTTTGAATTTGTTCCAATTTCCAGCAGTTTCTTCAAGGTTTGTTCGAACAAATAAGCATTTGCATTTGAGGCTGTTTCCCACAACAAAAGGACTCAGTCCCTGAATGTGGTCTTTGTGCTTTCTCTTTGACCCCAGTTATTTGTTGCACAGACGACATGCCGCTGTTGCAGTTCCCTGGCATCTGCAGTTACTGTCGCCACTAATCCAGTAATTTCTAGTGCACATTTTAGGGCCATGCCAGCCAATCACTGCTTTTTCATTGCCTGCTTTTGCACACCACACAGTAACCAAGCCTGCAAAACAACATTGAAACTCTGCAGCTCTACAGAGCTCCATTAATTTTCTTAATTGAATCAAGCAGTCAGAATTTCCTTTGTTTCACTCTTTCTCCATTTGGAGACATATTTTTTTACTAATAATACATACGAACTACATAGATTCACCATGATCTTTGATAACTGTACTTAGTAAATACACAGCCTCATGAAGATTAGCTTTTTCCAGGCTATCTTGTCTGGCTTCTCAAGTGGGACACAGCAACCATCAGCAGCCATTCAGGTAATTTTAGAAAAGCTCCCATCAAATGTTTTTATGTCACTACACTATGCTTCAGTCTTTTGACCTGACAGCTTCCTGTATGTGCTGAAGAGTATATGCAAATTTTGATAAATAACTGAATTTGTGGTAGTTTGATGACATATCTGCAGAACAACAGCACAGAGAAGGAATGAGAGGAAATTTCTGCACAGGAGACAGGCATGCTGGAGTGCTGTAGGTTCATTTGTTTTTCCACACAAGACTGGAAGCCTAGCCCTCCTGAAGTCAAAACGTGCTTTGCTGTAGATTACAGCTACAGATCTTGATTATTACAGCATTTTGCTTCCTTCAGTGTTTTTCTAGAATAAGGCTCAACAGAAGCAAATCCCATGACAGATGCATATCCTACCACAGAGGCCTTACTTGACATTTTGCTGCACCCAGTAATATTTGCCATACGTGTTTAAATAGTACAGAGGACTTTGTGGGAGAAACTGGTCAACAAATATGTCAACTTAAATGTTAAAATAGCATTTGACATCAGGATGGTCTCTAGATGAGGCTCTTCCCTACACTGAAAGCTCCTGATAGTCATCTGAAAGAGAAAAGGAGAAGCTAATATAAGCATATTTTACAATTATCATATCATTAGGCACAGAGGAATTAAAAATTAGTTTGGGTTGGGTTCCAGCAAGCTGACCTCACTCCAAGTAGAAAACTGCCAATAGGGTGGTAATGGAGATATCCTGAGGAGACATTTCAATTGGGAGAGAACTGGCCATCAGGAATGGAGGCAAAGGGCCAGAATGAAGCTGAGGACCTGGGGGACATATGCTGTTGGTGTTGGATAAAGGGTACAGATGTCTTTGGAACAATAACTCAGCCTTCACATAGATGTACCAAGATGCCTGCCATGCTCTGAAGTTACAGAAAGGTACACTTTAAACATTAAGAATATATTAATATTGAACAAAGCCACAATATTTCCTGAAAGCAGTTACTGCTTACAGACCATGATCTATCCTCTCCAGAAAATTGTCAACCTTTCTGTTCAGTGTTTTTCTCAGATTTAATACATGTATCCTGAAAAATTCCCCCACCCACAGGGTCTGGGAATGAAGTAGAGAATACAGCAAACCCTTGCAGTCAGTAGAGAGGCAGAAAGCAGAAAAAGCCAAGGAAGATGTGCTGTCTTTTGGGGATTTCAAAACCATGATTTCTTTTTTTTTTTTGGCATGAGCTTTTCAGTGAACATGAGAAGATTCAGGAGAAGAACTCTCAGCATTTAGGAGCCTTTAAATTATGGATAAAAGTTATACATAGAATGCTGTATTCTCTTTTCCGCATTTCTCTCTCTCACTCACCCCTCTGGCACTTCTTCCTCAGAGCTTCTCACTTCAGTGGTTGAGAGACATTTATTGCCAGGATCTTCTACCCCTATTTATTTGAGCAGAAGAAACATACCTTACCTCTACTGCCCAGAGAGAAGGAAAATCATGCAAGTGAAAAAAAGTGTTTCCAAAGAGCTACAAAACCTCACTACTTAAAGGCCTTGCAAAATAGAAAAGAACTACCTGGCAAGAAAATCGAAGAGCAGGCAGTAATGCTTAAAATCCCTAGGTTACTGCTTCAGCCTGTGTATAAATTATCCCTCTAGAGGCCAGCAGAGTATCAAAAAACAGTTACCATGAACTAGACCATAAAACCACTGTAGACCCAACTCTTACCCAAATTATTAACACCTTAAACTTCTTCCAGCTGTCCAAAGGCTGCCTTTTGCATTGAGGCTGAACTGTCCTGCAATTACAGTAGGAACACAGGAAACATGCCATAGTATTACCTTTATCATGGATCTAAATTCCTTACATGGGGTCATGGATGTTAGTAGAGAGTGCTCACCAAAATAGATACATTGCCTTCATTCATACAGGGAAGATCTGCTCATTTAAAGAGTGTGTTTGACATTAGTGCCTACTTAGGAGAAACAGTGTGTATTGTGGTCAGAGTCAGGAATGGGACTCTGCCATATGCTGGCATGGATTTGCTGTCTCTGAACTTGGTGTCTTACCGTCTGTAAAATAGATACTGTAATACTTACAATGCACAGCTGACCTGGCAGAAACACCTCCTGCCCCATAGAAGTGATGGAAACATTAATTATTGTAATCAGTTACATGGAAAAGCTTCAATAAAAAGTGCAATGGGAATGCAAAGCAATGAGACATTTGGCAAATGAAACAGGTATACGCATGCCTTAGTATTTTTCTTCTAACGAGTGCACTAATCTAATGCTTTCACTTTGGGCAGGTCTTACTCTAAGGCTTGTTCCTGCAGCCCTCACACAGCCACATTCCCACAGAAGTTTGCTTGAGGAAGGCCTTGAGATTCAGCTTTGTGTGTTTTGTCTTGGTGCCAGGAAATATTATCCTTTTAATTAGCAGGTCCATTTCTTTGATAAGTGTTTAAGTGGCTTCACTGCAATTTCATCTCTTCAGTTGTCATCCAGCACCTGGGAGGTAAGGAAAAAGGAAGCAAGCGCTGAATTTTTCCATCAGTTCTACAGAGGCATATTTCTGAGACACTGTACTTGTGTGGGTGGGCAGATGGATGGATAGACAGATGGAAAAGGGAGTTTCCTTTATGGGATTCCAATAATTGGTATGTGGTTTACATTCCATTCATCTGAAAGACTCATTTTAATCAGAAACAGGCCTGGGCTACTAAACTACCTCTAGTGTTCAAAACATGCCCCTGCTTTCAGCTGGTGACTTTTCTCACATGCATCTTTTCTTTGACACCCACAGCCCCAAAGAGTAATGTGGTCATTTACCACCAAGAACTCAGCGCCAGGTCCTATAATAGGAGTTGGTTTAGAGCACTCTTCCAGGCAGAGGTTTTCTGATTGCTAGCTTCACAAGCAGAAGCACTTCAGAGTGTGGTATTTGAAGTTGGCACTGATTTCTCGAAGAGGGTTTTGGTTTTGGTGTCTTTTTCCTAGGCTCATCCAACTCTGGAAAAGCCTTGTCTGGACAGTGTTGTGGAAGTCTGGCAGCACAGCTTGGTCTTAGTAGCAAGACGCTAGTACAGACAACTGCTGAGAAAAGCCCCATATTCGGCAGCTGGACTTGCTGCTGTGCATTAAGCACAAATGAATGAGGGGCTAACACCTTGTCCAGAACTAGTCAGACTAAATAAATACCACCACAAGACAAATTTCAGCTTTGGAGCTGGTGAAAATGTAGAGAACTTCAACATCAACTGCTGCCATCCAAGAGCAGGGGAAACATACAATGACTTTTATAGTGCATTGTTATGCTGTTATTCAGAACTCTCTCTGGAGCATTTGTGATATGCCTGTAGTACACCTTAAAAATTTCTTCAAATCCCACCCTTCCCCATCAGCTAAGTTGTTCCACTGTCCAGAGCTGTTTAGCCTTAACTTTTAATTATGCATGCCCCAACACATTTATCTGTTCTGGGCCTATGTTGACTAACCTGTCTAGATTGTAACTGCACACACTTTGGAGATTTCCGTACCATCCATCCCTGACCACACAAAGTGCTTCATGTCACAACCCCCTCCAGTGCTCACCCTTTGGCAGGTCTGTCAACCAGCCCAGCGGGAGATCTGCTGCACGATGCTACACAATCTAAGAAAGGAAGAACAGTTTTGCAGCTCAGGTCTATGGCAGCCTGAGTCCATCACAGACTTTTTGCATGCAGCGTTTAACTGCCTTGTGCCTCAGTTTCCCCATGGGGAGAGGGTAACTAGGACAGATGCAGATCCAATGTCAAAGGGAAGGCTAAACTCGCCCCCTCCTTCCCACATGGAAGATGTGGTGGGGGAGGTCTGTGGCACTGGGCTGTGGACACAGACAAGAACTGCACAGCGTCACCAGTTCTTTCTGGCTCTGTGCATCCTGCAAAGACAACATGCAACATGGCTTTGGCAATTCATCAGTCTTTGGCCTGCACTAGGCAAGCAAGAATTGATAATGTCATGAAGGAAGAAAAACCATCAAATGCCTCTTCCTTCTCCCTTGTGATTCAACAGCCTCTTGGCAACATTCATTTTTCCTCTGTTTATTCAGAACGCGAGACCCTTGGGACCTAATTTAACATTGGCACTGGTAGGTGAGAAGTATTTGAAGTTGTGTTTTGGGTTGCAGTGACCTTGGCAAAATTTTCCATCTACAACCTGATGATTTCCTCTCTCATGCCACAGTGAAGCAGGAACCTCTCTTCTTGGGCAAACACCTTTAGCCCTGCACTCTGCTAGACCTCTGAGAAGTGTGGGTCTGTCCTGTGTTACCCAGTGCAAGACCATTGCTGCATACCTGTCACAGGATGCCTTAACCAAATTATGTTGCCGTGCTTTGCCCTGCCTGAGCTTTCACAGATCCTGATCTCTCAGGCTCCAAGATTTCTGTCTAAGATTCACTTTGAAAGAGATTCTTCCATCTTGATTTAGCTCAGAGCAGCAACAAAGTTAGTCCTGCAAAAACATGGGTTGGACAATTGGGGTGTTTGCTACATTGTTAATTTGGTGTAAATCTATCAAGATCAGTGATATTCTGATCACTGAACACTGGATTGAAAGCCTCATTTGGAGTATTCAACCCTGTTCTGGCCAAATAATTTCCAATTAGGTGAATAGTAACATTTTGTAAGGCTCCCTGGTGCTGTCCTGTCATTTGGGTTTCACCCACAGTTGCTGGTTTGGTTCATTAGCATCCTGACTGCATTCTGAGATTTTTTTGGTGGTGGTGGTTTTGTTTTTTGGTTTTGTTTTTTTTTTGGTTTTGGTTTTTTTTTTCTGCTGTGAAATAAACCGTAATTTATTTTGGATGCTAAGACTTAGCACAGAGCTAGCATTTGCTACAATAATGCTTTGCTGCTGAACACCCATGATTTTCCAGGGTAGAACTGTTTACTTATGGTGGACACCAACACAGCTTGATATAAGGAATCTTTGGATTCATCTTTTTGGGGGTGATGATAATGAGTTTGCACCACATTTGATTAAAGGAAGGTGAAATGCTGAATAAACTATGACCAGCACACCGCACAGGACTCCTAGAAGCACAGTCAGTTCATTTAATCATTCACCGGTGTTCTCTCTGGACTGATCAGACAGCACCTTCACACACCAAGAGCTATAATCCAGCCTTTAATGTTAATTAAGGTGTGATTGCTTAAACTTGTGTTTTTTTCCCCTTCTCTTCCTTTGGCTGGCCACAACTGTTCCAGTGTTGCTGAAAGTTATTCTGTTTAAGTATTAAAAAATGCTTAGCTAAATAGGTTAGCTTATTTGCTTTTGCTGATAGTAGCAGTCCACCCACAGAGCCCTTTCAAATCTCTTCAGTGTTTTGGAAACTGGATAAGGGACTTATTCAGTGACGTGCAAGTTTTGCCTGAGCCAGGAATGAAGCGTGCATTTCATGAAATGAGAAATAACCTCAGACCACACACAGAGTGTAATTTCTGAACTCCGGCTTGGGCTCTCTTCCACTTGTCCCTGTGCACACATACACACACTTCTGTTAAAAAACAAGATGATGACTGACATCCCTAAATCCTTTAAGCATTCTTCTACAGCTAAGAGCAGAAGGAGGTTTTCAGAGCTTAGGTGGCTCATTATTAGCAACAAGCTGATGAAAAAATGGATTACTACAGTATGTGCATACCATGCTAAAGAGAAATAGCAAAAAGCCTATGCCATCTAAACACAGCTTTCGAGAGGAGAAACTGCTGATGCAAACATATTAAAGCTATTTTTATTGCACAGGGAGATGAGGAAAAGCCCTCCTCACAGTTTTCCTAAAGAATAATGTTGATTCTGTGATTCCTTGTTTAGTTAAGCTAAAATCACCGAGTGTTTCAGATGTTATTTTCCATTATAATCCAGAGAAGTAAAACAGACAGATAAGTCTATTGCCTATAAAAAACTCACATCCTTTCCTCACTCAAGCAGAGGAACTATGTTGTATGGCTTTGAGAAAAAACTACACACAGAATAGGCAGAGGGCAAACTTTTCCACAGCTGTTACTCCATTGCTTCAGTATCACCTCCAGAGCTTAATTCTCCACAGCCTGACAGCGAGCCAGTGCACTTAAACACTGAGACATTGGCTAAGCTCCTGCTCAGGTCTCATTAAATATTTCCTTTATGCTGGTCTAAAAGAAGTAGCTTCATTGTGTTCAACAGGTAAGGAGTTCTCCTGTGTTAAATTGTAGCACCACTGCTGAACTGCCCCTGCAGAGCTTAAAATGAACAATCAAAGGTGCTTACAGACTCACTTCAGTACCTCAGTCATTGCTTTGTATCTGATCAGTAATACCATCATACAGCTGAGCCATTGATATCCACTCTAACATCCTCGATACTCTCTATCTGCTTATACATACAAATGTACATGTACCATACACAGTGCTGTTACTTCCACCAATAGTTAAGCTTGCTTAACACTTTCCATTATAGGACCCTGCTTTCAGTTGTTTATAACTTTGCCAAACTCTAAGTGCTCAAGCTGAAATTTTCCATGCTGAGTGCCTGCATCAGGCTGAATTTTTCTGGTAAGTTTCAACTAAATAGTACAGCTGTTCTGAATACAGGGTTAAAGGGGAGCAATCTCCCTTTTCCCCATGTTTTTCTTACAGTCACTTCACTGAGATCTTTTGCCTGCATGCTTTGGGAGAGATAATGGGTGTGGGAAAAGGGGTTACCTTACTGTAAGGGATCAGACTGTCAGGTTCATGCCCAGCAACAGCCTTCTGAAAACCTGCCAAACTTTGGCCAAGTTACAAAGTTCTAAAAATTGTGTTTTATCCATGCTCCATGTAATTCTGCTGGAGAGTAGCACCATTATTTTCTGAATGCTCCACTGAAACAGAAGAGAACCTTGACCTCAAACACCTCCTCCATGTCCATCACCAGACTGTGTGTGCATCCTTCCCACAGATGAACTGAGCATCATCCCAGTTACAAAAGGATCTATAGGGCAGTTTAGGACTTCTCATGCAATTTCTGGTCCTGGCCCCCAGGAGCTGCTGTGGCACCAGAACTGAGAGCTGAGTAATTCTGCCTGTTGTACCATCAATACCCGTTGACAGTGCCCATGCAGTACACTTGAGGAAGCTTGTTAGCTTGGAAACAAGCCAAAGAGCTTGGGGTAACAAGAAAGAAATGGAAAAGCAGAGCAGACTCCAAGAGACAGATGCAACGTAGCCAGGGCATAGTGATCCATTGTGTTAAATACACAGACAGACTGTAGAATGGAACCAAGAATTCACAAATGCCAGCACTCTTTTGTTTTCAACCAGTTTCTGTGACATCTGCTAGCAGCTACATCCTTTCTTCTCCTAACTGGCTGTTCCACAGAAGAGATTGTAACCTACTGCTTCCTGCATCTAGCCACTCCAATTGGTCAAGTAATGGAAATTGTGATTCTAAGTGTTGGTGATGATCCATGTGGGAATCAATCACTGCCGAGTAACAGAATTCTTTTGCTTTTTGGTTTTATCTGAAAGTTTTCAAAAAACACACTGTCAAAACTGCGCTGGAAATATTAAGTTATTAAACCACCCAAAAGTAAGGAAATGCCAGCATTATAAATGCTCAGGCAAACTGGTGTAAATGCATTATGGCATAGTCTTCAACTGTATGCTCACCAATACTAACTTTTTCCCAAGGACATCACGCTTCTTCTCTGCAAAGTACCTCACATTTCTGGAAAGATCCCTTTATTTCTTCCCCTTTCAGATTTGCAGTTTTTCACTATGACTGTCCCAGCACAAAGCCAAGAATGAAGAAATTCCAGGTTGCCACCCAGATCAGCTGCAGCCTCTGCAGCTGTGAAGAGGCCACAGCTGCACAGTGGCTACCATCTCAACTCATCCAAACCAAGCTACTGGGTAGCTATAATCTTTTCTAGTTAATTCCCGGTTCCCTGCCTGAACAAAAACAAAAGGTAAAGCCAGACACATCACAGACTTCATCTGTTACCCTGTAATCCAGCAAAGCTAAAAATGGAAGTTCTCTGCTACAGGAGGAACAGACTCACTGCAGTTTCCCAGCGGTTCTGTACACTCACTTCTCGCCTCTGAAGGAATGAAACAACAAAAGATAAACCTGTGACATCTTAAACTATAGTAACTCAGTTACAGAGGGTTTTATTGCTTGCTCTGAGTCTTAAACACAAAGTCTTCCATTAAGATGACTCTTGGGATTTCCATGGTGAGGAAAGTAAAATAAAAATGTCTCGTTCTATTTTTTTAAACTCCCTTAAACTTTCTAAAATTATTTTCTTACCATGATTTTTTTTTTCAGACACATCATCCTCAAGACTACCAGGAGACAGCTGTCTCTTCTCATGGTAGAGGCTAAGACTTCATGTATGAGATGAAAAACTGTAACCACACTGAACCTACCACCGTGGTCTAAATACCTAACCATGCAGAGAAAACACTGCAGCATTGCAAAAAGGCCTAAACCTTTACCTTTCTTGAGGTAAAGGTGGCAGAACAGTTTGACATTCTGGACATCATGGTTGCCAGGTGCAAACAGGTTCCATGTCTTCTGCTTTTTCAGTCACTAGCTAGGATATTCCTCCTTTTACTGGTATTCATGAATGTTAATATGCAGAAAGCCTGAACCAAAGGGTAAAGGAAAGGATTAAAAAAACCCAACTTTAAACAGCTTGCGTCATTATTGCTGAGGATTTTAACCTTTCCACTACATAAGCAATAGCAAGTCCAACCTTCCCCTTTAAATGCCTGCCTACTGCTTCTATCTCTTTCAATGAAGTGGAATCTATGAAGAGAATCTCTTCATACATATCCAGAAATGTTTCAAGAGAAATAACACAGTCTAGGCCAAGCGCATTTTCCTATTTAATTTCTTCTTCCTTGTTCATGTGTGCAGCTTACAAAGAATCAGAGAGATGAATGCCACTGAATTGAGGTATTTCCTATGGATGCAAAAGTATGATTTTTCAGTGTTTTCTTAGCAGGCTAAGGTTTCTAAGTTTGAAGCAAGATGCCATCAGATGGTAAATTACCCAATTATAAAAGTCTGATAGAACCACAAAATTCTAAATGACAAAATTATTCTACATTCCCAAGGTTCAAACAACAGTATGTCAACTATGTAGGTAAAATGCCTATTATTTGTTTTGCCACAGGCTTAAAATATCTATTTCATACAATCAGAATTTCCTTCCATGTAAGTTAAAAGCTGATTATATTGCATAGATAATCTACAATATAATTGTAATTTATGCTATACCTATATGTTTTATATAAAAGTATATAATACATAGAGTATATATATCATATACATAAGTATATATATCAGTGTATATATATATATAATGTATTATCTACCTCTAATGATAAGGGCATGTAGTAATGTAAAGTAATAATGTCCATTACAGGGAACTTAGGTTCTGGTTTTCTCAAGTACTGCAAAGAGTGACATGTCAGAGACGGAACAGAAGCTTAACATTTGATTAAAGAGAAAATACTCCTCAATATTCCCTCCAAATATAAGACTCTTAAATTAGAAGTATTGTACTGTAATACAGCAATATATATAACCACAACTACAAAACAGTGGGGGGCAGAGAGAGAGGCAAGAGGAGCCTGAATTACTCTAGCTATGCTAGTACAGTATCTGCACGTAGAAGGACTAAGCCAGGTTCACATCCAAATCTACTGCAGAGGTGATGAGACCAAAGCACAAAAGAGAAGTTTTAAGAAAAAAGCTTTCTCAGAGGTACTTATATTACACTCCCAATTAGACCATGGTATGAATTTGTTTTCTCTGCCATTGAATTATAAACCAGAACAACTAGAAACCGTGCTGGAACTTCCATCACAGCCTGAATCACAGAGAGGCCAGTGCTGCCTGCCGATGGTTGTAAGCATTTACCTCAAACAATATAAACAGACATCTGGTATTTGTTTTTAAAGTAATTGGCATAGAATGATTTTCAGGGTGATACAGGAGATCATGTTTACTTGAGCGTTCACTTGATGGAAACAACTTAATATCAAACCACAGGGGAAGAAAATCCCTTTAGTATAAACAGTTCTGTTGAAGTAAAACACAGACTCATTCTGAGTTGAGCCAGTATTTTAGCATCTGAGCTATCCCCACAGCTTTGCCATTGTCTTTAATGGGTGCAGCATTAGGGATTGCAAATGTTGATATCAAATATACAACCAATGTTCAGCCATTGGAACATGCTACAACAGACTAGTGCAAATTCTAATGTAATATGCTGTGTGTGTGCATTTTCAGAAAACAATGCTTTAGCACAGCAGGCCTGCTCATGCTCCAGTTTGTGTTAAATTATGTGAGCAATCTCAATTCAGTCACACTGCATGCAAACGCATAGACACAAGGCCAAGTTCTGACTGCTCGATTCTGTTCTCTCAGCTCAAGCAAACTCAAGGAACAATTGAGATAATCTGTCCTCAAGTATCATGCATATTCAACATACCTACATTCAATTATGTCTTTCATTTTAGAGCACAATCCTCCCTCGGTCTTTGAAAAAGGAAATTCAGCTTTTTGGATGCCAACTAAACAAAGGTTAGGATGCCAGGCAAACAACTCTGAAGGCCTCCAATCATCTTGTTTAGATGTACTTTCCTCCTCTTTCAGAGTTACCTGGCAGAGTCACGTAAGAGACAGAATCATTTAGCATCACAAGGATCCTCCTATGATCCACATGTGATCTATAGGAAAAGAGGCATACCTCTTAAATGCTCTGAATCACGGCCTACCTCTCTCATCTGCATATCTAGATGTCCAGTTCGGATAACAGAAACTGAATTTCCTGAGCTACCTTAAGCCAGTTATCTACTTTTCAGATGCCTTAATCAGGAAAGTAGATGCTGGCATGAAGTCTACTTCAAGAGTCATTACTCTTTTTCTATAGGATGCACCAAGTCAAGATGTACTCAATCGGGGAATGCGCAAATGCAAGGAGAGAGTTTTCATAAGAGTATTACCTCATTTGTTGCATAAGCTGGAAGGTATGCAGTGAATAAAATACGCAGGGCACTGCAGGAATGGAAAAATATGTAGCAGCAAAGCCAGTTAAATGCTTCTGTGGAAGAACAGAATCCTCCTTCTGCTGTTAAGATTCCTAAGCAAGTAACTTAAACCATCGTTTTCATACATAGTGAATGTATTATCATCTTTGAATTATCCAGTGATACTTTGATTATGCTACTACCAATTTCCCTTCCCTCCTATTAAAGCTGCTTTCACTCACTGCGCTGAAGCCATGGCACTGGCATCAGTCTGCCTTTCAGTGCTTGAAGTCATGACCTGCGAAAGCTGAGCAAATACATCCTTTCAAACTGCCTTAACACATTCATGAAATGTTTGTATGTACACCCTGGCTTTCTCAAACATACTCATTATCTGAAATTATTCATTCTTCCTCCCCCAGACCAAATATGAAATCTGTGTACCACATGGCTACTCCCAAACATAGTTATAAGCATAGCTCCAGTTTGCAAAACATACTTAAGAGCTGAACTACACTGCAAATCAGGCCCAGGACACACACGGTGTTTTTAACTAAGTCTAGTGACAGTTTGGTAAACAAGTTGCTGACAGAGCTGCATTTGTTAGCATAGGCAGGGTCAGATTTCTTGCTATATCACTGGCAACCTATTTTTTTTTCCAGTCAAAGAATTTCCATTGAAGGCAATGGGAACTATTGGTACCCCATTAGGTCACGGACCCAGAGCCAGACCCATAGGAACCCCACTGAGTAAAAGAACAAGGAAACTGCAATAAGGAACAGGAAAAACCCAGCAAGCCCTTTTCAGCTGAAAGCAATGACAAAAAAGACACCCTTCTTTCCATGGCTGATTTATGCTGAGATAGGGTGATAACTACTATGAAGCTATTTCCTTATGCTAGGAGGCTGTTACAGTTTCCCTATATCCTTTGCCTCCCTGCAACCATGTAGGAACTTGCACGTGGAATCTGTATGAACTCCATTCTACCATAATCCTAAGCACAGCATCCCCCAAAGCCTCCTTCATTTTTAAAGCCAAACAAAATGATAATCACAGCTTTCCAAGAAGAAAAAACTGATATCTGCTTTTAGTATTTGAAGGATATGCCTTCAAATATAGGTCAAATTCTTCGTTTTTTAATTTGTTCAGATTCTTTAAGTCATACAGACATCTTCTTCTTGACAAAAATACTTTATACACAGATCCCCAGGGCGCTAAATTGCAGTATTTATGTCTTAGGTGATATTCCCTAGTAAAATACATTAAATTTGCACAGGAAGCTACAGAGTGACATAAATCTTACTTTAAGACATCTTCTTGTAGCTCAGTTCAATTGCAGATAACAAATGTATTTCCACAAATATATCATCCGTATTTGGCATACAGGTGAATAAAACATGCACTTTTATGGAGGTTTTGATTTATGCATATCATCACCTTATAGATGAGAAACATAATTTTCTGATTACTTCAGGAAAATGATGACAGCTTTGTATTTGGGAATCAGCCCTACAGTTCAGCCTTCTACCCATACAGTTTCATTGCTCTGAGGTTCTTCTAAAAGAAGTAAGATGAGAAATCTTACCTAAGTCAATCAGATTTTGCCCTCCCCAGTATCTACTGATTCAGACCATGACTGACAAACTAGTGGTGGTCAGATGAAGCCTCTGTCTAGTACACCAATACAAGCTGAAATCAACAAGGTTATTTAGCCCCTACTGGCCCTCAGACTGAGAAGTTACCAGTCCCTCCATCTGGCCTAAAAAGAAAAGTCAGTTTTACCTATGCAACTTGTAACAGATATTTGTCTCTCCTATTCTTGGTGACGTCCAATATTGGCACTACACGACCCATTATACAACATTTACCTTTATAGAGTTTCCCTATTCTCTAACTTCAATTATCTTTGGTATGGCTTAAGCCACTTAACTCTTCCCTTTTTGCTGTGGACACAAAGGGACTATTCCCTTTCTCTATGCAGCAGACTTTTTACATATTTGATGACCATATTCTTTATTCCACCAAATCTTCTCTTCTTAGCTAAGCAGCAGTTTGCCTCTCTAAGCAGAAGAACGCTATTCTGTAAAGAAAATCAGTACTGATGCCACCAATAAAAGCCTTAATTTATTCTGTTTATTAACATCAACAAGAAGGGTGCAGATATAACCTGCCTTAAAGTTGACTTCCTTCAGCTGTACATAATTCAAATGTACCAATAACTAACAGTTTATGGCTTTTTATTTTCTCAGTTGAGACTTTTTTTTAAAAAGCTGTTCCAATTGACTAACCTAAATGTCATCTGGGATCTTAAATACCATTGGGTATAATAAAGTGGTAACAGCATAGATTCAGGGTGAGAAAAACAGTTAAGGAACACATTTATCTTACTTATGTTAGCTGTCTGTAAAGACCAAAGCTTTTACTACTTTATCATGTATGTTAAATATTGAGCTCCTTGTTCCAGGTAGTTAAGTCAGATTTCCCAGTTAGGTTTTTAGATGGCTTCCACTTACAATAAGCGCATAATGGTTAACACAGAGATAGAGCAAACCCTACAACAGCTTCCCATGACCTAAAGTAGAAGCTGCTCCAGATTAAATTTAAGCTTATTTTCCAATGGGCAGTCATCCAGACCACAAAAACTACCACCATTCACAGACTGCTGCTGTGCAGCTTCAGTGTCCAAGGTTTTAAAATTTCATAACATTTAGTCTTCACATAAAACAATTTATACAGTATACTCAATGTAAAACCCTACACTAATAGAGCATTACATCTGAGATTTCAAAGCTTACAAAAATCGAAGATTAGGGTTAAGGCTTCCAGAACAACATGAAGCCCTGGCCTCTTTTGGTTATGTGTTATAAGGTACTCCTTCGCATGATCCTATAGTATTGAGAAATGTGACAGACTATTTGGCAAATGAGGTATGGCATTGCTTATCTTATAACCACTCCTCCAATCTGTGAAAAACAGTTTTCATCTGGAAATTTTATTACAGCCAGCATTTCAGGACTAAGATGCTAACTTGTCAGTACGCAGAAACTCCTTATTCCATTCATACTGTATTGCATGTTCTTAACAACTGACAAGGTGAACCACTCCTTTCTGAAATAATGGTAATATTGGAATAAAAATGAGATCCAGCAGCTTTTTTTTTGACCCCCCAAGTACACCTTGGAAAGTATTTATTATGTTCTCAGAGATGTACAGATTTTTCTATGTTTTGCAACCAAAATGCTGAACAGAACCCTGAGGTCATGTTCCTCACCATCTTAGGAAGAAGAATGAAGATGGTCTGTTACAGAATTAGTTGAATGGGGTGCACAACTGGGTAAAAAACTTTATCTACCATTCCATTTGATAACGCATACATTTGATACACACATCAGAGGAATTATGGTTGAACCTGATCCCAGTTTTACACATCTTCATCCTGAAAGCTTGGGACTGCAACCCTACATAGCACTAGCGAAGTGTTGGGCAAAACTAATGTTCAAAAAGCCCAACATAAAAATTATTTGCTCTGAAAGCTATGACTGCGAAGTAATAGTATAAAAATTTGATGTTATGAGAAGTGCTATGATCATAAGCAGGCTCATTCCAACTCCGGTGTTGAGATTAAAGTCAAATGTGGAAGACACATGTAAATAATTTGCTTTGGCTGAAACACAGCACCCAGCAGCAGTCATGCCAAAACCAGAGGAACACACAATACACAGCACTACAGACAGAAATCTGCCTAAATAGCAGAGGTGGCATGAAGCAGGGACTGCCACCAGTGCTCTCCTCAAGCATATACTGCTGTATAAACAGGCTCAAAGGGTAATGGAGTTAAATAATTTGTCAGGTATGATCAGGAGCACGGATTCTCTATGCTTTCAATGGTGGATGGACCTGTGGTGCGCACGCCCAGTCTATTCGAGTCATTATTCCTTGAATGACTGGTCATATGCATAGATGAGATAATGGTCTGACTTGAAACTGGATGGTTGGCTGAACCTTCATAATTGTGACTGATCACTACAGGAGTCCTCCAGGTGGCAATTTTGGATAGCAATTCTCCCCTTCTACTCCACTCTCACAAGACCCCACCTGGAGTACTGCACCCAGATCTGGGGTCCCCAGTACAAGGAAGACATGGATCTGTTAGAGCAGGTTAAGAGGAGGGCCACAAAAAAAGTCAGAGGGATAGACTGAGAGAGTTGGGGTTGTTCAGCCTGAAGAATAGAAGACTCCAGGGAGACCTTATTGCAGCCTTTCAATACCTGAAGGGGTCTTAAAAGAAAGACTGAGAAAGACTTTTTACCAGGGCCCGCATGACAGGACAAGGGGTAATGGTTTTAAACTGAGAGGGTAGATTTAGAATAGACATGAGAAGGAGATTCTTTTTACGATGATGGTGGTGAGACACTAGAACAGGTTGCCCAGAGAAGTTGTGGATGCCCCGTTCTTGAAAGTGTTCAAGGCCAGGTTGGATGGGGCTCTGAGCAACCTGGTCTAGTGAAAGATGTCTCTGCCCATGGCAGGGGGGTTGGACTAGATGATCTTTGAACGTCCCTTCCAACTCAAACCATTCCATCATTCTATGATCCCATGGTTCTTGAAATTCCCTCAGGCAGCTAACTGCTGTGCCTAGCCCAATTTGTGTACTTCAAATGTGGTAAGCAAAATCCTTGGTGAAATGTCCAGGACACTCATAGACTGTTCCTGCTGCAGAAATGATTAAAGCATCATAGTGGAGCAAACTGACATCGCACAGCAAGGACTACAATTATGTAAGCATATGACGACTGACAAACCTTTTGACTACCAGCAGAAGCTGAATTCAAGCTGCAATACACTCAACAGTAATATTCAGTGTCAACAGCAGACTAATTCAACAGGAGATTAGTTAATTTCATCAAAAAGTTACCTCACTGATTTTAAGAGTATGGACAGCCTGAGGTTAAAAAAAAAATGTATCCACACAAATGCCCACAAAATTGCTCATACTAAATATTCATGTTTTAAATAATTAAAGAAAAAAAAAAAATCAATCAACAATCCGCATGTTAATTGCATGATATTTCTAAGTGCACATGCAATACAATAATGCACTCACATTTTTTTCAGACTACAATGCTCACAAAATGAAACTTGTTTCATTTCTTAAGCTGAGCAAGAAATAAGAGTTTTCCCAGTATAAACCATGTTTGGTTTTTTTCCCTATCAGATACTCAAATGTATGAAATAAATGGAGACAACAGTGAATCTGAATTACTGAATGGCATTAGAATTTTCCTGAAATTCACTAGGAAAAAGTGTATTTTTAAAAAATTTTATTTTAAAAGACTATTGCCTCTCCACTTCCCTTGCATAGAACAGTGAGTAACAGCAACACATTGGCCAGACCACATCATCTCACAAAGACATGATGAAAGTCCATAAAAATAAAAAATGGGAGAAGAAAGTGCAATGAGACATGAAATTTGATACCCAGCATCATTTAATGTGCTGTAGGTCTTGCACTGAAAAAGAGCAAACAAAAATTCGTGATTCTTCACATCAAACAAGCTGAGAAATTCACTGCCATAAGATACTGAAGATAATTAGAAGTGTCACAGCTTCAAAGAGAGACTGAGCAAAATCACAGGGGAACAATAAAAAAAGAAAAAAAAAAAGAAAAAATTAATCAAAGGCTATTAGGCACAAAGATATCATCCCTGTCTCATGAAGTCCCTGAGTCTCTAGTAGCTCAGAAAATATGTGGAATATCATTGTCAAATCCTGTTAATATCATTATATTCTGCCAAGATGACTGAGGGTGTCTAAAGGTATGTAAAGGGGAAAAATTACTTACTAATGCTACTGAGTCTAGGAATATAATCAGAATTCAAGAAAACAAAGTGCAGTCAGAACATTCAAAAAAGTTTAATTTAAAATTAATATATCATAGCTTACAATATATAGTACATAAGCACCATTATGCACATACGTACTATACAGATGTAATTACATATATATTCACATCTGTAAAATGTAAATCTGTATCATCATAAATATGAATTCATCACTTTGCCTTTAATTTCATGGAGGTATCATGTTTTGCTGCATACTGCTGAAGTTGTGGATATTCTAGCTGAACATTAAAATAATTACAGTGCAACTCACATAAAAAACTTTCATTTTACTACATTACAAGATGTAGCAGTGGATGGTTCATCTGAATCATCTGGACTGTATTTTTTCCATAGAAAATTTTCATTTTTTTTCCAAAGAGAACTTTCACACACTTCTCTCTCTTCTGTCACTGGGGGATGAGGTGCTCTTTCACATAGCTTCTCTATGACTGCTATGTCCGTGAGCTTTCTGAGGCTCTCCTCATTCTTCTCATTCAGCATGTCCCAGAAATCTTTTGGTCTCTCCTTTGATTTTTCCGCTTGCCCTGAAGGGAATCTCCTTGGTGATTCTGTAGGCCCATTTCCATCATTTCTGAAGAGGTCATTGAGAATAGAGGTATCTCCAAGCAAGTCCACAAAGGACTTTTTCTTACAAGTCTGAGCTTTTCTCTCCCCATTTTCTGACTGAGACGGGGATCTTTTTCTTGGCAGCCGTGTTCCTTCTGAGTCCTGCTGTCCTTCACAACTTTTTACAGGCAGCACCTCAATTATTTCTGATTTACTGCTTAATGAGCCAGATGCCATAAAATCCTTGAATGCCTGACTGTTTCTCCTTTCGATATGTTGAGTAGCAACAGTGGGTGATTGTTTATATTTTGCATCAACACACACATCTTGCAAGTAGGAGTCATTGTGAAGCTGCTCTACTCCTCCTTTACAGCTCTGCTGGCTCTGTGTTTCCGTAGTTCCACTCAGACATAGGCCTTCAGCTGATGAAGATCTAGACTTAGATCTTCCAATATTAACAATGGATTTTCTTTTTCTGGAGTGTGTTGTACCCCGTTCTCTTTCCTCATAGTCGTGTGAAGCTTGTGCTGATATTTCAACTGGGAAGAAAGACTCCATCTCTGGATATCTGGAAATGTAGAATTCCTTCAACATCTTCTGCCTTGTTTCTGATGTAGCTTTTGCAATATGTTCTGCGAGTTCTTCCACTGATCCCATATTAAAGTGGGATACCATTTCCTCAAATTGTCTCCTGTAATTATCAAGAAGTAAAAACATGTTATTTTGATACCTTTAGGTAGAAACAAAAGCAGCTTCCAAGCAATTAATTCAATTCACCTACTTCACATATCCCAGAAAGTAATCACTAAAAGTAACTTCCTTATTAGGAGCATTGTTTGCTTTTATTAGCAAAGAGAAGGAAGAACGATGACCTTAGAAGAAATGAAGTGACTTCTGAATCCCAAATTCCAGTGTGATTTCCTCAGTTTACAATCCAAAGGGTTACTGACTTTCAGTGTAGGTAAGATATCACACCAAAGAACCAGATTTCAGAAGGTCTTTAGCTACCAAAAGGATGCAGATGGACAGATGGTTGAATGTTGGTTTTTTTGGGGTTGTTTGGGGTTTTTTTTTGGGGGGGCGGGGCGGGGGGGGCACAGGCAGGAAGTAGTAGCTCAAGCTCCTTTTAAAAGACTTGCTAAACAAGAGCTGGAGAAACACATTCACAGGAGACAGGGACTGTCCCCTCCATCCTATCCAGTAAGCTATGGAATATTTGTTTCCGCTAAAAGGCCAAGCTCTAACTAAAGGAGATCCCCCTAATTGAGTTAGCCATAGTCTAGGGTCAGGTAACCTAACTGGAAGGCTGGAGAGGTGGGTTTATGCTACCTTGTCAGAGAAAGGATATGAAACATGTTGCCTTTCCTGTATGAGGGCTCCAATAAGCAGCGAGATTTAACCCTGTTTGGCCTCAAATACCACTTGACTGGCTAGCGCCAACTATACCCTCTGTGTGGTGACTGCAGACAGCTTCCCACTCTCCCTTACAACTACAACACAAACTGAGGCACCTACTCATCCTCATTCATTGCACAGCATATCCAGATGTACTACAAAGTCTAACTGCAAGCCAGGTGCTAACAGATGACCTGCTTAATGTTTAAGAGAGAATTTTCTTAAGCTTTTTGCTAGATAATGGCTTTAGGATCTTAGAATAACACCCTTAGTTATTTCATTGCCTTTGAAAATTTTACCTCAACAAATTATTGATAACTATGATTACAGTTTTGAACATTTTTGGCATGAAGGGTTCTCCTCTACCTGCCTCTTAAATATTTAGAATTTTCAGTATCTATAACAGTAAGCAAGTCTGGCACTTCAACAGTAACAGTTTGGATAGCTGAGGTCAGCTGGCTAATATGACAGATTCTGAACACTTACAGGTATTACCTAGATACCAACTCTGATATAGTAATTTAATTATCTCAAGGCCAAATTGACAGTATATACCAAATCCCAGTTCTATAGGATTGGCTAGTTAGCTACAGCTTTCCACTTTCTACTTCCACATACCATATGGCTATTGTTAATGAACTTCAATCTATATACCAATGGAATTTAAGTATTTCTATTAGTAATAGCAATAGTTTGGGGAAAAAGGGAAAACAAGGAGATAGAAAAATTATTATCTTTCCAAAAATGAGGGGGGAAACAAAATGTTAAAGGAAATATTAAAAAATATTGAGCACCAAGTTAAAAAATAAACACAGAGTCCAATTTTTTTTAATAGTCCTTCAATGAAAGTGATGAGATCTGGGCAAAACCAGTAGTCAGTCAGAAGCTCACACTATAGAATTTGTTTCTATACAGTTTAAACATTGGTTTGTAGTACTGCGTGATGCACATACCAGGAGCACTCATGGTGATGACATCTGCACAGCTATGTAATATATGACACATTGAATCAACACATTAAAGTGATTTCTGGGTTCAGTTCATTTTCTTAATCAGTTATGGTACTCTTTGTATAGTGTGAGTGTAAGTTTCCCATTAGTTCTGCTCTTGACATAGAAAATAATCAGTATTCCCTGAGTATGGTTGAAACGAAGACAAAAGCTGCCCAGAGGAAAGTTCATTTCAACCTCAGAATTTTATTTGCATCTGACCAAAACAGTCTTACCTGCGGATTCCTTTGGGTGTCTTTCCAACCAAGAAAGTGGTTGAACCTACTCTGTGTACTTTTTTGTTTTTCTGGGTCACAGGATGCATAACATACAGGTGATGTTGATTACTGTTTGCCAACATTTCTTGCCCTCCCTTAACGATGTTGTTCTCTGCTGTATTGTCTTCTGGGTTTTCTTCATTTTTCTAGTAAAATGAGACATGGAAATCATCAAAACAGCTGTGTCTCTGACATAATGATGAGTTCTATTGCACTCATTTCTGTCACTCTTAGCTAGCACTCAATCTTGTGAATGTTAAGACTGGGACTGAAAGCTGCAGTGTAGACTCCCTATTCCATCACAAACATCCAGGGACACTGAACGCAAGTCTTGGTTCTCTAAGAGTAAGGTGGGATATTTTTCCAAACAGGTTAATTGTGAGGCTAAATGAAAGATCTCTCTAAGTTCTCCAATGCAAAACCAGGGGTTATACAAATACCTAATCCTGTGCCACAGGACCCAAATCTCAGTTACAACCTCCAAATATTACTATAAAATAGAAAATGCCTGTGTCAATAGCTTACAGTCTTAATAGGTACATAACAACTTCCTGGATTAATTTATAAAGATTAATGGCTAATTTGGATTCACTGCTTCCTGCTTGTTAATGTACGTTACACAATTTTTGCACAGTATATATTCAGAACTCTTAGTTACTTTAGCAAAGTACTAAGTTTGAGTTACTTACTCATAGAAAAACTATAAATAATCACAACACCAAATTCAAAGACACCAAAGTTAAGGTACAAACATTTTTGTCAGTATCACAATCTCTAACACACACACACGCGCGCGCACAATTATTCAGAATTGTAAAGATACTTTTGGAAGAGGTATCATTATATTAATGTATAAAGGAACAGGACAAAAAAAGTTACACATTACACTTTTGTTGTAATACTGGTAAGATTAAAACATGAACAATCACATGATGCTTCTTAAATGGATAATGCCAATTTTATATGTCATAGTCATAAAAAGCTAATGTTTTAATCAAATTCAAGAAGATTGTGCTACAGATCAACTCATCATGCATTGACAGTCAGTGTCTTGCACAAAAATGTTATACTATTTACACCTTAGTTATTTTTAAGAAATTCTCACAAGTTCTTATCAAAATTTTCCCTTTGCCAAAAGGCAAGCCAAGGGAAACATGAAAATTAAAGAAAGTGTTTGAAAAGCCAGGAAAAATGGAAAAAAAACAAACTGGAAGAGCAACATTACTTTTTTTTTTTTTAAATGAGATCAGGGAAAGAATAACTGCTTAGTGATGTCCTCAATCCCCCTACTAACACTGCTTTAGAGATGAAAACACAAACTGTGTTCACACCTTGTCATTTGCAGTTCAAAATTTGGTTTTGGATCTACAATGTTTTTTCCCAATGTGTTTCTATTTGATCCACGTCCACTTCCTTTATTTCCACAGGCTGTTCACAATGTTCTTGAACTTTAGGATCCCACATCTGTTCTCAATCCATTACTTTGGCAAGTAACCTCAAACTAGCATACAGAGAGAGATGTTAATATTAAGCAACCTACAGGCATAAATTTTCACTCTTTAAGCTAGATGCACAACTCCAAAGACTAAAATTTCACTGCACTATTAAAAGTTATACTACACAAAAGTGAAACCAGGGCCCCAATTAAGATAAAAACCTTATTCTCCCAATAATGTTATGATGATAGTAACAAAATTAAGATTGAATTAGCAGATGTTATCTACAGCATAAATATTCTACAGTTATCCTACTAATTCTGTATACATTTAAGATGTTTACAAATTTTATTTTATATTTTATTTTTTTTAAGATATGCAGGGATAATACAGAACTTTACTTGGGAAAGGTATTTTAAAAGAGGAAAACAATGCTAGTTTTAAAATATATGTATTTTGATAGAATTTTCGCATGAAAAATATTCATAGTATTCAGCTCACACTATGATATGACCTAGTGTATGTCTCACTGTCAGGAAATCAGGATTGTATGATTTAATTCAAGCAAGGATAACTTGCATAGAATACAAGCCTAACCATGTCAATGCCTGTCTTAAAAGTATTTTAAAATGCCCATAAATGTGCATCCATCTACCTCTTACTAAACAAGACCAAAGTATATGAGGCAGCAATACTTTGGTTTACACATCTGTTCAAACACAGGAGATTAAAAATCTCTTTGGGAAAAAAGCCAAATGTTGTAAACGCACTGAAAGTTGTAAAATTGCTTGTCTTTGCAGAGAACCAGAATTAATGTTAAAAGTACTGCTAATTGCAAATAAACTCACAAATGGCATATTTAGTTCTGGAAGTACAGAACTTGTAAGTACATTGACTCACACTGCCAAACCCAAAAGAACAACAGCAAAATACCACCATATACACACAAAGAGCTCCTCTTCTTCTACCTAAATTAGCTGCTCAAAGTTTTTTCCTTAAGGTAGAAAAAGTTGCTATAAACAAGTTACCCCAGGAGCTTGCTGCAGCTAATGCCAGTGAAAGCCCATGGCCACAGTGAGTTACTCCTGAAAACTTATCTCAGCTCTCTGGCGCAAAGCCAATTGGTTAAATGGCACCCAGTTAGGCTGAAACACAACAACTGGCTCTGTTGAACTTGTGAACATTTTTGAAAGTTTGCCAACTTAAATCCAGCCCCCAACCCCAAAATCCAATAATATATTTTTAAAAAACGATAAACATTTTGTCAGTAAAACTAAAACACTTATTTCGGTTTTTCTTAAGACATGTCCATGTTCGCTAAAGGTCAAATCTGAAGCTTGTTACTCTGAGCGACACATGGGTGAAGCTCTGGGTAGAGATAAACTTTACACACATAGATGAAAATATTCCCTGTATCTTTCTACTAGCATTACCATTAAAAAAAGTGAAAACTTCAGTCAACATTCCACACTATTTTGCTTTCTTTTGAGTTTGACTTCATCTATTACTCTCCCTAATTATCCCCTCTCATGGCTGCTTTGTTTCTGATTCTCTTCAATATTTGCCTTCTAACTCACTCATTGAAATCTATTTCATGATGAAAATTTCCTTTTAACAGCTCTATTTGCTGTTCCTTAAGCACTGTCTCTACCAAACTATTTCGTATACGACCCCATTATTTGCTCCTACATGAAATCCCATGTTGACTTTACAGCACTGGTCTTGTTCAGCTGAATTATCATGTATATCATACGTGTAAGACAATCTCACAAAGCAAAATGGAAATTACTAGAATTTGATTCAGCTAGGAACCTCTGACTCTTGTTCTTATATTACTGATACTAGTGCATTTAATCTATTTATATTATTGAATGTCAGACCCTTTATGAATTAATAAATGTTATGACCAAAAGAATGGAGTAATAAAGAGAATAAAAATCCTTCAACACAAGAAGTATTCTGTGCATTTGGAAGTGCACATTGTCTTTGTATCTTATTTTTGTTTTTTCTTTAATTTAAATAAAGTACTGTATATTAATAAATATACTGAAGTACAAGTGTTGCTGAACTTCTTGAAAGGAGATTGTTATGATACAAGATCTGACTGCAATGCATTTGAATCATTATTGGAAAACTGGAAAGACGATAATGATCAGTCCACAAGTAGAAAAAAAGAAAGGAGAATTAAGAACAAGTAAATTGTTTTTGTCAAAAAAATCCAACTCTTTTGCCAAATAGCAAGTCCAGCTTTGCTTTATGGTTCAGCCACATAACTACTGAAAAAATGTTAACCAATTTAACACAGGTAGGAAAAAAATAGTTAACTCAAATGGCACAAACAGCGACACAAATTCTTTCTCCTGAAATTAAGATTCCATCCAGTACCTAAATAAGTAATAGCATGTGTTTCTCTCACACTAAAATGTAAATATGCTTAAAAGTTTTAAATATGTGATTATGGGCAAGTTATTCTGAATGACAACTAAAATCACAGTACAGAAATCCAAAAGCATTCTTGCCAAACGTTATATCATCACACATGTACAGTGTGTTAAAACATACTCTTTATGTACTGCATAGTGCGTCTTCTGATGAGCCTTCTGAAATATGTGACACAAAGCTAAAGAAATATGTAGTATAGCATACAGTATCTGCTACATGTAATTTTTACAAAAAGATTGACAGCGATCATGAAAGCAGTTAGTGTTTACTAAATGTTTAACTACATTACATTAAAGACAATATGCATTTGCAGTGCATATTATGAAATATCCATTGTTCAAAGTGGAAAGGTTTCACTTAAACTTGACCACATCCTTAGAGGCCGTCTGATAAATTAAGTGCACCTATACTGAATAATCTGTAACACCACTTCACATTTCTGTATTCTTCACATTTTCTCCTTTCTCAAACTAGTACCTTGATAGGGGAAAAAAGGTGCAGCAAAATAATTCCTTCGACATCAAAGATAAAAAAATTTCAATTAAGTTACTGAATTTAACATTTTTACTACTTTGTTCAACTTTGTGCACTTCCACTTTTGAAGGAAAACTTCACACAAAGTTCAAAAGAAATAAACAACTTATTTTCAAAGGCATACATATAAGACAAAGATGCAAATTTTTTAGCAGAAGGCAACATTTTTTTGATTCAAAAAATTACATAGAAATTATCCCAGCAAAGGGAAAGAAATAAATTTAATGAAAGTACAGTAAAATGAAATTGTGAAGTGTTACTGTGAACTAGGGAAAATAACATGTATAAGTGCAGCCACTCCTTCCTGTCTTACGCTTGTTTTCTTATCCTACCCCCACTTCATTTACTGCGCTTACTCTGACAAGGCTTTCCATATATTGCAACAGGATAGAAGAGAGATTATTACATAGTTGTGCAGAAACGAGTTTTTAAAGTATTCAGAAAACTCAGGGACTCTTACCACACATGAAAAAATACTTCAAAGAAAGCATTTTTCTTCACCCTTCACGTTTCAATTTAGTCTATGGGTTTTCAATATAAACATGTTATATCTTCCTACCACAGAAGATACTTCCCTCCATTCCTTCTTCTTTTGTTGTGTATGCCTCTTATTCTTAAAAGTATGTATCAAGTTTGGGATACCAATAATGAGTTTCCATTTCTTTGAGTTACATATTATATACAGGCTGTAGTCAAGAGTCCAGCAAAAATGGTAGCATCTGCACATTTAGAGTCCCACACCAGTTCATATTTAAGGGTAATGCTCTTCAAGAAGAACAAAAACATGCAGCTGAGCATCAAGTGAAAATTTAAGTGCCACAATGCAGCAGTCACTTCTACTTAGAGAATCCATCTAGAATCTGCAACAACTCTTGGATCTGTTCGCTTCATGTGACAATCTGTCTCCTGCTGTATAGTTACAGAAGTTTTAAAAATAGTATACACCTACCAAAACCAATCTTTGTCTATCTTTGACAGCACAAAACTTCAGTATCTGTTCTTCCTACAACAGGTATAAAGAGGTGGCTCTATGCTCTGGAGCAACGAATGCTAATCCACGTATAAGCGTTCTCGGACACAACTGAGATGACTGGACACTTTAAGCCTCTGACTTCCCTCTTTCCTCTCTTTAGCCCCTTCAAGAAAGGCAGAAGAGAACAATGTTCATCTTTTTAAGTACAGCAAGATGAAAATGTATGGGAGAGTAAGTGACCACAGGCTAGCAGTAAGCAGAGCTGTGTCACATTTGTGGCAATTCCTCAAGTCACCAGACTTAAGAGGATAATGAACTTCCTTCAAAAGCCTGAATCTGAAGTTAAGAACACATTTGCATAATTATTCCTCAGCCACAGTTGTACTGTGTCTGAGCATCTTCCTCTCTTTTACTGCCTGAGTACCCAAAGTATCACTATGGTAAGTATCTTGACAGATACTGACTTCCACTCAGCAATAACCCTCTCTGACTTCTCCACTCACAGCTGAAACAGTGTTAATAGGCTTTTCTCTTCAGGTATGCATAAAACAACTGCTGCCAGATATCCAGGATACTTTCCATTGCATAGTTTCATTGTTTGTTTTCATTTCTAAAACAAACAAAAAAGGCTGCCTCAAAACTCTAGCTGCCTTGCAGTCACCTATATGATACAAAAGCATGAAACACACTGAAGTCAGTATGACTGTCCTCTTAAAACACAGCTTACAAGCAAACAACAAACCCTTATGACATATTCTACTTTTATATTTTCCCACTCGCCTCAAAACCTGAGAAAACACTTGACTTTCCAGATATACTGTGAGTTGCAGTGGGTTTTTGATGATTGTTATTATTTTGATGAGGTGATAATTACTGCATTCCAGTGAATTTATCTACCCAAATTGCAGTTCTAAATTATTTCAGCTGATCTTTTTTCCCTTTATAGTTTTCCTTGTTTTTTTCCCTGGGTGCTTTTCCCATAATATGTATGAATTACTATGACCCTTCTATATATTTTTCTTGAACACATGTTATTCCTAGATATTGTTTTTATCTTACCTATGTTTTCTCTACTTGGCAGGACATATATAAATACTCTGAAACGTTTGCTACCCAACTGCTCATTCTTGGTCTTGTTTCCTTTTCTCTTCTACACGTACACATGTCAAACAAGAATTTCTTCCTAAATTATTCTGCATGCCAAGGAAGACAAAGTCTAATAATGTCCACATAAAACTTCATGTACTTTCTCTAAAAATGAGGTCCACATGGTCAAGATAATGAAAAAAGTTATCAAACAATGAGACTGTCTCTACTTTCATGTGATTCTTAAATATACCAGAATTGCTTTTCTACTTACAGAGGACACACTACTGAACAAACTATGTACTTCAGAGGGTTATGGTGAGTTACACACTCCACAGCTTGAAATAAGCCTGAATTTTATCATATTTCAGAATTATTTCTGATGTGGACATTAATTTTTCCCTCTGAATTTAACTTCCTTAATTGAAAAGCAGTCTCACTCAGACTGAATTTGTCTACTGTTCTAACAAAACAGGATTGTAGAATGAGAATTAGAGGTAATGGTATAGCTAATGGTCAGTACCACAATTGTCTTAGAAAATGAAGCTAACCTATCTTAAAATTTTAGAATACTCCAGGACAACTGCATTTATGGTTGTACTTTCTGAACTAAACAAAGCTACTCAGCATATTAGCTATGAATACAAAGTTATCTAACATTTGATAGTATCACAGCAGACCAATAGCTGAAATATTCTTCAAGCTACGAAAACAGTTAAGACTTATTCTGGGTCTAAATTACTCATCCAAAAAACTCTGTCAACACCAAAAGACCAGTACTTAGCTATACCTGCTCATAAAAGTAAAGAAATTTTATCAGAGTAATATGTAGTTATTTTCCCCTGTTGTCATAGCTAGCTTTTCTGCTTGTATAAACTGAGACCAAGGACATTCCATAAACTCTAATCTTTTTCTTCGTAGCGGAGAACTGACTACTAAGTCAACTAGAGGATGGATAGTGTTCCCTCTATTTCCCATTTACTTCTGAGTCTGTTTCTTCTCCAATCAGGTAACAGAGCAAGAATTTATCATTGGGCGCAGTTTTATTTAATTTGTTGACTCTTTAACAAAAATAATTCCTATAAGCCATATCACTTTCTTGCACCAAAAACCTGATCATAAATCAACAGTTATTACTACTGTTCAGAATGAGAGGAGACAATCAGCCTATCTCAGAATTCAAAGCTAAGGTAATTGCTTACTCCAGCAGAAGCCTGTGGATTTACACTTATCTTCTTTCACTCTCTCACCCCTCCATCAAACAGTAGCAAAACCAAAAGCCATGCACATAAACCATAATGAAAATGCAACTACATGCTTCACAAAATGCCACATATGAACACACTGCATCTAAAAAATACAACTAAAAGCCATACTGAAATGGTTAATTCCATTGTAAACTGAAACACTAAACTCAATAAAGCAGCGTTACAGGCCAATCATTTGGGAACAATTATTTTAAAGCCGAACAGCATTTCCCACCCTAGAAGAGCAAGGATAATGGAATGTTATCTCCCAAAAGTCTAGTCTTTGTAAACAACTATCTAAACTTGTTGAATCTGAAAGCTGTGCAAACACACTGCGATCAGAGTTACTATAACTGATAGAAAGTCTTTGTTTAAATAATCTACAAAATGTCAATGTAATACAAATAAGATAAAGAGGAGTTCTTAATGACACAACTTTTGTATTTACAGTATTCTCAACAGCACTTAAATCTGCATTGGAGATACAAAGGGAACATTTTTTCCTAGGCTGACAGTGTGCTTAGTTCTCTCATTTACACCACATTGCAATAACATAAAGAGGGGTTTACCATTAATCCAGGTTTTACTACAAAGAATCCCGTTATTTCTCTGTCAAACACTGGCAAGAGTGCCAAATGTCTGTCATCCAATTCAGAGGATTAAGTCTTCTTTTATAGTGTGATTCTTGTACGAATTTAAAAAAATACAGATATAGTTTCTTAGAGCTGGTCACAGTCTATATTTTGGCCTGAATTCATGCCGCAGAGGTTGAATATGACAGCTGGCAGGAAGCTGAGGGGAGAATACATCCTCCCCCTTTTCAGTCACCACATTTCTGTTGCCATAGTGATTAATCCTCAATTGAATGGCTCTCTTTGTATATTTCTTTTCAGTAAAACTTTAAGTAAACTTAAGTTGAAAACATGCAGTTGACTGGAAAAAAAAAAAAAGAAAAAAAAAGAGTCCATATATTCAACAGGTACAGTACAAGTTCTTGTGACTAACACTTTTCCACATATTAAAAAGTGCAAATTAGGGCTAATGTGGGACTTCATCAGTTTTTTAGATTATTTAGTTTGTCCTGCTCCCATTTTTTTGTCTTTTTTGTGAAGCTTCCCAAGCCTTCTCCAAAGTCTTCCCCATGCTCCAACCCCCCACCCCAAGGTTCCTATTGAAGAAATACTACACAAATTCAGCTTTATAGGAACTAGAGAAAGCCTGTTCCAGACTTCTGTACTTGTGTAAAACTTTTCACATAGGCTGGTTTTGCCAATTAACACAAAAATTAATTAGGAAATTAATTAAGGAATACAGTAATTTAATTCAGAATAGACTAGAAATATTAGCAGAAGGTATTTCATCTTGCCTCTGGAAGGCTTCTATTTCTTATGGTAGCTACGAAAAAGCTTCACAAATAACAGTGCAAGTTATCCAAAAACCAAAGTAAGTAAAAAGCTGCACTGAAAATCAGCCAGGTTGCTTTGGAACTTGGAACCCACCAGAAAAAAAGGATAAAAAAAATAAAAATCAAAACCTCTAAAAAATACTTAGTAGATGATTAAGGTCTTAGAGAAGTTGTTAACACTTTCATTTTTTTCCCCCAAATTAATAATGTCAGAATAACTTTGAGCAAAATATCACATGAATTACTCGAGACTTTTTTTTTTCCCCCCCTCCTTCCTGAAAGGCTGAAATAACTGTAGGTCTGCTCTGGGAATTATAGTCTGGCTTTGTAAGTCCACCATGTCCAGTCTACAGGTTCATTTCACGTGTTTTCTTTTAGAAGCTTTTGTTTTCAATATCCTTCCTTCTGTAGCTACACAAGATAGTTCTTCATTTTGGTTTTCAGCTACCTTCACAGACAGCGACTGGGTAAGAGACAATAATCTTCCACTTGTTTCATGAGAAAACAATGAATTTTTAATGAAGTCTATTTGCACACATGTGTAAAGAAGACTTGAATTTAAAATAAAACACAGAACACAGATTACTCCATGCCATTAAATCAGGCTAAAACCAACAAAATAATGCAGGAAAAAAATGTTATTTATTCTAGTAGGCTAACTTTTAATATAATCATCTTCCCTTACACTTCTACACAAAAGACCAGAAAACCCTTCTTAGGAATAATCTTCTGTGAAATAGCACAGCAAATGTGTTTTGTGGTCATATGCATAAGGAAGCAACAAAGGCCAGCTCTAAGTAATTTTTTACTGGAGTGGATATCTGCCACACTAAGTGACGTGCATTTTCTACCCTCAGATGTTTAGAATACTGAAGCCTGGTGTGACTCTCCCTGCATCATGGTGTCACAGATCTGACCATAATTTCTGCCTTAACACTTATGACTTGCTATGAAAGATTACAAATAGCCAGAGATCTTAGACTGCAAAGAGATACTTGACTGCTTTCTGAAACACTTAGGTTCTGTGACATACAGTAACTTCCTAGAACTAAAGGAGAAGTTGAGATGTGTTATTAACCTATAATACAGTATAATCTGTATCTCCAAAATTTCTTCAGGAACAGCTGTCTGCCATGCTTCTCCATGGAATAGGCTCTTAAACACCTCTAATTATTGATACTTCAGTGCCTTCCACATAACCAGCACCACAGGAAACATCAGCTGTTTGAGGGAAGATTATCATACTGTTATTATGTCCTTTCTTCTCAAAATCTACATTGATCTGACACTGCCAGTTGTGGTCAATGGTCAGAATACGGACAATCTTCAGATACAGGATAATACATACAATTCAGGAACTGCTGGTAGTAAGTTAAAATATTTTTACTGTAATTCTAAGCATACTACATTTAAGGGATATCAAGTATATATATGCGCTATCTAAAAAAAAAAAAGATTGTTAGTCTTTTTAAGCACCTCCCTGATTATACTTGCAAAATAAAGTATAAGCAGATCTCCACTGCTGTAGATGACTATTTATGAAAGCCCCCTCTATAACAAGACAAAGTATCTCTCTTCATTGAAAATGCTGCTCCAGCTCACTTAACAGCTACAGAATCTTCTTCTACCTTTATGCAATCCCATGGACTTCTGTGATAAAGGGAATATATTCCCCAAAACACAATTTATTTTCCTTTCTTCAGAATCATGTGATAAAAAAAACCTTTCACATTTGTTTGCTTCTACTACTGTCATATACAAACTACCTTCAAATAGTTATCTTTAATTCAGATGCTGGACAGGATTTATTTGACTAATGATATTCAACCAAAATACAGTTTATTCTCTTGCTTGTACAATTAATGCATACTTTATACTGTTACTACTTTTAGCTTTTATCTCACGTTTTATAGCTGATAAATTGTGACAGAGCTTTCATGATATCCTATTTTATTTCTCGATGCCAGACTTCATATTCTGGTTGCCGTTACCTAACTGTATTTTCAATAGCCATATAGAATTTATGGAAGGAAATACACACTAAACAAGCATTCAGTACCATAAACGTGAACATTCTAGCTAAACTAGTCTGTCTGCACAATTCCTTTTAAAACAAACAAAAATACAGAGTATCACTGCATTCCCTACCACCTCTGGAGAAAGAAAAGTCAAAGGCTCTGCAGCAGTCTTGAAGCCAAGTACCAGGACTGTTATGGAACCTGGAGCACAAAGCAAGCAAGAACAGAAAAAATAGTAGCAAGACCTGTTTCTCACAAAAAGAACCAAGATTTTGTTCCCTTAAGCCTTTAAAGGTACAGAGCAATAGCAGGTTAAAACAATATGTTCTGTTACTTCAGAGAAAAGGTAGCTGGGATATATGAAAACCAGCATAGGTAAGATTAAGGACAGATGGACTATTTATTACTGGATTAAAAAATACACTTGCTTAAAACCTACCGTTTAAAAGGTTAAGAGATATTTGACTGTATTACATTAGTGCCAGCTGTCCAGATCCAATGCAGACCTTCTGAAGTCAAATTAAGGAAAGAAACTATCACCAAGACAAACACCTTTTCTTACCCCAAAGTTCAAATCATACACTTTTAATAATCAATTTGAACCCAAACTTATTTATTCATTAGTTACGCATGTTCTTAAACAAGATGTTCTACATACCTTCAAAGCTCTCTTTTGAGGAACAAAACTCTCTGCCCCCACCATTTCTACCTTGGCTCTCAAGGAACTTCTTCCCATGCAAGCTCTCTCACTTTGAAGGAAGAGTCCTCACAGATTTTGCAGTCCACTCCAGATTTAAGCAGTTTCTACAACTCAAGTGACTACATTAGTCTCCATGCTTCGGCAATAAAGGAAGGACTAATAAACCTAATTTATACTCCTTTTAGTACTACTAGTAGTAGTACTGCAGGGAGAAAACCAGGAAGAAGACTTTTTTTTAATATTGCTTTCCAGCAACTTATTTTTGCTGTTACTCATATTTACCTAATTTCCATAAATTAGCTACTGAAACTAAAGAGCTTAACCTAGGATGTAAAAGTTCATGGGAATTTAGTGAAGCCAAATGTGATTAGGTGACTAGTCAACAGCAAGAAATCAACAAAATGTCAATGTTCTTAGAAGAGGCTGCCTTAATTGATTACTTTTGCATATTATTTATTACATTTTACTTATTGCTTATTACAACATTGTTTTTTATGCCTGTCATTCTAGACTCACTTGTAAGCAGGAAGCAAAAATGTTTCACTCAGTCTTCAACTAAGATTTGTAGGACAAGCTGTATTTCCCAACTTACAACACATCAACTCCAGTGGAATACTTTGTTATTTTTTAAGTATTCTTGCATCCCTTTCCCAAAGACATCAGTCATTTCTTGAAAAATGTATTTAAACTTTAAGTCAGAAGTGCATTATTCTAGACAGATTGCAGAGTAAAACTGCAAAGCAGGAAGACAGAGTTGACATAGGTAAAATGAACAGCGCAAAGGATATTTTACTTTTGTCCCAAATAGACCTATCTATGAAATGAAAGGAAGAGATGCCTCCCCCTCCTTTTTTTTTTGATCCCTCCTACTTAGAGATAAGACAATTTGATTAAGTGTACTTAAAAAGGGACAGAAATATTATCAGGGCATTATTCAGGAGCCTTCATGATGCTATCAAATAAAGCTTCCACATAAATACACTGTAAAAAAAGCTTCTAATTAAGAATGTGATCATTGAAAAGCAGAACAAACAGAAACAGCTACGCAATTTCTGAGAACCACTGTTAGACCAGTGATGCTAGAAAGTGACATCAGTGAGAAAATTTCAGCTGACAAAAATTTTTTCTTTAAATAACTATCAATTTATAATTAACATTCCAGTATTTAATACTATAATTTTATTTACCTAAAATAATGATGGAAATGTAAACTGTTCAGCTGTATTTTTAATATTACACATAATGCTACTGTAATCTGCTGAAAAACTTTTTTTATTAAACTTCATTTGAAATCAGGATTCTCTTTAAAACACAATTAGTTGCTTTGACAGCAAATGTCCTAACTTGAACTGATGGCACATGAGTGAAAAATGACCAGCAAGGAATGATGGCCAGAAGCACAATGATGATGTTTTTCACAGAACACCTTCTAAAATAAAAATAAAATAATGAAGAAAGGAAAACAGTAGCAGTAACATTTTAAGTAGATCATATTTCAAAGTTGTCTATGAAGATCCGGCAGCTCTTTTAAGCAGAGCACAAAAAATTCAAAGCTCCACATTTAAGAATAGGCAGCTATCTAGGGATTATTTCCAGATTAGTACCTATACGTAAAAGAAAGATCAGGAAGCAAAGGCAGAGGCAGCCTTCTCCATAATTATTGATGTTTTTCTTCCTACTTAGATCTCCAGGAAGATTGACACTACTGTTGCTTCTGAGTGAAAAATAGATACCTTAGAAAAACTGACAAGTTAATCAAGAGAAGTTCATTTGTAATACTTGCAGTCACACAAACTCTAAACAATGAGATGTAAGTTACATGAACAAGACAAATGAACTCCCACAAGCTAGTTTTGAACATAGGTGGATCAACAGACATTTACTCAAAGTAGGCTCTTCAAAGTTTTCTTTCATTTATATTTAACTTTATAATGTTGTCATTGCCATTAAGTAAGTACCTTTCTACAGTATTCTTGAGTATTTTTGACCAACTTTTCTGTTAATAAGGGACATTCTAATGCAAATGTGTTAGAATTGAAAAGGCCTCACTTTCACTGGTTGGCCTGGTTTGATCTTCCCAGAGTAAAAATTCTTTGGCATCCCTGCTAATGGCTTAATTAAATACAGTACATCAACAACACTGGAAGAAACTCTTCTAGCCACCGCGGATGTTCAACACCCCAGAACAACATAGTTTTATGTCTACAACTTCTATAGTGCTTGCTAACATGTCTGTAAAGACTAAACTGCACGTTTACCGATTACTTTTTCTATGCTTGTGGTTTATCTTAAGAATCAGTCTAGGAAACTGCCAATGTTTATTACAAGACAAACAACAAAGTGTCCAGATAACTAGAGTAGATTAAAACCACTGTGTAATATGAACAAAAATCTGGAAGCTGTACCTGAATCTATTCCAGATTTGTATGTATTCCAAATGTAACAAGATGCATGACCAACAAAAAGCATAAAATATATCTGTTGCTGCAAATGAATACCCACAGTAAACTCTAGTTTTACGTTTCAGACATTAAGCATAGACAATTTAACTCATTGTAGCAACTGCATGTGTTCCCTCCCTACCCGCCTCCCCCCCCCCCCCCCAAAAAAAAAAAACCAACCAACCCGTCTGCAAACTGATTTATGTTTGACTTTCTATGCTACAGAGATTCTGGCATGTACTGTGGCAACTGGATTTTTCTTAACTGGATCCAGGACAAACTGAAGTTTTTTCAAGCCTCAAACTGGGCAAACATGGCACAGAATTTGATTTCAAACACTCAATCTTTAATCTCACCATTTCTCTCACAGTAAAATCCCACAGAGGGTGCTGTGCTGCTTAATTCCCAACTCTCTCAGAGTTTGCCAATGTAGAAACTACCCCAAAAAACAAAACACAAATGTAATTTATTAGACCTCCATTTGAGCCTCCTCCTCCTCCCCCAGTGGCTTTGATCATTCACGGTGGCCATTAACAGAAAAACAAGTTTGTTAGAGCTTTTTAACATGAAAAATGAGGATTAAAAAAAAAAGAGTAAAAACAACATTTCCCAAACATTTCTCTTTACCTTGGCACTACAGACTGCTACATTAGCAGGGAGCTGGGAAAACTGCTTCAACTTAAATACATCTCGTACTGCCCACCGGCTCAAGCGATTCTCAGCCTTGCTGGATCCAACCACGTTCTGATTTGAATGAATATATGCCACTTCTTGAACACCATCTGATATATTAGGAGAAAGATACAATCAAAGATGTTGATTATTACAAAACCCTGAAGGTACACAGTTGCACTGAAAAAGGATATTCTAATTTTAAAAATTTTACATGAAAGTTGTAAGATTTGTTGTGACTTCACTCAGCATCAGGTTTCTCAGCTCTATGAAATTAACAATTTTACTTATTTAGATTTATCCAGACAGTTTAATACTGCTTCCATTTCAGTCTGTTTTTTTCAGATGGACAAAGAAGTTTGAAAGCATTGAAAATTTAACAGCTGCAGTATCGTTTGAAGTCTCTAATAGAATCAAATCCTCTCCATGGTATCTCAAACTCCCAGGTCATGTAGTTTTGGTGGTTTGTTTTTTTTTTTTCATAGAATCATAGAACGGTTTGGGTTGGAAGGGACCTTAAAGATCATCTAGTTCCAACCCCCCTGCCATGGACAGGGACACCTTCCACTAGACCAGGTTGCTCAAAGCCCCATCCAACCTGGCCTTGAACACTTCCAGGGATGGGGCATCCACAGCCTCTCTGGGCAATCTGTTCCAGTGTCTCACCACCCTCATAGTGAAGAACTTCTTCCTTACATCTAATACAAATCTACCCTCTTTTCTGTTTAAAGCCATTAGCCCTTGTCCTATTACTACATGCCTTTGCAAAAAATCCCTCTCTGGCTTTCTTGCAGGCCCCCTTTAGGTACTGGAAGGCTGCTATAAGGTCTCCCTGGAGCCTTCTCTTCTCCAGGCTGAACCACCCCAGCTCTCTAAGCCTGCCTTCACAGAAGAGGTTCCCCACCCTTCTGTTCATCTTCATGGCCCTCCTCTGGACTTGTTCCAACAGGTCCATGTCCTTCTTATGTTGGGGGCCCCAGACATGAACACAGTACTCCAGGTGGGGTCTCACCACACCACAGTAGAAGGGGAGAATGACCTCCCTCAACTTGCTGGTTATGCTTCTTTTGATGCAGCCTGGGCTGCAACTGGCTTTCTGGGCTGCAAACGGCTTTCTGGGCTGCAAACGGCTTTCTGGGCTGCAAACGGCTTTCTGGGCTGCAAACGGCTTTCTGGGCTGCAAACGGCTTTCTGGGCTGCAAACGGCTTTCTGGGCTGCAAACGGCTTTCTGGGCTGCAAACGGCTTTCTGGGCTGCAAACACACATTGCCGGGTCATGCTGAGCTTCTTGCCAACCAACACCCCCAAGTCCTTCTCCACAGGGCTGCTCTCAATCCACTTATCACTCAGCCTGTATTTACATACTTGGGATTGCCCCAACCCACGTGCAGGACCTTGCTCTTGGCCTTGTTGAACTTCATGACGTTCACATGGGCCCACCTCTCAAGCCTGTCAAGGTCCCTCTGGATGGCATCCCTTCCCTCCAGCACGTCAACCGCACCACACACCTTGGTGTGGTTGGCAAACTTGCTGAGGACGCACACAACCCCACTGTCCATGTCGCTGACAAAGATGTTAAACAGAGCCGGTTCCAATACCGACCCCTGAGGAACGCCACTCATCACTGGTCTCCACTGGGACAAGCAACCATTGACCACAACTCTGAGTGTGACCATCCAGCCAACTCCTTAATCACCGAGTGGTCCATCCATCACAGCCACGTCTCACCAGAGACAAGGATGTCGTGCAGGACAGTGGCAAAGGCTTTGCACAAGTCCAGGCAGATGACGTCAGTTGCTCTTCCTTTATCCACCAACGCTGTAAGCCCGTCATAGAAGGCCACCAAATTTGTCAGGCACAATTTGCCTTTAGTGAAGCCATGCTGGCTGTCGCCAATCACCTCCTTGGTTTCCATGTGCCTTAGCATAGTTTCCAGAAGGATCCACTCCATGATCTTGCGTGGCACAGAAGTGAGGACTGGCCTGCAGTCCCTCAGGTCTTCCTTTTTTCCCCCTTTTTAAAAATGGGCATTATGTTTCCTCTTTCCCAGTTGGTGGAGCTTCTGCAGACTGCCAGAACTTCTCAGATATGAAAGATAGTGGCGTACCCACTTCATCTGCCAGCTCCCTCAGGACCCAGGGATGCATCTCATCAGGTCTCATGGACTTGTGCACTTTCGGGTTCCTTAGATGGTTTCGAACCTCATCTTCTCCTAGGGTGGGTAGTTCTTCATTCTCCCAGTCCCTGCCTTTGCCTTCTGCGACTTGTGCGGTGCGGCTGGAGCACTTGCTGGTCAAGACCGAGGCAAAAAAGTCATTGACTACCTCAGCCTTCTCCATGTCCCAGGTAACCAGGTCTCCCATTTCCTTCCTGAGAGGGCCCACATTTTCCCTAGTCTTCCTTTTATCACCGATGTACCTATAGAAACTTTTCTTGTTGCCCTTGATGTCTCTGGTCAGATTTAATTTTATCAGGGCTTTAGCTTTCCTAACTTGATCCCTGGCTGCTTGGACTATTTCTCTATATTCCTCCCACACTACCTGTCCTTGCTTCCACCCTCTGTAGGCTTCCTTTTTGTATTTGAGCTTATCCAGGAGCTCCTTGTTCATCTATGCAGCCCTTCTGGTGTTTTTGCCTGACTTCCTCTTTGTTAGGATGCATCACTCCTGAGCTTGGAGGAGGTTATCCTTGAATATTAACGAGCTTTCTTGGTTCCCACTTCCCTCTAGGGCTTTATCTCATGGTACTCTGCCAAGTAGATGTGCACAAGTCTTTATTTAACAGCCCTGTCAAGACTTTCAAGGTTTTACAGGTCAAATATTTAGATTTGTGAATTCTTAATAAATCTTCAATCTTAGCATCTTTCAACAGACAGTAAGTGTTTAACAAAATACTTGAAAGCAGCCCATCAACCCAGGAGACAGGAAAGTAACACTAATAAGTAAAAAGAGAGATAGGGAAAGACATTACTAAATAATTTAGCAAAGCATTTATTAGTATCTTGTAACAAAAACTTGTATAGCAGGAAGAATTTAAAACCTGCCAACAATGATAAATTAAACATACTTTACTGCTTTAGTTGAAATAAAAATCAAAGAAATTAAATTACCATAGTTACCTAAATATCTGTCCATTGATTCCGCTTCACATTCAAATTCAGGTTTACTTGCAGAAGTTCTTCGCACAGCATAATTGCTAGACTTTGTTTGTGCAACAGAGGTGTCTTGAATAGGATGAAGCATTTTAGACCCAAACTGAACTCTGCCTTTCTGGCTTTTAGACTTACAGCTTTGCTTTCTGGCATGAACTTTCTCAACTGGTAAGTTATCTTCAGATGATGAAGATTCATCTATATTCTGAGAATCACTTTCCCTTCCTTTTCTATTGTGCTTCTTTGCTTCTAGCAGAGATTTGGAGATGTTACCTAGTCCGTTGCTACAGGCATGTCTTTTTTTCCATTTTGGAATGCCTAAAGTTCTTAACTTTCTTGATTCAGAATTATGGCAAATTTCAATATCATCAGACTCATCACTTATGTCACTTTCATATTTCAAATCTCTTGTGCTGTTCTTGATGTCTTCAGAAGACATGACTTTGCTGAAATTTGACGCAGTACTATGGCATCCAAATTGCCTACTGTCTCCCTTAAATACAAACCCATCTTTTTCCTTTGCTAACTCTTCACAATTTTCAGATGTTGATCTGAAAATTTCAACTTTTTTAGTATGCACTGGTTGCTGGCATGCTGGAACTTGGGTAGGAAAGATGACATCATCATCCTCTTCAGAACTGTCTTCAGTTTCCATGATTATATCACTTTGCTTTGAAATGCCTTGATCCTCACTTTCTCTGTCCCCTTCCTCCTCAGAGCCTGATAAAGCAAGCCAGTCTGTACTACATGTATCTTGTTTATCAATTCCATCTGGTGACTGAGCAGCTTTCCCATGCTCCAAAACAGGCACATGGTTTTGACATTTGTGAAAATCACTGCGCTTGCTATTTACATTTGTTCTTATAGACTGATCATCAGAACCTGAATGATGAGAGGTATAATCATTATCCCCTCTGGTAGTTTCAATTTCTCTCTGCAACAACTTAGAGAATCCACACTGCATTAAGGAAAGCTGTCCCTTTGTTACCATTAAATTATTTGCATTGCAAGGCTTCCTTCTGTCACATTTTTTCATGGAAGTTTCCAGAATATCATCATCACTAAAGTCATCACAAAAATCCATTTCTTCTCTCTTTAGTTGTGCCTGAATGCTTTGGGGATCTCTATCTTCTTTAGAGTCTGGTTGTTCATACTAAGAAGAAAAATAATTGACAGCAAAGGTATTTAAGACATAAATAGTATATGGAACACACCTAATTTCAAAGCAGTGTAAAAAAAAAAGTGGATTTCTACTATGTTAATCAAAAAATATACAAAATAGTATCATAATATACAAATAGAAAGCAAATGCAAAACAAATCATAAAAAGAAATTATATGAAAGTCTTCAGGAGAACAAAATTTTTAGCAGAACAATTAAAATAATGAAAAATATTATGTATTTGAGAATATATGCTGCACACTGCTAAAACAACCTATGTCTTCACAATCCACACCCATATTTTTCTAGCTTATACTAATCTTGTTGCAACTTTTCATCCTTCAAAGGTAGTTTGAAAAGTGACTTCATGATTCAAACCTTAATACTGTGTAATGACGTTCATTAAAAAAAAATATTCTCACAGCAGTGGTCAACCTCCTTGTATATGGGGGCTAACACAGTTTAGAAGAGCTATGAGTACATAATATTCTGCACTAAAATTAGTTGAGGTCTACTGTAATCAAACAAAAATTACCCCCAGGCAACCTTAAAACATTTTGAAGATTCAGAAGTCCAGAATACAGCTCCAAAACTGCCTACTACTAAGCCAAAATTATGACAATACGTAAGTGGAAAGTCAGAAGGGCGAATACTAAACTTTTGTACATGAAGTTTTAAAATTAATATATTAATCCTGATATCACCCTGCTTATCAAAAAGCATTTAACATAAGCTAAAAAAGTGACTGCTTGTCACCAAGTCCAATGTGAGATCATGACCATACAGTGACGTATTAGCAATGTGATGTTATGACCAATGCGATGGCACACTGATTTAAATGAATACTGACATCTGCCCACAGAAATCTCCAAAAAACATAATAGACAGTGGCTAATTTTTAGTACTATTCAGTGTGATTTAAGTTAACAATATTTTCACGTTAGAAGCCATATTGTAGACCTAACTGTTCGTTTCCCAAATCACCTAAACACAGTGTTTGGTCAAAAACATTCATAAAAATGCTCCCATAAAACCCAACCTTTTCAGGAAAAAAAAATTAAAAAAAAAATAATAAAATCAATCTTGTTCCACAAGGAAACTATTAGATATATTATTTAAAAAAAAAAAAAAAAAAAGCCTGCACTGAACAGACCACTGATTTGGTGGGAATGACTGTACATGAGTACATTAACTAAATGGCCCATGTCTTCCAGAGGGGTCCACAAAACCTGAAGCAAGCTTTCAATCCTCTAAAGAAATTGTACTCCTTTCCACAATGCCCTAACCAAAATCTTCTAAACATCAGTAGGTGTCAGATTCTCAACTGACTTCTTGATTGGAAAGCTGTCATATCATATCATGTCATATCATATCATAAGGCTGTCACTCAAGACACTACAGAGCAACGATTAGTAAACAGTATTGCTCTGTAATAACTGCATGTTAGTAATACCTTCATTCAGACTGAGGATATTCAAGTGTTGTAAACATCACAGAATACCATATAACCAGATGTCCACAATATTCCATTTTAAATACAGAAATACAGACAGCATGACATTATCCAATGCTTTACAATATGTAAAACCAGGGGCAAGCAGACAACAAAAGATGGCAAGTGCAATATACGGTAAAAGTATTATCAGCCTAATAACATACTGTCCACATTTGCCACTCTAGTGGGACTAGAGGGACTGGCACACTTTGGTGCATAGTCCAAAAAGAGATCTCACCTTTTCTGAGCTGCATGGAGGAGTCTCTTCCTTTAGCCATGTAGTTGCTGTCATGACTCCTGCTTCTACTCGCCCTTCCCTCTAAAACAATCAAGAATGTATGTAATAAAAACTGTATCTGTTCAAGTTAATAAAGGCAAGCCCAGAAAAAAAAAATAGTTTTTCTTTCTTTCTACAAAAGGTGTAAGCACTGGACATATCATCAGCAAGTCCAGACTAAGACTTACATTTTGGTAATACACTTACTGCTCTTTGATCTAACACATAACCTGCAGGAAAAGTAACACACTGCATAAATTGGGAGGATCTTATACATACACTGTCTTAATAATTTTAAACTTTTCCAAAGCAGAATACCTGCTACAATATTCATATCACATACCATGTTTTAATTTAATTTAGAGAAGATTTGAGCTTAATATCCCCAAAGTACATGTTCTTACACCACATTACTCTTTTGGGTATGCTACCTTTATATGGCTGTATCACAGTCCTCAGCCTCTTCCTAGCATAGGCAAAATAACAAAATGAAGGGAAGGATGGAAAGAAACCTAGAATAAAGCTGCAATAAATTGCAAGATGCAAGTTAGCTGCAGCAAACATGCTGGATAAAAAAAGGTATAATACTGCATATACTTAAAATTCATTTGCACTATATGCTAAGGAATTGGGCCAACAGTCTTTTTGGAGTAACTAAGAAGTGAATCTCAAAATATCAAGCCTCAGTTATTTACTCCCACCCTGTAACATTTTTAAATACAGCATTATAAAATATATTTTATTAAACAGGTTTTGACATCTCAAAATGTACTATAAAAAAGTTGCCGTGATCACAAAAAATATTTTTATGATCAGAATTCTGTCTTAAAAGGTCACTCTGAGCTACTGATGAATAAAAGGTATCTGTGCACAAAGCTGACAATATGTGAAAGTATCATAAAAATAACTTCCAGCATTTTTATTAGGAAAAGAAATATATTAGCAAACTTTTGATTTCCAGTTTTTTGTTTGATTTAAGGAAATTTATCTGGTCTACATCAGAGTGAGAAATTAGCATGCCTATTTCATTTAAGGCACTGCATAGACAGGTACTGCTTAAGTTTCACCATTCTTTTTTATAAAGTGTTTCCATACAAAATTATGACGAAGTATCTCATGAGGAAAGGAAAAATGTAAAGCTAATAGCCAAAAGCAAAAGGGTAGGACTTCACACCTCCAGGATGTCTTTGGTAAGACAGGACCCATGAGTCCTGAGTTTGAAAAGGTTATGGATCCCAAAAAGCTCTCCTTGATGTTCCTTTGATCCTTGCACTGCCTCGAAATACCGCTTAGCATTTTCACTTCCAACCACCGCACAGTGAAGTTGCTAAAACAGAACAACACAAAAGATTTCAAAAGTGTTTGTTCCAACAACATGTCAGAATTTCCTGGCATGCACATTGTATACACAGCTTTCGTTGGAGCAGGCAGAAATTCCTAAGGGAGGATATTTTGTTTTCATTTCCCTGGCAGATGTTGGTATAATACGAGCCTGTTTGAGTTCACTGAATAAAAAAATAAAAATATTTCAAGTCTTTTACTTCACTGTTGTCCAATATCAGACACCTACTATACACACTACTGCCAGTCCTCTATATCTTGACTGCTCATCTTTCCTCGATACTAAATTCTTAGTATTTTTTCATAGTCCTATGCATTGTATGCTTACTTGGTAAAGACTAAATAAAGCCACCTGATTACTCCTACTGCTCTCTGAATTCAATTTTAATTATCATGCACTCTTGCTAAGTTGACTCAACAGAAGTGACTTCAAAATCTTCCAGGTAAAAAGGAAAGACAAGTAAATAGTTTGTCAGGGAGAATTAAAACATTTTTGAAGTCAGACAGGTTTAGCTGCATTCCAATGACTGCAAATTTTCAACACTTACATAATTGGTCTATTTGACTTTAAGTGGAAGAAAGTAAAATCCATGGTTTTAAGGATACCAGACCTGTAATATTTTTTGTAACTGTCTCTAAGCAGTTGGTACTTCTTCAGTTCTACCCACTTCTAGTTCTAGCACTGAACAGGTATTTTCCTAGACAGCACATCTCTTGAATTATGTAGGCCAGTAACTATACAGTCAAGTTCTAGTTTAATTTTAGCTAAGCACCGTTTATGTCTTTCTTGAATTATGCATGGTATTTACAAAAGTATACTTTAGGATACATATATAACTTATTCAGTTTTCTATTATGTTAGAGTTCAGTTTTATTTACATCAGATTCTTCAATCACACATGACTAGGTCAGACAATCAAACACCACTAACAGAAAAAATTCAGCAATTTTAAAATCAAATAGATCTCTCAGTAAGAATACACTACAAACATGACAAAGCATTTTCACATAAATTCATTTCATGAAAAGGATGGATGACAACATTTAGCTCTCTGAGAGCACATTTGTATAGTTCACCAAAAGCCATATGTCCACATGCACTCATGGTGTCTGAATTTTCAAGAGCAGAAAAATGCATTTTCTTCAAAACTTACTGAAAGTTTCCTAACTGTGCTCAAGTGTCAATAGCAGGAAATGCAATCCAACTGTAAGCTAAAAAAAATAATATCCCAGATTTACAATTACTCTGTATACTGCTTCCTAATCAACCTGAAAAACACAAGGCAACTTGAAAAAAAAACACAAGAGCCTTTCAAGAAGTTTTATATGTGCCTTTTGGAAATCCAAACAGACAACATCCAGGTGGTCTTTACCTACAAGATCACCAATTCCAAAGACATCCATGAAGCATGACTCCACTTCTTCAGGATTTTAGTGAATATAGTCAGCCGTACTCTGCTATTGCTCATTTTTGTTAGCCTTTCTGAGACCTCTCCTACTGACACTTGCTGTTGAAATGAATCCTCAAAAGTACTTTGCACAAGAAAAATTTTGGAACAGGATGCTCTCTAAGCTTTTCTGTGAATGTGGCTATAAAAAGTAAATCAAGCAGGTTTTTTGGAATGAACACTCCTTTAAACCTTGCTAAAGTCATGCCAATACAGCAGTACAATTCCTGCTCCTGATGTGTTCGAAAACTAAATTATTAGCTTTTATGTTTTTAGACCACTGTCCCCCAAGAATAGTTTTTGGACTTACTGGGTTTTATATTTAACTTGCCTCGTTAATATATGATTTCAACTATTAATACAATGTCTTCTTCATTCTGAGCTTCTGACACAGTCTCTGAAAATTGCCCAAATACCTGTGAGCGCTTCAGCCCATCACCTACTTCTTTTAATTTCTTCTTAACAAGTTTCCACCTTTTTATTTAGATAATTTTGTAAGAATTAAACAGGACTCAATAGCTTTTTGGCTTCTACAAAACACTGAATTTAAATCAGATAAGAGTCACTGTTACACTTTTGAAAGTAGCATTTTAAAGCAAGCCATACATGTTACTGAGAGCAGCTCAAGATTTGATCTTCCAGCTGTAGGTTTTCTGACTATCTGCTCTGTGAAATCAGATGATCTTAGAACCTTATTCTGATTTGTCACTTACTTAAATCTTAGGAGAATAATGACAATCTGTATACTACTGCATTTCCCACTCAATCAGCCTCCAACCTGCTCCTTGTAAATAACCCAGCTACAAGAGCCTGCTTGTAACTGAAGACTCATTACCAAATTTTTCCTATTTATGGCCAAAAATTCAAATTATTAGGTTAATTCATCAAATTTCATAAAGCCTTCTTTAATATATAGTATCATTTGCCCACTGAGGTGACCTACTTTGTCTTTTCTATGCGATGCATTCTTCAGGACAACTGTATCTCCATGATTTTCTTCCTTTCTCCAAGTTTCTATGCCTATAATGTCAGTATCTCAACTCAAAATCAATCACCTTATTTCTTTAACTTGCAACTTTTGTTGAGAAAAACATGTTCATATTTCATCGAGTTTCTTATTATTCTGCAGCCAGCTCTTTGTTGTTCATGTTCAAGTTTGCCTATTTTTTGTTTTAATTCTGATCTCACCAGGAACCAGTTGCTAGATTATGGGTTCCTCAAACCACACACATTGCTCTTCCTAATCTTAGGTGTTTAAACCTATCAATGCAAATCGAAAAATCTGGAGAGAGCAAGCGTTTCAGGTTGAGTATTCTGGCAAGCAACATCACTTATCATCTTTGTAATAGCAGCAACTACAAGCTGTTTCCCCCTCCTTTTATAAGCAAGTTTTCACAATCAGGAGAGTAACAATGCCTTCTTGCTTGTCTTCTATAGCACCAGCAAGATTTTTGCTCTACTTACTCCAACCTTTCATAAGAAAAAGCTGCCTGAATCAGACTGCTGCAGCTACTAACTACAACTCTCGCAGATATATTTTACAAGTCTTTAAATAAAACACTTCTCTGTATAACCCGATTAATGTTAATTGCATAATTAAACTGTCAAAAGTTACAGGAAAAACTTGAATACAAATATAATTCTTTTTTGTTCTGATTATCGCTAAATGATATATCTCTGCTTAGTAAGCTAAGATAACAGCATGTATCATACAACCAAGGTAAACTACAATTTTGCTATAGGCTAGCTTAGCTTTCAGTCATTGAAGCCACTAAAAACCATCTCCCAACTTAAATAGTTTGTGAACTTTACCTGTTTATAAACTTGTCGCAAGTACATCATCTCCTCCACAGTTCCCAAGGATATCAATCTAAACACTTTAACAGCTTTGTATTGGCCAATCCTATAAGCTCTGCAAGGACAGTGGCATATTAAAAACCATTTTTAATCAATAAAAAAAGTAAGAGACAGCTCTTAGGGGTAGTAAAATAAATAAATAAAAGCATTCCAATAAAACAGGAGTATTCTAAATGATTTATAAGTTGGTTGTTTGCTTTTTTTTTTTTTAATTTTACTTTTCCAAGTTTTCCTCAGTATTTTATTCCCTTTTCCTTTACCCTTAGTTTTCCATGCTTCTTCCCAGGCCTGTCCAGCTGAAAAAGCTTCGTCCTCAGTTTGTATCACAAGGCCTGTCTCCCACCTCTCTTGAAAACACATCTTCCACAGTTTTCTCTTTTTTTTTTTTTTCCTCTCTGTCTCCATCTGCTGTTGCACAAGATATCCTCCTATCTGCATTATATAGGAGTTAGATCACGGATTACTTGGGGCAGCCTGTTCTTTCTTATCTTTATAAAGCACTTTGCAAGTAACAACATCATAAAAACAGCTAATGAACTGGCAGTGTTCTATCTAAATGGTAAATTCTGAGACTTCTAATAAACTATATTCCAAAAATTCAAGAGAGACTGAACCAATTTATAGAAATGTGATCTTACAAAGATTCTTTAAAGACAGTCCCTTTCAACCATACACATTTCAAACACATATTTCTCTAGGACAGGTGCACATAAACACCTCTCAGAAGTCAGAAAGACCCTTAAAATGAAATTACGTAACTGGATGGGACAACAGAAACAAGTTTATTTCTGCTTGTGAAAATGTACAAATCTACTGGATTTTGAAGGTTTCCAATATTCTTTACTTCAGCTATTCAAAAGTCTGTCCTGAATTCCTAGGAAAACATCCTATGGTCAAAAAGCCTTGAAAGAAAAACCCAGATTCCTGGAAATATTCCAACGGCACTTCCATCAGAGATAGAAGTGAGTGCTGAAAAGACACTAATCTCCACAAGGGTGAAAGAGAAAAGAACGTAAATGTTTTTCTTCAAGGATTCTGGAATTCAAAATATCACTTGAACTAGGGTCAACTACAACCTACTCTGTCCTAGCAAACAAAGCAAAAATGCCATCCAACTACACACACACACACATTTCTCAAGATCACAAAAAGTTACAGTGACTATGGCTTTTTTTCCTAATGACCCCACTATAACAGTGCCACAAAAATAAAATGGAAAACAAGAAGTAAAATTCAGGGTTAAAAATAAGAACAAAGCTAAAAATAACATAGCTGCATATTTCTTACTGGTCTGTGGACAAGTCAGACTATGTAAAAAATTTCTTCCCTGAGGAAAATTTTAGTTGGATAATAAGATTACAGAATCAAAGCAAAATAAGAGTACAACACAGATCAAGTTCTATACTTTGAGAGTGTACCTGTCAATAGCTTGAAGATCATTTGCTGGGTTCCATGTAGGATCAAACAGTATAACAACATTGGCACCAACAAAATTAAGACCCAGTCCACCAGCCCTAAAAAACAAAAATTAAAAAATAGAACTATTTGACAGTGAGAAAAACTTTTTTATTTCCCAGTGTATTAGGTCCATATTCGCATATCCTTCCACAAGATAAAAAAAAAAGAGCACAATAGAGATACTAAAAATAGCGGGGTACAGCTTTGTGTTACTGTTGCGTTAATAACCACCAAGTACTCAAATAACCACTGGTGTAAAATGCAGTCTTCTCACCTACGTAGCAAGAAGATTACAAACTGTATGACTAGCTGAGTCATAACCAACTGCTATGACCTTGATATAGTAGAAGACATGACTGCTATTTCATACCCACTGAGCCCTACAGAGACCAACTCCCCCAACAATTATAGTGAAATACATAACCACTTTTATGCCAGCTAACATTACAGAAGCAGGAAAACTATAGCTTAAATAAAGAGTCTGCATTAGATTTTACTTCCTCTAATCCCAGTACATAGTTCTGACAATAATGCTATGCAGCTTCCACTAAAATGGTCACAGTCTAGGGTAAGTCATATCTGTAAGAATTAACAACTGTCACAAGTACATTTGTACAGTATGTAAGTCAACCGTTAAAAAATGAAGTTGGCCACACAGCTGCCTATGAGCAACAATCATACTGGTCATTTCAAGGAAAAAAGTCGCTGTAAGAAAATTGTCTACTGTGGGGGTTAGGAGTCACAGGAGTACCAGTTACATCATCTTAAAACATTCAACAGCTGTAGTCTGCTTTCAGGTAAAGCCTGCAAGCCAGTGAAGAATTTGGGCGTATGTCTAACCTGATGTACCTAACTAATGCCCTGCTGAATCCAACAGAACTGCTCAGTTACTTGGAGTTTGGCATGTGCATAGCTGAATGATTTGATAGGAACAAAAGTGAGGAATATACCACTTCTCATCCAGCTGCAAAACAAGCAAATACTGAAAACTCTTTTCAACTGGCTCAACCAGCATTCCTACAAAAAGAGGCAAGTTCCTAAATAAGTACACACTAAATACTATTATTAATTTAACTATTAAAACAATTCTTCACATTAACATAGACAGCACTAATTTCAAGTGTGTTTTTTTCCTGAATGAGGTACCACAAAAACAAAAGTCAATCCCATTTAATTTACCAAGCAGCTACTTTTAACAGATTACATTATATTCTACTTGTTTAAAGCAGTGGGAAAGGTAAAGTTTCCACGTATAAGAATGAATGAAGACAGAAACCAAAAGCTTATGGAGCCCCACCGCTTTGTGGTCTTCATGGAATCCTTGTCAATGTAAATACAGTTGTGGCCTCTTCCTTCCAGGTGTGGTGTGGTGTGTGTTAGTTAAATCTGGAAAGGGAGAGGATGTGGGAACCTGCCAATATTAATGGAGGTTTCCGGAGGATGAGCGTTCTCAAAGTTTGAAATGCTGAATAAAAATCTTTATATTTTTCAGAATACCTTACTGTATTTCAGAATTTTGGTGTATTTCTTTTTAGTGAGGACAGAATTCAGCCTCTCATCTTACCAAACCAACCCTGCAGTCAGACTGAAACGTTAAGTCAACATGTTTTTCCAAATACTTTCTCATAAAAAATTGCAATATTTGGAACTGAAATATGAATTAAACCTCAGTGCAAAGCCTTAGTGCAAGTAAAACAGACTGACCATAAAGATTAACTAAACAGGATACTTAGCTTTATAAAGATTTTACCTTTCCATAATTTTAGGTATGCCGCAAAAATTCAGATATTCCAAAACAGAAAAAGAATGGCTCCTACATCCTTCATGGGCAGAATGAATGCAGTAGTTAGTTTGCGCATTGTAAAGAATATCTTCCATTTTAACTATCATTTCAACTATCTGCTAGTCATTACTGCAAGATGGTCCATGCATGCAAATTACAGTAATATGGCTCAAATGAAGATCCCTGTATGAAAGGTCTCATAGCAGTTGTGTTACAAACAACAGTTTTCAAAAGATCACCTTACTTAAAACTGCACACTGTGTTAAATAAATGGCTTGTTTTTCTATCCTGCCACTGACAACTTAATACCTCCATGTTCAGAAATTACAAAACAGTATCACATTAGGAAAGTTTCCATGAAAGCTTTGACTATGTAATTCTATTTACTGAGGTAAGTTTTTTACAGTTAATAAGTTCTGTTTGAGTGGTATCTCGTAGCTGAGAGTTCTTTTGAATTTGATTGCATGCTCATTAAAAATGATTTGTAACATAGCTGTGAAGAATTCAAGTTAAAAAAAGCCCTGTAAAAGTAGCGGACAGCAGTCCAGTAATTGAGAATGCTGCAGGTAGAATGGAAGTGTATACTGTAATGTTTCATAATAAAAAACTGTCTAAAAATTTCTGTAACCATCATCTCTTCATCATCTAAGCACTTCTCTTTACATAAAAAAAACCCAGAGAAGCAGAAATAGATTTTAATTTATAATTATCCCAGAGGAATTAATCTAGAGGAAGACTAGCATGGAAAACCTGAAAACAGCAATTTAGCTTTAAAGGTAGGAATACTCACTGCTTTTATTTCTTCCAGAACACTATGATGGAACAGGACTATGTAGACTTCACTATTGTACATATACAGTTCCCCTTCTTCAGGCTAATCAGTGTCAATGGAGTTGCAAGCTCTGACATTCCTCTATCAAGTTATAGCAACTCCAGCAATTATTTTAATGTTTCTAAGCATGCCTCCAAATGCCCTTCTCTTCTTCCAAATAATCATATATTTTCCCAGCAACACCAGCACAGGACTGCAGTATTCTGAAACAGATTATACTTAATGAGCCTTAGCAGTTCCAACAGATGTATACCTATTTTTCCATAGAGCTCAAGGCTGAAATTCATGACATATACCTAATGGTTTGATGGAATTTACAAGCTCTGAAGAAATCAATCATATTTTCTGTCAACACCCATAAAATATATTTATCCATATAGTTGTATTAGAGTCATAGCTAGCTATAAAAGCATTATGGATAGCTATATGACTGTGTTTGATACTAACATTAACTGAAAGATTTGAGGTCAAGCTATACAGATAGACAGATTTTTATTTTTTATTTTATTGTTTAAGGCCCCATTTCTCAAAAAAACTCACCAACCAATTAAAATCAGGATTTCCAAATGTTTACGGGCGATACATAGGCAATTCCAGGCAGAAACAGCATTTTGCTGGTATAGAAAAAATGGAATATAAAACCGGGAACATTGTAAATTTAATAGTGAATTCATCACCACTGTCTGCACTGTAACTCACTAATTTATAGATTCAGCTTCCTGTTTAAAGTTGTATGTTAACTGTGCCAGTGGAATATAATGGCAGATTCAAGATCACTATGCGGGGAATTCATCCTTTGCAGAATGTATTTCTGTAGCCAAAAGACTGTGCAAGTATTTTCAGCAAAAATCAACATTTGGCTCTCCAAGCAATGGGACTTTCAGAATACATACAAGTTGACTACACAGAACAGTTGGCCAAAAACTTTGCAAGAAAGTACAGACAGAAGAGTATGACCCAATTCTGTCAACTTACCATAATATACTGTAAAGTCCTAATGCCTGAAATCTGGGTAAGAGGAAAGATGAATCTCTTGCAGAGTACAACTAGAATAAATCACTTTTTGATTTCCAAACAATTACCAAATTAAAGCTGCTTCCATTACTGTATATCAAGCAAGCAAAAAGATCACTTCTTGTTATCTGTCATAAACTACAAAAATAATTGTAGCTTCTGTTTTGCTTATTAAACGCTAGTTATATTGACTGCAATTCCATCATTGTTCGTTCCTTCCATTCACTCAGCAAGATGAGAAACACTAAAAACAACAGAATCAAGACTTGCGTCTCAAGCACCACCAGCCAGCACTGAAAGCTCACCAGTCTCTGTATTCACAAGCTCTCATAACAGAGAGGAGAAAGTTCATCTCTGTTTACCTGACCTTCATTTGTATTTCTATATAAGTTAATGGAAAAGAACTGAAAAGGTTATGATCACACAACTAGACTGGTAGAAGCACAAACTAGAGAGTCTTTTCTTATGCTACGGATGCGGCAATTCCCTGCTGTCTTCAGAGACAAGGAACAGGGACTCACACAGGTCTTGGGGACCTAGGGAAGCTGATGGCCAGATTCCACAGTTGATTGAGATTACAAACAAATGTGCATGACCAATACCACAAACCTCTTAAAACCCTGCCCACATACACCAGAGAGTATCTGAAGACAGTTCTGACATGCACTTGCAATAGTCTTTAAGATTATGTCTGACTTCTAGTTAAACAGAGGTAGTGTGGATCCTCCTATCTAACTCCAACATGCACGCTTTCAATAAAGGACTAAAGTGACTGTATAGGCAAGAATAGCACTTTCATCGAGTTTCACGTAGTTTTCCTCTGGGCAGGAAGATTAAAGCTTCTCTTTGCTCCCTTTCTGCCCTTGCCTGGTAACAAACTTCATTCAAGATGAAACATAGAAGTAGCCAGAATTAAAAATAAAGAAAAAAAGAAAAAGAATAGTCCTCAATTTCATTAATTTTAGTTGAACATATTGCTCTATTTCAAAAGAATTCACTATCCATCATAGATTGCTAAGCAGATCTAATAGGTAAATACATTTTTAAAAGACAATCAGGGATTGTTTGAAGTATTTTAAATAGACATATGCTAATTAACATGGTTAATAAATTACAGTAACAACAAGAGATAATTTTTCAGTTCAATATAGTGTTTCAAGTTCACACTCACTTGCTAATTCTGCTAGTACAGTACAAGAAATTGAGTTTGTCTACAATAAAATGAAAGCTTTTTGTGGATAATAACATAATAATAATAATAAATAATAACAATAACAACAACGTTTTAATAATAATATTTAAAACCAGTTTCCTCGCTCCTACAGCAACTGGAAATTTAAAACTAGGATTCGGAAGACCCATTTGTTTCAGATATTAGAAGTCCTCATAAAGCAGAGGAAAGGGGAAGGGAGGAATTCTCCAGATATTTTAAGAAGCTTCAGACCACAGTAGTGAGTCTGTGTTTACTAACAGACAAGAGAACAATTCACTTCCTTAAAAAAGTGACCCCTCACAAGGTCATCAATCAAAATGCAGAGTAACCTGTTCACTAAGCACTAGAAAGGCAGAATGAAACAGACTACAAGTTAAATTTTCTTACATTGTAGATACAAGACATATGTTAATTTCTTGAATGCTGTTGAACTCTCTTACAATTCTGATCCTATCTTCTGATTTTGTATTTCCATCAAGTCTTCGGTAATCTAGCCCAGATGCCATACAGTATTGTTCCAGCACATCTAGCAACTGGGTGGAAAAATAAATAAAAAAAAAAAAAGATTAAGTGCTTACTATTATCTTTTTAATTAAACATAATCACAGAGGCCATGTTTCCCAAATATATTTGCAATAGACCAAGCATTGAAAATGAGAGTAGATCTTCACCATTTTGGTATTAACATCCTTGACTCTCGTTAGCTGTGATTCTACAGCACTCAAGGTGATTAATGTTGGTCCGCTGTGGTTTCACTCAGTCCTCCAACCCTGGCTGCCTGTCCCTTCTCTAAGTGATGTTGAATCAGTTCTACCCAATAAGCTGGCAGACAACTTTTAACAGTTTCCTACCATCTTAGCAAATTACAATGACTTGAAATACAGTAAATGAGCACCAGAGCCAGCACAGAAACACACTGATATGCAGTCAGTTCAGAGGGATGGAGTGAAAGACCACAGTAAGCAGCAGTCAGTCTGGTCTTGAACACCCTGAAGGACAACCTAAGAGACATGAGCATTTTACTACAGCATCTAAATATTAAACTTGCAGACTTCCTTAAAGCCACAAAATTATTAAATATTTAAGACTCTGACCTGTCATTCACACTATTATTTTTTAACACTTTTTAGTGCTATCATTACAAATATTTAAGTAAAGAAAACCATACTATAGATTGCACCATTTCAGGAAACACATTTTTCCCTAACAAGAAAATCAAGTCCCTTAAAAGTGAAATGCACATACACCTCTAGCTCCAATTAAACACTGTTTTAAGTTCAAACCAACTAGTGTAGTAAGTCTCAGGGCGTAAGTTTCATCACTGCTGATGGTCAAAAACCAGCAGAACAGAGGAAATTTAACTACTTTCAGTGCTAACACAAAGATTGTATGATACTTCCATCATAATTTGCTGCTCTAACTCAAGACATACCAGCTGAAGTCAGTATGAGCTATCTACACCTGAAGTAATACAAGAATTTTAAAAAGCTCTAAGGAAGGCAGAGTGTTACATTTGTTTTGCTGTCACCATTTTTATCAAGAGATAACATAAGGTTTCAATATGCTTCTGGAATACAGCACACTGTCCTCATCATTATTTCCCATAGAACAGAGAGAAAGGAAATGTGGTTGACAGCTGTCATCTCAGTGCTTTACACTTCAGAACTCACTGCTGCAGTTAATTGATAAAAATCATACAGAGCTCACCTTTGTGGAAAAGGAGAAAAGAAGAACTTTATCCTTGGTTTTTTGGAAGTGATTTAAAAGCTGCTGAAGGACCTGTAAACAAACCACAGAATACAAACAAAGAGGTTTTATCCACAGGTCATCTCACACACACTTACTTGTGTTTTCAACCTTTAAACAGGCTACACTGTAATTAATTGTTTGCAAACCCAAACAGAGGCATAACAAAAAACACTACTAACATAACGAATGTGCCAAAGGTAATGGAGATGCTGGACCTATGCATTTTTCAGTGATCTACATGGAAATCCTGCTGTAAAAAGGCAATCATATCACTAACAGGTAAATTCAGAAGCTATTTAAGTAATGTTTTGTTGCCCTGACATATCTCATGCACTAGCTCACCTTGTGAATTTTTGCATTTAACAAATGCACAGAATTCCCCTGAAAACATGAAGGTCTGTTTTAAGTTTTCTGTACTACATCTGAGTTCAGAACTTCTTGGAACTTGTCTTCTTAAAATAATCAGTGAGATCTATGCCCCGCCCCGCTCCCACTCTCGTCTGTTGCTCTGTTTACAGTAGGATACAGCTTCCCAGACTCTGCACAGACCCTGAAATGCCAATAATCCGCCCACACACAATGTTCTTCTGGTGGGGAAGCAAATAATCCAGAGCCTTGTGTATAATAGCGATACTGTTATTTTCAACAGGAGCATGTCCACATCTGGCAATGGCAGCTCCAGAGTACCACGCAGAAGAAACACACAAAGGGGAAGGACGACTTTTCTGTACCATGGCTGTAGCTTTCTCCCACTGGGCAATAAATGTTTTAAAATTTATATTTATTCAGTGATAAACAAACAGTTAATCAACACTGATTTCAGTAAAAGCCTAACAAATCTTTGATAACCAAATAATGATGAATATTTATATTAATTTTACAGTTCTGGATAATGTCTAGAATATAAAATAGTAATTATACATTACTTACAAGCCCTTTTGTATATGTTAGCCAGCCAGTTTTAAGTGAAAACAAGGTAGAAACAAGATAATTCTTGCTTGGTTTCATTGTACAAGAACATATAAACCAGGATTTATTTTACTGAGAAAAAATCTGCATCGGGTAATTTGGCAAGAGCTAAATGACTCACATTTGCATTTTATTTAGCCACATTAAGAAAAAGAAACAGAAGAAAAACAGTGACATGCTTTTAAAGTAGAAGGAGTTTCACTACTGTATTGTTGTTGTTATTATTAAAGTACAGGTCAAATAATTAATTTCCTATAGGAGAACAAACAAACAAATCCACCCAGTTTGTTTAAATAAAATGGATCAATGTCATGCCCACTGAGATTTCAGATATTCTGGAGTAATGAACAGCTCTGACAAACAGGGAAAAGTAACGAATGATTTTGCACGAAAGAGAAATAAATTCGGTGCTTGCGCACCAGAGTATTATCCTGAAAGCTGTTGGTCTGAAAAAGAAATACTTCATCATACCCAAGCAAAAGTTACATGCACTTTGTAAGAGTCCACATGGATTCAAATGCCTATCTCCCCATTACTACACATTGTGAGTTGCCTGACTGATGAAATTTTTACCTCTCACATTTGAGAATACCTTGTTTGTATACAAATGTCCAAGTTACCCTACGGTGTTTTTAAACCTTTAAAACCATGCCTGCCTGCCTGGGTTAGGTTTATGTTTAATGGCAGAAATTACTATTATTTGCAAGGTGCTCTGATAGACTTCCATTTTCCCACTGAACTAATGATAATATGCAAGGCAAAAATAAATAAATCAATCCAGGAGATGTGTATTAAGAACAGTATTCCAAAACTGCACAAATGGATGTCTGTGGAAATATTACATGTGTAGTTTAAAAAAAATAAAATTATTTCAAGTACCCAGACATTTAATAGCCCTTTTCAATTAGAAAGCATATAGAGTCTCTCTGAGCTAGAATTTTAACAATCAGACAAGGTAGTAATGAGAATTACTGCAGGCTTTTAAAACTACCCTCATTCATCTTGACTTTTTTTCCAAGCAGTGGAATGTATGGACAGTCTGCAATCTTTGTGTTTCAAAAGCAATGGAATCATTTGTCCTTGCACTTTGCAGGTCCACACTTCATGAGAGAAAAATGGTGGTTTCCAAATAAGGCACACTCATTTCAATTCTCAAATATTCAACTATTCCAAGTTAAAAATCTAGGCATGAAATTCACCTTGCAATAGAAAGTGTAAGCAAGTCTTCTGAAAACCGTATGTTCTGCAGTATGATTGAAAATGAGGGGATAATTCCACAAAAAAAGCTGAAGCTTAGATCACGTTACTGCATTATTACCTATTTCCCACTGTAACAAGGACCTATTAAGAGTCATAGGTGTACCATTAATGCTTGTATGTGTACGTTTGGATTACAGGGACTGTTTCTTCCAGGCTCTTGTTATAATCTTAAATTCAGAACAGAAAACCTGGGGTAGTACATTGTAAATGCTACAGCTTGCAAAACACACAGAGATGACTGCAGCCACAGCACAAGGTAGGACTTGAACACCAATATGCCATTCTCTCACACTTACATTCAAGCAATTCTAGTTTTACTGGTGGCATAGGCATATTCCATAATACAAAAAAGTACGTTTCCCTGTGGTTTTTATCTCTGCTTGGTGAGAGAACAGAAGATACTTTAAGTTGATAGGTTAACCTTTTCAGCTCTGCAAAACAGTTAAAACTGCTTAGCTATTAAACTTCATAGACAAAACCCAGCCTTCCCCCCCGCACGCTGAATAAATTCAAATAAATGCCACAAACTTTTCCTTTGCAAATATGCTCATCTACAGAAGAATAATCACCTGTGCCAAAACTTCTGAGTAGCCTGTAATTTAAAGGATTAGATAATACCTATTCAGTCTATACTGTCAGATGAAAGTTACAGAAGTATTTCAATTAGTTCCTAGAATTTATTTATAGAACAGAAAATGTGAAGACTACAGTGGTACATGGCTATGAAAAAACATTTTACTATCATTTGTTCATTTATTTCCAAACAAACATGTTAAAAATAGAAAAAGTAGTTTTCAAGCTCTAGTATCTGTTGGCTCTCCTCTGATTACTTTCTGATGGTAAGAGGACCTTCTATATTTAAATACCTTCTGAATTACTTTGCTTCCAGAGCATAAAAATCAAAATCATCCCAAACAGCCTTTTTTTTTTAAAATTCAGAATAGAAAAAGTTAGACAGTGTTTTCTCACAGGACAAACCTTCAATGCAATCAGCAGAAAAACAAAACAAAACAAAACCAACCAAACCACCACAACACCAGACACATATGAAGCGATTTTTTGCATCACAATTATTCTGAAGACAAAATTAATGGACTCAAAAACCACCTTATTTTTCAATGATGGCTACTTGGCCCACTACATAAAACTCCTCCTTCCAGGCACAGAGATATCACCACACAATCCAGAATATTCTGTTTACACCAAGATGTATTTCATGAACTGACCCAAAATTGAAGTTCCCCTCAAAAGAGAAAGCAGGCTGTCAATGTAAGCAATTCTATCAATAATTCTTAGATAAATTGGGTCCAGTTTGCAAGGGACTGAAACATACTGTAGATTTCTAAAACAAAGCATCACATATACAAAACCAGAAGTCATCAACAGTGGAAAAATATTCTGTAAGTCTACTGGGCTGTCATAAATGCAGCATTTGAAAATGCTTCTATTCTACAGTTCATAAAATAAAAAACAAATCAAATAAGCAGAACCCCTCATAATAACATAAGATCAGAATTTCTTTGGTTGGAGGAAAGAAAGGTCCATATTGCTTTGTACCTTTGCCTACTACTACTGCAGTGTAGTGTCTGATCTGACTTTTTAAAAAGGTCAGAGTAATAGAATGTTCTGTGAAAGAATTACAGCATTTTTTTTTTATTTCCTTTCTTAGTTTTCTACGGAAATTTATATTGCACTTACCCTCTCATCTACTAAACACACTGAAGAAATATTTTTCAATATAACCATTACTTCAAAAACACAAGATCAGATTTTAAAATCCAGTTTCCCATGATATACACTGCACTTTTTTTAAAAAATGGAAAATCTCCACACCTAGGCCCTTCTCAGGAATATGTGCTTCTTTAGGGTTTGGGTTTTGTCTTTTCTGGGGGGACTTGTGGATTTCTTTGTCTTGCTTTGGCTTTTTTTTTTTTTTAAATTACTTACAACCTATATTAAAAAATACCTTGAAATTTAGGAATATTGATCAGTATAGACTGATAACAAGCTAAAAGATCGAAAATTAAATAAAAAGCATAATATATCAGGAAAGTTTCTAGTGACATAGAATGAAGATGAACATTAGATGATTCACTAACAACAAAAAAATGACAGGAGTTATGATCATGCCAGTAGCTCACTATTTTTAATCATATATTTCTCATCTCTTTCTACCTATGTTTGGGCAAATTATCCAGAAATGTAAATTGGCCTGGCACTTATCTACTGGTAGCTCAGAGACTGATTTTTCTAACTGTGTGGACCTCCTCAACATCAAAAGTAAACATTCAACCTGGCTGACATCTCATCAGTGTCAAGCCATCAGCACAAGCTCACTATACTTAAGATGATCACAGCCTCTGCTCTCTTGCCACCTCAGTTATGCTCTTAGTCTGGCACTGCAATAGCAGAACCTTCTTCCTTACTACCCAAGGCCACTGTACAGAAGCATGAGAAGAGCCTTAGGTTACACCCAACCCACACACCCACAGCCAGCTGCACCCCTGAGAAGACACTGCAGTCTATGTTGTCCCAGAATCAACTCAGACTTATGGCCACAGTTTGCAACAGATTCCTCCCAACAGGCAGTTCTGTAAGCAGCAGGCTTTAAAAGGCACATAATTTTGGAACCTCTCTCTTAACTAAGGCATTTTTGCTTGTCTGTGTTGTTCACTACTGTGTCAGAAAACACATAATGAAAATGTTTTAAGGCGGTGCTGGAGTGAAGTATGCAATAGCCCCAAGAGACAAATTTCTAGAGAAAGGAAAACTAGTTTTAACCAATAAAAGAAGAGCTTCATAAGCACCACCAAAGATCGTGGACTTAGTTTTTACAGGTACGTATTAAATATTTGCTGGTAGCTAATTTAACAGTAAAGTTGACTTTCATGAGATAATTAAGTATATATATAACAAGCTAATATGCAGGCCTCTCACATGTACGTAATAACAGGAAAGATGTTGCTTGCATGATAACAGAGCAATGAAGTGTTAACAACCATTTCTGTTAAAAAAACACAGCCCTGCCACTGCCTCCCTGCCAGTCCCAACCAACAACTGTGAATATCCAGGTTTATAAAGAGCAAAACTATAGTACACTCCATTCTGCATAGCTTCTTACCCTCCAGTTACTCTCAGCGCAGGAACTCTCCTAAACTAGTATGGTTTTCTTTTTCATGAGCTACATTACACATCTTTTTCAGCTATTCATCCTGTTCCCCTCCAAAATCAGAGAAAGGCACAGTTTCTGATGTAAGGAGTTCTGCAGGTTCACACTTAACATGTTTATTTTGTTCATCTTTAGTGTGGCTCCTATTAGCTTCCTTTGATGTCCAAAGGGTTAGAAAAAACAGTAAGCACTCAGTACATCTTCACCAGTTCCATGCTACTCATGATTGTGTAGGTCCCTCTGAAATCCATCCTAAGACATTTTTTCCAGCCTGGAGAGTCCCAGCCTACTTGGCTGCTTTTGTCCCACAGTACTGATCCCCTTTGTGGCCCTTCTCTGAGCTCTTCAACATCTAACATATGTTTTTTGAGAGGAGGGACTGGAACTACCCACAATACTAGAGTTGTGCACAAATCATTAAGTCCATAATGATTCTGGTTTCCTCTCTTTTACTTTCCCAAATATTTCCAACTGCCACCAAGTTGATGGTTTCATGGAACTACCTGTCATAATAGTATGATCCCAACCCCCTTGACTGTAAGGCCCATTTCCGTGCCTATCACTAAATATGTGAAGCTAACATCTTAAGATTTCTTTGCATCACAGATTATTCTTATCCAGTCTTTGCTCACAGGCACCCTATCCATGACAGGAGACACCTGCTGTGGTACCACCACCATAAACAGAATGATTAAAAACCCACAACTATTAGGTGTACATTTTCTTATATCCATATACTACAGCAGCAGATCTATTACTAATACATATTTTTCTTCTAAAGTGCAGGTTTACCTTCATTTTTCCACTGTACTTTGGATCTGAAATTGTTTCAAAGGCTGCATCTTTGCTTAACTGCACAAAATCTGGAAAACTGGAAAATACCTGGCTGCACACCCGTTTGATATGTGCTTCCTGGAAGAAAAGCAGAAAGTTTGAACAGGCATTAAAAATTAGAGCTACATTGGGATACCACTAAGCCATACAAGGAGTTAAACAGGTTGAAACAAGTGATCTGCTGAAGTAACTCAAGCAGAAAAAGAGTTACATGGTTTTATTCAGTTCACTACAGAAGTACTGGATAAAACATCTCCTGGGTGTTTTGGTTTGCTTAATTAAAAAAAAAAAAAAAAAAAAAAAAAGAAGAGGATCTTAATCTGAAACTGTGGATTCTAGTTACTAGAGATGCCCAAAATTTCTTCTCTAGGGCAGAGACTGAAACAGGACTGGCCAGAAGTGTCAGTCTGAAGAACTCTCTTGGGTTGAGGTTTGCATTACCCAACAGTTGTGTACCAGTATTTCTCCTGACCCTCTGGCATGATAAACTAATATGGGAATTACATATTGTCCTGCCAATATGACCAAAAACATTAAGGGAAATGCATTTAAACTGTTCAAAAGCCATGTAAAGCTCCACTGCTAGAATTTGGGTAGCTCTGAACTTGAACATGACCACATACTTCAAGTCTACTTTTCCAGAGAAACAGAAAATATCTAATCTCTCACCTAAGAATAACACATGTGATGGACTTTAGTATTAGAGGTAAGAAATAGTACAAAATATCAGTGTCTTCACTAGATTTTGGAGAGGTTAATAATTATGTATGCTGTAAAAGACAGTAAGTCTCAAAATACTTATATATTGTTATTTCCGTAGCTATTTAAACTCTCCAATGTTGTTATAACAAAAACTACATATACAATATACAAAAAAAACCACTGAAAACATTTTGGTATATACTGCACGTAAGGCCCTGGACATTAATAGTAACATTACCTAAAAAGCAAAACTGCTTTAATGGAACAAACTTGCCAAAATTAGCTAGGAATTTCTCATTTCCATTCCTTTGTGACTTCTGAGAGGTAGTGGTAACACCCCTAAATCCCTTTGCTCATTCTTGGATCTTAAGGTTCACATGCAGGCATTTTTAAAAACTCTGCTGTTTGTGGGTCTTGTTACTTGCCACAGTAATAAGATAAGCTGATACTGTTCTCTTGTTGAGCATTATCTACTAATACATGTTTCTCATTAATTAAAGAAGCTCAGCTCTGAATAGAAAAGTACTAGAGAAAAAAACTCCCACACATTCTAATTGCCTATTATTTATTTCTTTGCACAAAGATATTCCTCCTACTAGACACTTGTCATAAATGGAACAGAAATGGCGCTCCTAGAAATCACTAAAAATTACTCTCCCTCCTAAAGTTCGCCAATATTTCTATAACCCTTATTTTCAGATATGCATCAACTAAATGAACTTAGGGTTGTGTAACATCTCAATCTATAATGGCTGCAGTCTGAATTACTGAATGGAAAACAAATTTTGCAAAATATCTTAATTTCAGTTAGTTAAGACTTAAAAATGAGGCCAGAAGCAATTTTCATTCAATTTTCATCGCATCTTCCACAACTCCATATTTTAGATACTTCTGAAACTAACCTGCTGCTTGCTAGTGTTGTCCGTCTGTAGCAGTGCAGCATGATTTGCAACCTTCTGTAGGATTGTCAGGTAACTGAAGCACAGTGACTTACTTGTTTCACCGTAAGCATTTACCTACAAAAAAAACCAGAAAGAATGTTTATGCAAATAAATATTCCTGAAAATAAAAAATAATCTAAAAAATGCTATTCTTACAAGGTTTAATGCATTAGCAATTCTAAGTAGTACTATAACTGATCCCAAAGAGATGCATACTGTATTTTTAACAAAAATGCAGCATGTTTTTTTTTTCTCAGCTTTGTGATCCTATTAATAGAAAACATCTTCTCAAAAACAAAAAAAGAACCGACAACTATGTTCATAGCTTACTAAACATTTCAGATACCACGGTATCTACAGAAATTGTTAAGATAACCAAGAATTCCTGAGCAGACAGAAAGACAGTAACTTCAAAATCATCACAGATTGGTTTGGGTAGGCTTTGGGTAACCTTGACCTGCTGGTTATGCTTCTTTTGATGCAGCCCAGGATGCAGTTGGCTTTCTGGGCTGCAAACACACATTGCCGGGTCATGCTGAGCTTCTTGCCAACCAACACCCCCAAGTCCTTCTCCACAGGGCTGCTCTCAATCCACTTATCACTCAGCCTGTATTTACATACTTGGGATTGCCCCAACCCACGTGCAGGACCTTGCTCTTGGCCTTGTTGAACTTCATGACGTTCACATGGGCCCACCTCTCAAGCCTGTCAAGGTCCCTCTGGATGGCATCCCTTCCCTCCAGCACGTCAACCGCACCACACACCTTGGTGTGGTTGGCAAACTTGCTGAGGACGCACACAACCCCACTGTCCATGTCGCTGACAAAGATGTTAAACAGAGCCGGTTCCAATACCGACCCCTGAGGAACGCCACTCATCACTGGTCTCCACTGGGACAAGCAACCATTGACCACAACTCTGAGTGTGACCATCCAGCCAACTCCTTAATCACCGAGTGGTCCATCCATCACAGCCACGTCTCACCAGAGACAAGGATGTCGTGCAGGACAGTGGCAAAGGCTTTGCACAAGTCCAGGCAGATGACGTCAGTTGCTCTTCCTTTATCCACCAACGCTGTAAGCCCGTCATAGAAGGCCACCAAATTTGTCAGGCACAATTTGCCTTTAGTGAAGCCATGCTGGCTGTCGCCAATCACCTCCTTGGTTTCCATGTGCCTTAGCATAGTTTCCAGAAGGATCCACTCCATGATCTTGCGTGGCACAGAAGTGAGGACTGGCCTGCAGTCCCTCAGGTCTTCCTTTTTTCCCCCTTTTTAAAAATGGGCATTATGTTTCCTCTTTCCCAGTTGGTGGAGCTTCTGCAGACTGCCAGAACTTCTCAGATATGAAAGATAGTGGCGTACCCACTTCATCTGCCAGCTCCCTCAGGACCCAGGGATGCATCTCATCAGGTCCCATGGACTTGTGCACTTTCGGGTTCCTTAGATGGTTTCGAACCTCATCTTCTCCTAGGGTGGGTAGTTCTTCATTCTCCCAGTCCCTGCCTTTGCCTTCTGTGACTTGTGCAGTGCGGCTGGAGCACTTGCCAGTGATTTAAATGTAAATCACATCAAGAACAGTTTGAATGACTTCTTATCCTACCACAGTTAACTTTATACATTTTTGCTGTAGAGAATAGTAAAGCTTTATAAACATCTCAAGTAACGTAAGTCAAACAACTTCAAAAGTTCTACAATGCAGCAGCAGCAATGGTATCAGCTATTTTTCTGGTTATGGTTGGCTGATTCGACCAATATTCATTTCCATTTCCCTTCTCAAGTTACTAAATTTCATGGTTAACTTTGAAATAAGACAGTCCATAAGAGCACTTAAGCGTCTGCAGGCCGGCCTACTGCCCTTTGTGAATCAAGTTCAACAGCATTTTACTTTTTGTACAAAACATCACAAGAAACAGAAGCCTGCAGAAAACTCATGCTAGTATCCATGGAATATTAAACAGGCTGAGAGGGGGATTGTTTTTAAAGAAAGATGCAGAAGACTGAACAATCTACATCATTTGGAGAAAAAAACCAAACCACTACACAAGAATCAAAACAGGATAGAACGAAAATAGGGAGAAGCAAGTATGACACATATGCTTCTACATGGTTAATAAAAGACGTACTTCATCTGAGCCTACTGAATGATGTGGGTGAAACAAATACAAAGCTAGACTAATCGAGTGTTAAAGAAGTCCAGAGAAGATAGAAGAAATCTGCAAAGCTTTTACTAGTGAACAAAAGTTCTGCTTGTGCTCGATGGCTACTGTTCTCCCTTCAATGAAGCAAAGCAAAGTGCATGTTTAGTGCCACAGAAAGACACAATCCAACTGCAGTTATAACACAAGCAAAGCCCACATGACCTGCTGGGTCCAGGATGCCAGGATTTGCAGCTTCTGCATGGACCACCTGAGACACATGGGAGCAGAGCACCTGACATACTGATCATCCCAATGCAATACCCTTGCCAACATGAACTATATCACAGGTGCACTTACTAATACAACACATCCAGAATCTACTGCATAAGTAACAACCACTTGCTCAGGACATGTGAAGCAGCTTTGCTGTAATCCCAAAGAACCTAACTCCATCATGCTTGCGAAGCAGCCACCTGTCCAGTTTCCAGTCAGGATTTCCCAAACAGATGGCCTATGACCATGCAGCCATTTCAATCAGCTCTTCATCGGCAGAGTCTCTTGAGAAAACCAGAAAGGCTATGTTCTACAATCCAAACAGTGCAAGTTCTTACTTTGTAACAACAGTTCTTCCTTTTACGGCCGCTGTTGCAGCTACAAGGCTCTCCTGCTCGTAGTACTAAGTTTACATCCTCTGTCTGTAGCACAGCCTGGTACACTGCTTTCTGGAACTCAGTCAGGGAACAGTACACCATCTGTCAAAGAGAACCCCAAAAACACAACTATGTGCAGTATACAATGAAAAGCCAAACAGCACTGCATCAAATAACACAAACCAGGGAACATCGAAAATAAAGTAGAAAACAAGAGTGTATTTGCCTAAATAGTTACAGGAAACACCAAATGAAAAAATGTGGATCTTGACACCAAAATAGAATGAAATTTTAGCCAAAATGTATGTATACTTATTTTATTGCCTCACAAAATTCTACAAAAAATATTAACATCAAGCTACAAGAATTTGCCGTTAGATTTCTATAAACCTTTCAATCTGGCTTTTCTGGGGGTATAGGAGGAAGAGGGAAAAAACGAGAGAAATAAATGGATAATTGTAATTACAGATTCCCCTCTGCTTTGCCAGCTGCTCAATTTATGCTTTCTTTCCTCTTTTTAGGCACTAGCTGTTGTAGGGCACTACCAAAGGCAGGACAAACAGAATAAGCAATGGGAAGGCAAGGATCTACACAGTGCTATGGCCAAAACTCTTATCCCTCTTCTTAGCGACCATGGGTGGCATCTCCATGACATCTTTAGTCTTAAACAGCAGGAGACAGAAATCCCAAGATCATTCCTCAACCTAGGCCACCCACACAGCAGCAGCACCATGCTGAGCTATAATAATACAGCAGTAACTTGAACATATACTCACATTAACAAGAGAATGAAAAGAATAAAACCTGCTAGATTTAGAAAAGCTATTGACTGACGTTTGTGTTAATCTTTCCTTCCAAAGACAGTTTAGATGACATTATTATACACTGAGAATGAAGAACAAATACCAAATTTTGAAAACACAACCAGCTGCAAACTGACATATTTGCCTACTTGTGAAGAAAGCACAAATATATGTAATGAGAATTTATCAGAACGCTTACCTATAGTCATAAAGTATTATCACTTTATATAATGTTTACATTAGCCCTGGATGGCCAGGATTACACACCTATCAACAATCAGCTTTAGGTTTGGGGGTTTTCTTTTATTTAGTGACCTAAAATGAAGGCGTTAAAAAATAAAAGCATACTGTTCCATGCATAAAGTGTCAAGCTGCAAATTCAGCAGTCCTACATAGAATTTCAAGAGATCTGCATACATTGCATTTGGTTTGCACGGATAAGTACAAAAGTCCACATAAAATACATGTGTAAATCACTAGTCAGAAGTCTAGCTGAGCATTTTTATGCTTGATTAACTCCATTTCAACACGCAATCATAGTAATTATGTGAACAAAGCACACTACTGCTTGTGCATTTTTTCCAAGGCTCTGGATCTTCTTAAGTTCTTAAGTCCAAAAGAAAACCATAAACTACTACAGGCATGATGAAAGAGAGAAAATACAACAAGAACAAAAAAGAATAGATATATTCATTAGCACTGTATTTGAAATGTGCAGGCACTCTTACTCTGTCTTCCTTTTTTGGCAACTGATCACTGATAAGCGCTTTTGTACGTCTCAGAAACCAGCCAGACATTTTTCTTGCTAGCTTCATCATGGCCTTACGACCTGTTGCTAGCTCTCTTTTAGTTGCAGTGTGCCTCTGGCCATGCTCCACTGGATCAGAAAATTTCTTCTTGAAATGTACTCTGCTACCCAAAAGTCCTGGTACAGCCCTATTAAAAAAACAAAGGAGGCTGGTCTGTGTGTGAAGGAATAACAGCATTTTCTTTACTCCAAGGCAGTTTATCCTTTTCCATGGATTAAAAGCACACCATAAATTGTTTCTGGCTAACAGAAGGAGTTCTTCAATTAACAATCACTAGAGAAATTAATAAAAATTATGCATATAAATAGAAACACATACTACTTCCAGACACGCCATTTTGTCATTTACTTTCTGTGACTCTCAAATATTAAGAGATTCCCCTTAGGAAAAGGGTTGCCATCTCCACAAAAAAGAAAGCTACTAACAGAAGTCACAAGTATACAGAACCTTTAAACCACAAAGCTGCTACTGTTCAGGAGCCTAACTGGAAGCTAAGCAGTCATGTTTTCAATTTTTACTGTTTTTATTAAAATCACGTTATGCAGATATCACAATTTACTAAATAAAATCTTAAGAAACTCAATAGCAAAAAGAATTTAGTAATCATTAGCAGCACTACATCTTGGAACAATCTATTAACAACATCAGCATAGTTTAAATGGACCAGATGCAGCTTACTGTTAAAGTACTTCTTTCCTGGTATTTCAATTCAACATGCATATCCTTATATCTAAGGTATGTTTGCTTTTGTTCCTCCTCTGTGAAGCATCCTCAGCAAGACTTCTATGTTTAGATTTATATCTAGGGTTAGTTCCACCCCTCCCTCTCCATTAAAAATTTTCCTGGACAAGAACATTGCTTTGCAAATATGCACACTTGTGCACTTTGAAAAACAGCAAAATATTATTACTTTCATCTTCCAAGTAAGTCAGAATGACCTGCACATATTGGACAGAGCAAAGGCACAAAGTTGTTCAAAGTTGTGTAATGACTGTCCATCTACTGTGCAGAGGACAGAAGAAGAAAAAACCAGTGTCCTTAGAAAAGGAAGGTAAACATGGTGGGGGGGAAAGAAAGTAATTTTAACTGTTTCCCAAATTCCCCAAAGAAGCTATGTAAGAGGAGGTCCAAATGTATTAAATAACTGTAAAATTCATACCAGGAGCTTACCTCCATAGATGTATTGGAAAAACATACTTACATTCTCACAAAATGTTGCATTTTTTTAGGGGGAGGGCTGTGGTTTGTTGTTGTTTTGACTCTATCCCAGCAGCTCTATCCCAGTCCCACTGCATGGTTAACATATTGAGGTGTTTGACCATAAAAAAAGATATTTTACTTACCAGTCCATAACACACCAAAGTTCCTTCATATTGTTTTGAAGAATGGTTCCAGTAAGACCTATGCGAACACTGCATTTTAATGACTTCATGGTTTGAGTTATTTGAGCCTTTGGATTCTTGATTCTATGTGCTTCATCCACTATCACAGCAGACCATTCTATACTGCAGATCAACAAGAAATATTTTATTAACTGAAACTACTTATTCCCTCATCCCACATACACATTAAAAGTGAAGTCAGACACACAAGTAGCTGTGATTATTAGAAGACTCTGTTACTTTTTTATTTTTCTGTTTTACATTGTATTATACTACTCGGTTTCTTCATATTCTGGTTAGTAAATTCAATTGCCATAGTTAAATATAATGGCTAAACTACACAGTCAAATAAATAAACTACTGATAACTGTACGAACTGCTTTCTGTAAAGAACGCAGCTTCAATCTCTGGAGCAATCAATCCAGTAAATCTCAGCAGCACTAATTCCACTCATACATAAGATTTAGAAAAATTAAATAAATTTCCGAAGGTAAACTACTGAAACATGCTTAACACAGGCATGTGTAGGTAATTAGGGTCTGGCGGTCGGAAGATCTCGCGTTGTACGGAAAGTTAGAGCCTCTCTACTAATGACCAATAGTGTTTAATTTACGATGTAAGCAGGCGGAAGTGGCGTTATAAACTTAGGCTATATAACGCTGTGTCGACCACCAATAAACGCCATTTGCTGTCCACCACATTGGTGTCCGCAAGCTAATGGACGGAGGCCGCCGTTCCTGAACCAGGTCGCCACACCTGCACGTCAGGCAACAGGTATGCTTCATTTTCTCAACAAAATCTTTCCAGTGTAACTATAAGTAGACTGAAATAATTTCAATCTGTGTGGTTTCCTACATGAATGCATCACTAAACTTCTTTAATATCTATATGATACCAATATGGCAGGGGAGTTTTAATATTTTGTGATTCTGTGACTAGGAGGAACATATCTAGAAGCAGGGACTGAAAGGTATTTTGCAGCAAAGTTCAAGCATAAAACTTGGAGGTAGAATGACCTGTATACTGTTTAAGTCATCAAGTCCCCAGGAAGAGATGTATTAGCTTTATAAGATTGCTAAACTATATATATATATGAATGAGTATTTCAGAACACAATCATATGTACTTTGATGATACTTCAAGCAGCAAAAAGCTAAACCAGACATGTTTAGAAGGAAACCTCTCTCCTGAGCAGGCTGCATTTAGTTCACTAATCTGAAGGCTGATCTTGTGGCATTTTTGATGCCTGCTAAATACATTCATTCATATCTGAGTCCCTTACGTTCCTAAAATCTGCTAAAAATTGGGAGTTACTGAAAGGAGACTAACAGATGAACACATGCTAGCTCCTTCAACTTAATCTCTCATTATGCTGATTTACATGCATAACTGAGCCTATGTATTCTTATTAGTGATAATTAATTAAGACCAGTTTTGGCGGCCAATCCATCATTCTAGCTAAGCAAGACACATAGCCTCTTCCAGTGTCAACGTTATAGGCCCATCCAGTCACATGCTGTGCAGAAACAGTTTAGTTAATCTGTATGCTGAAGCAATGTATTTGCAAGCAGGCAGTCACATGTCAGATCTGCTCTGCACACCCACCTATTTCCTGACCACTGCCTATTCAATGACCAAAACTGAAGAGTTCCACAGAAAGACAACAGCAGGAGTCAGGGTACTGTTAACACAAGTCCTTTAGTATTCTATCTGCACTTCTTTTTCAGACCTCAGCAGAGACACAGATGGAGATCTGACTGTTTTGTCCTGGTGGTCTGGACAGTCATCACCACTCTGGAGCCTGGAGCTTTCCCAACACATAAAATGACCAGATCTGCAGATTCACTGACAACACCAGCTACTAAGGGCAGGCTGCTACTACTGGCTATTCACACAACTTGTACCCTACTTCCAAGATAACATAAGGAAAGAGGACCACTAGGATCAGATGAGAGGCCAAGTACTCCTGAACATTGCAAAACAAAAGGCAAAGCTCTCCAGTTTGAAAATGCTGACAGCGATGGAGCAAATAAAGCAAGATTTCTAATACAATCTGCGGTCAGAAAAACCTCGATTCTGCCAAGTCCCTCAGTGTATTTAAAACTACATATACACACACGTCTTATATCTCAGAGTTTTTAGGACTCAAGAATTTCATCAAGCTGGTGAAAAGTGCAAATAACAAGGAAAATATCTTTTGATTGCTAAACACCTTTTTAGCAAATACCTTTGCTAAAAATTCCACATTTATTTTCTCCTTACACTGTACTGAAAGATAGAAATAACTTCTGCATATCTTTTAGCTACCACTGGTTTTCAGGCAGGCAATTCCTGCACCTTTTAGAGAACACTTCAATAATGGATTAACAGCAAAGACTAGCTTTATGAAAACTATTCAAATGCTTACTTCTCCAAAGCATCCCACTACAAAGATAGTAGAGGGTAAACTCCCCAAAGATAGTTAAATAGGATTCTCCTCTTCAGCCCAGTGAGTCATTGGATTTAGCAGTAAATACATTGCACAGAAAGAATAAGTACTTGTAAATAACAATGCAAAATTAGACAGTTAAAATTCTGCATGTAGAAAAAGACATTAAAATAATTACCTGTTAAATTCATCCAAATACAGGCGAAGTATCTCATACGTTGTAAGGGCAACTTCACATTTCCCTTGCTTGATACGACTCAAGTCATCATCTTTTTTACTGCCATGTAAGACAGAGACCTTGAAGTACCCCCATGTGTCTAACTCATCCTTCCAGTTGTACAGCACTGAAAGAGGGGCCACTATGAGGAAAGTCTGAAAACAAATAGATGTTACAGTATTACTGGAAAAACTATAACATAGCACTTTCTCAATAAGGAAAAATCAAAATGTTGAGATTTATTTTACTGCCTAGAGCAGTCTGAACTCTTTAAGTGTCACTTCAAAGCATAATATAGGAAATACCTGAACAGCCAACATAAATTCAAAAGTAATCATTTTACTCAGAGTATGTAAATAGTACAGAAGAAAAATACTGTAACACTAAAAAAAAATAATTACCAAAGTAGTGCTATTTACTCAAATTATACTCTAACAACTGCAATAAGACATAAGATACTATCACTTTTCTTTGTTATAGCATCTGTATCTGTACACCATAAAATGTTTTACAGATGGAGAAAACAAAAGAATGAAGAGGGTAAGCAGCTTCCACCAATTCACAAGTCTCATCATCATACAACTTCAAAACAGAAAGGCATGAAAAGGGTTTAGAAATTTAAGACAGCACATACAACTCATTTAATATCATAGAATACTAAAATCAGTGAGGTGGGAAGGGACCTCAGGAAGTTTCTAGTCCAACTTTCTGGTCAACACAGGGGCAACACTGAATTCAGACCAGGTCATTTAAGGCTTTCCCAATTCAGGTCTTCCAAACCTCCCAAGGATGAGGGCGGTCCACAGCCTCTGTGACCTGTTCCAATACTTGATTGTCCACTAAGTGAAATTCTTCTTCTCTTATTCCCAGTCAGAAGCATTCCTGTTTTTTCGTACAAAGTGCTATCCCGTCACCTCTTCCTCTCTGTATTTCCCGAGGAACCTGTATCTATTATTCACAGAGCTATAGTCATATGAATCGTTCTGCCTGTCAAATATTCCAATTATTCCAATAAAATAAAAATAGCAATGGAAAATAGAAACTGCATGGGTCCTGTGATGGGTAAAATTAAAATGAACTTCAGATTTCTCTCATTCACACAGAACTTTTACATGCATCTTTATTTGCTGTAACTGTATTTGATTACCTAGATTGTCAGTCAGACTTACTTCTGACATTATTCACAGTCATTCAAGAAAATATGTGAGGTCACAAGAATATTAGCAATAAATTTTCCAAACATATGCATTTGCCTTAATTATTTAAATATCCTGTTAATATAGATATACATGGTTTTTGTACTTTAGAAACACAATCACACGAAACTATAATTTTCTACTCACCGACACAAGCTTTTCAAAGTACTCTAGCCACTAATCTCATTCAGGTATTTCCAAATGTTTTGTGCTAGTGCAGACCAACAGCATTAGCAGATCAGACAATAACAGCTCATAATGCATTATGACAGTCTGGAAAACTGAAGGCTTCCCTAAAATTACTAGGGAGGCCATGAACTCCTAATCTACCCAAGTAGCTGAATTTTAAAAATTAATAAAGTCCTGAAGCAAACGAACAAAAAAAAAAATCCAAGTATTGCCTTTTACCAAAATCCTTAAGCTTGTGTCACTAAAAGCTGTACCTTCTTGGGGTTAGTCTTTGATTCTTTTTTCATTGTCCTCCGTAAAAATTCTGGCATATTATTTTCAATATCCTCACGTGTTCCCTTTTTGTGCAACACTGCAGCCAGAAATGAAATTACCTTGAGAAAGAAAACAATTCTCAGTGATTATGTACAAAATGCAAACAGAAATTGAGTTATATTGAAAATAAACATTTAGGACAAAATCCTGGACAGGATTCAGTAAGGTGGTTTGGGGAGGGGACTGGGGTTTTGTTTGTTTGTTTCAAATCTATCTCAGTTTCTAAAATGGGAAGCCCTTCCCTTGGAGATTCCTGAATTCATGATAAGAGGAATTAATTGTGCTATTTTACTCTTTCATCCTCTCAAGTGGAAAAGTCCCAAAAATACAAAAGAGACTATGAATGAGCCAGGAAAAACTAGAGATGAGGCATGCCTTGCAATTCTCCATTTTCAGAAGGACACTTGAATCTTAGATGAGAAAACAGAAGGAAGAGATACTTGCTAACTATACTCCCAATGCTACTTCTGCAACTAAGGAAGAAGAGCTTTAAACTAGAGGTTCTATTTTCACTAATATGTTGTTTTCTGTATGCCCCATTCCTTCCAATTCCTGTTGCTAGCTTCAAAAGCAATTCCTTCTGTTGTGTTGGGGCTATATTCTGTCATCTGCCTCAAACAAGTCAAGGTAATTTCGCTTTGATTATGAGACGACACTTATTATAATACACCACAGCAAGGACAAACATCCCAGCATAGGCTACTCCAAGCTGCTCCCGTGGTAATCCAAACCAGGAAGAAGGCACAGAGATAGCTGGCCAGAACATGCAAATCCATAAAATCCACTTGGGCTAAATGGTATCCATGGGGCTAAGCAGCAGCAAGGACCAGATGCATCATCAGAGAGGTGCCCTTCTTTTGAAAACAGGCCCCTTTTACTCAGAGCAACCAGCTCCAGACACTTCCTTTTGCAGCTGCTGCACATCTGCTCATAGCAGGGCAGAGGTAAAGCTGTCAGCTGTTGATTTCTGAAAAAGAGGAAATTTCCAGAGCTTTCTCCCCCTAATGATGGTGGGGAAAGAGCCAGCAGGAGTGCAGAAGTGCAGGAAAAATACCTGAGAAGAGTAAAGGTAGATGAGCAGAAGAGAGAGGAAACCCATCACATATGGGGCCACAGAGTGGGAAAGAGGTATGCAGAAGAAAAACCAAACACTTTTAAGCATAAGATTTCATATAAACTGACGCTAAGAGGAACTGTAAGTTTGCACATTGTTTGGCTTTAATTTTTTTTTTAAACCTTTTGAGAATCAGAATAAAATTCAACCGAACATAAAATCTCCATGTGCCTTCCAGATCCTCCATCTTTGGAAGAATAACGCATCACAAATTTGTAACAATAGCAAAGGCTGTAAAAGGGCAACTCTTATGAGAAACCTTTGGCTCTTGCAGATAAAGCAGGAAGCCACCGAAAGGCCTTGATAGGAAACTAACTTACTGCAATCACATTAAGAAACAACATTATTCTACTTGCCTCCACTTCAATTTCAGCTTGAAATGAAAGAGCCGTACAGTCAAGCCAACTTAAGCAAAAATCAGTTCAGAATTACAAAGAACATTAAAATGCAAAAGTTTTCTAGGAAAGTCTTTATCTCATAAATCATCCTGTAATTTAGAAACAATAAGGTTCAGCCAACTGACAAGCATAAAACAAGTTTTCTATAAGACTAAATCAGTTACTTGATGAAGTTTAACTAATATTTCTTCTTTCATACATACTAATCTTTTTTAAACAAGTCCCTTTTACCTCATATCCACTGAACTGCCTTTCCCATACTGAACTTGAAGAACATAAATACTGTGTTTCATAAAAAAACCACAAGATATTCTTCAAAACCTCTACCTTTCTTCTGCAAACTTGACACTATGATTAAAAGAAATAACGAATAGATGTGAGTTCCACACAGGAACACACTGTTGCTGAGTGATAAACATGACCAGATCACTACAGAATCAGCTCCAAGATTCAAAAAATACAAAAGATGCAAGCAAGGCAACTCAATTTTTTTCCCCTACAGTTTACTACTATCTTATACAGGTGCTTCTTACTATATTAAATCAGATTATTTGCAGTTCTGAGTAGAAACAAACTTCCGTAACTACCAAATTCTTAAACAGCCATGGACAAGAAACATGGCCAAGCTTAGGTAAAACACAAGGCAAATGGATGTTTAGTTTTAATAAACATCTGTTAAAAGACCAGCAGCAGCTACACAAATCCATGATGCATCTCTAAATGCTCTATCCAAAGAAGTTTTGCCAGTTTAGTTTACTCACTCTTCTTGTGAAGTTTGCTACAGAACAATACTTCTTTGCACTGAAGGGTGTCTGTCAACATTCTCCTAAATAGAAGGGCAACAGATGCTACAGCCAGTATTTGTCAGTGAAGGAATGAGCTTGCATTTGACACATGGAGGAAGAAAAGACACAGGTACAAAGACTAGCCACCATAGGATTCAAGCTGCTAACTTAAAAACAGACAGATTAAAGAGAATTTTCAAACATAAAAACACACTAATTTTAGTAAAATAAATAAATCGTTTGGGCCACACTGATTCAAAGCATAATGGAAAAATGCAGCTATACTTTGTCCTTTCATCAACCCGAGTCATATTTCCAAAAGAGTGATAAAAATAACATGGAACATCTAAGCACTTTTTGCAGAGATGGGAGTATATGTGTCTGCTTCTTCTCGTTCCCAGTACAGTTAAACTATTTGCTTTCAAGAAAAAAGGAAAAAGACATTTAAAGAGCTACAGTCAGATAAATGCTGTAAGTACTTTCAGCATACTCCAGTGCAAATTATTTTCATGATGCACAGGTAGCAATCCTCAAAGGAAATTCAACATAAAATGAATACTAACATTTTAACTATTGTAATTACTCATGCTTACACTAAAAGGGGCCACATCCCAGTTTTGTGGCCTGTCAGGAGTGAATCTTAAATCAGCAATGGCTCCTGGCTCTAATTGCTGTCCTGGATAGTCACATCCTGCCTCCTCAAACTCCACAATAGCAAACGGAGATTAAGCTCCACTGAGGTATCTTTTCTTAAATATTTTATTTTTAAAAAAGGTTTACAACTCACAGAAAACACACTGCCAAAAAAATTATCTATTCTCTCACTGTAACAATCAAAAAGAGTACCTGTATTGTCTTTCCAAGGCCCATATCATCTCCAAGAATACAGCCCCTTTTATTAGCATAGTGTCCATACAGAAATAGGGCTCCTTCCCTTTGATAATCACGCAGGTATCTGTTAATTGTATATGGGATAAAATCACCGTTGTCAGATAATTTAAAAGCAACTGCAGGCGTCGGAAGATTTCGGTCAGGAAAATAAGGCTTTTCCAGATCACCATCATCAAATACTAAGCTTTTCCAGGGTCCTCTACTGGCTTTGAGTCTACAAAGTTTAGTTATTAGTATTTTCCTTTCTTCAGACTCCAAGAATGATACAACAGCAAATGATTTTCCATTCTTGTCCTTTTCAATAGAGGATATTGTTCCTTCATGAAGTTTCCCATCTTCAAGAAGAGGGGCAAGGCATTTCTCCCCAATGTGCCAATTATCTATAAAAAAAACCCCAAACACACATAGTGATAAACTGTGATATATAAAGTATTCCATTTTGTCACACTAATAAAACACTGAATATAAATTTATTTGACAAAATGCATACAACTTAAAATAAAATATTTATTGAAGGTAGCACTAGAATCAAGATACCAATTACTGTTCAGAACCAAATCCTGAGCTAGACATAGAATTACAGGTTGCTGAAACACTGCTATTTTATAAGTGTCTGAAAGAATATATGAAAAAAAATCTGATATGAAAGCCAAATTCTGATACATTAAGTTGTTACACAGTGGCTTCACACAGGCAAATGCTGATGCCTGCAGATTTAGTGCAGGGCCATGAAGATGATCAGAGGGCTGGAGAACCTTTCCTATGAAGACACACTGAGACAGCTGGGGTTGTTTAGCCTGGAAAAGAGAAGGCTCCAGGGAGACCTTACAGCAGCCTTCCAGTACCTAAAGGGGGCCTGCAAGAAAGCCAGAAAGGGACTTTTTTACAAGGGCATGCAGAGACAGGACAAGGAGTAATTGCTTTAAACTGAAAGAGGGTAATTTGTATTAGATGTAAGGAAGAAGTTCTTCACTATGAGGGTGGTGAGACACTGGCACAGGTTGCCCAGAGAGGCTGTGGATGCCCCGTCCCTGGAAGTGTTCAAGGCCAGGTTGGATGGGGCTTTGAGCAACCTGGTCTAGTGGAAGGTGTCCCTGTCCATGGCAGGGGGGTTGGAACTAGATGATCTTTAAGGTCCCTTCCAACTCAAACCTTTCTGTGATTAATGTCTAATTAACAGACCATGTGACCTGGTCAAAAGGCCTTCTGTATAGACACACTTCTGATCTACCTGAATCTAGTACTGCAGTGTTAGTAAATTGTTTATAATTATAATCACATAGGAAAACCTCACCTTTCTCCTAACAAAATCTCTAACAGGTAAAAAACCAAAAACTTATGTTTAGAAAAAACAGAAGTGTATTTTAAGAATATACAGTAGCACATCACTTGCCTATATTGTTCATCAAAGCAGCTAATTACTCAGTAAACTGCTTACATAGCTGTCAGGTCTGGAAGTGTTAAAATCTGTTCCTCTATGTGGTCTCACTATAGCCTTAGTACAGCATACCAAATATTAACAACAGAGATAACTGAACTGCTTCATTTTCAGCTACCTCATTTTTACAGTTCAGACAGAAAGATGATTTTTAAATGGTATGTACACCGCTAACAGAGAAAGGGAAAGATAAGAACAGCAGTGTATCAGAGTCCAAAGAATTCCCATTGTACTGACAATGAAAAACCCAACAAAGTGCCTCTATCAGAAAAAACAAGGCGCTCACTGTTCATAGCAAAAAGAGAAAGACCTCGTAAATAACAGTTGCACACAAATTTTCCAGATCTGAACTGAGGAAGTGTTGCCATTTTCAGTTTTTGGAAACAATTTCCAACCTTCCCCTTCAGCCATCACTGACACATGATTAATTTCAGAACTTTTATTGTTTCTTATCTGTTTGTTGGAACAAGTTCTGCTACTTCTGACAAAGTCATTATCAGTAGCAGTGAGAGGCACCTAAGGATTTTATGGTAAGGAGCAAGACACAGAGAATCTTGCATCAGAGCAAGTATTCATACTTCATACTTATGATCAGTGGTAGTACACCATTCTGGGCGCATCAACCCAGTTACTTTTCAGAGGTAAGGAAAAGAAAAGAGGAAGCCCCAAAGGCAAGAAACTCCAGCTTTCCCCATTTTTATGTCTCTGAAAAAAACTCATGGAGAAGATAGGTTCTTCTCACCAGTTCCTGAGCTCCTGGACATGTATGCTCACAGGATTATTCTCCACAACGTATTAGTTAGATCAGCGATAACTATACTTCATTTTTAAAAATTAATTACATTGTATACACTAAAAGAAAACAAAAACATCCATGCAGCCCACTATTCTGCAACCAGCTGTGGCCGTAAGTTGATATCCAGGTAACAATAAAAATAGCACAAGCATACAGAATCTCTTCTAAAATTCTTCGGCCTTAAAGTTTTCTTTTAGCTACAGAGATTTCAGGGGCCAGGTGTAGTTTGTCTGTTTAGCAAACCCCAGCAGACCTCTCTCTTTCAAGTAGCTCCATTCCCCCTTCAACGCATGCATATTTCTTGCATTCGGTGTCTTCTGACTACAGATTTTGCAGGTCTGCTCTCTAATACCTGTCAAGCTTTTGCCTGCTATGAACTTGGATCCCACAACCTAAACTGATGGCCCATTAGTTCTTATACTAACAAGATCATAAAATACAACCTCTCTGTTAGACTCATCATTTTGCAGATCTCTTTCATAATGCCCCCCACCATCCTTACTTGAGAAGTTCAGCCTCAACGCCCTGTGACCTGTACGTAAGCTGCTCCATACCTTCAGCCATTCCTGATCTTCACAGAGACTTGAAGCTGAAACATATCTTTTTGAGGCAAAGGACGAAGTATAGACAGCGTCTTCAACAAACCATACATAACTAATCTCTTAAGCTTTAAGGCATTTGTACTATCTCTGACACACGCTCAAATCAATGCAAAAAAATGTGCACATGAACTCCCAGTAGCACCTAAGTCTTTGAGCATTTTCTCAAAAAGAAGAAGCAAGACTGAAAAAGTGAAACTAGCTATATAGAGCACCCTGTTAAATATGCAAAACCAAGTTTAAAATCAGAGAGCACTTCTGTCATTACTTTCTTTTACAATAATATCTGAAGTGACATGTGACATTTGTTTAAAGACTCTCAAGTCAAAACTATGACTTAAGATGACAGTGCCTTTAACTAAGCATTTACGTGAGTTTAGTGAGTTGCACACAACTTGTCAGAGTTAGAGTTCCAGGTGCAAACTAGAATAAATTGCACTGAGGAATAGTTTCAGTATTACCAAACTCCAAACCTAGTGAGAAACAAGGAACAGAATAAGAAAAAGGGCACGAGAAGAAAAGCAATGGTATTAAGGACACCATTGCTACAAAACCCCAGAAAATAATGCTGTACAAGCCAAAGCAAGAATTGCTACTTTTAACTAGCCTGATTGACTAACTTCTTGGGTTTTGAATCAGAACTATGATTTATGTAGGGTACTATCTTTAAAAGATTATCCAGTATGGCTTCCTACTATTGATGGGTACAATACACTTGCCATCAATGAAGAAAGCTTATATTTAAGATGCCTGCCTACACTTACCCCTTTTACCACAGATGAAAAAATTGTGCCATTATATATATTAACCATACTACATCATGCTGATAATGGCCTACTGTCACACACTAGCTCCTTTAAACAACTACTCTACAAAAAAAAAAAAAAGCTAAACTATCATGAATGCCCTCTAACTATTGAGGTTTGCCCACTTAATGTAGCCTGGAAAGGGTTTTTTTTACACTCCAGTAAGTGACTGTAAAAGCAAAATTCAAGGATACAATAAAGTAAGAGCATCGCCCTTCTTAAATTATAAAGCTTAACTATAAAGTTGGTAAACAAAAGAGGCTAAAAGCCCCAAAACGTTCTCTCCCAAAAGATAAGAAAGCAAGATGTTCTGAGTTCCCTTAACCACAGATTTGCACTTGTTGCAAGAAACAAAACGTACGCTTGCAACCAGAACTGCTTTAAACAAGTCTTATCACTTGATGTTTGTAAAACACATACGCCACCACGCCTCTCGTGTCCAAGCACCTCATCTTTGCCATTAGGCGAGGCCTGGCAGCACTGCGGCACAGAGAGGTGCCCACGAGGCAGCGCCGGCCGGCCGGCCGCCCCACGGGCGCACTCCTCCCCACGGCGAATGTGCGGGAGCGCCCGCCGCGGGTCGCCAAGCCCCTCCTAACTTCCCACACCTGCTCTCATTTTCCACCCGAGCAAACGTGAACAAGCGTCTGAACGTCGCTCTGGAAAGATACACCGAAGACGCTTACCTGGGACATCATCACCCATTTTTAACTTTTGGCCGTGCAAAGCCCAGCAGAGCCCGTGGGCGCAGGCACCCGGCGGCAGGTGGGGACCAGAAGCCGGCCGGGCCGCCGCTCCCGGGGCCTACCGCCACGGGAGAGGGGCGCGGGCCGCTCTAGCGCCCGCACCCCTTCCCCGGAGGCCGCACGCTCCCCCGGGCGAGTCACAGGCGGGCAGAGGGGCTGAGGACACCCAGGGGCCGCCCAGCAGTCACTCGCCGGGCGCCTCAGAGCGTGTCAGGGAAGGAGACCGTCGCTCGCCCCCCTCCCCGCACCGCTGCCGGCCCCGGTAACGGCCGGCCGGCCTCACCGCCCCCCGCCCCGGGGTGCCGGGCAGACGCCGCGCCCGGGGCCGGGGCCTGGGCCTGGGCCAGCGGCCCCTTCGTCCCCCCGTCTGTCGCCCCGCCCCGCCCCCGCCGCACCGGGCGCGGTAGGCTCGGCCACAGCCGGACCACGGGCGTCGGGGGGGGGGGGGGGGGGGGGGGGGGTGTAAGCAACTCTCGCGAGAAGAGCGGTGCGGCGGGACCTCGTTCTTAAAGGAGCCGGCGGTAAGGTGGGAGGAATGGGGAAGTATCGCGAGGTTTGCTGGCGGGCGGGGCGGGGCGGGGCGCGGGGATGGTGCCCCGCGGCGGCGGGGTGGTGCCGGGCGCAGCGCCGGGCAGGCTGAGGGCGGCCTCGCCTGGCACCCGGCGGGCGGCGGCTGCGGTGCTGTGGCTCGGAGGGCGCTTGGCCTGAGGGCGGCGGCCCTGGGTGCTGGTGAGGGCCCAGCGCAGGGCCGGCAGTAAGTTGGGTCCGTGCTGCGGGTCCGTGTTACGCGACCCAGACGAAGCGGCCTGTGGCACAGAAACGCACCGAGGTGCCGCGTGGCGCGTGTGGCGGTGTCGTTGCAGGGACCTGTGCGCGGTGAGAGGTGCGGCGTTGCCCCTGAGAGCGTAGCCCATGAGCAGAGCGTTAACTACTCCAGCTGGAACGATTTGGCCCATGCTGCTTATATTGTAACTGAGTTTCCTCCTAGTGCAACCCTTGTTCGTAGCAAAACCTGTAAAGGAGGAGGGGGAAGAAGGGGGTCTAAAGTTATTTTTTTGTGAAGAAATTGCGCAGCTAAGGAAGCAGGGAAAACAGCTGGTGCAATGGAAGGTGCAACTGGTGCCCTGGCAGAGCACGGCCTTGCAGCTGGCGCGGGAGAGAGGAGTTAGCCGGGGAGAAGCGATTGGAGCATGGTAAGAAATGAATGTGCGGCATTCCCCATTTGGGGAGAAGGCTTCAGTGAGAGACGCCCACTTGCTACAACGGCTCCGCCTCTGCCCGTGTTCAGAAGACCTTAACTGGATACAGTATCGCTTTCCAAATTACGAAATCGGTAACAACCATCAACAAACCATCAGTAACAACCAAAAATTTAGCCCCACCAAGACATCTATCCAGATTGCCTCATATGTCAGTAGCAATTTAATAGAATGTTACATGAAGGGCATGACTTCCCAGATACTTGCTATTACTTGGACAAAAGGCTTTCACGTGCATTTAATAGCTCACTGCTAAGTGGTTTCACTTACAAAAGTTAAGTCTATATGTGTAAATACCATGCAAGATCTATTTTAATAGCAACTTTGTTTACTTTTTTAATGCAGAAGACATCAGTTGTGTATGAATTTCTCATTGTTTCTAATTATATTGTAACTTCAATCATTTTAATGATATGTTAAGGAGGGATTAAGCATTACAGGAAAAAAAACAGGATCCTTTTGGCATATGCAGTAAAATTCTGCACAATGAAGATGGATAGTCAGACTGGCTAATCAAAGTTCTACATCCTCCAGTTTTTCAAAAACAAGGCAAGGCAATACATTTTCTAATATGTGGGTCTCCGTGCTGTTTCTGCATGCAGCTAACCTGCAGGCAGCTATCTGCCTGCTGTAACAGTAGTAAAGACTTATGCAACCTGGAGCAGCATTAAGTTGCTTCTTTAAGTTGCCTGCTATGAGCCAGAATTTTGTTCTAACATAAGTTAATGAAAGATGGATGGTGTTTGGTCAGCCAGTTACATTAGACTAACGGGAAAATAGCAAGCACGAAAGCACTAATACAGTTGCTGCAACAATAAACTACATGAATATCAGGCACCACGTATGTTGGGGGAGGTTGTTCAAAAATAAAACTAATAATATCATACCAGTAAATTACATTGTTTTAAAAACATAGATGTAGTCATGCAGTTAACTGCATTCATTCCAAAGGAGTGTGAGAAGAACTATCATAAAACCAAAGCTGAAAACAAGGCAGCATTTCAGATTTTAAAAATCTGGCAAAATAAACACAATGTAACTTTACCATGACCTCACATACACCTCAGCCCTCAGAGCATCGCATCTTAGAAAAATCAGCAAGAATATAGGCTCTGATGCTAAGGCAAGCTTTTAAACTGGATCATGTTTGAAGATAAAGGTGTGTTTATACAACAGGGTGTTTATTTAATGAATACTATATTGCATTTGATTCTTCTTGAGATATTTGTGCTTAATAAGGACTCTTCCATGCAGAGTACAGCTGTTATTTTACAGTCACAAATACAGTATTATGACTTCACAATAGAAGGAAATAAGAAACAGATTAAAGTCTTCCTTAAACACTTCAATTTTTCTAATAAACAGGCAGTAAAATTCTGCCTACGCTCCAGGGTTCCCATTCTGCTTTTATGTCAGTGGTAAGACCTCAGTGGCTTAGCTGGAAACAGACTTGCACCTGAAAATCCCAATGAAGTCACTAGGATGAGTCTCTATTACAGTTAGGTACACTCTTGAAGCTCTTCTCTTCAGGAAGGAGAGTAAAGGGAGGGAGGCACCCTTAACAGGAACGGTTGGTTAGCTTTATGTCAACAGGTAGGTTTCCTCTTGCCATTAAAATTCCTCTTGCAAATTATATGCAGTTTCTGTATCTTTACTCCACTTTGGGGGGGGGGGGGGGAAGCAAAAAAAAGCTAGACAACAAGCTGGCCCACTGAGATTAGGACTTCTTTCATGCAGTACCCTTAAAGGTCCAGGCCCATAATGAAAATGTTTTCAGAGGCCAGATAATTCTTTAGCTCTGTCATGTATCATTTTTTGAATATAAAAGTCCTTCTTTCAGGAGTCTTCCTAGCACAAGTTTGAAGTTATTTGCTAGGATGTCAAAAATGTCTCACACCGTGTTTCTTCAGGGAAAGATTTGTAAAAGGATTTCATTTTGAAAAGCTGTTGCCATTACTGAAAAGTTGAATATATCCAAACCCCATATTAAAATTTGAACTTTGCTCATACTTGACTTAGTTTGGATTTCATAAGAGAAGTGTTAGGCTCAGATAACAACCAAAATGAATAGGATAATGGGGATAAGGACTTTTTAAATATGTGCTATATCCCTGAAAGCATTTCACATGTAACATTGTGGCCTTCCTGTTCATTCTTCTTTGACAGAGAGAGGAGATAAATTAACTGATGTGCATCTAAAAAGAGCAGCTTAGTTACATTTACAGCATCCTCCATGTCAGTATGTCTGAAAACAAAGCAAGCTAGTGATTTTCAGATGCACTCAGCATTTGCAAGTCTGAAACCCACGGAAAGTACAGGCACCTAGAATTTTTGAAAATGTAAGTCAGTTTTTTAATTCTATACTAGAAGAAAGAAGAGGTGGCTCAATTCACTAGTATTAATTAAGCATGGCAGCATTAAAAGTGCTACAAAGAGGAACTCTGTAATGTGATATGCACTGAATTAACGTTTTGGAAGGCCTTTTTTCTCTCCAGCAGTTCATTTGACACGGTATTTTCCACATTACCCATTAACAGTATTCAAGAAGCTCTCAGAGTTCATGGAAATGAACCTAACTGGGTGCTCTGAAGTGTCTGTACACTGTTGTACAAAACAAAGAAGAGGCATTAGAACCGTTGTGTGCAGCTGCAGGGCTACAGTCTCCTTGGGATCACAGATACGTGGTGGGATAGCTCACAGGACTGAGTGCTGCTGTGGGCAGATACGGGCTGTTCAGAAAGGACACGCCAGGGCAGTGGGGACCAGAACTAGCATTTTATGTGAGAGCAGCACGGATACATGTGGCTCTGTCAGGTCGATAGTGACCATGAGATGATGGAGTCCAGGATCTTGAGAGAAGGGAACAAGGCAGGTAGCAGGATCATAAAGCTGGTCTTCGGGAGTTCAGACTCATGCCTGCCCAATCCATTAGCCTTCTACAATGAAATGACTGGCATGGTGGACTAGGGGAGAGCAGTGTATGTTGTTTATCTTGACTTCAGCAAGGCTTTCACCACTTTGTCCCATAAAAGTCTATGTACACCCTGATGAAGTATGGACTAGGTAAATGGGCAGTGTGGTTGATTGAAAACTGGCTGAACTTCTGGGCTTAAATGACTGTTATCAGCAGCACAAAGTCCAGCTGCAGTCCTATTACTAGTGGAGTATTCTGGGATCTGACGCTGGGGCCAGTATTGGCCATTACATTAATGACTTGGATGGTGGGACAGAGTGCATCCTCAGCAAGTTTACAGATGATACACAACTGGGAGGAATGGTTGACAGACCGGGTGCTTATACTGCCACCTGAGAAGGAGTGCAACAGGCTGGAGAAATGGGCAGGTTGGAATCTCATGAAGTTCAAGAAAGTCCTGGACGGTGGGGTGGAATAACCCTGTGCAGCAGCGTAGGCTGGAGATCAATTAGTTAGAAGGCAACTTTGCAGAAAAGGACTTCTGGGTCAGCAAGTCGGCCATGAGCCAGCAGTGGACCCCTGCAGCACAGAAGGCCAACAGCATCTTGAGCGATGCTAGGAAGAGCATTGCCCTTCAGATCAATGAAGATGATCTTCCCCTCTGTTCAGCCCAGGTAACACCACATCTGAAGTGCTGTGTCCAGCTTTTGAATTCCCACAAGAAAGACATGGATATACTGGAGAAGGTCCAAGGCCATAAAGATTAAGAGTTTGGAGCATCTGCCAGAAGAGGCTGAGAAGTGGGATTGTGTAGCTTCAAGAGGAGGAGTCTCAGGGGAGATCTTGTCAGTGTGCACAAATACCTGATCAAGGGTATAAAGAGGATGGAGCCATACTTTTCTCAGTGGTGCCCAAGGCAAGAGGCAATGGGTGCAAATTGAAGCAGGAAATTCCATTTAAGGATAAGGAAAAACTCTTCAGCTGTGGTGGTGGGCAGTTTGCTCAGAGAGGTTGTGGAATCCCCATACTTGGAGATGCTCAAAACTCATCTGGACACATGCAACCTGAGCAACCTGCTCTAGATGACCCTACTTTGAATGGGGGAGGTTGGACTGGATGTTCTCTAGAGCCTTCCAACCTCAGCCATTCTGTGATTCTTTGAAGAAGTCTGTAGGACAAACTGAGGTCTGACTAACTGCTTATGCTATTATTTAAAAATTAAGAGCTGTAGATACCAGGCAGACTGCTTAGCCAGAATCCAGTTTGTCCCAAGGCCCAGTGCCAAAAGACATGGCACCAATTCTTACCTAGCTGTATGCATATTTCCAACCTCATCTTCCAGTTATTCTTAATGACTCATCATCAAGTCATTCTTCTCTTTTGTATCCTCAATGATAAAATAAAAGCCTGAAAATGCTAACTAAGGGTGTCTGGAAGTGCTGCACAACACTTAAATGTGTGCACAACACATAAAAAATAGGTAACACCTTGAGAGTTTAACTCAATAGATCAGATATCCCTTGTATTGTTAACTCATTCTCTCTCAAAAAGATTCTGGCCAGTCCTAAATCTTACTAACTCTTAGAAGCCAGGGTAGTATAATTCTTATAACCTGCTGCAAAATTGTCCTTTAAAGTTTGTCTGCCAGATGATGTGTTACTCAGCTTGAATAAACCTGCGAGACTGATTCTGCAAGTGTTACAAAGTATTGATTCATTTCCTTTGAGTCTCTGGTTAGAGGGTGACTTGAGGAAAATGTAAAGTTTTGTCCTTAAATAAATATTTTATATAAATGGATCATGTCAGCAACACTCAGATTTCATGATTACCTGGAGTGGGAACTGGATAATGAGACTTGTCAGCTCCACTGGATTTGTAGCAGGTATTTGTGTAGAGCAGTTTTGAATGTTTCAGAAAAATATGTGAACATTTGAAAGGCTTGTGGACCAGTCTCAGTTATGCTCTGGGTCTGGTTAAACCAAATCAGCATAATTGTTCTTCAGAGGATCTTTTATTATGTGTTACACATTTCACTTTACAAATAAAAATTATTTCAGAAATGGAACAGAGCTTTCCATTAGGAGTAGTAGTCATAGAAATGGTTTATGGAGATTACAGTTGAGTTTGGTTCCCGTAATCCGTTTTTTCCTTGAGGAAAAAATAAAAAGTATTTGCTTCCTCAGGTTTGATTTCACCTTTTTGAGTTTTGATTGACAGCAAAGCATGAAGGGAAAGACTTAAAAGCAGTGCACACACAGAGCAAAAAAGACTAAAACTGGAAAGACAGAGGTTTTTATTTTATTTTTTGTGGGGGGTAACATGGCAAGGTGTCCTCAAGAGATAAGACAGACATCATTTAAAGCCTCCTAAGCAGATGAGATGCAAATGTAATCTGGTGTGGGAGACTGGGACATGCAACTTCCGTAACAAAACCCACAAAACCTGGAATACACAATCCTTGTAAACAGCCACCTGACTTAATCATCAGGTCAAACCTAGACAAAGCATCTCTAATCAAATGAAACTGTAAGGTCATCTTGGAAGTGTGGTGCCAGCTGTGAATTGCAGGGCTGCTATGATGATCCAAAAATAAAGAAAAAAGTGTATGTAGTTACCCTCTAAAGAGAAAACTTTTTTTCCTTTCTGACCTGTTTTATGCAATTTACCTCATTAATTGTGTGAGTCATAACCTGATGTGTTATACTTTTGAGGAAATGTGCAGAGGCATACACACAAGAAAAAAAGCATATTAGGAAGCAACTCTGAAGCTCCATTAGAAGATAAGACTCCTGTTTAAACAAAAAAATCCTATTCCAGTACTGTGAGTAGAATGCAGTGCTTTATACAAGTTATTTCCTGTGCTATGTCTACAAGAAATCTAGCAAAATAGGGTAGCTTGATGAAGTGGCAGTTTTTAGGGAAATATTTATAGCTGTGTACAAATATGTTTAAGATGTAAACTGGAGCTAGGCAAGCTAAACTGGGGGCTTGTCAAACAATTCACCAGTCAGTTCCCCTAAAGCATGTAAGAATGCTGCATGTTCATGTGGAAGGCAGGGATATTTTTGCTCCTGGGGGATTTTTCCCCAACTCTGAAGTCAGTTAACCTCTTTTACTAGGAGGATCAGACTGCCTTTGGTGCCAGAAACCACAAACGTCTGGGACCAGTATGTCAGAGATTATTTCTGCTGAATCAGCTCTCAATATAACAAATGTATTAAACCAGTAACCCAAGCACAGAGACATTTCATAACACAATGGGAACTGCACTGCAAAATATATCTGTTTAGACAAATTCTGAGCCCCTGCCCAATGTTCACTGTTGCATAAAAAAAATACAAAACCTTTTGTGACACCAGCAGCAGATTACAATACCAGTAAAACTACTGGTAGACTTTTTCAAGTCTTTGCTTATGAATAAAATGGAAGATGAAATTAAAATAGGAGAAATACCATGATATGATTTCTAAAGCATCAAATGAATTATTAAGCCAGTTATATTACAAGTTAATTTAATTTAAAGGAATCATCAGAAATACATTCTATATTAAAAAGTAAGTTGCCATGCATGCCTTTTACTTAGTTAATATAACTTCAAATTGTTGTCAGGTATCTGATCACTCTAATAGGTAACATCTCTGTTAGTTTTATTCAAAACAGTCTATTGGTTTGTACACATACATGTACATGCATATGCTGTGCCACTGGCCTGCAAACAAACTTGAAACCCATTCCTAGTTTGTAATTAAGGCTGTCCAAATTCAAGTATCAACAATTAAAACCTAATAAAGCCACAAAATAGCAAACTTGATTCATACACCATAATAGTGAAATCTTACTGTCCAAATGAAACATACGTAGCTTCCTCATCTGTAAGCAAATTCTCAGTTACTTTGAACTGCACTGTTCTCTTTTTTTCTGATTCACCTTATCCAGTAAATTCTGAGTTGATGCTACATCTTTTTGAAGATGTAGCATATAGAATATGTTACTTATAAACCACAGAAAGAAAGAATATAGCTTACAAAAGGAATGACTGTTAAAAACATACCTGTTCTTTCTAGCGTTAGTTTATCTCAAAGCCAGGTTGTAGGTGTCCTTATAAAAAAAATTATTGAAACCAAAAAAACCAAAATAGTCAGTCTTACTCTGGGGTTGGATGCCAACCCTAATGTTTTTTTTTCCTTATTTTAAACAGAACAGATTTTTTTTTTTTTTCTTTTTTTTTGGGGGGGTAGTATTTGCTATTAAATTAGTTCTAAAATACTGGTTTTGCTAGTGCCTTTTAAGGAATGTGGCCAAAGAAGGGCAACATTTATTGGGGTTTGGAAGAATACTTTTGTTTCTGAGGATGATTGCTTGCTGATTTTATGTAGACTTGTAATCAAGTTAGTTGCACTGCCACAGGGCAGCACTGAGCAATGGACCAACCTTCTTCACCATGGTGCTTTCTTATGCTGACCGCTTCATTTTCCCCACTAAAAACGAAGAAGATTCATGCCTAAAGTATAGTAAGTAAATAAAGCCAAAAGGAAAAAAAAAAAACCAGAGAGAAAGACAAAAATATACAGCATTCAATTGCTTGTGCTTTCTGTACAAGCCTACCAGGGTCTTCCCACTACATTCAAGATTACTGCTAGTCCAGAGCTTACCAGCCTTTTTTCAAATTCAACTGTCCCTTCTGGTCGGTCCTAGGGGCTGATTCTCTCCATGTGGGTCTTTGGTTGTAAGTACAAGGCCCAAGTAACTGACTCCCTAGGCCAATTGTCAAATGTAGTCCATTGACTTTCACCAAAAAAATAAAAGGACATGCTAAGAATCCAAACCTGCAGTCATAGGTATAATTAAAAGGGAAAAAAAATAGCTGAAAAAATGTTCCCAAGAGCATTCTCACCACAACCAGTCACTCATATTGCATATATTTTTTTTTTTCTTAAAGAAAGAGATTAACCCAGCTCTTTATGTGTAGGTGGGAGGGAATAATTATGTCTTAACAACAGATGTGTTGTTGTTATGACTTCACTGATGTTTATCATCTAACTACTACAAGTACTGGAGCCGTAAAAATAAATGGAGTAGCAGCAGCCACCACAGAAAAGGAGGCAGAGGAGAGATCTTCTAAGCCAAATTGTTGAGGTTCTGTGTCTCCTACATGATATGAATAATGGTTGCATTCACTGGCATTCGTGTAATGTTTTCTTAGAATACTTCAGGCAAAATATAGAAAGATCAAAAAATCTCAATTAGTAGGTGGCTGTATTCATTTATTCTTGTATGTATATGAAGTTAATACAGATAGTACAAAGTAGCACAATCAAGTCAGTTTTCTACAGAATCTAGGTTGTTCATTTACAACAGAGTATCTGTATATATATACAGAAGAAAAAAAACCTAAGTGCTTAAACTTTTGCTTAATGCACATTTTCTGATCAGTACCATCCTTTCACAACAAAGACAGTAAAACAAATTCTTTTAGCTGAGTGGACTTAAGCCTTAGCTTAAATGATTTCCTAAAACAGAATGAGATTAGTCAGTACATAATGCTAGGACAATTGAGAACCTAGGTTATTATGTCATCTCAGAAAGACCGCGGAATGCAGAGAGAATTCCACCTTGTTTCTAAAAAGCCACATAATCTTGATTCCTTTAAAAAAAAAAAAAAAAAAAAAAAAAAGGAAGGCTACTATTAACTCTTGTGAGGTAATAGGTTGTTTTGACAATGTCATTATTCAGATTTATGGGTGTATCTTTCAGCTTCACTCAAGATCTAATTCTCCCCAGTCACTCCAAAGGCTCAAGGACTAGTGATTGCTGGAATCCTCCATGGATTACCCCTGATCCTCAAGAACATGAGAGCAATTCCCAATTAACTTCCAAATACATTTATGTAAACTGTGTATCCCGCCTCAGAAAGAATAATCCACTACATTCACATATAAACAGAACCTTTAAATATGCAACAGATGTTCTATTTTTTGAAAAGCTCTTGAATTCATTGACAGGCCTTTGGCTAAACTGATGAATTAATTTGTTCGGGGCGGATTTCATAAATCCTCTAATAATTCTTACCCTTGCACATCTTGACTTGATTTCTGAGATCTACAGCATGTGTTTTAAATGTTTCAACCTTTACTACTTTAATCAGGTAACATTTATTTCAGGGCTGGATGATGATCGGTCATTGAAAGATATAGTTGGCTAGGAAATAAAATCCAATTTGTCAGTTAAACAAACCTCCACATCTGAAGTAAGAAGAAATCAGTCTGTATTACTGGATCCCTGAAATGCTTAGTGGTTTTGACGTCACTCTCCCTTTCAAGAATATATAGTGCTGGCTGCTAAGTATTGCTGGATGCAGTGCTGCTATGTGGAAACCACACTTACCATGCTTATGTACAAACGATTTCTTGGGGCAGTTTGAATGTAAGCCTTTAGCTCTATGCTGAGATTTATTTATATCATTATAAGCTATTTTTCTTTAATATCTAGAGGCTAGATACCAATTTAAACAGCAATGAAATCAGTCTAAAAACCAAATTTTGTCTAAGCTGTTTGCTTTGGAGAGGTCTTCAACTTTGTTAACACCCCTGATGTAATGTACTAAATTATATCAAATAATTTAAGTTTTTTTAATCAACAGATGTGTTTGTTAGAGTGGAATAAAATGTGGAGGTAAAACTGTATTAGCAAGACTTTTGTCTTCCATTGCTAGACAACTAACATGCCAGCCACCCACTCAATAAGCCTTCACATATTTTCTTACTATAATGGGACATTCAGAGGTCCAGAAGTCTACAGTCTCTAAGATATGATAAAAATATATTACATTTATAATGTTTTTATTTCTGATGAAAGCCATAAACACAGCAAATGGCTGGTTTTTGCCCCTTCCATGATGTTTGCTCCTAAGTCTAGGTTTAGCTAGATTTAGAAGTCTGAGTACATCAGTGCTGACTGTAGGTTACTAGTCCCCATGTGTATGAATCCACAGAATTATGAGTGTTGACAACCTAATTTGAGATGCTGGTGTCCATTCTGTAGTGTTTGATGCTTTTTTTGCTCTGATGCATTTCTAAATGAACTCTACTGCATCAAGAAAAATGATGGACTTGTGGAAGAATTGCAGGATTAGACAATACATAGCAAAAACAGACCTGCCCATCTGAATTCAGCCTTCAAAAATGAACTGAATTCTAGTTAAAATCCATCTAGGTGGTTTACATTTATTTGAAAGAGGTCTGCTATTAAAGTTTCTTAATCTGGGCCAGTTATGTATATATGCTTTTCATATCTGTAATGTGAAAATGCTGTTCATGAAGTGGAACTACATTTCATGAGTGAAAAAATAGTTGGAAAATGAAAATTGTGCTTACCATCTTGTATTTATTCATTTTTCCAAGCTATTCTTGAAACAGGAGACTTAACAAAGCTTATTTTTTATCCTTGATATATTCACCAGGTTCCTTCTTGCCAGTTTCTCTATAGGCCATAACAATCTCAGCTATCAGTGGAGTAGCTAACTAGCAGAAGCCAAGCAAAATGTGTACTAGTTGCCTCCCATCTGCCTTTCCTTTGACAATGCCACTCATATTGACCTCTCTACCCAGATGACAAATTTGATTAAATTTTAAAAATGTAATTATAACAGAGATTTTTTAGGAGATGGATAATCCCTTTTTAGAAATATTTAAAACTTGACTGGACAAAATGCTGAGCTTCCAACTTGAAATTAGGCTTCTAGCTTGAAATTAGTTTCTAACTTGAAATTCTTCAAGCTTCTAACTTGAAATTCTAACTTGAAATTAGTCCTGCTTTCAGTAAGAGGTTGGATATATGATTACCCAAAACCTCTTCTGACTAGCTTTGTCAAAGATCCTGTGATTCTGTCTCCCTTTAGTTGAAATTGGCCCAAAGATTTGGGGATTACTGGAGGAGACTAGTAGATTATATAATCACATGTTCTTTGCAAAGTCATATGGAAGATTACAATACATATGATGCTATAACCAAGAAAAGATCCAGAGTGCACATGGCTGAATATTAGTTTGTCCTGTGAACTGCCGTGCAGCTTGCCCTGGAACAACCAGAATTCATTGTTATTATAGGTCCTTTAAAGGTTATGATCTGGAGAAGTCAGTCAAAATCTCCTGGTGTACAGTTTTTTTCATACATCATATTTGGCACTCTATTCCCACTTCATAAATTATGGGGAATGATTATTCCTAAGAAATGAAGTGCTTTCATCTTATTCACTAGACAGGATTTCCTGCAGGGTAAATCTAGATTACATTATTCTCGGGGATCAGGATTGATGCTAATGTGCTACTCACATTGCAATAAGAAAGCAACAGATCTTGTGCCTTTGAGTTGCTCACCAGAAACAAACCTAGCCACTGGGGAAAATGCTAGAGGAATTTTCAAATTGTTGTCAGACCCTCTAGCTTACAAATGCCAAACAAAGTGCAGTATGTTACAGAAACAACTATGTGATTACCCAATTCTCCACTTAGCTGTATTACCAACTTTGGAACATACTAGTGCAAAATACGTGGCAGCATAAACCTACAACTGAAACCCAAATATACCATGAACTGCATGAAGTTGTTGCTAATTAATTTTCTTCAAATACTTTAATAGTAACAATACCTTCTGTCACAGCATCTCTGATACCTAATCAGTAACATACTGCAGCATATACTGAGGGCAGTGAAGTATTTCACAGCTATATCAACTAAAGTGGGTGTGGCCATTTCTGTAAGATAACCAGAAAAGACAATATTGCTCAGTGCTTGCTGCTGCACTCTTTTGTTTTGGGATGAATGTGCCTCTAAGATAAGAAAATGGAGTACGGTTTTACTTAGTTTACGTACCATTTTGTATTAAAATACGCCACCAAACCTAGGTGGTGTCATCTGACAGAGGCATTTTCATTTCACAAAAACAGCTAGTCTACATGTATACTGAAAACTTCTCCCAGTATTGTAATAGAAATCATATGATTTCTAACAATACGTTTTGACTAAGAAATTAATTAATTAATTGTTTTAGGTAAATAGGGTAAGTTATTCCCCGAAAAGTACTCTCTTGACAGTGTGGGTGGTATTTAAATTAGAAGAGTCCCCAAGTGTGGCTATATTATAGTAATTATACCAGGAAATGTATTCTTCAGCTTGTCTACAATAACCTAGCTTTAAATTAGCTAATCTGGATATCAAGTAGCAGTTCAGCCACATCAGAAAAGAGCTTAGTAAGGGTGGGCTTTTTTATTTTTTCCAGTAGGCTTTGCAGCCTGTGTTGTGCTCTGTCTTGTTGAAATGATACTGTTAACTGCACCCAAGCAAGGCAGTTTAAAGGTATCTTAGATTATTCATTGTCCAGTCATAGATGAAACTCTTAGATGAGTATGTAATACCTACCTAGTTTATTGATATTGCTGTGTGTTTACTTTCAGTTGCATCATAGCTGTGACTTCATGGGGTGAGTTAAGGCCCAGGCATTTAGACAGGGAGAAAAGACTTGTCAATGTGGCTAGTTCCTACAGAACTCCTATTTTTTCCTGAGGAAAAAAAATAAATTTTTCTAATTGAACAATCATAACTGGCTGCCACTTTCAAACATTGCCTTGACGTTGGAGTTGACTAAGAAAAATGCTTAAGGCATATGAACTAAACTTTGAAAAGCCTTCCAGTCACATTACAATCCTGTATTTTATAGAGAGACTTTTTCTAACTTCTGAGTGATATAAAACAGTTCATTTAACTGGGATGAAGACATAGGTTATGATCTCTCTTTTTTTTCTTTCTCACCTTCCCTTTCACCTGTTTTCCTTCTGACTTCAGGAGCGATTCATAGGACCAGAGGGGAGCTAGAATTAGAGACTTAGTTTGTAGACTGGAGGCTTTCAAAAACAGGTACAAGAAATCCCAGAGCTGAGAGACATATCCATATGTATATTTGCTGACTCACAAAATTATTTATTTGCAAGCTTCCTACAGATGGAGCTATAATGCAGTTTGTAAGGGCCTGTTTTCTGTCACAGCAGATAAAGGAATGGCATCTCCACAAGTGGGCTTCTTGTTTAGATGTCTTGTGTTTCCAATTTACTTGTCTTTTAGTGAACAAGTATTTTTCAGAAAAGGTTAGTTTAAAAGGTACAGTTTCTGCTATGTCGTTTTATGCAAAAAAAAAAAAAAAAAAAAGGCTTTTGAGGTTAATGAGCTTCATTTTATTCCCATTTAAAGCTAGTGCATTTTGCTTATTTCCTTTAATCCTTTCTTCAATATAACAGTTAATACAGAAGGAGAAAAAAAAATGAAGAACATATTTGAAGAAAACAGACAAAGACACAGGCTCAGTGTCATTGCTGTTTCATTCAACTCTTGTTGAATGCCTTCTGCTGTTTTGCCTTTTCTGTTATCTGCCTTTACTGTAGGCTTTTGGGACCAAAGCCTTTTTCTCCACACGTGATGTTACGTGAATAGTATTGAAAAGCTTTTGTTTTAGAAAAAGGACAAACGGCTGCTATATGATTTTTCTTGGTTTCCTCCAGAGGGTTAAAGAGACATCTTACATTGTGTCCTTCAGTCTCCTCAGATACTTTATCCCTAAATATTCATACTTTCTGATCTTCTGTTGTGCCACTTACCTAGCAGACAGCAAGTAAGACAGTGCCTGGGCTGGCACCATGGACAGAGGCCCCCCATGAAGTGGCTGGAGCTGTAGACAGTACATTCCTGCCAAATCTTACTCATGTATGTAAGTGAAACAATTTATTTGGTTAGGTTAACTGAATTAGCTGCATTGGTAGATTTTGAGGGTGGATAATTCTTCTCTCGAAACTGGAAAAAACAACAATTCCTCTTCTATGGAATATCTGTAATTTGGGGGAGTTTCAAATTGACAACTGGTAGCTGAAAAATTCTGCAGTTGTATTCCCTACCACATAAACTGAGAATAAGAGTAACCACATGAATCGATAGTCTAATCCTGTACCATGACACTGGCAGGTTACTTTTTGGTAGTAGTCTTCTGCCCTCCAAAATACATTTTCAGCTTTCTGCAGTGTTCTCCATTGCTACATCTAATAAATACATACAGCTCTAGCCCTAGGAGGACACAATCCAGATGTGGATTCTCCCTGTGTGGCGTGGGGGGGCTTCCATTTTTATTTTTCTCATGAAAAATAGATTGGAGTTGGAAGACATTTCCTGTCCCCAAAGTACACTATAATTCAAACACAGCTTCCAGAATTTCAGCAATGCATTGTAATTAGCCATTCTCACTGACCTGAAAAAGGAAAATAAGGTGGTGGTGGGGGGGGTGTCCTAAAATTATTATTATTATTTTCCATTTCATGTTCAACAGTTTGTCACACATCTATAGCTGCAGACTCCTTGCTAATACACTGGGACTTCTTAGTCACATACAGCCCTACATCAGCCATACTTGCAAGACTTGTGCAAGTGGGTTCTTAAGACTAGGTAGAGACAAGGCACTCCTCAGCCCTGAAACAAAGCACTGCATCCTAACACAGTGCCACTTGCTAAAGCTTTTTGCATATGAATGTAGGCTTCTTTTGCTTAGTGTTGGCTTCTGTGAGATTATATTTTTTTCATCGTATGCAAAATAAAAGCAAAAAATCCTCTGCCAGAGGCCCTCGGAGTCCATTTTGGGGGACTGCTAGTTTTGCCTAAAACCTAAGGGCTGAGGAGAGATTCAGGAATGGAAAAGAGATTCTTGCTGGTCAAGAATATAGGCATGAGGCCTCCAGAATAGCAGGGAGAATAACTTCTAGTTGAATTTATGATCCATAGTGGTGGTAAAGTTAGGCTGCAGTCCCTGCATTGTGTTTTATAGTAAATGCTTCTGTATTACTGCAGAAGGTGATCTAATTGTGGCCAATGTCTATTTATCTGGCACTCTCCAAACAATGGAAATGCTTCCTGTCTGGCGAGGTAGGCCTTAAAAGTGACCCCTGTGACTAAAACTAACAAAAATGCTTCTCAGTGGACCTCATAAGAACCAATTGCATCTATGGGCCTATTAGTCTTGCACTCATGGAACAAAATAGAATAACACTTGGAAATATGAATGGAACATGGAAATAATTTTCTGTGTAAAATAAGCTTTTCAAGATGTGAATCACAAAATACCTGAATATCTGAATTCCAAGTGGTCCTTGATTGAGAGATTCCATTGATAATCATAAGTTTGTATAATGATGACTTTGGGAAGTTTCAAGTACTGAGAAGACAAAGCCTGTTTTATATATTCTATACCATATATCATGAGTTAAGCCAGTTCTTCATTTTGATCATACACTAACACTTGCACTTGTTGCCAATACCAGTGAGCCTTCACTGACAGATATTATCAAGAGTATGAACCAAAGATAATTTGATGGTAAAAAAATTATATATTTTGCTTCTTGAAAGGCAGCTTGTGTTGGTAACAGGTCCTTTTCTATGTAAATGATACTAAAATTTTATCCCCCAGGGATAAAAGGTAGAACTGAAGGCATACTCAAAAAACAAAAATTGATGCTATCTCCCAACTAAACGGAAAGGTGCCCAGAAAAAAAAAGTTTATGATGCAATTGAGATGTTGGCTTTAAAGTTCCTTGTATTTTGTTTAAGGAATACTTTTTTCTGTGTTACAGTAATGCCTGAATGTGATGAAGAAAACTCTCTGCCTTTCCTTCTCCTTGCTGCTTGAGGCACTGTTATTTATCGTTTCAGAGTTGTACCTTTCAAGTTCATAGGAAGTCCACACAACCTTAATCTTGTAAGGGTTACTGAACCAGACTTGGTGGTGAGACTGTAGGCCCTGTCTTGACATTGGACTATGTAGTGGACAGTTTATTTCTGAATACTTGTAGGAAACACACTAAAGATTGTAAGCTCCTACGACAGTAGAGGCAGGCTATACAAAGGGAGGATACTAAACTGGGTAATAGAAGAATTGAAACACAAGGAGCAGGTTTCATGCAGCTTCTGTGTACTTCATACTCTTTTTCTTGCTTTGGTTGAGGAAAATGGCTGCAGTTTTCCCCAGGATCCTGACACTGCTATGTAAATCTCCTATGGGTACTACTTGTAAAGTTTACACTGTGTATAAACTAGCTGGAAGGTTGAGTGCTCTGAAAAAGCAGTCTGCCACAAAACTAAAGTAGCTGTCAGAAGAAGGAGAATGATCTGCTATGCCAGATTCATGCCCAAGGATTAATTACTTCTCCCCTTGCTGGCCTCTCTAAAATTTAGCACAACCTTGGTCCCTGCAATCTACCAAAGAGTTTGTTTGCTTTTTAACTAGAGAGAACTAATATGATATCATTATATCAACTTACCACAGTCTGACTATTACATCTTGCAATTCTAACTGCTGTAGACTTTTGTGTCTCAGTTTGCATTTTGTTCCCTAAACTATTTAGGTCTAACACCTTACTTCTATACATACAGCTCCTAGTATAGTGGGCTTGAAGCTGCTCTGTACTATTAAAATACAAAATTAAAAGCAGCCTGAGAATATCTGATAATGGATAACATTTGGTTTCAGCATTGTTCCAGTTCTTCATGGCTTCCTCAGTAGCTGAGGAGGATTCTTATCTAAAGCTTATTGGAAGTCATAGGACCAACTTCTACTGTTTTCAGTTAGGTGTATTTCATTAGAAACCGTATCAGGCCCTAGACCCAAGCTTTATACACAGTTACAATCCATTGGCTGTACAGGTTTATAAAGATGTGCATTCAAGTGTTACAGATAAAGATTTGTTTTCAGATTAGAAACTTAAGGTGTACAGATTATTTCTGCATCAAATAACTCATCTTTCATATTCTGTGTCACATAGCCTCCAGAAGAATCCAAATCAGCAGCCAAAAGAAATCACTCTACACTTGCTTGATATTTAACACCAGCATTTGGGAGGGCAACTTAGGTGTCGAGTGAGAGGAAATGGCAACACCCCATTTAGCTAGAGTGCACCATCCGATCTTATGTCTCTTTTCTGCTTCTTGTCAAACAAGTTCTCAATTTTGGTTTGAAATGTCTGCTTCTTTTCCTTCATAAACAACTCCCACTTGGAAGGTGGAGTGCTGAAGTACAAGCCTAGGCTCAAGAAGAAAGCTTCCTGTCCTCGGTGAGTTAACATGGAGAGCATCCAAGTACAGGAAGATAAGGAGAAAAGGCTTGAAAGCAATCCTCCAATGGATCTATGCCACATTAGTCTTGTGAAAGATACTAGATGATAAACAAACCATGAAAATGGGTGGAAAGGAAAAGTGGGAGCTAAAATCAAAAGCTTTATCTGGAACAGAAGGTACATGCAATGCAAGATGTAGAGGTCACTCAGACATTAATGTTCTTTCCATCTTACTTTCCTTTTAGTCTGATATAGAAATAAAATGATGATTTTTTATATTAACCATATTTTAAACCAACAACCAAGCAGCAGAAAAAAGAATAATAGCATAATTCAAGCCCATGTTCCTTTTTTTCTTTCCCTAGATAAAACTTCTGCCTTTGGCATGGAATAATTTCCATTTCAGCATATTCTTCTGATATTTCCTGTTCCTGCCTGCTTCTTAAGGGTGAACTTGCACATTTAAAATATTTATTGATTTCAGACTGTCTCCACAAACTTCAATGTCTTTTAGAATAACAACTGAACATGCTGTCTGTCTCTGAAATGTAGTCTCTTAATTGGATATGGGACCATTAATTCTAGGGAAGGAAAGAGTTTGAATCATTAAGTACATTATATCCAATTGTAGGGTAATCCTATTACATATGGGCTGCAAAGGTAGCATTGTTAGCCACAGAAAGCATGGAAGGCTGAAGACAAGATCTGCTTCCAGGAGGGATGTATGACTGAAGAAAAGAAAGCATAAACCTGGGTTATTTCAATGTACTAGTTTCTAGGACCTCTCTTGGGAACACAGACTAGAAGCAGACATAAACTTCTCCTGAGAAACCCGTTCAGTACACTGCATGAACACCAGATCACAGAAAGCAAAAGCTTCATATGTAGTCTTTCCTTGACTGTGCTTAGAACTTGCTTGCTATAACTAAGTATATAGGTCAGGAAGTCCATATTGCATCCAGCTAATTAAATTGAATAAAATATTCAGTAAGTATCAGATAATTAGATACTCTTGACTGGATTTTGGTCAGAAAGCCATAGCAGCCATGGCAACTCTTGAAAAAAAAAAAAAAAGAAAGGTGACAAAGGTGATAGGTCCTTTAATTATCATAACTGTTCAAAATGTACTGTTTCAGTCTCATTTAAAAAGTGCTGTCTGCGATGGCACAATATTTGCAATATATACAAAGGATGTTGTAAATATGTAAATTGGAACAGGACATTGCACTCCAAGTACTGGTGAGTAGCTGCTTCGATCTGTACAAAATCATTCTTTGGCTAAGAGTACCCCAAACACTTTATTAACTGTGAAAGTTAGGGGTTGTTTTCTACATAGATTCACAGAATGCTTGAGAAGAAGCTGTTCTGTTACTAAGACTGAGTAACTTTACGATATATTATGATTCATAATTACATCACATATAGGAAGCAGCCAACCAACACTAGAGGACCTTTACTTAAACCTCTGGCCATGCTCTGTTATTTGAAAGATGTGTGTGTCATGTGTGGAAGTAGGATAGCTTGGCAAAAACATTTAATAGTAACGTTGCTGGTTTCTCAGAACTTGTTTTTACAATTGCAGTACTTCCTGCTACTGTACCCAAATTTCATTACGGAGTTGTCCACCAATAGGAGCAAGCATACGAGGCATTCAATTGCATTTAAGAATCAACAGTGACATAATCCTGTGATCTGCAGTGGAGCTGGCACAGGCAATATATAGGAATTCTTTCAGTAAGTGTCCTGGTTTCAGCTGGGATAGAGTTAACTGTCTTCCTAGTAGCTGGTACAGTGCTGTGTTTTAGTTCAGTACGGGAAGAATGTTGATAACACTGATGTTTTCAGTTGTTGCTCAGTAGTGTTTAGACTAAAGTCAAGGATGTTTCAGCTTCTCATGCCCAGCCAGCGAGAAAGCTGGAGGGGCACAAGAAGTTGGCACAGGACACAGCCAGGGCACCTGACCCAAACTGGCCAATGGGGTATTCCATACTATGGGACATCACATCCAGTATAGGAACTGGGGGGAGTGGGGGCGGCGAATCGCCGCTGGGGGACTGACTGGGTGTCGGTCGGCGGGTGGTGAGCAATTGCACTGCGCATCATTTGGACATTCCAATCCTTTCATTATTGCTGTTGTCATTTTATTAGTGTTATCATTATCATTATTAGTTTCTTCTTTTCTGTTCTATTAAACCATTCTTATCTCAACCCATGAGTTTTACTTCTTTTCCCGATTTTCTCCCCCATCCCACTGGGTGGGGGGAGTGAGTGAGCGGCTACATGGTGCTTAGTTGCTGGCTGGGGTTGAACCACAACAGTAAGCAGCAAAATAAACAAACAAAAAGATCTATACAATGGAGATTTTTTTTTGCAACATACAAAGTTGGATATGGAAGGTACCAACAGCCTGAAGCACTATTTTACATAATAAACATTGATAGTAAAACTTGAGCTGTTAGGGCAAATCAGCACAGTTGTGTCAACAAATGCCAGTATAGGTGGATGTTACTGTGTGGTAGAACTGATATATGGAGTTTTGTGCTGCCAGAGTTTTGGCATATAGTTAGAGCTTCCCAGACCACCTTTATGTGTTAGTTCTAATTTATGGTAGGATTGGAACAGCAAGCAGCAATCACAGTATCAGAAAATCTTACCGGATTGTTGCCTTTGTACACCTACCCTGTGAACCCCGTACTCTTACCTGTTAGAGCTTTCCTGTCTATATCTCAGCTAACACCAGGATGAAAGCTGTTTGTTCTTATTACTGCCACATGTCTATCTTTGTAATTTCCTGGGTACAATGAAGTATTTGGAATACTTATTCCTCCATCCCTTCTTGCACATTCCCCAGTATGTTTGTATATATAGTATAGGTGCAATCTATACAGTTTAAGACACTTCTTGAAATTATTTGCATCAAAATCTGTGGTGTGAGCCAATGCAAGATGATGTAGTCTTCATTTTCAATTCTGGTAGAAACATCTTTTCCTTTTAGAAAAAAGGCATCCCATCTTTATTTTTCTTGAATTAGGCATTCCAAGGTTCAGACAACTCTAGTGGGATTTGTCACCCTTACATAAGAGATATACAGTGAGCCTCAAGAAGTCTTCATTAGCTTTGGAGTGGCTTAGACCAGTATTAAGCCTCTTGGGGGACTCAAAGGGAGAAGCCTAGCACTGGTTGGGTTTTTTTTTTTGCTTTGAGAATGGGAAGAAGAAAGGTTTTTTAATCTGTTACTGTGGGAGTAAAAGCACTGGCTAAGTGCCAGGACCTAAGGAAGATTGCTCCCTGTGGAAAGGTAGAGTTTGATAGGAGATGATTACTTATTTAGCTGCCAAAAATCAACTTAGGCTTGCCTGAACCTGGGAAGGATAGAAACATTTGTAGAGTCTATTGGCAGTGAAGAGTCTAATGAAAGTCTGGGTCCAAAAGTGGGGAAAGAGTTTGGGGTTTTGTGCTTATTTTGGACTAGGAGTATCCAAGAAGGGACAGAATTTTGTATGACCCCATAAGAGAGCTGTTCTGGAGGCCAGATGTATAAGCTGAAAGGTCAAGAAGAAAAAAGGAGTTCTCACAATGACCTGCCAAGAGTGAGAGTACAGTAAAAACATTTGTACTCTTCTTCAGTGTCACTTTAGAGTGCTGTGCATACCTATCCCAGCTGTGTGTGAGTGACATTTAATGAGAGGGATCATCAGGATGATGATTTCATTTTTCTTTTTACTACATGGATCTGATAAACACAGAAGAAATCTAAACCCTTGGATACAGAAATATGCCATGAAGAATTTGTCTGCATTGTATTTGCTCCGTATGCCTTCTTATGCTCAAATGCACATTCTTGAATTCATTATTCTTTAAAAACTATCAATTATATACTTATTTGATCATCCAACAAGATGGGTCTCTTCTGTGACTATTCATGCTAGCATCTTTCCCATCTATTAAGAACCACACACTAGGAAATAAAAAGGTTGCTTTTCAAAATTTTACACAAGTAAAATTCTCCATTATGTCTCAATATGTTAACTGAATATACAGTGGAAATATTTATGCTTTATATTGACCAAGAATGGTGACTTGTCCTGTGCTTTCAAGTTTAATTTTTTAAAGTGTTTACTCATTATTAAGCCTAGTGTTTCAGTATTCTTTGTAGTGCCTAATGCTGTAATAGATAGTCAACACAGTCCTCACCTTCATGTCAGATCTGCCACTTTTAGTAGGAAACTGATGTGAATTCTGTTTTCACCTACATTGGTGAGTAATGTTACGGGATTGAATTTACCACCATTGCTTTGTTCTGTCTTTCTTAAAATGTGTTGTCACACAAAATCCAAAGTCATTAGAAACATTTTATTAGCAGTTTCCCTGGGGTGGGAGAGTGGACAACTGTCTCTAATTGCTAACAACTGCCCAATGCTCCAGGCAGGACATATTGCCTAAAACCCCCTTACCTCTCCACAGTAGAAGAGCTAAGGTTTCAGGAGCAAACACCATTTGAAACAAGGCTATACTTCCAAAAATTTTAAGATGTTGCTCTGTCAGAGCCAAGGACTGCAATTTGGTTCAGTCTGCATACAAAAATGGCAGGCAAGTCAAGCAGAGTTAAAGTTGAAAGTAAAGCCAAAGGCGTATCTAAAAAATGTAAATGCATGAGTAAAGACATCTAAAAATAAGATACACATTGGGTGGTAAATCAGACTTCCAGCATGATGTCTTACAATTATTTTTACTGTTTGCACAAAAATTAGTTGGCTGTCCTGAACAAGTTTTAATATTGTCAGAAACATAAACAATTCCTAAGGAAAAATTAAAAAAGATATGCGCTATAAAAATACTAAAAATTGGTAAGAAGCAAAGCTTATTATGTACTTTATATAAAAACTACTGTGTTATCTAAACAGTAATGAAAATACAAGTCATATTCTTTCTTTAAATAGAGTTAAAGTTACACATCATTTTTTCATGACTAGTATTTTCTTTGTTTACTGAGTGGATCTGAAACACAGACAAGAGGAATGCTATAGCATTCAGTTCTAATGACCATGCATTCATGAAGTATGTGCACTTTAAAAGTTGAACCTTTAATTGTAAGAAGTATGGTCTAGATTTTTGACAGGGAGAGCATAAACTGCTTTATATTTTATTTCTCTACTCAGTGGTGATAAGATGGTAGTGAAATGAATATTAACATAAGTCCTTTGGAGACAATATGAACTATGTAGTACTGTCAGGAATTTTGTAAATAATGATCTTCTCAACTTCCTGGCTACAAATTCATGAGAAGGTAACAGGAATAACATGAATGGAGACTAAATTATTGTCCAAGATTCAAGTCATTCCAGTAGATACTGATCTAAATACCCATTAACACTCACATGAGGCACTCAGGCCTTCTTTTTCATATCAACAGAGCATTCTTAATTCGAAATTAAATGCCCACAAAGAAGTGATCCAGCAATTTCTCTCAGAAAAGAGCATCTTAACTTCATTCAGTTTATCTGTCTCCAAAGGGAGGCAATTATACTGATCTACATTAGCACTGTGAAATTAAATCATTACCAGTTGAAGCTTTTTGTTCTAAAGTAGTCTGAAGTCTTTTGACATGAGATATTATTACTCTATTAAAATCGTGCTTATTCATCTTCAGTTTATACAACCAAAATTTTAACCTTGAAATCAATACTTGCTTTCATTAACATGAAAGGTTTTCACACTTTTCCAATCTACTGGATGTGTTTTCCCCTGTTGCTGATGAGGGAGGACTTATCATTGATGACAGTTCAAATTGCAAGGTTTTAAATTAAATCTGACATTGCTTTTGGCTATAGTGGGAGCTTTTTGTATCACAGACAATGCAAAGGTCACAGTAGGCTTTCTTTATTAGCAAAATAGCTCCTTTTGTGTTAAACATTGTCCAGAGTCTCCAAAAAGAGGAAGTCAAGGTTAGCCTTAATTCCATACAAAAGAAACTCTTAGGCATGTTTAAAAATCCTGAACATTGAACATCTAATTTCTGTGATTCTATTCTGAAAAGATTTTCCACATTACAGAGTTTGATGGGACTAGACCTATTTCATCAAATACTGAACATGTCATTAAAGTAGTCAAGCATTAGGTGAGAAATACAAAACTTTGATTACAGGATGGGGTCCTATCTATAACAGATAGATTTTTTTTTTTTAATCACTTAATTTTTGCATGATACAAAAGGGAATTGGAAAGAAGGAATCTCTGGTAAGCACCATGAAAACATAAAAGAAGGTGATTCAAGAAATAGATTTGAGACCATTCCAACTCCAGATTTAATTGCAGTCTCATCTTTCTGTCCACCTTATCATTAAGAACTTTTCTTTCTTGTCCTCATGTATACAGACATTTAGGATTAAAAGAATAATTGCCTGTGATCTTACATTTGTGGCATGAAGTGTTGTTTCTAATGCTGAGGAATTTTATTCTCCCCACCTTGTGACATGTAGGGAAGCTGCAGCTGCAGACTGCTGGTTCAACGTAAATAGTATCAGTGTAAGTCCTAGGTTCTCCAGGCTGCTGAAGGAGTGGGTAGTGTTGTCCAGAAGGGGGCATGACTAGGATGTCTAACAAAGATGTTGACTTGGAGCCTACTGCCAGCAGTGCTCTCACGGAACACCAAATACCCCTCCACAGTGATGAATTGCCCCCTCTGGCATAAGAGGGTTGGCTGATGTTAGGAAGTGCAAATTACACCTCCCTGTGGCAGCTTGTCTAAATCTGAACCTTTAATTGTAATTAAGTGATGAATACATTCCTTTCATTTTTGTTTTGTTTTGGTGAATTCAGCTCTGATAAAGGTGACATATTAATTGCACTGGGGAATGAAGTCATTGAAGCTGGTTGAGAAATGGTTCAAAAAGTATTTCATTAACTTTTTTTTTTTCTTGAATTATCTAAAAAACGTTTCAGCTAGGTCGAAAAATCACAGCTTAGTAACAGCAGGAGAGCCTTTCCCTTCTATCCACATTCAGATATCTGTACCACACCTGGAAATGCTATTTGTGTAATACAGACAGCACAAGCTACAGGTTTTTTTCTATGCTCTATAGGACAAGGATCTCAAAAATATTTCAGTATGGTCAGACAGATGTTCATGTGGAAATCTCTCCTCCTGATGATTCACAGGATTTTTCCTGTTCTTTAAAAGAAAAGATAAAAATCTCAGAATGTTTACAAAAGCAAATTGAAATGACCAGCAAATATATACTCATGTCTGTGGCACTTTACTCGGACCAATAGTTGTGAATGGTGGGTTGCAGAAAGCTCCTCTCTACAGTCACTGGTTGTTTCAGTTCCTTTCCCCTGAAAATTTGAGAAAAGGACAGACTAGCAAAGATCTGGTGGCCACCTCCAGGGCCTCCTCTGGTACAAGAAGATGGCATGCAGGCAGGGTGCTGCTTCCCTTTGCTCATCTACCCCAGAGGAGGTGTCATCCCCCTCTGTTCCCAAATGGGGAAGGGAGATTGAGGATCATTAAAAGAAGCTGCCATATCCTAATTGCTAGACTTTAACTTATTATTTTATCTTTTGAGGGCTTCTCTGCTGCATAAACTAAGCAGAGGAGGAGAGTAAGGATGTGTAAGGAGGTAAATCATGATTTAGAAATTGTTACAGAGCATCTTCTGGTCTTCTAGTATTACTCCACAGAGGTTGCCTTTCGCATAGGAACACTTTAACCAGGAGAAACATATTAGGATAAGCAAGGGAACATCTAGCAAATTATACCAGAGGTGATAAATAATGTGATAATTGATTATATGTGTCCATTTTATTCCATGAGCCTAACATGAAGAGGCAGCTTTGTGCAATGCAGTGGAGTTCTTTGTGACACAAAGTAATGGTTGCCACCAAGTTAATGCTTTGTATAATACGGAATTCTAGTTCAACATATGAAGTTTAGATAAGTGACAAAGGATCAAATCTTTTATGACCAAACATTTCTGCTAGTGTGTATTTTCCATCTTATCTACTCCATTTCTTTTTTTTTTTGAGCAAGTTGTTTTTATTGGACTATGAGTAGCAAATTCCTACAATTTTATAGCCATGTGACATTGTTGTCATTGCTTTTAGCACAGGAAATGGTACATCTGTTAGTAAAGAGACCAAAAGAACTCTCCCATGAGTCACCAAAAAGCATTTGCCAAAACTAATTAAACTAATGCCAAATATGACAAGTCAGTTTAAGACCTGTAACAATTTACAGTACACTGACTTTGCGGGAAAGGGGTAGACTATGGGGATGAAGGTAGTGGGAGGTTAGGGTAAGGATCTGAAGTATAATTTCACGGAAGAGGTAAAGCTCTCTTGTCTGATTTTTTTTCTCAATATTATTCACCTACCTATAAGCTAGCCCAAGAACCATTTTCAGAGCCTTTGTTTTCCAGTTTTATTCATTTACCCTTAAATTGCAATTAACAGAAAAACTGTTCATTCTGTTTGAACTCACATTTTATATTTCTCCAGGTATGAAATTCTAATTATTATTCTAGATCAGAGCTGTTTTAAAATAAAATTTGATTTATCCTTGTTTGTAACATTTGCTAGGAGTTTCACTAAATTTTATGGGACTGTCATGAGAATCTGCTAAAGAGATGCTTTGATCTTGATTTTCTTAAGGAAATTCAGAATTAAATACAGAGTTCTTTTAAGTATTAAGCTAAAGAACACACCAAGAAAAGCAATGTAAGTTTTGATAATAAAGACTGCAGAACTTCTTTTTTTTTTCCATTATGCCTGCAAAAGCAAAATATTACATGTCTAGCTAAGGCCTGCAGTCTGATTTTAATTTCAGAAAAGCATGTAAACAATGCATCAAGAAAGCTAAAATATCAATAATAATGAACCTGATTTCTGCAAGCAGTTGTATATAATACTTAAGAAAATTACTCCTTTTGAACTAAATAAATAGTCTACGTATTGTATGCTTACAGTTTCTGAAATGAGATTTTTTTTTCCATTTGTATATCAAATATAATTATTAAAATGCAGCTATAAGAGTATTGTAGAATTATTTCACCTAGATGAGCCATTAGATTTATTTTTTATTCTTAAAGGCATTATTGTATGGTTAGAGTTTTTGGACCACGATGCATTGTGGAAGCAATGAAGCACACAAGGAGTAGAGATGGGTTTTCTGGAGACAATACTAAGGCCCTATCACACTTGACTTTTTTAGTTGACAAAAGACCCTCCAACAAAACTAGCTTGCATCACCTACCACCCCAAGTCTCGTATCAAAAGAGTGTGGAGAATTGAGCCCCTGTTTTTATCTTACCTTGCATTTGTCTCCAATGTCTGTTCTAACTGCCAAACTTTGTGTTGCCAGGGCTATGAACTCTTTCCTTTCTCACTTTTCTGCAACAAAAGTATTACTTTCAGTGATATTTTAGCCCACCAAGCTAACACTAACCATCAGAAACCCCTTTAGTAATATATATTCTACTCCATTCTTGCATAATTCTATTGACACTTCAGTGATTTGTCACTCTCCACCTTTGTTTCAGAATACCTTTGTGTCCTCAGCCTTCCTGTTCATGTTGATATATCTGCTAAATTAACTTGAGCGAGTCCAAACAATTATTATGAACTAATTTCTTCCCTCTTTCCAACCTAGTTTAAAACCAGTGTAGCAGGTCTTACTTGTTTCAAATCTGGGAGTTTGTACTTTTCACTCAAATAAGGATTTTATGATATCTGAAAACGTTCTTTTCAGAAAAAAATTCCAAGCTCTCATCACCATTGCTATGAGCTGTTGATCAGTCTTCAGCACTAATCATGTGATAAATTTCTGGCACAAGTAGGTGGCATTTGCAGGTGTCTCTCTAGCACCCTGAAAAATTTCTCGCTAAGTTTTCCATAACTTCTCACCCTGCTGCAGCTCTGTCCTGCACACAGATTTCCTGTTTATAAACTGAACATCTTCTGATAATTTAGGATATTTACTGTTCCTAAATTAATATCTAATCCCATTATGTGGAAGCATGTCGTGCTACTTTCATTAACTAAATTGAAACTTCTGTAGCCCAAAGTTCCCTGGCATGGACTCAGTGATCAAGATCTCCTTAATCTTCTTGGTGGTTCATGATTATTTTTCTCTGATAGGAACTCCTGGTCCTAACCTCTCCTGTTTGGATTAGTGTGGTCATCTTAACCAGGACTAAATGATGATGCTCATTTAAAAGATACAGCTAGCTCAAAATATAAAACCTTTTCTATGACATGCAAACTACTTAGAAACCTACAGTAATACTGCTGTAGACATTACTGTTCACATACACATTAAGTTCACTGTATGGAGGTTAGAAATTCTTAATGTCTGAGCATTGGTTTCTGAAATTGTTCCTTTTTCTAATGCCATAACTTGATGATGCACTTGTTCTTCATTCTTTTGTTACCAAAAGTACTCCAAACTCACTGATTCTAGGAACATAGGATACAGATCATCCATTCCCTGAATTTCTCCTGACAGGTGTGATAAATTAGTTCTGGTTATATAGCACTGGGATTCCCCATCTTAAGGAAAGGATAATCCTGCCTACTGGAATTTATTTTTTAAAGAAGCAAAACTATAGGGAAAGAAAATAAGGCAGATAATTACTTTACTTGTAGTTAAAGCTACAATATGAACTGATTCTCCATCTAGTTGCAAAAATAGTATTTTTTGGTCAATGTCAAAGATAAAAATCTACTGTGGTAAGAGATAGAACATTATGTAAATGAGGAAATGCAATATTTTATGCAGACATAAAAACATACTCTAATTGGAGACTGAGACTAAATGTTATTCTTCTCTGACATAGACATAGTTTGGCTTATGTTTTTCTTGTAAATAGAAGAGGACTACAAGATTTCCTTAGAATTTTATGTGAGGTGTAGATAGCAGAGTAACTTCAGAAGACACTCTTATCAATCACACCACCCTTACAGCTTGTACAAAGTAAAAAACCATGGTAGTCAGGCAAAATCCCCAGTGACAGGAAACAGGGAAACATCATAACCATTTTTAAAAAGGGTAAAAAGGAAAACCCTGGGAACTATCAACCAGTCATCCTTATCTCTGTATCCTGTATCTGTTAGATAATGGAGCAGATCCTACTGGAAGCTATGTCAAGGCATATGGATGATAGGGACGTGATTAGAGACAAGCAACATTGGCTTCACAAAGGGAAAATAATGCCTCACTGATCTAGTGGCCTTCTAAGATGGAGTGAGTGCATTGGTGGATAAGGGAAGAGCGACTGATGTAATCTATCTTGATTTCTGTAAAGCCTTTGACACAGTCCCACACAACATCCTTGACACTAAATTGGAGAGATATGGATTTGATGGATGGACTATTCAATGGCTAAGGAATTGGCTAGCCACATCCAAAGAGTTGTGGTCAATGGCTCAATGTCCGAATGGAGATCAGTAACAAGTGGTGTCCCTCAGGGGTCTGTACTGGGCTCAGTGTCTTTATTAATGGTATAGGCAGTGGGATTGGGTGCACTCTCAGCAAGTTTGCAGATGACACCAAGCTGAGTGCTGCAGTTGATAACACTTGAGGAAAGGGATGCCATCCAGAGGGACCTTGACAGGCTTAGGATGGGCCAAAGTAAACCTCATGAAGTTCAACAAGGCCAAGTGCAAGGACCTGCACCTGGGTCAGGGCAATCCCTAGCATCGATACAGACTGGGAGATGAAGGGATTGAGAGCAGCCCTGAGGAGAAGGACTTAGGGATATTGCTAGATTAAAAATTACATATGAGCTGGCAATGCGCTCTTGCAGCCCAGAAAGCCAACCATATCCTGGGCTGCATCAAAAGGTGCATGGCCAGCAGGTCAAGGGAGGTGAGTCTGCCCCTCTACTCCACTGTGGTGAGACCCCACTTGGAGTACAGTGTCTAGATCTGGGGTCTCCAGCCCTGGGGTCTCCAGCACAAGAAAGACATGGGCCTGTTAGAGTAGATCCAGAGGAAAATGGTCAGAGGGATGGAACACCTCTCCTGTGAAGAAAGGCTGAGAGAGTTGGGGTTGTTCAGCTTGGAGAAGAGAAGGCTCCAGGGAGACCTTATTGCAGCCTTTCAATACTTGAAGGGGTCTTAAAAGAAAGACTGAGAAAGACTTTTTACCAGGGCCTGCATGACAGGACAAGGGGTAATGGTTTTAAACTGAGAGAGGGTAGATTTAGAATAGACATGAGTAGGAGATTCTTTTTGTGATGAAGGTGGTGAGACACTGGAACAGGTTGCCCAGAGAAGTTGTGGATGCCCCATCCTTGGAAGTGTCCAAGGCCAGGTTGGATGGGGCTTTGAGCAACCTCGTCTAGTGACAGATGTCCCTGCCCATGGCAGGGGGCTTGGACTAGATGATCTTTGAAGGTCTCTTCCAACCCAAACTATTCTTTGATTTTATGATTCTATCTAGAAGTATAGCACATTATAGCAAGCGATTTTACATATTAAGGCCTCATTTAAGAAATTAATGCCTTACTACTAACTTTATACAATATTAGGCAGAAATCTATTGGTAATCCACAAATTGGAGTACTATTTGATATATGATGACTTTTAGGAGTGAGATTTTTACTGGGGAGGAAAACAGTACCTTGTGGAATGAAGGAGAGCCTAGCTGATTTTGTAAATATACAAAAAGCCTTTTAAATAGTTTTGGTAGAATCATGATTCTCTCAACACAAGAAGTATAAAATAAAGACATAGTATAAAATTAGGACTAAAGGCAGGGGAAAACCAAGCAGTTCCTTTGAAGAGTGAGACACTTCTGTTTGTAATTCTTTGTTAGTCATGAATTAAGGTGTACTGATTATATCTAGATAAAGCTGTTTATAACGTTTATATATGTTAATACTTCAGGTGTGTACTACTTGTTACAAAACATAGACACACATGGGTGAAGCCTAGCCTGTTATGCCTGTAAAACCAGAGGAAGTCCACTGACTTCATTAGAGTTTTTTGGTACTATATCTTACAGCTGAAAGTAGGATTTGGCTCAATGTATTTTTCAAAGAAAAAAATTTAAAATAATAACATCTGTGTTAGAAGCCGTGTAAGTTCTTGTATCATCCCGTTCTTTTTCTTCTGAATGAAAGTGTAATAAATAAAATGCTATAAAAATGCATAGAATAAAAAAAAAAATTAAATTATGATAAAAAAGCAGAGGCTATTTTCTTACTATCAGCTTTCAAAAAAATTCCCAAAGAGCATGTTAAAATGAATTAAGTCTGCAGTGAATGCTGTTCTTTGTCATAACAAGAAAACAAAAAAAATTACAAAACACATACCAACTTTCAAAATAAGGCTGTGATTTAGCAGAACAAAACCAGAGCTTTTGGTATTGTATTTGTTTATTTGCTTTGGCACTAGCTTTATTTTTTTATTGTGCTTTAAATACTCAGTTTTGCCCATATCTATTTCTTGCTAGTTTAGTTGGGTTTGGAAAATAGGAAATCTCTTGAAAACAGGTTTTGGATAAAATTGAATAGTAAACATAACTGTCTGTGAAAACCAGCTATCAGCTGGACATTAATCTGATTTATTTGTAGTCCAGCATCATACTTGAAAGAAAAAGAGAAATACAGAAGTTTAGGGCTTTTTTGCTCTAGTTATTCTGTTTTCTCTATTCCAGACCCATTTAAAGCTTCTGAAGTCCTCTATTATGGAACAAACTATACTCAAAAGAAATAGAAAAGGTGTAGGACTTCTACAACTGAGATACTACTGTGTCCTGAAGAGAGAGGTTGAATTCTACATCTTGTTCCATAAAGATTTTTTTAATTCACCAAATGAAAAGACTTAAGTTCCTGAGCCCCTTGTAAATAGACCCTTTTGGCTGCATAAGCTGAAGTTTTCCTTTAACTTGTTTTCAGTTATGCTTAAATGTTAAAAGCTCTTGTACTTTCTTTGGCAGGGATAATGAAGGGGTGTAGATTCATAAATGGAAAAGAGATGCTTACTGGAGTTTTCTCGGCAGTGGTGTGGGATCAGAGAAATCAGCTATACATCTAACACGCTTGTTAAATTCTGCAATACATCATGATGAATCATCCTGACAAATCTCTGAAATCCTTAAATTTGACCTTGTCTTTGTTGCTGTGATTATGGAGAGAGAATCTTTTATACTGCAGGAGACATGCCGGCTCCCCACTCCCCCCCAGGAAAAGCATTTTCAAAGTACGATCATGTAGTCTGTGTCACCAGCTAGAGAGAAGCAAAAGCCACACCCACGTTCTTTTAAAAGCTTTTTTCCCCCTCATAGATTTTTTTTGTTTTTAACAATAGTCAAAGAAAATAAAGTTTCAATTGAAAACAGAAGTCAGAAGCCTCCCTGCCTTCACCAGCCAGAGCAGGGAAGGGAGGAAAAAACACCCATTCTCCAAAGCTCCCCACCTCCATTTTCTAATACAAGCACAGCCACGGAAGAGCCAGACTGCAGTCTTTTCCATGCAGCTTTTTTTCTTTGATGTGATGCCAGTTGATAAGCTATTGTGCAGTTAGAAAAAGCTCTAGTGGGTCAGAAACCCAGCTGTAGTGGGTTCAGAACAAGCAGAGATGGGGAACACCTAGACTTGATTGATTTTTGAGGAATCAGCAGGGCTGGAGGTTAGTGAGTTGTTTACTCAAGGAAATATTTCATGTTCTGCCTCTTTGGTGACACATTTTTGAGGTAACGCCTTGTGAAAGGTTTGAAACCCTACCATTATGCCTGGGTCTAAACAGTGCACTACAAGTGCAGGTCTGTGTTTAAAGGAAGAAAAATCTAACTAATTCCAAAGAAACTGTAGTCATTAGGCACTAGGAATTTCCCACCAGAGGTAGAAAAGGGGGTTGGATCATCAAAGCCATGGGAAGATGCAGACATGTTCTGGAAGCCCAGGAAGAGAATAAGTGAAATCATGCAAAACGCTGAGAACAGAAGCAGCATGATGGTTATACTGAAAGTTACTGGTGTTTCTAAAACTAAATATTTTGCACAGTAACCTGGCCATATATTGCTATAAAGTACCTTGTTAATGTGCTGTTATGTTAGTGTTAGAATTTGCCAAGAAAATCTGTCTGTATGTTTCCTTACTTAGGAACCCAATAGGGTATATTTTCCAAGTGCTTTATTTTAGCAATGTAGTTGCAAAGACTTATCTGATACTGGAAATGTGGCACCTGAAAATATTTTTCATTTCTACTGTAAGCTCAGACCAGCATCATATAAAACAGGAAAAAAAGATACTACTAAGGTCTTTGGAATACTTACAGCAATCTCTAATCGCTTGTTTCTGTGCATCTACCTGTAAACTTGAGGAACAATGTATATACAGAGACAAGAAGACAGGAGAGAAAAAGCAGGACTGAGATATGCCAAAGAGCTGGGATTATTCAAGGAGAAGAGGCTGCCAAAGATTTGAGTTAAGATTTTTTAATGCAACAGGCTTCTTTAAATCCCATTGTACTGAAGAAATATTGAAATAAGGCTGAATAATTTTAAATTAACTTCTGTTTTACTTGTAAGTTGCAGTGAGACAGATGTAGACATCTCCAGCTTAAAATAAAACTTTGTTTATGCTAGTTCACAGCTTTGATTAGATGATTAGTATGAAGTCTCCTATAATCTTCAGTTCAGAACAAAACACTTTTCGGTTTTTTGGTGATGTTTGTGAAAGCAAATCCAGTTTTGGAATCCTAAAATATTCTGTACCCTTACATTTAATCATAGTGTCTGAATATTTTGCATTAAACCCCCTAAAAGGTAGCATGCAGTAGTTCAAATCATTCAGAAACTAGAAGAAATACAGTATTTTGTGCCAGGTTCAAAATCAAAACATAAAGTCTGTACAGAAGGTATCGGTGAAACCACGCTATGTTATAAGCCTGCAGACCTGGAAGTTGGCCTGGCATTCTGGTGAGGGACTGAACTCTGTAGAGCAATTTGAAAATTTGCCTTTATATGGAAGAGCAAACCAACCTTACTGTTGCTAGCCTAGCGTGTCTTTTGTTGGTGTTTGGCATCTCAGATTTTACATACTTGCAAGCACCCCAGGAAAGCAAATTTCTGAAAACCTAAAGAGTTTAATTTTGAAGGACAAACAAAACAGGATTCATTCACATAATATTGAGTGTGCAGAAATGCAACAAAGCTCAAAGCAGAGATCACCAATTAAGATTAAAGAGGGTAATGACAGGCAGTTGACATCACAGCCAGTGTCAAATATATCAGGAAGCCTGCTTCCCATGAAACAGCAATGCCGAGACAACTGATGACAAAAATTATTTTTCTCCTCAAATGATGATGTTGCAAAGTGTTGACCTGAATTGGGGCACACCTCTTTGTTCTGCACTGGGACGGAAACATTGAAAATGTATTTACAACTGAGCTACGGCTCATTATACAGTGACCTCGTACAGAGACCTTTTGTTTAGCAGCAGAGACAAAGTAAGCATGCCAGCCAGGGAGTATAACTGCCTGCTTCTTCTGTCTGTGCATGAAAGGCTATTGAGTCTCCTTGGGCTACAGACAAGATACAGTCACATCTGAAATTGGGTGGAATGCCATCGATGTGAGTGAATATCCCACACAAGAGTCTGCTAGGCTCAGACATGCTATGCTCAGTTAATTCCTGAGGTCACACTAACATAAAAACGCTCATGAAATGCTCATTTCACAATGCTCCTCCCGTCTTGTCCTCTCTCCCATTTTCCCTTGCTCTGTCCCAGTTTTTTGGCATTGGGTAATGGGAAGCACAGGGGAGAGGAACTGCAGTGAGTATGGTACCTGGGTTGTATTGAGAAATGCAGGAAAACTTCTTGAAAGATCAATTCTTTTCAATGTCTTACTGTAGAACAGATAGTAGACCTTCCTTCTGTTCTTATTCCATAAGGTGACCTTTTGGGGGAAGGGAAATTCTTATTAACAGGTGCTAAATGCATGACTTTTAACATTTTTTTACTGTCGAGTTCATTTCATGGCTCCCATCCTCAAACTTACCTAATTCTTACTTCATGTTCTGGTTCTCTTCTGGGTGGTTGGCACCCCCCACCACCTGGGGCAACAGCAAATGCTTTTACCTTTACACCTATTAGTGATCTTAACTTAAAAAAATATTGAATTTATCCTTGGAATGGATTTCCAGAAGGAATTCCTTTCAAGTGAATGGTTTTATTTTAGCCAAGTGCTTCCTCTTTCAGCATAACTCATTGTGTTCTCCTATTTAGTTAGTGTTTTCCACCTCTTAAAATTCTGATATTAATCATATACCATTTCATTTCTGATATGCCATCATACCAAATGTCTTACTAAATCTGGATGAATTAAATCTACCACCTTTTGTACTTTAGAAATAATGGTTTTCTCATTAAAAGGTAAACACTGAGTTAACATGGTATGGCCTAGTCTCCTTAAGTATAAACTAATGCTGGTTAAGCTAGACAGTTTTAAATGCAAACAACTAGCTCTGCCTGCTAGTTTTCAAAGTCCCTGATTCTGCAAATGCTTATGTATAGATCGAACTGCAAAAGTGGCCTCACATATGACAGGGTTGCTCATGGGAGAATACTTCCGGTGAAAGTTAAGGATCTGTGTAAATTCTTGCCAGTGTCAGGACCAAAATCATATGGGTGAAACTTCAAGATGTGGCCATTGACCCTGACCAAAAAAAAAAAAAAAAAGAGTAAATAGAAGTAACTGCTAAAATGAACAGAGATGGATCTGTTTAAAGTGCAAGTGAGAAGAAGCCTATAGAATAATTCTAAGGTGTTAAAAGTGAGACAGATACAAGTTTGGCTCAGGCTCCCTAGGCTTTTAAAATCCAGATTTGGTGTGTAGTATGGTGAACAGGATGCTTAGTATGGGCCCTCTCCCATTCCCTGCCTCTAAAAGCTGAGCCAGAATGCTTGCTTTCAATTAGAATTTCTACCTGTTTCATGAATTTATCTTACTTGTGCCCATTTTTAGGCCCCCTCTAGGTTCTTCTTCCATAAATTGCCACAACTGAAGTCTGCATAGCGCTAAATTTGCAATCTGTAAAAGAAAATAATGCTCTTTGCTACTGAAAATCATACATTTCTGGCATAGAGGTATTTCCAACTTTTTCCTAAAGAAATGTGTTCCAGAGGGATGCATTAGTAATTTTGAGAATTATTTGAGTTTTAAAACATTTTTATAGAGTTCTTTGCAATAAAAAATATTTTTGCCTGTCATAAGTTATCAGAAGCATAAAGTGTATATAGATCTATTGTTAAAGATTGATATTTTTTTTTACTGACACCATTGTCCTGACTGCTAAGTGGTATTAAGCCAGGTCATTAGTACTGGGACATTGACCTTCACTATGCAGAAGTGACACAAATCACCTAGAGGTGTAAGATGTGCCTTCAGAAAGGGGCTTTCAAAAGGCTAGAAGTTGGAACTTTTTTCTGTTCCCTGGCTGGAGATTTCACTACCTACACATTTAGCCAGCAGTTATGACAAGCTTTCTGACTACCTTACTGTGCTAAGGAGTTGTTTCCCATGACTGACTTTTCTTGTCTTTTGGCAATATCTGGCATCCATTTAAATAAAATAAGCCAATTTCATATGTCATTTATGCAGAAATTGCACCAAGAAATACAACCTTTTTCTGAATTTGCTCCTGACTCCTTAGAAATTAAGTGCAGTAAAAATTGGATCTCATTAAATGAGACAATTACTTCATCATTTTTGCTGCTAATGCTGTTACAAGCATACTTCAAGGGAACTTCTTGTGGGCTTTAACAAACTGTTCTATGGGCATAAGATTTCTGAAGGAAGGAGAGCATATTCCTGAACCATAAACCATGAATGTCTGTCTGTTCTCAGGGAAGGCAAAGAGGAGTACAAATGAATGCAAGCTTTTCTTTCTGAAGATGCTACCCTTTGTATTGGCAGTGCCTTTGTACTCTGGGAAGTCAAAATCTTAAGATTTTGATAAGCAATCAGAGGAATCAAGTTGTCTTTCCATATCCATCTAATTCTGCACATCTCCCTCTTCAGACTCCCAACTGGAGTACCAGAGGCAACCCAATTTTAAGTACTGGTTGACTTCTTCTAAATTACCACACTACCAAATAGTTGCTTGTCTTAGCCTTTCTGTTAAAAATGGCTCAATGTTTTTGAAGTTACAGCATCTCTTTGAAATCTTTTGCTAAATGCCAGTTTTCTGGTATTAACACCTGTCACCGTTTTTGTTTTCTAAATAACATGTAATATCTGTTAACCCAGGCTAAAATTTGTAAAACATTAGAAGTATGGAATAAAACTCAAAACATTTATTAAAAATTTGAAGTGTTACTGAGTACTTTAATTATCTATAAAAACTACAGCTCTTCTGCCTTTTTTCAGAGCTCTGAAGTGGCTGCTTTGAAGAACACACATCAGATGAGCTATGTTTGTGCCCATGCCCATGGGAAAGTGTATATGGAGAAGAAAAAAGCACTTCTGAGAACAATTCTGAGTGCCCTCCAGTTGAAAATAGAGAAAAAGCTAGAGAAGTCTGGAGTATTAGTAGCAATAATAATTTAATGAGCTGATAGAGTCCCAGAGTGAAGGGAGCTCTCAGTCACAAGTCAGATCTGCTATTAAGGTCTAGAGTAAAGATCCCTTGGAGTAGTAACCATTCTCTGAAAAGTATGGAGAAAAACACAATACACATGTATAATGCACTCATTCAAGACAAATTAGCATGAGTTTTGATTATTTGGTGTTCTCTAAAGTGTGTTGCTGGTATCTGCTAGATTAAATGATACATGAATTTCTTCTGTGAAATAGGTGCAGCTGTGCTTTCATCAGTGACCAATTCCAGATGCACCAAAACCAGAACTTCCTATTCTAAATCTCTGCTAGCTTGAAAAGTTAAATTGTTCACTTAAATAGTTGCATTCTGGAGTGGATTGACCCTGGCCAGCAGCTAAGCTAAGCTTTGGTTAGTTTGAGTCAGCTGTCCGGATTCCATCGCCTCCCAACTTCTTGCCCACCCCTGGTCTATTTGCTGGGAGGGCAGAGAGGGAAAAAGAAGAAGCCTTGATGCTGTGCAAGCGCTGCTCAGCAACAACCAAAACACTGATGTCTTATCAACAGTTTTAGCCACAAATTCAAAACATGGAACCTATGAAGAAAGTTAACTCCATCCCAGCCAGTCCCAGTACAACATTCCTAACTACACAAGCTTACTTGTAGTGAATAAGTGCAGTAAAAATAATGACAGGTAGGGAAGATGATGGCACAGGAAGAGGAACAGGGGTCTAACTTGTACTCTAATTTTGCTGTGTGCTTTCCTGAACCCCTGAGCTGCATTCTCCTAGTGGGAATTTAGACATTGCACAAAGTGCCTAACTGTAGGCATTGCTGAACATTTCATGCAACCCCTTTTCAAAAACTGAGTTGGAGTTTCTCAGCCTCCTTTTAAAAAAATAAACTGTCCTAGCCTTCCAGCAGTGTGAAACAGCATATAATTCAGTGTGAATTCCTGAGCTACCTCGGAACTACCTGGTGGATCAACACAATGTGGCTGAGCACCGTGCAGGGAGCTTTGTACGGGCAAGTTCTTGAGCTTGCCAACTCAAGCTGCAAAAGCAGTACAGTGCAGGTAACATCATACTCAATGATGCTGAGACTCCCATCACAAGCATATAAAAGTCAGAAAAGCAAATAACTTGCTTGCTACTTCTTAAAGCAAAAGCCAGTGCAATTATAACTTCTATGTGTCAGAATGGTGCCTGTCAGAAAACAGTAGTGGATGACAGTTATGCCCCTGTTTTTTGTAAACTTTCATTTTCAATGAAGAACCCATACTGATTTCTTCTTCTTTGCTTGTGCCATATAACTACCATTAGATAAGCAATCAATCAATACCGATAGCACAAGAAATTGCTCCTTATATCCGTACTGAAAACAAAGTAGAACGAGGATAGTTTCTTAGTTCATATAACCATCCTCTACTTTTGTCCACCTGTGTGGGTTCTTTTCATCTATGAGGTGGGAAAAAGCAAAAGAATTTGAGAATTTATTTCAATTTATTTAATAAAAATAAGCCCCAGAACAGCCAGAAGTCTACCACTCATCCCTAGCTAAGGAATTCAGAGCTACTGGTGTGCCTGCTGGGTACCTGACTCCTGGTGCTATGGTGTTGCCTCAGAAAGTGGCACTTTCATTTCAGCCAAAGTGCTATGGGTGTATTAAAGGAGCATGACAAGATGAGAGAAGTGGAAAAGCTTAAAGATAAGAATTTTGATAGATATGCTTCAGTTGCCAGCTCTTGCCTATGAGGTGTGACCCCTGTATCCACTTGATGCTGTTCAAAAAATTTATAAAGTGCATTCCACAGTAAGGGGAAATGGATGGGTTGGTTCAGTTGCCAACAATGAAATACAGGTATTTGTAGGGTGGAGTGAAGCTGCTATTTAACAGTGCGTGAGGTGCTACACAACCTTTTGGTCAGGGTGGGAAGAATGCAGTAACAATTTGAAAGCACAGAGGAAATGACAGACTATAATTACTCACTGCAAGCAGGAAAATGTGGCTAGTGCCACACCTCTTGCACAAAGCAGTAAGAGTCCTTTACTAAAGCATTTTATTGTTTTTATCTTGAGAGCAAAAAGCTGAGCAGTATAACATTGAGGCGGTAGCTCAGTACTTACTCAGTGGTTGCAAATGGAGGAGCAATGAATTACCTGCCATTGCGGTTCCAGACTGGTGACAATACAAAGGGAGGCTGTACTGCAGGGAGGAATCTGCTTCCCGGGCTACACTGGCAGGTGCAGCATAACACTTAGATTAAACAGCAAAAATGACCTTTCATTATGCTGCATCTTCTACAACTGCAGCTACTACTCATCAGCTGTAATGGTGTAGTATAACAGATTACAAACCTGCGGTATAAACACAAGTTAGTGCTACCTGCTGAATAATCAGCACCACTTTTATCCAATATTTTTTACATGGATGGATGATAGAAAACATCTAACCTTATTCTCCAGAGGGGCTGTACTTTGTCTTGAAATACAGCTGTAGGCAAACTCTATGTGTGTAAACCACTAAACTGTACTGCGTATAACATCAAAATTATAAACACCTGCAGGACTATTTTGCAGAACACCTACTGTAAATGTAACAAAAATATGTTTAAGAATTTTAATAAATGGCATGAAAAAACTCTAAAATTGGCATCTTAGGTTTCTAAATTCATTGTGGATCAATAGCTTCATATCATATTTACTTACATTAAATATAAAAAGAGTTATTTTGAAACACAGTAGTTAAGCTGGTATATGAGCCTATAATAAAAAATTTTAAATCAAAAGCAAGAAAGTTTTGATGGTGCATTGTCCAGAAAAGGCTACAGGTTACTCTGACGGATTACACTGGTTTTTTATTTCCTTTCCACAAGATTACATTTTTCCATTGAAACTCATAAATGGGGTTCTGAGAGATTTATTTACCTCTGACTTTTAAAATTGCTGAGTTACTTCTTTGGGGTACTTTCAAAGACAAAAGGATTTAGAACTGGAACTAAGTGCACTCAAGTTTCAGATGTTGACTCCACTATGTTAGTTTTATTTTCATTATTAAATTGTTTACATCAATGACTGGGAAATAATTACCAGGGTGCCTTTCTTTCACAATTCCCCAAACAGTAAGGGATATTTAACTTGCCAAAGGCAAGATAAAAAAACATTCAGTCCCAGTCTGCTTCTTCATGCACCAGCTCTCCTCTCACAGGTGTGCTTCCCTGATTCTCTGTGGTAAAATTTTCTTGATCTTTGTAAGTGGAAAAGGAATGCCTGACATAAAGGTGCTAAGTGTCATCAGTCTGAAGGTACACAGGCATAGACCACTTTAAATGTAGATGGATAAGTACATCCTGTGTTACAAAACAATTGAGGGTAAAGGGGAAGTCTGGGATCCACTGAGGTAAATGGTGAAAGGTTGTAGGTTTCCACAAAAAGCGTTGGTTCAATTTCACCAGCAGGTATTGTGATCTACTGCTTATCTGTATTGTATTGGGAGGTGGAAGTACTGGTACCGGTTTCTTAGATGACTGTGCATCCTTCACGTTTTCTCAATTTTTTTCCTCACTCACAAAAATAAGTTCTCTGTGCAGAGTTTGATGTAGTAGTAAAATATGACAAGCACCCAGCTTTGGAAGGAGGAAGAACTTGTGGTACCTGGCCATGTGCTTAATCATTTCAAAGCAGCTTTGAGGTTGAAAGAATGTGAGCAATCTGCCTTCCCAAACTGGAAGCAATATAGGCTAACGGAAAGCCATTAGACCAGGAAGACTCTCAAATCCTTATGAAAATCATTTATCTTCCCTCTACCACAGTTTCCTTAGCAGAAAAATGGGGATTAAAACACTTACCACTTTTTGTGATAATGAAATTAAAAGAAAGACAGTGTTCAAATACTATGTATTGTGCTCTGGAACAGGAATTGGGTTTGTGGACTACTCCCAATAAGGTGGATAACAATTATCTCAGATTCCAAGATGGAAAAAATTAATTTTCAGTGTACTAACAGTGAAGTGGAAGCATTATTTTGCCAGTGAACTTTATATGCCAGCAACATCTTGATTAAAATTTTTAGAAGTATTCTAAATTCTAAAAACAGCTTATGACTGTCAGAGCATTGACCCAAGGCTTTACAGTGAAGTATAAAACTGCTTGCACTGGTAGTTAAATGAACTGTGTAGATTGCTAGCTGCAAGCATGCATGAGAAAGAAAGAAATCAAACAAATCACTTCCAAAGTTTTATAGCAATCACATTAAGAGGGTGGTTCTGTGAGCTATTTGCGATGGTTTTTTTTCATGTCTCTCTTATTTGTTCAGAAGGAACAGTTTAATGGGGTAGAAAAATACGGTGTTTTCATGGTCCATGAAGCAGAGGTCCTCTGTCACTCTGTAAGAAGTACAGCTTCTGAGGAATGAGAAAATTAAACCTGTGAAAAGTGCTGGAGAAGAGCAGCACAAGCGAGGGAGATTAAGTAAACGGGGCAGCAATAGAGTGCAGGAGGAATGAACATGCATGGAAGAGCAGCTTCGGCGAGTCTTCGTGTAGTGGGGAAGGAGTTTGAAGTGGTTGCTGTATGAGACAAAGAGCGGTAGTATGCTTCCAGTGCCTTGCTCCTCTCTTCTCAGCTCCACTGTGCCTGTGCGGTAACACAGGGGGAGCGGCTAAACTGCAGAGGAGGTTCACCGAGGGCCAGGGTGGATGCATATAAAAGAAAGAATGGACAAATAACTATTTTAATTCTGCTTCGCTGCAGTAGGGAGATGTTTTCTACACAGGCAGAGAGGGTGGTTTAGAGAGCCTTCAGGGTAAATGGCAGTCAGTATTCACACAGGCCACACACAGGGGTCGTGCACACATATGCAAACAAACACTAGCAAAAACAAATCCTTTGCAGAGGCTGTCTCAGCAAACATCTTAAAAATATGCATTTCACACACACACCCCCCGCCTTGCTGAAGGATTGAAGGATGCTTTAGGACCTTTATGATTGTTGTTCAGGCAGCACAGCAGACTGTGTCAAGAAACACAGCATGTAAAACAGAGAAAGAGGTGGAACAAAATGGAAAGCACAAACTTTACGTTAGAATTAAACATAGAATATGCTTGCTGCATACGCAAAATGTTCCTTGGACAGGTGGGCTTTCAGGCATTTCAAGACAAGGAGGACATATCTCTGCCTATTTCAGTTTTTCCATGCAAATGTAGTAGTGTGTCATCATTAACTCTACCCAGCAGGCCTTAAGCTAGACATGCATTTTTTGTCTGTGTATACTATAACTAGAAAATGAAGTAAAGCTGAACAGCCTAGTGCTATGTTGGTTGCATATGAGGCAAGTAAAACCAACTGCAAGACGGAAAGCCCCACAACATTTCAAGGTACTATTTAAGAGCCCAATCACTTTTATTTGTAAAATGGTATATTTCTTTTTGGCTCTTGTGACCAAATGCTTTACCAGAGTTACCTGAAATAAGACTCACAAGGAAGTATTAGTCTGTACTACTCTTCTCATGCAATCTGGAAATCAGTAACTGTGGGTTAAGTGGGGCACAAGCTTTGTGTGTCTTCTGTATATAACTCCCTGTCTACTGTCCCTCTGCTCTCTCGTTGTTTTGAACCTGCAACTGCATGCTCCGTAGTCAGCACTTAGAGAAAACCAATAAGGAATTTGTCAATAAAATGCACCTTTTTCTTTTCCAGAACATTCTTCCTGAGAGCCCACCCCCAGCTCTGGCCCACGTGGGATTTTGTGCCTGAAGCAGAGAGCCCTTTCCAAACCGGAGCAGCCCACGGCCTCACTGGAGACCAGGTGGCAGAGCGCTTGGCACAGGGACATCAGCCCAAGCTTCCCACCTTCCAAGTAAGGGGAAGAGCTATTGGTTATTCAAGGTGGGTCTGGTACAACTAATAAGCAGGAGATACTAGTAATGCCAGGACTTTAATCTTGTTTCCATACCTCAGTTCAATACCACAACTTCTGAGGATGCGTTCTTGCACTATTTCTCCCCTTTACCATTATTTAATTTAGATCAAATCTATATCACTCTTTAAACAAAAATTTGGCTGCAGAAATATTGCCGAAGTAAGAGATTTAAGGATGTTACCTTTTCATTCTAACAATTTGTTGTTGCTGGTGCTGGAGAATGAATCAAAGACTGTATGGCAAAGTGGTCACCAGGTGAGGGTTCGCTGCCTGGCTCCCATGCCCCCGGACAGCTGGGGGTGAGTGGTGTTTCCTGCTCCCAGAGCTGATGGAGCCCTGTGAGGGTTGGAAGGTGATCAGGAGGTTAAAACAGAGCCTATTAAAGCAGAGTGGTCATTATAATGCTGTACCTACTTGAGGAGATGGTTGAATTCCAGGAAAAATTGCAGATCTGGATGTCATCTGCTGAAAAGAAAACCCCAACAAAACAGGGAAGACTAGTTTAGGTAGGTGGTTGCAATAAGGAGGCAGGAAACTACTTCTGTTCAAGCTAAAGAAACAAAAAGTTGAACAATGTGGAACTCCAGAACTGTTTATGATCACTTCACAGCTATCTTGTGGAAATCAAAGGCCAGATTTACTTTCTGTATCTGTTCCCTGTGCTGTAGGTACAGGAAGAATCAGTCTTATAAATAAGCATTCATCCTATACTCTCTGTGTAAATAGGTTATGCCATTGTTCAGTTCATACACATTTAAAAAAGGAAAAGAAAAACTACTCAGATTGAAATTCCTGAAAGAGGCATGATTTTAGAGGGGGAGAGAGAGATGTATTTGATGTACGTGTGATATATGAACTTAATTTTTTTGCCTCATGATACAAGCAGGCAAACTTTGCTAAATTATTATCAATGGAGAATTAGTGTTAGAGCAAGAACAGACCATGCAAGAAGGTGTCACTACCACTCAGGAGTAACTCATAGCAAATGCAGTTATTCCTCAAATGTGGAGCCAGTTACATGCTTTTACTACAGTGGTTTGCAGTGCTCAGTCTGAAAGGCCGTAGTAAGCAGTCCACTGCCAGTCTGCTCAACCACACTGAGTAATGTATTAATAGTAATGCATCAGTTCTGCCTGGCCATTCAGATGACCAGAGAGTTTCAACCTTGACAGTGATGGACTGTTCCCAGCCACCTAAAGAATAACAAGAAAACATGCAAACAGTTGATTTTCTTTAAAGTTCATGATGTCTGTATTCTTTCTGAATGCAATTAATGCCTGGAGAGTATGTAAGACACTACTCCATTATTTGGTATCCTTTATAACAATTAAACATTAGAGTGTGATATGCGTAGGGGTTGGATACACTGCCAATGTAACTATATCTTACTTTTAAATTAGTAAGGGTTGATGTTCCCCTTTTTGTTTACGAGCAATACACTGCAGGTAATGGCAGAGCATCTCTCCATCTAGCTCTCACTTTGCTGAGCTGGATCCTAGGAAGGACTGAAAGAGAAATTAAGTCATAGTATTCCTCCTCCACAATAATATCCACACAGTTTTGGGTAATGAAAAGCTTTCTGTACTCCTTAACCCATCTTTAACAGACTACACAATTGTTTCCATGACATAATGAGCTTCAGTGACTGCTATCCTGGCCTGGATTCAAGCTGATGATCTGCATCTGTCTATTTCCAATTCACAGCTATAAAAGTTCATTGTTTGTTATCAATTCTTTTCTGCAACTGCATGCTCAAGGACACAGACTTGCATCCAGGTTTGCATATGAAAAATTCTGGACATCCAAAGGATATTTATTCTGTTTTGGATTGGGGTTTGGCTTTTTTTCCCCTTGCTTTAGCTGTTGCTGCACACACTAATGAGAAATTAAGTTGTTTGAGCAGTAAGAATCTGTCTAATTGCTTAACAAAATAAGTGCAAAACTTTGCCTAGGTGTCAGAAACTTCGTTCAGTTTCCAAGCTCCCTTCCACCTGACTCTTATCAGGTTATACTGAAATCTGTGTGCTGCCTGAGTGCGCTTGAAGCAAAATTCCAGAGCTTCACCAAATCCACAGAGGATATACTCACCATAAATGTTTGATAGTGGATATTTAAAGTTATTGCAATCAATCAGGGATAGTAAGAAGTAGGAGAAGCTCCTTCACTAGAGATCAGTGGGGAAGAGGATGGCTAGGGTAGCCTGAGGGAAAAAGCCTCTTGTTTAGTAAAAGAAGAAAAAATGTCAAATTTGTTGATTCTTTACAAATTACATAATGATGCAATGCATTCTGAAGGCTATGAGATTCATGATCAAATTAGATAAACACTTTCAAAACACAGTCAGCCATCAGTGCAAGTAGAAGATACCCTTCTTACTAAGGGTCATGGGGTTGAAGCTAGTGGAAGAAGCAGCAAGAAGGGAGAGGCAGTGGATACAAGGAGGCAGAACATTGCTCAAAGTTCAGATAAGAGCCACCTTTAAAATAATAAGAAAAAGCTTGCCAAACAATTGTTTTTAAAGTTCTCTTTTTAAAGTTCTGAAATTTTCAGGTTGTTTCCTCAAAATATATTGCCTCATACAACTGAATGTGTTCTGTTAGAAACGTATGAAATATTTGCAATGAAAGTAACAGTTTTCAGCAGTTTTCACACTTCATTTCTGCCTGTAAATGAGCCTATCTTGCCAAAAACATTGTTTTATTTTGTGAATGTTTTAAAAGGGGCTTTGCTAATGGAAAAATATCTCCTTTCCAGGAAAACTGATGTTCATCTGAACAGAAAGTACTGCTGAAATTGGAAAGGTTAACATGGCACAAGAGCTTTAGCCAGGAGAATTAGTAAGAGCCTCTTGTGATCTCTGCAGGCACAAAGTCTCAAACTTTCATTCCTCAGCTAATTAGTGCAAAACAGAAATTGTCCACACTGAAAAGCAATATTATCAGCATTGCAAAACAATGTAACTTACAGAATTGCTGCAATAATTTGGACACAAGTCCACCTAGCCCCACAGACAGTCTTGAAAAGCGTCTGGTATATTTATTGTGAGGATAGCATGACTGTTCCTACCATACATTGCCCAGCCTTCAGTAGCCAGTGTTTGAGACATTTATATCTTAAGCCTCCAAGTTCCACAACTTGGAGGTGCGGAGAAAGTCGGTACTTCTTCTGTTAGTGTTAAATCTGTGTATGATAATTTCACTGCATGTTCCTGTTGCTAATTTCATTAGATCCTTCTTTATGCCTCCTTAGTACAGTAATAATTTCATCAACCTCTGTCATTCCTTTCCCCTTCTTCTTCCTGCCTCAATCCTCACTTCCCAAACTGAAGAATAATTTTTACTCGTCTTTTCCTGTATGACCACTGTTTTATACTGCTCTTCATTCTGTTACCCTTCCCTGTTTGTTTTGGGGGTTTTTTTGTTTGTTTTTTTTTTTTTCTTATTCTGCAATAGTCTTTTTGAGACAGCAGTACCAAAGCTGCACAAAATTGTCAAATCTGGATGCATAGTAGATTTCTATAGCGTAACACTTCTTGTATCGTCTGGATTATGCTCTGAGAGTAAAACTTGAGAATTTAATTCCTAATTAAATTGTCAAGCAGTCATCACAAATAAATGCACTCTTCAAACACTGTGCAGTGCTCCATCAGTGAGTGGCTGTTCGGTAAATATTAGTACCAGTACTCATGCTTTGCCTAAGGAATGAAAAACAAATTCTTGTAGCTGATAACATGGAACAGTAAGGAATACTTTCAGTGCTAAATTGCACTAACCTTGACAGTTTGTCACTGGACGTCTGCAGAGTTGTGTTACTACAAATTACAGCTTTCACAAGATTTCCAGGTGAGAATAGTTTTATCACATATAGAACGATAATTTGGGAGGGCTGAAATTCCAAAACTGATGCAGTAAGCAATTTATGGAAAATTTTTCAACATAATTTTTACCAGTCATAATTGTCAAGGGTTTATAGTAGATGCCTCTATATCACAAACAAGCTTTGACTAGTATATTTATAATAGCAGACTTTCTCTATTTTTTAAAATATAATCTTACTAATAAAAGACTGTTACAGGCAAGAATTCACACCCCTGACAATTTACACCAAAACCAAGAAGAGGCCAGTACATATGAATACAACTTCAAGCATAAGTTCACTGAAAACATAAACTAAAATTCTGTCAATTTTTTCTTGAATGAGATATGCAAAGCTGAAAGGGCTAACTTTTTCTTCTCTCTTGGAAATCAGTCAGTTCTGATCTCTGGTCTTAAGTAACAAATAGGAACAGATTTAAGTCATGGGGAAATAACGCTGATATTCACAACATACTCAACACAATCTTAATGAATGCTTTTTTGACATCACATATCATACCAAATATCAAGTTCTAGAAGAGACTGATCACAAATAATTTTCATTCAGATTAGCAGTGACAGAGGAACTACTTCTGAAATAAGTTCTAAAGAAAATGCATTTAAACAATAATGTAGGAAATATATAGCTGTAATTGGATCTGAAGATACTTTCCTCTTCTTCATATTCACCTGAGCCATACATATAAAATATGTCTTCCACCTAGGTTTAGTCAATTTAATCTAATAGTCTGGGCAAGGTTGCTTTTTTTTTTTTTAAGATTAATTTTATTGACGTCACTAGAGATAGAGATATCAGAATTTCCACACTAAGTGAACATCTGTGAAGGCTATGAAATGACTGAACATGGTAGGCACCCTTATGGATTTTTTGTAAACTAAACCAAGCTTTCACACTTAGGCAGCAGACTGGGGTAAAAATGAAGAAGAAAAGGCAAGGAAAAGATAGCATTATCTTTGACATGATCTGTTAAACAAGAAGTAACACCTGCCTGCATTCTCCTTTATCCCCCCAACACACATATCGCCCACCCCAAAACAGCAACTGTGACATCCTGTAACTTGAAACCAATAGTTTAAAGCAGTTTAGTGTCGTGTAAATTACAGTCTGCTACACAAATAATTTGCACTGAAATGTTTATCAGCTCTCTGACATAGCTGCTTCCATTTATAGCTTATAAACTGTTTTTTACTGGTTCCTTCACATCTGATAACGTGGCGTGAGAACAGGTGGTGAAAATGTTAGGCAATTATGAAAGCCTCTGTTTGCATGTGTGTGGTCTCTTGGTTTGCAAGGCCACTGACCACATACGAAGGCATTGTAAAAGTCTCAAAGTTAGATTATCAGCCTCTGTTGTTGAGTGCTGCCCTAACTGCAGCTGGAGTCTTTCTGGACTGTAAACAGCTTTGTTGAAGGGTTAAAAGTTCAGAATTATCAAAACCTATGTTTAAGAACAAAATTTGCTCAAAGTAAATCACAAAATAATTTTAAATCTTACTGTGTAAGTAGTGTGGCTGGGTAACTGTCCAGTATTCCAGTGTAAGGTGGGTTTCTTAGTAAGGCTCAGAGTGATATGCTGGCCAAGGCAGGAGCAGTTATTTTTGTTGCATGTTACCATTGCGCCTTTAGATAATTTGCAGCAAACCCTGCTGGAATAAGTTGGCTGTCCAGAGATAAATTAGTAAGAGTTGTTTCATTTTCTTTGCAAGGAAGGATAAAACCCTTCTCCAATTTTGTCATGAAAATATCCTCCAGGAGAGTCCTTGCAAGTTCCTCTTACTCAATTAAAAATATCTACCTTTAGCAGCAGAATACAGTCTAATTCAAGATTCAGATTTTTATTTTAGCAAAACAAGAATAAAGTGTTGTGATTTGTAATCTCTGATCAAGAAAAGATCAAACCAATGGTAAAATCTTGCAAATTATTATTTACAGGTATAAAGCCTTTTAGCCAGAGTAAAGGCTTTTTGTAATTTGAAATGCTTTCAAATTTTAATGCCATTATTGCTAAGAACTTGTTTGCCTTGGAAGTTATAAGTGTTGCGGAACTGTTTCTCACCAGTGGGTATAGTCCAGCTCAGAGTATTTTTCACTATTCTCCTGCATTTGGATGTGACAGGTGCCATTTGCCATTATACAGAATAACTTCAAGTATTTGCCCTACAGCCACAATAGGGATGCACATGTTGGGTCTCAGCAGCCATTAAAATAATCTTTGTAGAATTGAAAGGAACAAAGAAGAAATAGAGAGGATATTCTACAGATAGTGCAGTCTTGCATTAGTCCTTCCATCACTGTATTCCTTCCCAACACATCTGTATTTATCCAGGTCCCCCTCCCATTTAGTGTGCAGTCATAACATCCAGAAAAAGAACATGCACTCTAGTCCAGGATTTTAAGTACAATGAGGTCTCTTCCATCTACAATGCATATACTTTCAAGAGGAATTCAACAACAGGTCTATGCAGTTTATTTTATCAAAATGCCCCCAGCACGTTTCCAGTACTGTTGACTGAGTTGGGAAAAGGGTAGCAGTTCTGTACATGAAGAGTTCATGAACCATAATCATTTTGAAAGAAGCATGTATCAGAAAGGTTAACTGCTTGACCTTCATAGAATTCCTTTGGGATCCAGTAAAATACAATATACCCTGAGATCATTGTACTCAAGTTCCTAAGGACTAATTTTGCTTTTTGCATTTTCCTTTCTTGCAATTTTGTTTGCAAATAGTCCTGAAAGTTAGTCAGTGTATGACAGTAAACATCATTGTATGTTCCTGTTGATAATTTCTAAAATTCCAGACAAGAAAGACATGCCTGCTGCTCACATTTAAATATTTCAGAATTACTGCAAATATCAGTTCTCAGCTGTTTGGCCATGAAGTTATTTATAACAAGCTAACTCTTTCTGCAGACTCACTTTTTGTTACATCTGTATCCCAGTATCAGCTAGGTATGTTCCTCCATTTGTCTGAGTTTACGAAAGTGGGCTTGTCCAAATAAAGAGAGAGGTTTTTGAATGGACTACAGTTGTGTACTTGACAAGAATTTTTTCAATTTATACTCTTCTGACATGTTCAGCATGAGCTTATATTAGAGTTTTAGCTTGCCCTTTCAAAATGTATTTTAGGAAAAAAAGCTATTTTTCATTTTCATATTGTTACTGACACAAAAATATGTTGTATTTTGTTTCATACCCATGTCAAACAGTGTCTGTGAAAAATATTTTAAGATTGCAAAATCACATGTCCAGAAATTAGTAAGTGGCAGAATTCAAGTAGTCTGTCAACTCCAAGTTGTGTCCCTTTGGGAATCTTTAGAAAAGTTGTTAAGAAAACAATCATTTATTTTTCCAGCAGAGCTTCAACTTCAGCAGTGCACACAACAGATATTATTCAGTGAATGCAACACCTGGTGAAAATCTCAGAAGTCCCCAGCACTTAATGCTAACAAAATCCCATTTCATTTCCATTCTCCATTATTTGCATGCTGGAAACATTTTTTCATTGAAGCTTTTCTTAAGAAATTTCAAACTGCAGTGAACACTAGAATGGGAAACTTTAGTTAAAATTATTAATCACTGTCAGGAAATGATAGAGAACAGATGATTGTAACAGAAAGTGGTAGGCTACTTCTGCTGCTGCTGCTATCATCACAGCAGTAATTATGTGTTCTTAAAGGATCAAATTCGTTAATACAATTCAAGATAACTGATACAATGGACCACGGTGGCTTTGCAATGCAGGTTGTAGTTGTAGAGGATGCCTGTGACAGTTCACACTGAGAAGGTGTCCCTGTTCAGAAAAGTAGAGGAAAAAAGTCGAGACAAATGCAGCCTAACCTAAGCCCCTTTTCCTCCCTGCTGCTGGGGATTATGTGTGCTGAAGGCTCCAGGCACTTGCAGAAAACAAGGAAGTTAAAACAGAGATTTTCAAAGGCTTGATGTTAGATGAGTGTGTCTACCTAAGGGTTCCTGTGCAGTAAGGCTGTGGGTGACACATGGAGATACTGTGCCACTGATCTACCTAGTAACTTTCCTCATGACCTTTCTGCCATGACTTTTCTGCTTACTTTGATACCCAGTTCTGGAAAAGCTGAAATATAAACCAGAAGTGTTTATATTGACATGTACTTCTATGTACAATGATTTATTTTTCAAGTTTTCACTATTATGCAGCAGAACCTGTTAAGTCAATGGTATAAATGGTAACTGACTTCTTAATATTAAACACAAAATTTTCTGCAGACATCTTAGCTAACACTGAAGCTTGGCCAAGTAAGATGGTCTGTAAATACAAAAAAAAAGAAGGAGAGGCAGCACTTTCAGCGAAGTTACAACATCAAGATAAGAAGAAAAAAGTTATTGAGATCTTTTGCTTGCTTTTTACCTTTCAGGCATTGGGCTACATTTGGACTAAGTTTTCAAGCTTTCTTTGAAATTATGGGCAATAACGTTTATAAATGAAGCAGAGGATTGTCACATACTTGCAAGCTACTAAGAGCTGGGACAGAAAAAGAGCCATCCAATATCGTGAAGCTTGCAATGCAGTGCAAATGTTCTTTAAGCTCAGCTGTCACCCCTCACGTTGTGGCTACATGATTGTAAAAATTGCTTCAAAATCTCCATGAGTGTGTGTGTGTTTAAGCACTAAGAACTGGCGGAGTGCATATGGAGAACAGACAAATTGAGATGTATTTGATATGGAACAGATTGTACGGTTACTAGTGAGGGCATTATAGGTTTAAATTTCCTAAAGAGAGGTTTCTTTTGGGGGGAAAAACAAAACAAAAGAAAACCAACCAACCAACAACAACAAACCTCCCTGCAGTAAAGAAACCAAGCTCTGTTCTTCTTTCCCACGTATAGGACCTCACTCATGGGATGAGTAGTAGGGTGTTTGATGTGTAGCCATAGTGTATAGCCAAGTTTGTCCTAAAAGCTGCACTGGTATACATTGCCCTCTAGAAAATGATGGTGTGGAACTGGTTTCTATGGAGATCCCAGCTTGCATCAGAAGATCATTATAAAAATGTTGTATGGTATTCAGACAATTACAGTGATCTATAGGACGAAGGAGAGGGTTATTGGGTGTTTGGGGGTTTTTTTTCCTTTCCTTTTCTTTTTGAGCCAGTTCTATCATCTGCTTCAGAACTTCAGCTTGGGAAATGAAGCCTAGCCATAGTTTACATAACTGTATAAATAATGTCAGCTGTAGAAGCATTCACACAACGTTGACAGCAATGGATAAAAATACATAAAAACTCCATTGCTCAAACATTGCCTTTTAAGTACAGTAAATCAATGAGCTTAAGTTCTCTGAAACACCAACTGAGTTGAAATATGAATGTTTATAAAATATGGGGCTCCCAAGCAGATGGGCTAAGGGCTGCTTGGCAATTTGCATGTAAAAGCAAAAATTTCCCAAATGGCCACTGTTCTGGATCCTTTTACATTTAAGCTGCAAACTGGCAATCCCATGATCCAGGTCTGTAGAACTGCTAACCTATCACAACTTCACATGAGGTTAGTGGGAACTGCAAGGCTTTACCATTTTTGAAAACCAAGATCAAATGCCACACATTAATTACCCAGGAATATATAACTGCTTAATCCCTTTTGCCTTTTTGTTGTAGAATTGTCATTGATAATGAAGTTTGTTAAACTTCATTTTCTGTTTTATTAACATTAAGGGAAATATGAGAATTCCTTCTGAAATTTGAACTGCTTGTATATTGACAGCAAGCAATGACCAGAGAACATTCGTAATCTTGGTCATTCATGTGTACTTTTAAGTTGTGTGCTATTATGAAAAATTAGATGTACAAAGTGCTTTTTCACTGTCTGGTCTTTTTTTACCTCCACGCACAGGCCTCTGTTCTATAAAGGCTGTCAGGCACAATGCAGGTTACTTGAGAAAATTAAAGGAGGGACTACATGTCCGGCTAGCTGGCAGTCTTGTCTGCTCTGCTGCTTCTTTACAGCCCAGGAGCTGAGTTTACCAGTACGGCCGTGGTGTTTCTATTGCTGTCCACTAAAATATTTGGAGTCGGTCAGCATGGTGAAAATAGGAATTAGCCAACAAGCTACATTTAAAGAATTTACACATGGTCAGGCCTCATAATACAGTATTTGCTTTTGTGTGAAAGCTTGGGACTCTGTCAGACTCATAAGACCTGAGATCACAAGTATTATAAGAGGACAGGCAAACACAAAGCATCACGGCTGAAACTCCTCCTACTCCCCCACATCATTAAAGAGCAAAAATCAACAACAGAATTGAAATTGCAAGTAGATGTACATGAAAATAAATATCTCATGCCCAGTTTTGCAACTCATTCCTTCAGCTTTACCAGGGTCTTCTATTCATAACATATTGTTCTAACAGATGGATAAAATCAAACTAAATTCTTACAGATCAATAAGGCTTTATTTAAGCATTTTTTTCAAAAAGCAGAGAAAATGATAAATGATTAGCAACACTCAAAGATCTACTCTTCAACTAAGTACCTATCATCACATAGTTTGTGATACACGTTAAATATTTGCCTCCTAATTTGGCATCTTATTTACATAAGACTGCTTTTCTCAGATAATTACCCTTTACTGATATCACTGATAGTTACAAATGGGATGCAGTCATGGAATGCAGTGTATCTCAGTGCAGGGGGAGTTTAAGATTTACTTTCTGTAATCTTATGAAATAATGCCTACATTATGTTAGTGCTCTTCCCCATTCTCTGCCTTATCTCAGCCATGCGTTCCTGACCATCTAAATACTCACCAGAAATGTAAGTGGAGCAGATCTTGTTTCCAATGACTGACATTTTTATTTGTATGAATTTACAGGGGTTTTCTGTTTAGCCCACTAATGGACAGAATTATGGAGATCCTTTTTAACGCTTGTTCATGCCAAAAGATTACACATAGAGACAGAGGGAGCAGCTCTTTCCATTTTTTGCTACCAATCTAATATACTTCATATCTGTATAAAATTCACTTTGCAGTATTTTTCCTTTTTTTTCACTTAGGGCTGTTTATGAAACATTTAGTTCACAAATTTATTGAAATAAAGCGGAATTGTTGAGAGTTTTGAATAAAGAGACTCTGCAGAAGGCTGTTCATTTCCTGATGCGCAGGAATATATGTCTTCCTCATCTGGCCCAGTGTTCAGTTTTACAGTTAAATGTACTGACAGATTTCAAGGTAAGAAAGGACTATTTTGCTCATTTAGTCTCACCCTGCAGCTATTGCAGACCAGAGCACTTTTTTCACATTTTATCAAGGCCCAGATCCACAATTATTTCTTTACATAATGGGAGCTAAGCAACCTGAAAAACTTGTGGGAAGCCTGTAGATTTTATTGGAAATTAGTTTTGCGTAAACCATGAGGTGCTATTGACAGTAGATTTGATCTGCTACATTGAACTTGAATTTCAAGAACAGAACATCAGGCAAAGGTGCAAAGACCAAAAGGTTTCCATTAGGGAATAATAATAAGATTCAAAACTATCCACAGTTCAAGTCTGATTGCATGGAGAGTGACTGGACATTTTTATCACCAACTGTACAAGCAGAGAATTGGCAGATTCCATCTAACCTCAAAGAAAAGCTGCAAAAAAGCCCCAACTAGCGACTTCACCAGGTTTTAGCAGAGTAGCTATCAGATGTCTGGGAAAATAATTCCTCAGTTTTTAAATGATCTACACAAAAAAATGGATTGAAGTGTTTTGGCTGGACAGTTTGACTTGGCTTTTTGTTTGCTCTGGAGACAAGCAAGATTACATCATATAAGATACTCAGTTTCTCGCAGTCTTGGGATCAAATTTATATGAAAAGTTAAAATGGAAAAAAAAATTAAGAACAGTCCCTTACTGAAGTTTGCATTAACAAACCAAACCAACCAACTAACCGAAAACAAAACAAAACAAACAAACAAACAAAAAAAAACAACAAAAAAAACACCTTAAATTTTCTTCATTTTGGGGAAGGTCTTTTCTTCAACCAATAAAAGTTTTTATTATTTTGGGACTCAAGAGTTTACAGGAAACAGAATGCTAAGTCAGCAATGCACACCAAGCAAGTCTCATAAACAGTAGTTCAGCACAGGATAATAACAGAGCTGTACAAGAAGCTGTGTTTCCCCTTTTTCAAAATTTTTAAAAAAGAAAAATTCTCATCTCACAATAGGACAAACAAAGTTTATGCACATTTTTGCAGGAACTTCAGGTGTTTTCCATGAAAACAGAATAAAAAAAACCCAGAGTTTTTTTACACCAGAACAGTTGCTTAGCCCAGGAGACTTGAACAGAGCCAAGGTTCAAATTCTCATCTGAACCAGCCAGAAAAGGCTGGTTTACCACATTGTAAGTGAGTCTCCTGAACATTTTTGTCCAGTAGTGCATTTCTGTGTGACTTGAAATTCCTCTTTTTGTTGTCAAAATGGTCATATATTTGAAAGTTTCATGATTTGTAATTTTTTAAGACAAAACAGCTCATCTGAAAACATCTGACTAGTTCTAATGAATGTATGTTTTATCTGAAGTTTTCAATCTATTGATTGATGTCTGTTGAGTCTTAATATTTTTAATGTCCTTTCATTGGGTATCCTGTTCATGTTAAAGGATCCCGTAGATTAGTTACAAAACTTGTACTCCAGTGCTCCAGTCATTTCAATTGGCTTTTAGTCAAATTAAAATGTAGCTTTAGCCAGTATTAAAATTGGTATATCTAATTTGGCTTAAGTCTGTATGTGAACAAGTCCTTTTATAGTAAGCAGAAAAGTGCTATTATTTCACCAATTTTCTATTTTATCCTGAAATCTAAAATAAATTTTAACGCAGTTTCTTTTTGGAACTGTGCAAGTACTGTAGAGTCATTAGGCATTTGAATTATGGGGTTATATGGAAAGGCCTTATCATTCAATTCATTAACTTCAGGAGGGGGAGGCTCTATCTTCTGTTTATATTCAAGGAAATGAATGTCAAAGACTGCCATGTGTGTGGTGTAAATAAGAAAGGCCACCAGTGGAGAGTTTCCATTTTTGTGATGAGAACATAAAAGTCAGTTGCTTCTGTTCCAGAGGTGATATTTTACTTAGACATCTGCTCTATTTGCAAAAAGAAGGCAAAACATCTTTTGTTATTGATTTGCAGACTGAGAGTGTTTGGACATCAATTAACTTTAAGCCTATTGAAAGTCCTTCTGTAAACCTTCACGTTTTAATGATAGACTGAACAGTTCTTTTAAAAAATACAATTTAGATGAGAGAGAGAGGGAATAAAGCAAATAGAGGGTGTGGGTTATCATGAGAATAATTACACTACATCTCTGATGCATTTTGCTTCTTGTCATTAATTTTCCTAGACTGTAATTCTACTATGAAAACTTTGCCATGAGGAATTATATCCTGCTATTCTAAAGTTTTAACCATAGAAGAATGCAATTTTTGTGTATGTTTACTGGGAGAAAAAAAAAGATCATGAATCTGGCCATTTACAGTGGCCAAAGGTAACAGGATTCTAAAGGAATTAATTTAAGGGATTTTGCCTGCTGCATTCCTCTTGACATCTTCAAGACAAGTTCCTTATTCTTTGGAATAACTTCTGGATGAATAAAAGCAAGGCCAGGGCTGAATATTAGAATTTTTATTACAATTATGTGGCTCAAAGAGTTTTAAAAATGAAGCAAAAAGCATTATATTCAGTTATTATATATTTATCCTACACCACCTTCATTCAAATAACCTATAGAGAAAATAATTTTTCTGTACAATATGTTTTAATATCTGAACTCATGCTTAGCGGCTAAATGGTCATGATTTACAAGGAAGTGTACATGCTGGCTTGTGTTTGTTTGAACACAGACTTTTCTCTAAAGTACAAGAATGAGTGGTCACCCAAGATATGTAAGCAATACTTAAGAAGAATACTTGAATTTCAACTCTTTACTCAATCAGCCATCACAAAAACAAAAGCACCAGTTCAGATTTTTGTTGATGCTGTGAGAATACTCTCTACAGCCATACCTAACTCCACTGTCAGTATCAGGACTACAAGTAACTTTAATAGCAGTTGTGTAACCAGTATGTTCTCCATGTCCCTGTTATTAATTCCATAAGTAACATTGAGATCAGTCTGGCTCTTTCATTACCTGAATTTCTTGAACCTTTGAACAATAAGTGTAAGGTACTATGAAAATAAATGGGTTTATTCTAATATCATCATTGCAATTGTTAAGGGGCAACATAATCTAGACCCAAGATCTTTAAAATTTCCCTCTTTGCACTTGATACAATTTTTTACGTCGTTATGATACACAAAGAAATCCATTACACTATAGAGAATAATGATAGATGAAACTATCTGAAAAAGATTATTTAATTCCAAGATATTTTATTCTGGTCCTATTTCCTAATGTAAATGGTTGAATTGAGTAAGGAAACACAAAATACAGAGGGAAGGCCCCTTAAAAAAATACATAGTAAAACATTTGATGTTGCAAAAGGGGAATGTGCTAGAATAAAAAATAAAATGAGGGCTCTGGGACAATGACTGCTGATGCCTTGACAACTGCTTCTGTCTTCTAATTTTGTGTGTATAAGCATAAGGTGTAGCCCACTTGGTATTTGCAACTCAACAGAAAGTTGAAATTTGTATATTTTTATGCTGTGATGAACCCATGGCAATGTAATTGTGATAGGAAATTAGTAATATGTTCTGCTAAACTATCTGGCCTAAACAAAGACAGCTACATCAACAGATGGCCTGCTGCAGTAAACTCACAGCTACGCGTTTAAAAGAGACGATTTGTCTGACATCTTTAAAATTGATGAATATTACTTAAGAAAACCAAAAAAAGCTCAGAATGTCCTGCTTAACAAGCATATAGAAAACACTTGCATCCTCTTTTTGAGGTGTCTTGTGGATGTCTTTCAAAAAAGCAGCAGAAAAATATTTTAACCTTGTTTTCTTCACGGGAGAAAATTAGTTTTGTTTTCTGTTGAGACTAGAGCACTCCCACAACTCACTGTACACAAATCACACATAAAATTCTTCACTTCACCATTACTATGAACCAGATTTCTCCTTCAGTTGCAAGTCGCTTTCTCAATTCAGAAAGTAAATAATACTTTATATCAATATGAACCTGATCCTAAAATTTTGGGAAGATCCTACAGTTATACCTGGGTACTTTATCTTGGCAAGAGGGTTTCAGTGTCTAAAGTGATTGGTAAGCAAATTGTTATAAATGGTTCCCACTATAATACTAAATAAACACCACTGACTTTGCCATTTTTCATCTTGTACTGGCTTTTTATAACCTCGAAAAATCATTTCTTGTAGCAGTGAATACATCAGTGTACACTGACACACTTTAAGTATTTCACTGAAGTTGAAGCCACTTAATTTTATAACAAATTTCATCAATTGAGAAACATATCCTGCCTTTCTGGATGTATGATTGCAAGATATGCAAAACAAGAAATAAATAGTCCATGGATTAAATTAATATTATTCTACTCATAAAACTACCATACAGACTTCCCCTTAGAAAATTCTCCTTTTCTAAAAAAACAAAGCCACCTGAATTTTCTCTGCAAAATGGCACGCAAACAGGCATATTTGCATTGCACATAAAATAGATGGTAAATGTATATGGATTTTCTGAATTTCCCAGGATTTTTACCACTGATTAAACTGGTACTGGCTCTACAGTGCTAGACAGCAAGGTGGATAGATAACCCTTTGCCCTATGCAACAATAAATTGTTACCTGATGTCTAACTATAGAATGTATTATTATTAATGACAGTGCAGGTGACAATATTCTGCTGTGAAGCTGTCAAGTTGTTTTGCAATGTTGAAAGTCAGGATAAGCATTTGAATTTGTAATCTAAGTTTACCATGGAAATAACTGAGAAAGAATTAGTGGAGAATGCTTTAATATACCAGTCATTCTGCATATTTTCCTATTTTCTCCTTTTTGACTCGGCAGTGCAGTCGAAAATGCTTAACTAAGTCTGAGTTTGGTTTTTAAATATCAAATTAGTTTCATAGTAGATTGTGCAATGTATGGACAGTTCATGATCTGGTTTCGTAAGGCTTTAACATTGTCTCTTAGTTTTGTGACCCAAACCAAAAGAGATTAAAGGTTGTGACTCTATTTCCAACTTTTTAAAGTGGGTTGGGGGCCTCCTCCTTTGGAGCCATTTCTAGTTACTGTCTGTTATTACTGCAACGTGAATACTGCTGAGAATTGGGTTAAACTGGCCTTCAAGTTCACAGTTCACATTGTGGTTACTTGAAACTCTTTCTTTCCTTCAAGGATTATTTTTATTTAATTGCTAAAGACCCACAAACTAACCGTTTCAAAGGAAGAGATCTTTCTAACATGGAACAGCAAATTCACCCATAAAAATGGAATAAAAACAGCCTCATGTGTCCAGAAGAACCTGAGAACAGTTCAGCATGAAAGCACAGGCTTCACACTGCGGTATTTTGCTTTCTTCATTCAGAGGAAAGGGAAAAGGCAGTGTGGAGAAGAATTACACAGAGTTACTGTGTCCCTGTACACTTACAAAGTGCAGGGCAAGGCAGCTACCTAGAAAAGCCCAGAAATGTCTAGAAATAAAGTATGACAGATCCCGAACACACCTAATATAATACAACTGTATTTTATGTTTTACTTACGAGTGAGCTGTGTCATACTCAGTCACCTAGAGAAAATTAAATGGTTAGTACTTGGTGGAAAAAAAGCATTAGACGCTGTCTTGCAGGCTCAGCAGTGCCTACAGAGAAGACAAAGTCCCCCTGTCTGATCCTTTTGAATCCAGACAACAAACTGCTGTTTTACCAGCAGGTAAAGTTCGGTTTGCTATGAACACAAGAACCAGCATGCTATCAGCTGGGAAATCACCAACTGTTTGTGTGTTGAAAAGCTTTTGGGATGTTGTCAAAAAACTATGAGTCCTGCCTTTCTACTCCAGCCTGGGCGTCCAGCGGCACACTCTATCTACTATGCAGAAGTCATCTGTGGAATAAGATCAGAGAGTCTTGTGTTTACATACATGGGCTAAAATAAACATAACTGTCATGCTGAAAATTTTCATTTAAATTTAGGTGAATATGGTTATTATGACCCTTATTTCCCCCAAACAATCCAGAAAATGTGACATATGGAAAGTTAGTTCTGATGTTTGTGTTTACACAGGGAAAATTTTGTGTATGCATTCCCTAAAAAATCAGTTATAAATCATCATTACCTCTCATCAGGCAGCATTCCTCACTCTTGAAACTTGTGAGTAAGACCACCATTTTGATAGTTCTCAGTATGACAAACTTGTGTTTAGCCAGGCAGAGCATTTTAAGCACTCAAGTTCACAAACTATCTATGAAATGTAAAGAAAAAGAGGACAAAATTAAAAGTAGAAGTTGCAAGTTAGAAGTTGCCATCTATTATCATTGTGAATGTACATTGATCTAAAATACTGATGTTCCTTTCATGTCTAATGCAGAAACTAAGTGTCCTCTGAACTGAAAACTGAGGGTTCATAGCAAAAATGTAAAACAACTCTCACTGAACAGGGTTGCCTGCATCTAATGCCATGGAGGGAGGAGAGAAAATTAATGTTGTCTATATTGAAATAATTACGAATAAAAAAATTGTATCATTATGGTTGGTCTTAAATGCAGCAATTCTAGCTTGAGTCTGCATTATTTCTGCAAGGCGCTGTAGTTGGAGCCTTGCCACTGGGAAATCTCCCAGCAGTTCATATGGCTACTGTTTTACTTTGCTTGGCTCAAAAGAAAGGAAAAAAACTGTGTGGAAAAATCATGGGTCGTAGCAGGAATTGTGGTGCCTCTGCAAACTCTTGAAGTGCAGGGCCAGGCAATTACCCAGAAAAACTGAGAAACACCTACGAATAAAGCATGGCAGTTACCGGATGTGCCCGGTGTGGAAGCCACGTTGTACGTGCAGGCAAGCTATGTAGTAGGTGACTGTCAACTTGAGAGAATTGGACACAGTTTCATGTCCGCAGTGGTGGTAAAAGAGCCTCTGATCGCTAGTGGTTTCCAGCTGCAATGTCACAAAGAAGTCAAAAGAAAGAGGAGACAGCGTTAACCATATTGGAAGCAAAGGTATCACTGTGTGTACAGCAGTCCACCACATAGTGCCAGAGGTACCACAGGCAGTTTTAATGAGATACCGTAGATGTTGGATGCAATCTAGCTCCAGCTTGCATTGTCCGCATCATCTGGTTCTCAAGACTTTATTAATATCTTCTCTTGATGCTGTAAGGACTCACGCTGTTAAGATAGTACCTAAGGCCCAGGCTTAGAGTCTTGTCTATCTTGGAGAGTTTCAGCTCAGCGGAATACCTCATCCTGTTTTTCTCTGGTTACACTGCTTCTGGTCTCCAGCCTAGATATTTAGTAATGAACAGGAAGTATCTTCCGTGACAATGGACATCTGTGCATAGGAATGAAATGATCTATCAGGTGAATTTTCTTTTTTGTCCCATTTGTCTCATAGGGACCATATAATCAACAGTGTCAAAGGCCAGGGAATACAGTAATTTGAGCACAGAGATGCTTTTCTTCCCCAAAACCAGAAAAGGATTTTCTGTCAGCTCAGTTTGTTTCTAGTCTGATCTGAAGCCTAACTAATGTAACCAGTATGGTAACATCCTAGTCATTCTTTCCAAAGGAATTTGGGAAAAAAAGAGAGCTTGCCGTGGAATAGAAGCTGAGAAGTTCGCTGGTGTTACATGCGAGCTTTTCCAGGCATTCCAGATCTATGGGGTAACACACACCTCAGACTATGTGTGTAACTTTGTATGGGTTTGTGTGTGTATGGTTTAATTATTTTCAGATCAGAAGACCTCTTAGGTAGCTAACTGTCACAAAGTGGAAGGATTCTTATGATGAAACTGGAAAAGGAAAAAACACCCCCACAAAATTATGGGGAGGTAGACTTTTGAAACTGAAGTTTCAAACTGGTTTAATTGCTATAGTCACACTTGTCTCAGACTTTAAGACCATGCTGTTTGTAACTCCTATCCAGAGAAACATCCTTACCTCATAGTCAGGATCAATTACTTCTGTACTTCATTTCATAGGAAAGTTATTAAAATTACTTAATAGTCAGCTAAATTTCAATAGTTTCAGTTTGAATGGGATATCAAAGCCCATGGATAGATTTATGTCTATGTGGTGCCAGAGGTTTGAGGAGCCAGTTTGCTGTAATCTGTAGCTACTGTTAAATATTTTAGGTTGAACTTACTTAAAAGGTAATTTTAGTGAGCATTTGTAAGCTGTGTGGCCAGGTATTACAGACATATTCATGCACCTCATATGCATACAAGGTGCCTGCAATGCCAACATACATAATTTAGTTTTCAAGGTAAGATTAAACTTCTATATAAGTACAGGAGTGGATGAAGGAATATAAAAGAGATACTTTTTCCCATATGCCTCTCAGTAAACCTTTACTGAGAACACCACATGCATTATATATAGTTCAAGTGGCTGGTATCTGGTTTTAGCACAACATGTTGGAAATGTGTCTCATCCTTTATTGGATGAATGAGATGATTCCAGGAAAAGTGCAATTATCAACTGTCACTCTCTGGCAAAAAGTCAGACATCACACACAAGCACAAATCAACCTACTTCCCAAAAAAATGTCAGCAGAAGAAGGGGGATTTTCTTTTCCACATTAGCACCATGTAACACCTGCTGGCCTGATCAGCTTTCTAAAAAGGAAAGTGCTTATTGGTCACCAGCAGCTAAAAGTGGTTAAGAGCCAGTGAACATGGTTTTACCATATGTAGAAACTAGTGTCAGCAAAAGCCTGTACTGCTGGTGGTCCTTCAAGTTGGAAGAAAGCTACCACAGAAAGATTATGTGTTAACAAGACATGGTCCTGTATCAAAAGACAAGGAAGACAATTTCTCACAAGTCTTTTCTTTTTCCTTGCATAAATAGGTTTTGCTTCTACAAACATCTGATTAGGTGGTGTGTTTTCTTTTGTGTTTTTCTTTTTTGCTTTTCCTGAATTTTCAAAGATGATGAAACATACTACTCATGCATATCCAAACCCTCAAAAAAGAAAACTGTAATAATTTTGACAGCAAAAACCTCTGCTGAGGACACCAACAAACAACACTTCTTTTTCCCCCTTCAAAATGTTTGCATGAAAAAAACAAGGCAGAACCCATGAAGGGTTCAGCAGTCTTAGAAAACTTCTTAGTCAAGCAAATCTCCCACCAGACTCAATGGGATGTTGTTATGTGGTTTGCTGTGGGCTAAACTAAAAGGGATAGTGCAGGGGAAATCATAACTAAAGTGGGTTTCCAGAGGACATCTTGCCTGACGCAGTCAAAATTCAGCAGAGCTGTACATGCAACAAAGCACACAACAGTTTTGCCAGCCCATGGAAAGAGTAAACACCGTCTCACACAGAGGTTTCTAGAAGTGTCAGAGCCTTAGGTCCACAGCACATTGACAGCTGCAGTGCCTAATTTTTAAGTACCTTGCCAGCTCTTAGAACTTGTTGTCCTGGTCTTGGGTGTCTGGATTTCCTAAAGCAATGACCAAAAGAAGAGAAAAAGATGCCTAAGCATAGGACCTTGCAATAGTCAGCATGCTGTAGAGAGCATGGGACTTTCCATCCTTTCTGCTAAAGATGCTCCAGTGTTAGATAGAATAATTAAAGAAGACTTGAAGCTGGAGCTAGAACAAACAGAATTTCTCTGTCTTCTTGTAGCGTAGGAGAGATGATGTTATGCCATGCCAAACTGCATAGTTCCTCTAAGCCAGGGACTGAGAGTGCTGAGGGGGAATGCAGGAAGCCAATGATATCACACAAAGCACACCAGTCCCTTGTGAAAGATGGTGTAGGACACAAACTGTTCACTTCAAATTAGTCTTGACGGGAATGAAAATGTCACATAAGCTGAAAAGAAAGTTATAAGAGAAAAAGCTATGTAAAGTAATAGAAGATATCCATGACTCATACAATATAAAAATTACTTTTCCTCCTAAATTTTCAGAATCTTGTGAAGGTAGTGAAATTGCTACAGATGCTGAAGGAGAACGGAACTTACTAGCATTCCCATTTTCCAAAAAGTCAATAAGAACTTTATTGGAAAATAGCAACCTGTTTACTGGAAGAAAGCGAGGTCAAAAATATGAAATTCTTGGCTTACTAATGCTGATTACTGCAGTGATATCTGATTGTATATGAAGAGCAAGAATTTGATACTACTACCTTTTGGTTTAAGGGGGGGAGGGAATTCTCTTTAGGACTTGAGAATACCATGAGCCCTGCCTCACATGTACCCAGAACCTACAACAGAGATTTGCCCCTCTTTACGACAAAAGTCTAAGCATCTTAGGCAGGTTTTAGTGTAAGGGAACTCATGTCTCAGAAAGCTCAAGCGTAACCAGTGAGAAGTTAAAAATCCAATGCAATAGGATAGGATCTGTGTAGGAATTTAAGTAATGGGTATGATTTGTGTACAGGTAGTAAAATGAAATTACCCTGTGGTTGACAGGAGCTGCTGAATTCTGTCACTGCTTAATGCTTTCAACTCTGAGTAGGGTGTTTTGTAATACCTCATTTAGCTCTCCTTCTACTAGTAGGCATTTATGAGTCTCGATCATCACAGTATTTGAAAAGAGAAGCAATTATTTCTCTCTTTGGGTTTTCTTTCTTCCAGCTAGTTTGTAGAAAGGCTTGATTCATTTGCTGGTTCTGTATTTTTGTATTGGTTAGCTTGCTTCTGTGATTTGCATGCATACAGGGAGCAGGTGTACTCTGCATTGTATGATATCAAAAGAACATACTTTCCAAGTAGACTTTCCAAGACAAAAATCAGCATGAATGATTTCCAAAATTTGGATATTTTTGCAGCAGGAAATTTGTTTTCTTAGGATTAACAAAATAAAATACCTCAGATTTTCTTCTCTGAGATCCCCTGCACAAGATCTTTTATTTAAAGACCTCACTTTGTTACTGTCACTCATTGAGTAGAACCAGGTTTGCTAGACACTCAAGGCATGAAGTTGGTTCCTCTCAATTAAGACAGAGGGTCCTGAAAAAAAAGTGAGTTGAGAAGACTGTTGCATCTGAGTTGAAGGATTATCTGAGCTGAATAGGCTTGAAGAGAATCTTGTTTTCAGTGGTGATATTTAGAATATTGTTAATGACATAATGCAAAGGCTTATCAGGAAAACAAATAATGTTTGTTGCATATATTTAGATCACACTACTACATATATGAAGACATAAAGGGCACTCATATTCAAATGAAAAATTCTGAGGAAATTGTTAAGATTTGCTTGTATATGATTTATTTTTTGTATAAGTCACAGTTATTTGTCCATTCTTGTGGTTTCCATATTTTTTCAGCATTACCTCTTGAATGCAAAAAACTGTTATGTTCATGCAAAATAAACTAGTCTTTCAAGCTCATGTTTCACCTACCTCTTAAGTAATCACTTGCCCCCAGAGTCAGAGCCTGGAAAAATTTGAAACACCAGAAGTGGTGGTTTAAAGTTTGGGAAGCAACCAGCAAAGAGCATAGCTCTTACTGGCAGCAGCCTTCACTGTCTCGTGACTCATGGTGTCTATCTTGGTGGGCATTTTATCCAGCTGTGAATGGATATGCCGTCTTTTTCCCATAATACTGCTTGCTGCCCAGCACCTCCTATGCCTCCTGCTAATGAAGTTGTTTGAATATGTTTTCTGAATATAATTCCTGTACTGAAAAAAAATCACATTTTGGTGATCACCTGTGTGTAGCTCTCAAAGACAGTGACAAGTTCATTCACACTGGTATATTTCCAGAGGGTGAACACTTGTTAATGTACTATACTTGTGCAGACTTTTAATGGTTGTCAGATGTTTTTCATGTACTAACTATACTAAAAGCTCTCTTGCGGTGTTCGTAAGTTTAAAGAGGGGGAGAAGAGCAGTTTAACATTACTTAATAATTCACTGATTTCAGCCTTCCTTTCTCAGTCTGTATTGTCCAGTCTCTGCTACCAAATTCATTTTGTCTATTAAATATCTTGCCCACATTGTTCAACCAATTTTTAAAAAGGCTGTGGCAAGAAGTATATAATGGTACTTTACCATATAAAATAAAAGCTAAATCCTTCCTTTTTTCTTTTTTTTTTTTAATTCTACTCCCTTTCTTTCATTCTTGCCCAGCTCCTCTGGTGTCTCATTATGTACATTATATTATGTTAGAACAGTAATTACAGTATTAACAGTAATACACCACATCCACACTCAGCTCTTGAAGTGTCCACTTTCATGATTATAGGAAACAGGACAGCCAGTGAAGCCCTGATCTTTTATAGTCCTGCTGTTAAAAGTACAGAATGTCTTCATGTCTCCATCGTGTGACAAACATAAAACAGTAATAGGGCTCACTTCTGAAAGCAATGCTTAATTAAAAAAATATTTGCACCATTATTTTATTTAATAATAAAAAACAATATGGAAAACTCTTAAACTGTTTGAAACACTTCTGTACAAAAATAGACCTCCTGAGGGTGGATCTAGTCCTTCTCACTAGTATAAAAGGTTTAACTGATTGTCTTCAAACATATTTAATAAGGATCTCGAGGAAGTCACATCACCTGATTAAAAAAAAACCTATGACACTAGGATTTCTCTGGGAAAAAAAAGAAGGGGTCAAAAATAATCTTCGAATGGAAATGTTCTTCTAACCTGTGATGTTTTTCTCATAAATATTATAAACTTCATTCTTTGAAGACAAAGCTTCATGTACTGCAAGTTGGCTGGGAATGTAACATTAAAAAAACTTCTTAGCACAAGGCAGTTGAATTAATCATGTAGAGTGGATGAAGTGTGGCATAGTCAGGGATGGGTTTGAGTAGCAAATGGTGAAGTTCTAAGTCTGAAGAAAGGTGAGCGAAAAGGCCAAAAGAGAGCCAAGATACTTATGTACACAAAAACTTTACTCAAGAAATTTCATTTTTCAGAAAAGCTGTGTTTTCATGAGGGAATGCATTGAATGGCTAAAAAAGGTATACGTCCAAATAATAGCCTAATACCACTGTTCTTTACAGCAGTAAGAGGCATCTTTACAGTACAGATAAACAGTTTCTCTGACTTCTTGGCTTAAATTTTCTTTTGAGTTTATCTTCTTCCCTTCATTATTTTTAACAAAATAGACAAAAAACCCCACCAAACCCTATGCCTAAACAAGAGCAAACAGCTTGCCAGAGAGCAACAGGACAGGGCTGCTCCATAGGGAAGGTAAGCCCAGAGCTGAGAGCAACAGCAAGGAAAGTGGGGTGGTAGCTTTACAGGCAAGGGCCCAGAAGAAGAAGAGCAGAGCAAGGCTGATGCCGGTAACATCACCAGCCGTGAGTCCAATGATCCCCAGGCAAGTTCACAGGGATGAGGCAGGTCTGAAGTCAAACCATGAAGTCAAGTCTGGCCAGGGTCTGAATCAGCAGAGTACATGGGCAAGCACTGGCATAGCTGCAGCGTAGTTCAATGACCAACTGCCTGACCTTCTCTGCCGCTCCCGAGCAAAGCAGGGAGCCCCAGTGTTGCTTCTCGCTGCTCTTTCATAGCACTTCTCACAGCAGCCTCATCCCAGGTTACACAGCTGCACTGTATCAGAACTAGCCTTGAGCACAGGCAACCAAACCCATATGAGGGGTTAAATAACCAGGACACTGGGCCCCAGCAAAGCTTTTGGATCCATATCGGGTTCCTCTAGGAAAAAGATTTTACTTTCCTTTCGTGAACTTCAGAACTTGTATTTTTATGTGTCTTACTCTGAGAACTCATTCATCCATATCTCCCATTTTGTAACTTCATGGTAATGTAGCATAAACATACCTAAAGACAAGCAACTACATTAAAAAGTATTTTGAGATCCAGAACTGGAAAAGTGACCAAGAAGGAGTTCTGGTTCAGTCAGTTTTTAATGGCTTACTTGATGCATAGTCATTTGAAGTACATTATATTCTGTTTTCATTTGTCAAAACCAAGAGAAACGAACACAATGTCTGTGGTTAGAAGGAATTAACTCCTGCAGTGGGATAGGGAATTTACTTTTGGAGCCATCACCTGGACTTGACAGCAGGAAGCAAAGGTTTCTTTTCTCACACTTTTGATGTTCATTCCTTTCCGCTTTTCAGCTGAGGCCTATTAGGTAGCAAGAAGGAAAATTGTCAGACAGAAAAAACCCTGCATCAGGCTGCCCCAAGGTGGGACAGCAACTCCCATGTCTGGAGAAAAAGAATATTTTTTTTCTCTTCCTCATATTTCATCTGCTGGATATAAGGGAGAGAAACCCCTAGGCATATCTTTTCTCTCAGAAGGCCCAACTGAGATTTTTTCCCCCCCTTCTGAAGCTGGAGAGTAGGTAGATAAAGGTGGGACAAAAGCCACACAATGTACACAGAGTACTGGCCCTTACAGCAGTGTTTAAGGCTATTTTTCAACCTTGCAACTAGTCCAGTAGAAAACATATGAGCTGGACATTCTTTTCAAAATGTTTAGAAGGAGGTGCTGGGAGTACATAACATTTCCCAGGATCATTGTTTTGCAAGCATCTAGAAAAAGATATAGTGATGGACAAGTCAGAAGTCTGTCAAAATTGCACTAAATCTGAATTATTTTAAATTTCTTTCTTGAATAATAGCATTATTGAATTGGTGAAAATGTTAAAAGCTGACTGTGTATGCTATGTGTATGAAAGGAGCGATCAGAGATGTAAAAAAAAAGCTAGATACAAATCACAGGGTAATGATGCTTCAGTAGTTCTGCTGCCGTGACCGGGGCTACCTGTGTGAGCAAGAAGTAGAAACTAGTCTGCAGTGTGTAATGCTCTCCTTTCAAAGGCCATTTATTTAAGTGTTTCTTTCTTTGTGATTATAAATATAGTTCTAGTCAGACAATTCGATGCAGGCTAAATGATCTGCAATTGATAGAAACATACAGTAAAGCTTTTGCTTGGCTTTAATGTAAAAGTTGAGTTCATCTGTCCCAAGACTTTGATAACAATAAGAACAATTTTGATAACAATAACAATTTTGAATACTTCGTATGCATGCATAAGTAATGAGCACAGTGCCTTCCTCTCCCCCTCAGTTTCTATAACATAGTGACCCTTCTACACCGACACTTTGCTGAGAAAAATTCAAATAGCCAGTTCAGCAAACCAGGTGCGGTCACAGGATGTGACTATTCTTTGTTAGATGCACTGCAAGAATAGTCCTTAAACCAGCCAATGAGACTGGAAAAAGACCTGGATGCATAAAACGAAAAATCCAAAGCTGAGCCTATAAACAGCTCCATGTTTTTTATTTAGCTAATTTAATTACATGAACTTAAAACAGACCAAGTGTGTGCAGACAGCAACGTTCTTCTATAACTTGATGCATTTTAAATGCTGTGAGTGTTTTCTTGTGGGAGAGAGAAGAGAGGCACACTGAGCTCTCTCTGAAAGCAATTAAATACTAATAACAGAGGGTGACATCATGCTGCATGACTTCTTCAATTAGAACACCAAGTCATTTCTGGCTTAATCATTCCCACTTGTTAATTTGTTCTCTAGAAGACTTAACAGACCTGCTTCTTGCCCCTATTTAAAACAGGATTTCTGATTCTGACACCTTTTAAACAGAATTCCACTTGGATGCAGCCTTCTATTAAAACAGAATCTGGTATTTTTCCTACAGCAGGACAAGACGTCAATAGCTCAGATGAAAAACTGATACAAATTAAATAAATGAACATGAGTGCTTTTATATGGTATTTAGCAAGGGTATGGGCTGAATACTCTTAACTGAGATTAAATAGAAGTTTTGCCATTGACCACAGTAGAAAGCAAGTACTCCAGTATATGTAAATAATTATACATCCCCAAGTGCTTACCTTACAGTTTGAAAGAAAATTGTGATTCTATCTCTAATCATGTATTTAAATTATCTGGGGGCAATAAGGAGAAATTATAACACTGAGCATTTAAAGAATGTTACTAGAATAGGGATAATAAGGGATATTCCTATTAATTACAAGGCAGTAAGTTTGTGATTTGACTCTTGCTTTGCATAAGTATTTTTGGTTCTACACTATTTTCACTCTAAAAAGGATATTCTTAAAAAGTTTTCCACATTCAACAAAACAAGGCAGTATAAAAAAATCTGACCTTAAGCCTCTTCCAATTCTTTACTCTTATTCATGAATATTGAGATGTTGCTGTAGCCTTCCATTTTTCAGCCTTTTATGCTCTAAATCTAAATGACTGATGTTGCAGCTACCTCTTTCAAAGTAAATACAGCAATAAGTTACTACCCTTTTCCTTGAAGTTAAAAGTTGTGAATAACTTTAGAAAAATAAATTTAAGACTAAATCTTGTTTCCATCCTCAAACTGGGTTTGGTTCTTAGAAGTCATTTTCAATTGAAGTCATTGCACCCTATCAATTCCAAAATCCCTTCTAATATTCAACAGGCCTCTCTGATAGTTATTACAGCTCTTAATCTTGTGTATGATTTGACTGATTTGACAGTGTTTGTCAGGGTAATTGCTTACAAGACTGTAAAAACTGTAATTGGGGCTGTCAGGTGTATTGAGGCTTGCCTGAGCTGAACATATCCTGGACAGTGTGAAACTGAAGGCAGGTCCATCCTGTTCTAAATAAAAAATGATAAGTGTGACAATCTTTTACAAAAATATAAAAAGAGAGGAGAAAAAATTATTCTGAAAAAAAGAAAGGAGAGTCTCAGGACAAATATAGGTGATTGGATAAATAACAAAAGTCAGCAGCAAGAGAAAAAAACAATAGGATCTGTGATACTTTTGGAGGAAAGAAAAAACATCATTGCATTGGAAAGGAATCTGGGAAACTTTTTAATACAATTTTTGAATATCCTTTTTCATTAAATTTAATAGGATCAATAACTTTTAAATGAAATTCAGATGAATGTAGTTAAAGCACCAGAATTTCAAGACCTCACCTGAACTGAAGCATCTGTCTGTATTTTTAAATGATATCTTCAGTTCTTTTATCTGTGAAATACTTCAGAAACTTAAGCTAATAAGCCCTCCAAATAGCCCTGCAAAGTATATACTAGTATCGCCATTTTACAGGTGAAGAAAGATTAAGTAACTTGGCTCAGACCACAAGAAAATGAGGCATCAGAGCCAAATTAGAGATTTATAGTTTCTAGTTCTGCACTTAGACCATTAAATCACATCTCTATGTCCAGCCATGACTATTAACAAACTGTCTTCCAAATTAATAGTGAAACACGATCTCTCAGACCGTTTGCAGTATCCCTCTTCTCGCTTCTTCCTTTTTCATCAGAGCACTCACAGACTTTATTTCCTAGTTAGAGCTGAAACACTGGGATCTACATTGAGTATGATATTAATGTGGAAAAGTCCCTGCACAACAGAAGTGATCCAGAGCTTTCTGCAGTGCAGAAGGTCGTGCATCTGGCATCTGCACCTGGTGAAAAGCTATTCAAAAGAAAACAGTAGAGCCATTTTCCAACGGCTACATATGTGCCTCCCACAGAGAGCTGCAGCTTCTGGCTCAGGATAAGGACAGGAACTCTGTATTTTTTCAACTTGAACAACTATTATACCAGTTTAGGTGGCTCTTCATTACTAAGTAGCTTGGTCTGTAAGCCTGCCTTAAGTCACCTTTCCTCCCAGCTAACAATGGGCAAAAATCTCTAGCAGTCATCTTCATTAAGCTTTATTGTCTTTCATTTTAAAACAGAATGTAGGAATAGAAATGAGAATGTGCTCCAGTTAGACCAACAAGTGCCCATATTGTTTCAGATTTCTAAAACCAATAATTCAGTAAACAACTTCTAAAGATTTCACTAGATATTTGTTTCTTTCTCATATTCTGCTCCACCTTAGCACTTACTTTTGTGTAGCCATTTTATTTCCACTTGAACAGTGTGGAGAATCCTCATCCCTTTGTAGTCAAAGGCAATGGTGAATATACCCTTTGCTGCAAGGTTTTATCATGTGCATATATGTGCAGTGCACAGTACAAAAGCTTCTTGCTATTTTATAGTATTACAAATAAACTGTCTTTCTATCTGAGAGACATATATCTGCTATATACTTCTCAGCAGTAAATCTGCAAGTATTGGGAGAGAAATTGGTCCTGGCCTAATTCCAGTGGAGTAATTATGGTGACACCAGGACTGAGTTTGTCTTGCAGCATCTGGTTCACGAGTTGAGAACCATCTTGCCAGGACTTGAAGACGTTAAGAATTTACCACAGGAAGAAAACTAACACTTTTTGATTCCTTCCCTAGGCTTGCCATATCCTACAAGGAATACTGTCGGTGGGTCACAACTGAATGTTAATTGTTTGGGAGGAAGTACAGTCTCATTGCACAGAGATATACAGTGTACCATAATGTGAAGAAGATAGGTACAAATCCTGACTTAGAAAAGCTCAGAATATAGGGGAGAGGAGAAGGAAGCTAGGTATGTGTGTAGACAGAATGATGGACAAATAGATTGGTTATGATAACAAATTACATTATGGCCACTTTGTTTGAAAGACTGCCTTCCTGTGAACGGAGAGTTGCTCTGACGAGGCAGGAGATGTCCTTGTGTAACATGGAGAGATTTTTACTGAAGAAATGGAGCAAAGTTCCTCATACCTTTTCTTGTTGGGGAGGCTGAGGAGAAGTCAGGTCATACAGAGCCTACCTCTGAGCCTTGAGGTCTGGTTTCTCTCCCACTCACCGCAGCTGCTGCTGGGCTGAAGAGAAAGCCAGGCCCAGATATTTAATTCCTGTTTAGTAGCAGGTAAGAAAAATTGCATCCAGCTTTGCTGCAAAGGTGGAACCACAAGAAGTTTGCCAGTTGTGCCAATTGGTTTCAGCCCCATCCTCCTCATCCTTCATTACGTTACTAGGCAGTTGGTAAGATCAGGGGACTAGGTTTGGAAAAGATTTTGGAAAAGCCCCGAAGTACCCACAGCCTCGCCTTATGTAATCCCTGGATTGAAGTGCAGGTGCTGCAGTCATATTCAGTGCAGCGGGCAACATGGTTCAGCTGACTTACTGGGAGATGCTATAGCATTGTTTCTCAGCTAACCAGTGCACAGTGAGGGAGTGTGTCTGTATGCCTATTCACCTTGAGATTACCCTTGTCTTACCTTTTACATGACAAAAGTTGGGAAGCTAAACTGTTTTTAGGATCCCGAGAGGAAAGTGGGGGCACTGCCTTCAGAGCCACCCAGGTGCTGGTGTCAGCAGAAGTCCTTTTGATAAGTAGTGTGGGCTGAATGCTTATGTAATTTTAAGAAAATTGTGATCTCTGAATTTCATCATATGCTTGTGTCTCTGTTTTGTTGCTTCTGCTTTTGCATCAGAGATGATGTGCCAAAGCAACGACCACAAAACATGAAATCTTTGAGAGCCTCATGGGTGTGTTGCTATTCCAAGAAAAATATATCTTTATTTTACCCAGAGTGCTACCTCAGGCACTGACTGAGAACAGTTTGTAGAGGCATAAGTATTGAATTGATCTAAGGGCAGCAAAGAACCCAGAGAAAGTATAACAAAGTTTACTGTGTTGTTTATATAATTAAGATTCTTTTCTAGCATGGAACTATAGCTCCAGTTATAAAAAATCTCAGTCAGTGTTTTACTTGCTTATGAACACAAGAAATCAAATTCAGCCCTAGCATAAACATTCAAATTCCACTAAAATCAAGAGGAATTGTTCCCACTTAGACGATGGCTGATTTTGGTCTAGTGATTTACAGAGCATCAAAGTGACTGCAGCTGTAAATGCAATTACTATTAATTAAAAAATATTGTTTTTATTGTACTAGCATCTGGTGGAGCCACTTGGATGTGAAGCTCCCTACAGTAGACACCATTGCGTGTTTTAGTAGGAGAACATCCCCCATTTTATATTTTATGAGTGGACAAGGAAAGTGCTATGGTTTGTCCAAGGCCAACTGGCAAGCTTATGAAGTTTGGAATAGTTGTATTCTTTCTCCTTAAAGTACGCTGGCTGTGACTGTTCACTCAACTCCTGCTCAGGTTTTAGCTAACACACAGCCCACGCTAAGGCTTGATGTACGCTGGGAGCAGCGCCATTAGGACCAAGTGAGAGCAACACGTAGGCAGGACATGATGGCCAGGAAGATCGCCACTATCACCTGCAGCTTGTTGTCTCCTGCAGCCATCGTCCTTACATACTGACTGTCTGGCAGTTTCTTCAGAATCCACTAACTTATGGAAATGGTACAGACCCAGCTTCCAACCTGGAAAGTATAAATAGGTCAGCTTAACCAAAAAGCTTTTGAAGTGCATCCAACAGCAGCCAGATTGCTGAGGCTTTCACGGTTCCCTGTGTGATACAGGGAACACCCAAACCCTGACGGCGGAGGAAGGATGAGCACTCCCACCCTTACTCAGTTAGGTAACTAGTTTGCTCATAGGCACGTGAGTTACCAGTTTCAGGTTATGAATTAGTGAACTTGTGGGTTGGAACCCTTATGAATGAAGTGATGAATTAGTGAATTCGTGCGTTAGACTAGTTTGTACAAAGGGGATTGAGACCTTGTTTGACATTTGTTTGTTTTCTTTCCTAATGAGCTCATAAAATAAAGTTGAATTTACAGAATACATTGTCCTGTAAATTTGAGACATACAAATGGACCATGACAGTTGCCGTAGTTTTCTATAACTGTTATTTCGATGCAAATATTAGTGGAATGGTTTAGAATCATAGCATCAGAGAATCATATCTCAAGTTGGAAGGGATCCATAAGGATCACTGAGTCCAACCCTGTGCTTCTTGCCGGACTACCTAAAACTAAACCATATGACTGTGTTGTCCAGATGCTCCTTGAACTCTGACAGGCTTGATGCTGTGACCACTTCCCTGGGGAGCCTGTTCCAGTGACTGACCACCCTCTCAGTGAAGAACATTCTCCCAATGTCCAACCTGAACTTCCCCTGACACAGCTCCGTTCCATTTTCTTGTATCCTATCGGTCAGTGGTCAACAGAGAGAGGAGATCAGCGCCTCCTCCTCCACTGCTCCCCTTAAGGAAGTTGCAGACTGCCATGAGGTCACCCCTCAGCCTTCTCTTCTCCAAGCTGAACAAACCAAGTGACCTCAGCCGCTCCTTGTAAGTCTTCTTGTAAGATCCCTCATGCCCCAATTTGTATGTATAAGCAGTATTACCCCATCCCAGGTGCAGAATCCAGCAGTTGCTCTTGTTAAATTTCATACAGTTGGTGATTGCCCAGTTCTCTAGTCTATCCAGATCTCTCTGTAAGGCCTCTCTACCCTCAAGGGAGTCCACAGCTACTTCTAATTTAGTATCATTGGCAACCTTCCTTAATCTACATTCAACTCCTGCATCCAGGTCATTTATGAAAACATTAAGGAGCACTGGCCCTAAAATTGAACCCTGGGGAATCCCCCCAGTGACTGGCCACCAGTCTGATGTAACCCCATTTACTAAAACCCTTTGAGCCTGACCTGTCAGCCAATTGTTTGCCCAGCATATTATGGACTTGTCTGGCTGCGTGCTGGACGTTTTATGCAGAAGGATACTGTGAGAGACAGTATCAAAGGCTTTGCTAAAATCCAAAACCCCCACATCTACTGGCTTCCCTTGGTCAACTATATAGGTGACCTTGTCACAAAAGGAAATTAAGTTGGTTAAGCAGATCTTTCCCCTCATGAACCCATGCTGGCTGTGACCAATGACTGCATTGTCTCTCAAGTTTTTTTTTTTCTCAATAACTCCCAGAATAACCTTCTCCATAATTTTACCAGCCACTGAAGTGAGACTGACAGGCCTGTAAATACCAAGGTCTTCCTTCTTACTCTTCAAAATTGGGACAACTTTTGCCAGCTTCCAGTCAACTGGGACCTCTCCAGACTCCCAGGGCTGTTGAAAAATAATGGACAGAGGTCCTGCAATGACATTGGCCAGCTTTTTCAGTACCCTGGGATGAATCCAATCAGGCCCCATAGACTCATGTGCATTCAGCTGGAGCAGCAAGTTTCAAGCAAGTTCAGAGTTGGCTGGGAGTTTATCATTCCCTCAGTCATGGTCGTCCAACACAAAGGCTCTGGGGGTCCCAGGGCCCATCATTGCTGTTGAAGACAGAGGCAAAGGCGGCACTAAATGTCTCTGCTTTGTCTATGTTCCTGTGAGGTGACTGACCTCATCAAGTAACAGACCAATGTTATCCCTGATCCTCCTTTTACTGTTAACATATTTTTAAAAGCCCTTTTTGTTGTTCTTCACAGTGCTGGCCAGCTTGAACTCTAATCAAGTTTTGCTGCACGAATTTTCTCCCTACAGTGGCGACCAGCGTCTCTGTAATCCTTCCCTGTTGCCTGTCCTTGTGTCCAATGCCTGTACACTTTCATTTTCCACCTAAAAGTTCTAGAAGATCCCCGCTCAGGCAAGCAGGCTTTCTGCCCCACTTGCTTGACTTCTGACACTTTGGAATTGCCAGCTCCTGCACTTTTAAGAGATGGCTCTTAAAAAGTGACCAGCATTCATGGACCCCAATACTTTCGACCTTTAGTTGTACAATGCATTTTGTTCATCCTTTGCCAGGACAGGAAGAACATTTTGAGCTAAAATGGATTTTTGCACCCACTCTGTGTGCCTGTACACCATCCAGATCTGCAAGATGCAGGTGGAGTTTCTGTTGCCATGGCTTGCAATCTGTGTGGATCCCTTGCACTATGCTCTGAGAGTTAAATGGTGTTCATGTCAACAGTAATGCTCCTATTGATTTCATCTGCGTCCAAGCATGGCCAGTCAGATCTAGCTGGCTGCTGGATGATGCTTCATGTAGGCTATTGCCAGCAGCAGCCCTGCAGTGATAGCCAGGACAAGACCCAGCAGCAGGCCTCCATTTTTTCAGTCCCAGCTAAATTTGTCTAAGCTTGAGCTTGGTCATATCATGGACAAGGTGAAATCAGCCACAACAGGTTTTGCTTCTCAGCCACAACAGGTTTTGCTTCTCATAAAACAATATGAGATGTTTGTCCCTCACCAGTCCATCATCTTTTCTGGATCTGGCTAATCTGATAGTCTCACAGCATTGCTCATCACAGCCAAGCCCACCTCAGGCAGAGCCGTAACCTGAAGATGAAGTTTCTCCTCCCGTTCAGACGACATAAAAGTCCCCTGAGTACAACAAAAGTTTTGTGGGTACTTTCAAACATACAATACCTAACAATTAAAAGACTGATCTTCCCGTTTTGGCCTTCAAACTGAGTGAGCAATTAACTGTCCTTTTTTCAGAAAAGAATATTTTCTTCGGTTCAAGTCAGACTACAGCCTGTGATTCATTTAGGGTTTTCGCAAGAGGTCAGTGAGAAAAGAAGGATCCTAGAGTCACTGTAAACATATTTCACAGATGCCTTATGCTTCAGCTGGGATTTGTACAAATGGCCTTTCAGACTAAATGGACCCCACTAACCTACAGTGCAAAGCTGCCTCTATTGCACTTTCTGTGTTTGTTACCATGAGCAGTAGGATGACAGCTTGATTACATTAATGATGTTTAAGGAGCCAAGACTTTTCTTATGTTACCAGAAGAACACGAGAAATCACTTGCTTTGAAAGAAAAGAGCCTGAAAGTTCATTTTTAGTTTGAGATTTAATCAATGGATCTTCATTAACCTTTTATTTTAGAGATTAGAGGAAATTTTCTCAAACTAAAAATATGTGGTTATGCATTACCATGAAAAAACATGGTATTCCATGCTAGCACACCATTCAGGGACTGCAGTTAAAACTAAAAAGAGTAAATGTCACCAAGCCATAATTTCTGTTCACAGCTGTAGACTGATTGAAATGCATGACCTTCTTGTACTACAAGTAAGAGGCAGCCTCTCTTCAGAGGACACAGCAAATCCAAGGAGTGAGACACACACAGCATGTGACTCAAATAAGAAGTAATGAACTTAAAAGGAGAGGTAATTCAAATAATGGTTGCAGTGTATTTTAAAACCAGAGGCTGCCTTCACTGCAGTCTCAGAGCTCCCACTGAAGTCTGTAAAGTGGACAGTAAATAATGGAAATTCTGAGCTTGATCTTCAAGTCACTACTTCAGGAAGGGCAAAAACCCTCACTAAATTCACAGTAAAATGGGGCTGTTCAGCAGGACTTTTTCTGGATAATGAATAAAGCATGTCATTCTGTACTGATTTTAAATGGTTAATCGTATCAGCAATCCTTTTGGATAGTCCTTTTGCTTATCAATCAGATTAATCTTTTTTAGGAAAAAGAATCACTTCCACTGGAATCAAAAGAAAAATTCCCATCAGGAGAGGTAAGAATGTGTCCATTACCAGCTTACTCCAGACAACCCTGTCCGTTTTATTTAGTGTTTGCTGCCTCTTGCCAAAATTTCTTCCTGGCTGTGAAAAGAGAGGCAAGACTTGGAATGGTTGGAGGGGACTGTGGAGGTGATAATCTTTATGGAGATTCTCAAATCTTTTCCACACTTACTAAATCTGGCAGTGTCATCTGATAATGTCCTTTTATTTAATGTGTCATTCAGAGTTTACCAAGAGACCCTACTGTTTCCGATGGATGCACTCTTTCCCAGCATATTAAAACTATATATTTATATAAAAATACAGTTCAGATATCATATAATTCCCAGCGCAGGTAAACACTTGCTTGGAAATACCACTAATATCCTTCCTCTGATTTCCTCTCTTTAAGTCACAAAGTACTCCTTCCTTCAGAACTTATAAATGAGTGCTCAGCAGTCTGGTACGTATTTCATTAAGGAAAACAAATTCATTTCTATTGCAATAATACTTCAGAACCCAGAAAGAGGGGTCCATTACAATAAAATGTCTAAAACAATATGAAGTTTTTGAAGATGATGGTAATTAATCCTGTTTTGCATTGTCAAGAGCAGGGAGGAGAAAAGAACATGGCAAAAGTACCTCAGTTTTGCATGAAGTTAGTTTTGGTTTCTGCAGTCACTGGGTCACAGCTGGCTGCTTGCTTAGGTGGGGACAGATGTCAGTCCTTCACGGACATCCTAGCAAATATAGATTTATAAGTCTTAATGAAAAAATCTAAAGCACTGCAAGAGAAAAAAATTGAAAGTTTCCTAGAAATGGTGAGCCAAAAAGAAAGAAGGTCAATTGTTTATTGTCTGTCAACAGAATAAGCATATATTTTCCTGGGACTCTCAAGTCACTAACTATTGCAATTCTACCTACTTCTGATGCTCTAATTTTAATTTCCACTGATATTCGTTTTTCAGTCTTGTTGTCTTATTTCCAAGCAGAAAGAAGTAGGACCAAAATTGTAATTATCTCCATGTGCAAATACATGCCTCTGTTTTATATTTCTGCACTCTTTTCAGGCTAATAAATGCCATTTAATATTTTCAAGATGATCTATTTTAAACATAATGAAGTATATTTTAAGAAGCTATTTCAGATTAAGCCTATAGATAGTCTCTGCCAGACCTAGTTGAGCAAGTTAAAGATGGCATCCCCTCCTTTTTTTTTTTGCTGCCATCTCTTTGCCAGAATTTACCAGGCCTGGTAAATGCGCAAATGATCCTTAATCTACTCAGGGCACAATTAGGCAGGTTAACATTACCAGTTTATGAAAACCTGGCCAATAGGTGGTGATGAACAATTTGATATTATTATTATCGTCAGCTAGAACAGTTATTTGTGTAATGAATATTCAACTAGGAAATAAGAAAAAGAGGAGGTTTTATATGTTTAAACAAAAAGGTTGTGAATACAAAATCCCAGAATGATGTGTTTCTCTGGCGAATCTGATGTTTTTCTGTCCTGTAAAAGACATGCATTGCTTAGTAAAAATGATAGTTCCTGTGTTACTACTATGCTGTGTAAATAATGACAGACACTACAGTAACTTGGCGAATAGAAAGTATGATAAATGTATATGTAACATGGGTTATCATAACCACCTTTTTCGACATATTGTAAACATAAATTATATCCAATAAAGCAAGCCTGCTGTCGCTCCTGATTGCATGATGTATGAATAGCCACAACTAATGCTTTGTTCATAGTTTAAGTGTCTTTTGCATAATAGCTGTGCCAAAAATAGTGATAGTTGTCTTCTAACTATTTTCTAAAATCCTTTTTTTGTTTTCAAGGCATTAAACTATTTTACAAAGTATTAATAGTGAGCAATTGAGTTTTTAAGCTATTCAGTAATGAATCACACACCAAGAGCTGTGTTATTTCTGCTATTCTGGTTGGTTTCAGCTAATTCGTATCACATTGTTGCTGGTCCCACATTACATGAGTATGCAACAATATTTCTGACAAGAATATTTAAAATTCCTAATTTGAATGTTCACCTCCATGAATAGTTATGAATGGGACTCTTAAATTAATTCTTTTGAGCCAGTATAACTTAGCTGTGTGAGTGGTAATAGAAGGTAATACAGGTGAAGGGGAGATAATATAAAACTAAAGCAAGCGTTGCATGTTTTTGTACTCATCCATTCATTTCAATTCTGTAGAACTGTATGGCCATTTTGGAAACATTTACTCCTTATTCTTAGGATTCAGAACTATATAGAAGGACAGGCTACAAAAGAGGAACCAGTACAGGAATGTTGCCTGGGGCATGCAGGGATGGTGTTACACCTGATCATGAGCCAAAGCTCAGGGCTGGGTTGGAGAGTTGTAACTGGCAAGAGGTGACAAGGAGAGCCTTCTATAGCTACTTTAGCAGTGCACAAACAAACAAGGAAAAAAAGCTGGGCAAAGCCCTATGAAACTTGCTTTGGGCAGGCTGGACTGGATGACCTCCAGAGGTCCCTTCCAACCTGAATGATTCTGTGATTCTGTAAATGTGCAAACGAAGCAGCAATAACCTCCATCAAAACTATGCTAAGGCAGAAGACAACTTTACAGCAAAACGTTCCTCATCCGAAACTATTTTGTCAGCACTGAGGTTTTGTTCTTTGAAAAGTATTTATGTGTGAAGCTTCCTTTTTAGCCAAATTCAACTTTTTGCTTTTGCATGTTCCATTCCTTGTGGATTTCACAGTAACCCTTTTGAAGGGTGAGACACATTCTTAAAAGCATCCCCAAAACTGTTTCTAATTTGAGCATGCAGCAAATAACTTGAACATGAGTGTTACAATCTCACTTAACTTTAAACATGTGAATAGTCAACAGAACAACTCAGAAACTGAAAGTTAAAACCATATTTAGGTGCTAGGTTTGGATTACAGCTCCAGGAGGCAAAGGAAACAGCATCATTGCTCCCCTTTTGAGTCTGAGGAATAGCAGTCTTTATCATAAGGTAAACGGCCTTAACCCCTGGAAGCTAAATAGTCACAGACTGGAAGCCTAGAAAGAGTTTGGAGGTACTCCTGCAAGGTTCTCCAAATAAGAAATGGTTCTTAGCAATGAAAAATTAAGAGCTTTCCAAGTCAGAGACAAATTTTAAACATGAAAATTAACTAGACATCTTGTTGGATATACTAAGCAGAAGAAAAATTCAAACATAAAATTTACATTACTAATATGATAATGTTAAACAGGTGTTTATAGTATCTTAAGAGAAAAATAACCTGGTACCCAGGAAACTGAATGAAGACTTAAAAAAGGCAGGCAAAAAAGATACTACTTCTCAGTGAGTCCTTAAAATCTGAACAAATTAGATTAAGTCTGTGATCAACCTTATCTAGAATCATAGATCTCACATTCCTGTAGTGATACAGAAACTAATTCACACAGAGAGCTGAAGTAAGATGTAATGCTTTGGACAATATGGTTTATCAAAATCTCCAACTCAGCCTTCTCCCAGAGAATAGATATCTGTAGGACAAGCTGCCATTCTTATACAGTATAATTGTATGTCAGAATATCAAATGGTCTAAAACCATCATGGCTACAGAGAAATCAACAGTACTGTAAACAGTTAATCCCAGCTGATCCCAAACTGCTGTCATGTCAGAAACAGTAGAATTATGATAGAGATTTAGCAGTCTTCTGATCATATGAATCTCCTGAACATTTCTGGGCAAGCAGCTAGCTGGTTTCAGGACCCATCTGATGAGGGGAGATAGCTGTCGGTTTTCCCAGCCTCAATGGGTTATCAGTAAGACGGAGGAATTCCTAGGAGGGCTGAGGAACAAGACTGGGCATCCAGCCTGGGTGTCACTGGGTGCAAGATCAAAGTAGAACTTTTTGGGTCTCTGGGAGGCCCGTGATTGCTCAGAGTTGCAATAGGGATGGGTTTCATCACTCAGCATCTCATAGCTCAAAATGTCTCTCTCTGCATCTCTTCCATCTTCAGTGCACAGACTCTGGTGAAGTTTAGACACTATACCCTAGGAGGAAATTGAGGGTTTCCTTCTGAATCTTTACATCCATTTCTTTTACCTATATGCATACCAATAATTGCTTTACTTGAATTTAATCTCCTATTTTTACACAAAGGGAAAGAAAAAAAGATAATTTCAGTTCCTAGAACATCCACTTTGCAAAAACCATCTGGTATTTATCTATGTAATTAATTGACTTCACAGCTGAAGACTTCAAAGAGGAGCTGTGTGTGCAAACTGGAAATTGGGTTATTTCAAAATTTGTTTTCATTTTAACTCAGATCAATGTGTTATATTTAGAAATTTCTTACAAAAACAGAATTTCAATAAATAATTTCATCCTTTTAGTATTACTTTAACTGGGTATCCAAATACTCCTTCTCAATTTTAATATTTTTCTTCTGTTTTCTTTTTTAGTTGATAACGTCTTTTTCAAATGGGCTTTCCAGTTTCCATTAAAAAATATAAATATTCTCTTCAAACTTCTGAAGTATTTCACACTGGTTTATTCCATTCTGTTTTAAAGGTCTGCCTTCCAAATCGCCACATCCCCATGTTTCAGTGCAGATTGAATGCCACTTTGTTTCACTGGAAAATTTTGCAAGATCTGCCTACAAGGAATCAGCTGTCTAGAGGATGCTGTTAAACTCTCTTTAAAAGAGAAAGAGAAATTCTAGAGATATTTGTGCTGACTACCCCTTATCGTTATTGGTCGTCATCATCCCAATTTCATGTACATGTCCTCTGGAGGTCCCATCTGATCTGTGCTCCTGTCTGCTTAATCACGTCTTCCTTGGGCACAGGTGACTCCATCCTGCACCTTTCAGGAGCACTTCTTTGAAACTGGGCATACACTATCTGCAAAATTCATCTCGTTACATGATTTGCACAAGAGGCTATGGTACACACATAGTTTGCCTTTGTCAGCTGATTCTTACTAGAATAAACCAGTATTGCTTGGTTTGATTTGCTTTTGTCTCATTTTGTTTCAAACAAGGCAAAGCATGCCACTGTTTAGCAACAATTTGCATTTCTGTAGTCTTATTTTTTAAAAATACATATTTACCAGAGAGTTTAAGTTTTTACAAATAAAGAAAAAAATCATCTTCAGGGAAAGTGTAAGAAGTTTCCAAGTCATAGTTTTACTGGAAGTAAGAGCATGCAAAATTGCAGCGGAAGTTGCTGCGTGTCTTCAACCTTAGTGGAAGCCAATAGGCAGCCTATTATTACAGCTGCAAAATGCAAACATTTTATGTGATGTGTTGTTGTGATATGGTAATTTTATGCTTTCCACTTTACAGATTTAAAACTAAAAAAATAGAGTCCAGTTTGCTCCCATCACAAGAATTACTTGCAGAGCTTCTAGAAGCATATTCCACATGTGCCCATGATGAATGCCAGAAACAGTAAATGAACATCATTTATGGTGGCTCTGTTGTTATCTACAGCTACAGAGAGCACAGAATAAAACTATGCTTTTGAAAGTTTGTGAAGGGCATAATTATTTTTAAAGTTCTGTTTTAGCTAGAAGGGGAAGGGGGGGAAGAAATAGGCTACCCCATGAGGGATTTTAAAGGAGTGTCTGGGACGAAAATATAGGCTTGAATTTAGAAAAGATCCAAAAGGTTGTAGCATGTACAGTAGCTGTTGCCAATACTATGGTGAGTATATACAAATATACACTGATACATAAGCCTAGATTTTCAAAACAGTTTAGTATCCAAGTTTGGAACCACGTTTTTTTATGGCGTCTGACCCCAACTGTCGGCACCACACACTTGAAAATCTGGCCCCATGGTGCGTAGGCGCACAGCACGCACCGCTGTGTTTGTAATTATATGCCACGTACAGATGAATAGATGGTGGGACATTTGATTGTGATTAAGCAGATCACATTCATTTTTAGCAAAGGTTAAGAAAAAGCTGCTAAGAAAATCCAGCTGAGTCCCAGTGAATGTCTGAAACCGGCATTCGCAGCAAACGTGGGTGGGCGGTCCAAACTGTTTATGTATGCTGGCCGAGAGACAACAACACCAGGAATGCCAGCTGCTGGAAACCAGATGAGAAGGTACAACCAGCTTAGTGGGACAGGGAGCATGCGTCTGGAAGAAAGCATTACGAGAAAAAGCTACAGCTCAAAGCCACGTCACACGTAACATTTGGAGACCTTTTCTCAATGACCATTTGACAAACCGCTTTCAAAAAGTGTGATTTATTAAAAATTGTAGTCATTATGAAAATAACTACAGTGCAACTTAGTACAAAAATAGAAGAAATGGTGGCAAAAATAGTTTCCCATTTTTTTAAAATACATTTATAAAGTTTTAAGTTAGAAAGCCTAGAGGAGTTTTTTCCGGGGCTAAGACATTTCACGGTGTTTACAAGTTGTTAACTTTTCATCATATACTCCTTCCAAGAAAAAGAAGGGAGGCGGAAAGTCTCATTGAAACTACGTATTTCTTCACAAAAAAAGCAAATGACAAAACTGTTCTCAGATTTCTCATAAAACCAGCTCCTATTGGATTTCTTTGAATATTTGTTCTCTGGCTAGTTAGGCATGAAGAAAGGAAGTGAACCAGCACTCTTTTGTTGATAGCATACCCATGCCGATGAGACTTAGATATCCTCCAGCCACAGCCCCCCATCAAAGGCAGCTCTCTGGAAGGATGACTCATAGGAGGGGACAAAGAATAAGGGCTGGGTAGGAATTTACTCTGTAATAAATTTTTACATACTTGATTGGTTGGTACCCTTTTAATATGCTTTGGAAGCAAACCCCAGTCATCTTTCTGGGAAAAGCAGAGTGCAGTAGTGACACACTGATATTTGGATTCTGACACTGAGTAAAGTTCAATTCTCTAGAGAACAGAGGAGACAAAAGAAAATCCATCTCCAGGCCATTAGGACTGCAGCCATAATTGAATTTGTTATCCAACAAGGGGAATGAGGGTTTGGCAAGGGGTGGGGGGTGCTTTTATTTTCTTTTTTCTATCCTTTTCTCTTTTCTTTTTTTCCTTTCCTTTCCTTTCCTTTCCTTTCCTTTCCTTTCCTTTCCTTTCCTTTCCTTTCCTTTCCTTTCCTTTCCTTTCCTTTCCTTTCCTTTCCTTTCCTTTCCTTTCCTTTCCTTTCCTTTCCTTTCCTTTCCTTTCCTTTCCTTTCCTTTCCTTTCCTTTCCTTGCCTTGCCTTGCCTTGCCTTGCCTTGCCTTGCCTTGCCTTGCCTTGCCTTGCCTTGCCTTGCCTTGCCTTGCCTTGCCTTGCCTTGCCTTGCCTTGCCTTGCCTCTCCCCTCCCCTCCTCTCCCCTCCCCTCCTCTCCTCTCCTCTTCCCTTCTCTCCTCCCCTCTCTTCCCCTCCTCTCCTCTTCCCAATGCAATATTGTAATTTTTTACAGTAGCAGCTTCAGCTTCCTGCAAGTTAAAGCTAGTAAGAAAAAGAACAGTTTTGTCTCAGGTTTTTTATGATGGCATCAGATTATCAAAATGTGGGTTTGGCTGGATGTGCGTTGGCAAGGTAATTGGTTAGACAAAGGAAAGGAAGTTGCCCCTTTTTTTCTGAAATACGTACTTCTTGGCTTCAGGTTGAAATTTTTTGTCTCTGTGCAAGGTGCAAAGTCCCCCCACATACCTCCCTCTGTAGGTAACAATTAAAATAGCCATGGTTGCAGAATAATAGCCACAAAGAACACAAACACCATGGGCATATGTTTGCTATGCATAAGCAGCATTATCCCAGTACTTTCATCAATAAACCACAGCTCCCAGGTTTAGCTGGTATGTCTCCCACTTGTCTCCTGGACATACTGTTCCATACCCAAGCAGATTGCACTGTTAGGAAGTTTCTTCTCATTCTGTCCTTTCCTTTGGGTTGTCTTTGTCATTAATTTCATTCCACTCATTTACCCCAAAATTGCATTTCTTCCTGGTTGCCTACTCTCTCGAAATGCTTGCAGTATCTTGATGACCCCTTGTTGATGTCTCCATTTAGACCCCAGAAGTAGTTCATGGAAGACAGCACCTGTGGTCAACAAGACCCTCTTAGATTTGGTACCCAGAAATCCACTGTTACTATTCTTATACGACCAAGTACCCACTTTTTTCCTCAGGATACATATATTCAACTCTTGCATATTTACTCAACTTGCCACTCTAGAAATTTGTGTAAGGCTATGCCATTGAAAACCAACAGATTAAATTCTGCTATCCTGCTACCAAAACCACCAATCAGTAATGATGCTAGATCCCCCAGTGAGAGGTTATATGTAAGTGTAATGAAATTCAGAATCTACTGTGAAAATAAGTTCTGCTCCAGTCTCTTCAGATCAAACCTCTGATCCTTAAAGATTTCCAGGAGACCCGATGTGTCCTCAGTCTGAGGTGGTTCTTGAACTTGTGGATTCTGAACTGGTACAGGTGAATCTACATAAAACTGCAGGGTGATCCGTGCAAAAGAAGTTGAAATTTCAGCCAACCTGGGGTATTTTCACCCACAATTCTCTGTCAGATCCCTTGCTCAGAGGAGAAAATCTGAGACAGTGGTTGCTAACAGCAAGAAGGTGAATATATTTATTTAGTAGAAAACTGTCTTTTTTGAGCATACAAGGTCTTGGAGAGCTCTCTCCTTCAGGAGTGTAGGCTGAAAAATTGCCAGCACATACAGTCTTAAACCAAACATTGTGAGTTTTTTAAGCTGTCCTACTTTGATGTATTTGCCAAAGCCCCATTTTAGTATTCAATATTTCCTCCATTGTCATCATTAGTGGTATCATTAAGTGTTTCAGGGGAGCCAAAAAGTTGAGTGTTAGGTCTTCAGAAATAAATGGAATAAACACCGTTTAACTGGGGTGGTATTAAGCAGGAACTTTCAACACAGTGAAAATTAAAAATACCATATAGAAACAGTGTACATTGATGCATTATTATACATTAAGACTGAGAGTGTTGGTCCATCACAGTGTGTAAACACCAGTATTTAACTGTGAACAGGTAGTGGAGGAGCAAGAAATTGCCAGCAGCAAAAACATTCAGGGTGGAACTTGTTGGGTAAATTTATATGTGTAAGGTCAGCAAACTTTTAGTATAGCTGTAAATAGCCCAATTTCATGTTTGATGGTTGGGTCAGGTTTTACGTCATAACTGAAAATGAAAAAAAGACAAAATAAATCCTTTTTCAGCCTCACTCAGAAAAACAGAACAACAGAAAGTTATGAAGGAAGTCTGAAAATTAAACTGAAGAAGAAGTCTGTGGGTATTGGAAAGGGAGTTTGGTTGAAGCCCAAGAGGGAGAAGGGCCCCCTGCAGTTTGTCCTCTCTGGCATATTGACTTGTATGTATCTGATTCACAATACACTAGACACTCGCTCAGGTCAGTCTGTTTCTGAAGCACAGTAAACACGAAAAGATATGCTGTAACTGTCCTTTCTGTAAGGAAAAAAAAGAAAAAAAAGAAAAAAGTTCTCTTTTACTCTGAAATCTATCTTTCAATATTTAAACTAATTAATTATAAGGGGGGAATTATATGTACATATTTGTGTGTGTATGCATGTGTATAAAAGAGAGATATTTAAGGGAAGCAGAAAATGTGTTATTTAAGCAATAATGAAAAAGGCCAGAGAGCACTTAATTCTCAGAGAGGATATCTTTTTTCATAGCTCATTAGTGGCCAATGTTTATGTTGGATCTATATCAATATACAATTTAAGCTAGGATCGTTAGTAGATTCTGTCTTCAGACCAGTTTAAAACTATTTGTCAGCTCCTCCCTCTCCGCCTTTAAAAGTAATCACTGGTAACAAAAATTCTACACACAAAACTTGGGTCCCTTTACTGGCTGAAATTCAGTGCAAGATAGCTGGCTTAGCAAACATGTTTCTAATGCATAACCAAAAACAAACAAACAAAACAAAACAAACAAAAAAAAAAAGTAGCTGTGTTGATGCCATAGTGTTAACTGGAGCAAAATGCAAGAGGGAAAGGTCTCCTCAAAAAAGCAAATATGTATTTCCTGAAGTACTTATTAGAAGCAGATCTGTGAAATTAAGAAGGAAATTTTTCCTTTCTTGATTTCAGAAAGGAAACTCCACAATTCTGAATACAAAAAAAAGCTCATGTGAATTTCTACACCCAGGCAAGAGTAACATCGCCTGACATCAGCAAAATGTCTAGCAACAGTTACTTCTTACAGAGTTACTTCCTAAAAGCAGATCTGCCAGCAGAGACAGTGAAACTGTAAGTGCTTTGGTTAGTCATTGTAGACTAATGAGCTGCTTTTGAATAAAGCAGGTAGTTTAAAATTATGAAGCATACTAGGTTTTTGTGTTGTGCAGAAAAAGGCGACGAAAGAGAAAAGATGCTGTGTAGCTAACCATAGCTGGACTTTATTCACCTATTGTGATAGCAGTTACACTTTCAATGAAAGGTTGATGGAGACCACCAAGAGGAGAAAAAAAAAGCTGCTGGGAAGGTCAGGAATGCATCAGGCTTCAGACCTAATAAAAATAATATAAATGTCGGCAGAGATTAGAGGAATTGAAACATGTACTTTTACTACTGTAACTCTTGTGAAACAGCAATAAAACTTATCACAAGAGGGGCCTGGCAAAGCCTACACATATTTGTTTTGCCTTTAAAAAGTATGGAATCATTTCAACATTTGTTTTTATTTTCTCTTGTTGAAAATGACTTTAACAAGTGGTGGAATTTAATTGTCCATAATTCTGGAAGCATTCTTTGCTAAGAAGCAGGTTTTCCCCTCTTAATATTCTTATCCATTAAAAATATAACCAAAATCTACAAAAATCAGTCAGTAAGTTCAAAAGAAATAGACTTTCATTCAGAGTTGGTTTATGAAAAGTGTCCACTCAGGTGTTTTGATACAAGGAGGACATTTAGCTTGACTATCCAGACAGGTGCTCTAAGTGACCGGGGAGTGTGGGGGGAGAGTGTGTGTGTATATGTGTGTGTGCATGAAACAAATGCACCATAGGCAGCTCACAGTGACTTTTACAATACTCAATTTTTGTTTTCTTCACTTAATAACACAAGGCACTTTCAGAATTGTGGGAAAATCTGCAATGACCCTCATAAAAATGAGAGTAAAGGAAAAAAACTGCTCAATCATTTTTTTTCATCAATCTTAAAAAGAAATACTTGTTTTTTGAACACTAGGAGAGTAGCAATCCCAGGTAAGAAGACCAGCCCAAATCTAGCACATAGAAAGCATCTTTCCAGCAACTTCAGGGAGTACGGAATTCTGAAGAAATGTCACAAATCTCTAGCCAAAGTCTAGCCACTGTTTCATCACAATAAACAACAGGAATGGTCTAATCAGTGGCAAATAGTAAGCTCCCTTATAGTCTCTTACGCCATAGGAGCAATTTATACTCTGGAATCTGGAATCACTCCACAGCTACTAACAATGCATGTAATCAAGGATGCTGCAAGTGCATCTTGGGTAGAGATGCAATCATGCAGGCAAAATGTACTATGGAAACCAGGAGTGAAAGATGAACCTTCTTATGCCAAAGGCTGGCAAGAGGAGGAGCAGAGCTGAGGGAAGACCATGGAGAGCTGAGTGATTGCTCTCGGGATGAGAAAGACAGTAAGGACAAAGTGCATTGAGTGGTCTTTTAGAAAGAGTGGGCACTGTCCTGTGGAGCTGTGTTCCACAGATTCAGACCTCTCTTGTGGCCACAGCAGTACCAAATTAACTCTCAAAGCCTTGGAATTAGGCTAAATGATTGTTTTGCTGCTCTTTGCAATTTGCTGCAGTGGACTGTTGCCTGTTTTTCTCACCCTTAAATTCACGAAGCCCCAATTCATTACAAAATAACACTGCAGAATGATGTTAATCTGCTCCTTCCATAAGAGAAATCTATTGAAATACAAGTTTAAAAAGGCATGGTTTGTCATTGTAAAGTTTTCTCATGGAGACGCAGGGGCTTACAGACCTCATGGGATGGATGTCTGTCTGCATCATACATCAGATATTTCTGCTATTTGATTTGGTAGCTGTGCATCGTGTCTGCACCAGGAACAGTCTTTACGTTTCAGAAAAGTAAAGGAATTTAACCACGCTCCTGTCACAGTGCTGAGGCTTTGCTGATTTTCAGGACAAATCGAGGATGAAGTAGATTTTTAATGGTGTAAGACTTCCATGCTGTGTAAAAGATACTGAGGCACTCAATTATCAGGTTTACACAGAACTAGACTATTAGTTGCATTTTGGTAATTGTTCTAAGCTCCACATCTGTTCTATGTCCTTGATATTAGCAATGTTTTTGGATGCCTCTATATTGATTAAAAGTAAAAGTACACAAATCAGGGTGTCAATTTCTTTCCCCTCCCCTTTAGATACTCTGCATAGAGACTTCCATGAATGAAAAGTTCAAAGTACTGTCAAATAATGTAATATGCACAATCATATATGTAATTTCCCCTCTTCTGAGTAATTGTCTATAGCAACACCTCTCTTTCATAATTTTTGTATGTGAGACTGTACTATGATTATTTAGCCAAGAATTAAAATTGCTGCCAAGATGCTGTTACAGTCATCCGTCACTTCTGTGTCTCTCAGCTGACAATGCAATGTCATTGCTTATGCTCCAAACTGCTTTACCACTGCCACATCTTTCCACTCTCAAGAAACCCTACCAAAATAGCTATTGCAGTCTGGTCGGTCATGATCCCAAGCACTGTCCATCTTGTTGAGCCCGTAACTGGGGTGGCCCAACAGTTTTCCTTCAGGCTCTTAGCATTGTGAGAATCACCAGCAGCAAGAAGCAATACAACTATGCACTGGATACAAAGAAAGGATTGACGAGCTATCTTTGGCTTTTATGTAAAATATTCTGCAGTAATTGTGGAGTACACACAAGCCACATGAGCTGGAGCAGGGTTCAAGGTAGAAGAGTCTGTCTCTATGTGCTCCCACAAGGATAGCGCATGGACTAAATCTGTCCAACCCAAAAGACTCTGATGTTTCACAATGTGAACAGGAGTCAGCCTTCACCATTTGACCAAGAAATTAGATGGATCTCTATTACACACAGTGTCACAAAGATATTGTATATTTATCCATAGTACTTCATTAGAATTCAAACCACAAAAAACATTAAGCTCGTCTATAATCAAAATAGTGATTCAGTTCTGAAACAGTAATATTAAAGAGAAAACATTACAATCTCACAATAAACAGAAGATGATGTCAAGAAAGAAGTTTGTTTAAAAATTGATACAACATATCATAAAATATGCTAGACAGATAATTATTTGAAAATACCCCAAAACCTGAGTTTCAGATTATACCTGAACAAGCTTAATTTTGTGTCTACCGATTACCTCATCATATTAAACTTGATTTAATAATTAAATAGGATATAGAGTGTACACATCTCATATAAAGTGAGACATACTGATATCACATATATTCAAGTACATATGAAACATTTTAAACTACAAGTCAATCTTGCAAAACTCTATTTAGCGTAGTTCTCTTTCTTAAGCTTACCTATATATTAGAATAATAAGATCCCAGTTTCTCAGTTTTTATTACACCACAAGTTAAATATTGGGGGGAAAAGGTGATATAATGAAATGAGAGATAAATGTACAGTGACCAAAAATCCAAATATTAATTCAATGTAGAAAAATGACTGTAGTTTCTGGGATCTGACATAGGTTTGAATGTACAGTAGCTCATTTGTTAATGAATACAGAATGGCCAGGAAATAAGAGACCTGCTTCATTATGGCTGCCCCACAGTTACTCTAAACCTTATTTTGCAACAGCATGGAAAGAATAAAAACTTCTTAAGCTGGTTGTCCTTCACTCTGAGACAGGATAATCTTTGAGAAACATTTTACGGTGCATCTTTTGAAGAAAAGTGCATTAGTCTTTACTGAAAAAACATTTGGTTGACCTTGAAAATAAAGCATTCATGAGAAGTATGAGCAGAAGTTTTCATTATTCCTTAAGCCCTCCCTTCAGAGAGACAAAAAATTCCTCCCTCCATTGCAGCTCCACAATAGCCAGTTGCCAGGCAACTGAGCTTTTATGGTGGATCTCCATGGCAACTGATGTAAACAAAATCATAAATCCCATTACCTAGCTAAGTACTAGGGCTGTGCTATAAAAGGAGAAAGACTTACTCTGAAGTTTAAAGACATAATATAAAAGAATGACAACGAGGTTTAAAAAAAAGAGATTGCTGTTGCTGATATTACAGTTAATATGGTTTGTCTTACCAAACTTTCTCTTTTTCCATTTTCCTACAAGCCATTCCAAACCACTTTTTCTCTTAATTTAGTAAGTACATTTTCAGCATAATTGAGCTGGCTAAGGAAACCACCACACTCAACAGGTAAACCTTCAGTCACACTCAAGACCAATCTGTGCACAGAAGAATTGTGCTAACATTGTTATAGTGCATTGGAAAGCCTTTGGGGTAGATAAATCAAAGGTGAAGATGGCTGGTAAGCTACAGTGGCTAAGCAGATAGTTCCACCACTCTTGCCTAGTTGAAATTCAAAATAGGAAGGTACAACACCCAGTTCACTTTTGCTCCCCGTGAACACACAGAGAAATTCAGGCTGGTGGCAGAATGAGGTTGGATCTGAACATGTGCTCATGGGCTCTTCAGAAGGGTCTTACAGCTGGTGATACTATGGCAAAAGACCAGGATAAGACAAGGACTTGAACTATGCAAGCACAGTTTTCTTGAACTCAGTGGTAATAGGTCTAACATGCATTTGGATGCCCATGTCAACAAATCATTTTAGTATTAACCTTAAAAGATGGAAAAAATGCAATTTTGCATCTTTGAGTTGAAGAAGGCTGCATTTGCATTTATTTATTCTACTTGGTCTCTATTTATTTATATCCTTCACTGTATGTCACAGAGAGTGAACCTCTGGGGCTTTTATCTTCTTAAATACTACTTCCTTATGGATAGATTGTGTCTTTTAAATACCAGTTGGTGCCACAATCTTCCCTAAGATGGTATCTGTTTAGTTCACTACATTTTTTGTTACAATCCATGCATCTACAAAGTGACTCACAGCTGGCATTTTTGTGACTCTGATTATACTTCTAAATATGATCAGCATGCAGTTTTTTTATTTCCAAGTACAAACAAATCAACATACATGCAGATCTATTATTTGAATTCTTTTTTAAATCTGACCATATGATTTGTTTCTTGATCAGCGTGCATTCAAGTTACACTCCCAAGAAGGAAAGAAAAGATTGCACTCAAAATATACATCATACTTTTCTTATCTACATTTATAGTGCAGATGAACTGAACTATTTTAGAAGCAGATGTATGATTTGTGATTGCATATTTAATGATTTTTTAAAAAAAGTATGCAAAAGTTAAAACTTATTTATGACTGAAAACTAATAATAGCCGCAAGGATATTACAACTTTGAGTGCATACAAGTTATGCTGAAGTACTGACTATTCCATATGTTAACACCTCTAGTCTTTTAAAAATATTATACGCTATAAGGATTTTACATGGATCCAGCAATAATAAAAGAAAACTAACCTTTTATGGACATCTTCCTTGGAATGCTTTGTGGATTTCCTCTGCCCAACACCTCATCTCCTCAGAGCAATATCTTTTAAAAGTGGATTAATTAATGGTGAAGAAAGAACAGAAGGCTCCATCTCTTGATCCATAGATCTGTACATTCTAGGTCAAACAATATACTTTGCAGCTTATATTTGTCATTGTACTATGGTATTCTATAGCCAAAATTAGACAAACAGGTTACACAATCTTTTAGAAATATTAAATGAAACTCACAATCCTCCATGTCAAAAGTAATTCCTTAATTCATTTAGCAACTCTCTAGCCTCTAAAAACTTATTCTAATAGTAAGTCAGACATACCAGAAATGTTCTAGTTCTGACTGTGTGAAGAATCTGAGTCTCCTTGTAAGAATGTTGGGGGGTTTTAGGTCCCCTCTCTCCCTTTCTTAACTAAATTATTCTTAACTGCTTTACAAATATACTTTGAGTTAGAAATGGATTGGAACAGCAAATCTGCTTCTGTATCTTTAATTTACCACAAAATGGGCATGAGCACTAGACAAGTATGCAGGCCAAGCAGGGACAGTAAAGGAACAGTGTCATTTATTTTTTGGATGAGGAAAGCTTTGTGCGCATACAGAAGCATAAGCAGACCTCACGTATAGCCAGAGATTGGGTGGCCCTTCTTGTGTATTACCCAAAAGTGTCAAGACAGCTTGAGAAATTATGGCTATTGCTATGGCTGTGCCACTGTCTGGGCTTGACAGCTGAGGTTTCGAAAACTGTAACTGGAGGATACTGTTCCTTTCCACACTGTTGGGGAGTTCAAGGAGAGTTAGGAATGCAGAGGAAAAGACTTCTGTTGCAAGACAGCTACATTACTGCTGACCAGAATTGCTGTCTTCTAATGGGGAGAAGGAACATTTTTGCGAAGACAATAGTTGCATCCTTCTCACTACTCTGTCTCACTTTTACAGCTCCTGCAGAGAACTTTGTCCAGCCTTCTCCCACAGGCTTTACAGGTAGATGTTTAACAAAACAGCATGCATGCCCCAACATCTTGTCAGGTGTTGCTCTTCTCCTTATTGATGTGTGACTGTTTCCTCCAGCAGAGTATGAAGCCTCTTGTCTGGTTCCAATTAAAACTAATAAAGGCTGGTGGCAATGTCCTTAGTAGAAACTAACATAGCCATTAGTAATAGGGACTCTAACACGTATAGCTTTTTGTTCTTCTGCTTAAATCCTTCTTCGTTCATGTTCATCTTTCTAGGCTAATGCAGTTGCTAAGTAAATACAGAAGACAAGATCAACTAGCATTGTTTTTACCTGCCCTCACTGAAAACATGATGCAAGCTTTGACTACTTTTAGCTTTGCTGTCTCTTTTGGACAGTATCAGAAAATACTGCTATACTTTCAACTTGTGTTTAATGCCCTGACACACTTAATGCCCTACTTTTAATGATAAATGCAGTAGGACAAAAATAGTATTCCTTTAATAGTTAAAGAAGTTAATTATTATCAGCCTTTTAAACAAAGGCCAGACAGCTATTGTGCATTAGTGTCTATAATCTCAGTTATCATATGTCTTTTATTGTAAGGATAATTACAGACTGAAACAATAAGCTGTTTTTAACATATAATGGATTTGGAAATTACAAAAACCTAGACCATACTTTCCATTATTCCATATACAATACTCAATATTCTCCCACTTTTGCTATGCTCTATAAAAAAAACAATGCCTCTCAAAGGACAGCAGTAAAATGTAAATTATCCTGGCTTACATTAATCTAAAATATAGCAAACTATTGAAAAGTATGTACAGCTGATAGGATACTTCACAATTTATAGGACTTTTAATTGAAATAATGTCTAGTCTCATGAAGGCCCTGGGGTTTGTCTCCTAGGTAGGAACAAGGGAAACAACAAATTAAGTGCTGAACAGATAACAGAAATGGAGGGTATTCTTAATTTTTTCCTCACAAAAGTCTAACTGCAGGATAATGCAAAATTAGATTCCTTTAAAAATAAATTTTAAAAAAACTGTCTGTGGAACATGAAAATATTGGCCTAAAATGAACAAAACAGAAAACCATTATAGGTATTCCACAATAATAGTAATAGTAATGATAATGATAATGATAATTATAATAATAATAATGTTTTCCTTCATGCAGACTTAAAAAACTGGACCATAACTAAATATGTCTTCTAGATTTTCCACCCAAGTGCTTTGCTCAGTCCATCTGACCTTCTAGCCACAGCCTTAATGGCTGAAGTTTTTTCTGGCATTATGTACAGAATCTCGCAACTTTGTAAGTCAGTCAGAAATGATAATAAATGGAGTTGGGCTGTGTAGGGGAAGTATGAACAGGCAAGAAAAATAAAGGTAGCCAACTACTTAAGCTTTTGCTTATCTTCATGTTGTTTGGGTGAGAATAATAAAAAAGGCACATAACACCAATTGGCAGTTGTCCACATCACAAAACCACCGCAGAATTTGGCACAATTCAGCATCAACACTGTGTCTGTTTCTGAGAGGCCCACAGCTGGAAACACATTGATGCTGTAGATCACAAATTTGTTAGCAGACTGGGTGCAAAAAAATGGCTATCCTTTCACAGACTGGCCAGAAGGAAAGGATCACACCTTTAAGTAAGTAAGTGTGGCATTCTCCCAGTATTTTGGAGGGCAATGAATAGTTTGGAGACTTGGTCATAAGTCAGGGTCCTTAATACACTCTGTACATTAGATTCTGGTTTAACTAGAATCTCCAGAAATTAAGCTGGCCAGTCCCCAATCTCTACCTCACACAGCAGGGACTCTGCCCAGGTGTGCAGGATAACAGAAATGTTATCCTCCCCACTCTTACCTGTTGCAGTACCTCTGCACATCCCACCATGCCGATGCGTGTGAATTAGTAAAAAAGCAGAACAGAGCCCAGCTGACTTAGTCTAAAAAATGGCAGGGGATGCATTCAGAAACATAAGCATAAGGAGGAGAGGCTCAGCATCAGAAACTCAGAAGGCCTTACAGTTCTCAAAATTATGAATGACTGCTGTTTTAAAAAAGGATAAAGAAGTATGTTTGTTATTTTGGTTGACTCAGACTGCAGTCAGGAATGTCTTCATCTCTTGCTTTTCAGGAGTTTATTGGGTATTCCTGCTCATTTAACTAGGAACATTTTGCCCTCATATGAAGGATACTTGAAGGAGGTTGTTTTCCTTCCTGCTGCTATTATCTACTCCACCAAGAAAGACCATTGGATCCTACCAATAGGAGATCTTTGAGAGAAAAATGTGGTGACAGATCCTCCTGCATTGCTCTAAGGTCAAGCCATCCCTAGCACCAGTTCCCCAAGAGCTCTCATCTTCCCTCTGGAAAAATGGTACCTAAATAACAATGTAACACAGAAGCACTGGTGCTTACCAAGGACATTCATTGAAACTGTCATGTGGCTAATTCTTTTGGTGGCCATAACTTTTCAAAACCCAAACTAAAACAATAAACCTCTAAGTTTTCCACCCCCACTGGAAAAGACTGAGAGAGACAGTCAGGTTAGCCTCTCTTTCTGCAGAGCTGAATCACTCGAGCCTTGTATGACTCCTGTGTGCTCAAGGACAGAATTCACAGACAGGCGTGTGTAGTGAACAGTCCGAGGATGATACAATTTGTCTTCTGCACCTCAAACCTGGCTGTATCACTGCAGATGTTTTTGAAAACCCTACATAAACAGCAGTCTTTCAGTGAAGCCCCAGGTTCACCCCTGAAAACATTCAGCATATTCAAGTATTTGCTTGCAGCTAACTCACTCTTCAGAAAATCTCAAGTGCCCAAATAGAGAGGGCCTGAGCAAGAAAGATTTTTAAAATTCTGTAGTAAAGGTTAGCCACTAACTGAGTTCATACGCCTTTGACATGGTCATTATACCTATTCAAGTTTTATGTTTCAAATTGTTGTCAAAGTGATTTTAAAAACAGAACTCATTTTTGTCCATTTTTTGTCAATCAGTCATATCAGAAATAATGAAACTATTGATATGTGTTGTTTATAGACAGATTTAAATTATGACAATGAGACTTCTGTAAGTTCAATTTCCAGGTGCAACCAGACTGTCACCCATGTATGATCATTTGACTTTATGGTATTTCAACAGAGCTGAACTGTATTCTTACTCTTATGGTTAAAGCAGCATTGCTGTAGCTATGGAGCTTCTGCCTAAGAATGTAACTAATGGTCAGTAGTAGAAATACTATCCTAATAACAGTTAACCTGAAAGTCTTTTTTCATTTATATTGTTCTTGAAGTTTGAAAAATTCTTAACTTGTACCTCAGTATTGTACAGGTTATACATCTATAAGGCACCACAAAATATTGTTTAGACCAACTTCTTAGCCAGGGTCAATGTAGGATGAATTTTGCCTCTCCAATACTAGAGAACCCATAGACTGCTTATTTTAATCTGTTCTAGTATGTCATCAACCTTACCACTAGAAAGTTTCTCCTAGTGTCTTCCAAGTCCATTGTAATTCTCTTAAGCCCTTGTAAGAGTAATTCCACGTTTTTAACATGGACACTAGAAAGAAACAGATGGAAATCTCTATGCCCAGTGGTTGATCACACAGAACATAAGCTATTTTATCTTCAAACTGCAATATCTATTCTGACTAGTCCAGAGAAGAACTATTTCCTTCACAAATATTGGATCCCATCTTTAATGTCTCAGTGGTGGACAGACTAGGGAGTGGTTTGCCACCATTTGTTGTTTTTTTTTAGTTTTTTTGCCTAGTCTCAAAGAAACTTTTCACCATGAAGGTAAAGCTGCTTTTGACCACTCTCTCCTATAAACCTCAAGAAAAACAGAAAGTAAGATAAGGGGAACAGACCAGTGCTCACAAAATGCACAGGCCAATGTATTTACTTCCAGAAATCAACCAAATGTCTCTGAAAACACAGCATGCAGCTAACCTTTTAAATACCACTGCATTTGTTTTGAGAAGCACTTGCAGGGTATCTGCTATCACAGCCTGAAGATGATCTTCACATGGCAAGCATTCAGGTCCAGAGAAATAGATCACATCTCTAAACTTACCACCCAAATAAAACATGCAGTCATACCACATTCTACATGGATCCCAAACCTATTCAGACAAAAGTATGATCTATTTCTTCAGCACATTATGTGATCTGATGGAAAGGAAGTGGATGAAGTAAATCTCATTCAACCAAGATGAATAACAGTGAATGAAAACAAGCACATACCAATAAAATAACTTTTTTCATAATGATAATTCCACTCCAGTCTCTCAAAGAAGGTGTAAAAAGCTTACATTGTTACTGGAAAATGGCACCTATTTAATAGAGGTACTGATTTTGTGGCACCTTACAATTTTCCTGCTTTTCTTTCCCCATTGCACAAGAATTAGTGCCCTTTTCCCCCTCCCTTCCACCATATCTCTCTACTGTCCTATATTCTCTCTGTGCTTGGCACAAGCATCTCTTGCTCAGTGTTATTGGCAGCTTTCTTGCTCAAGTGTTCTAATTAAGCAGCATTACCACAGCTAACTAAAAGCAATTGCACCTAACTTCCATTTAGGTTAGACTTCCTTGATTCTTCTCCAGCAAGTTGGAGGAATGCTGGATCTTAAGGCTTTGTTTGCCTTTTCCACTTGTAGCATCTCATCTAGTAAGATATAACCTCTTCCTATAGTCTTCTACGAACAAAGGATCTTTCTATGTTAAGAATAAACAGAGTGTATTGACTAGACTTATCTTTAGTGTATACACTTTATATCAAATTTTTAAATGTTTATAAGTTTAAGAGAGAAGACCTAAACGACTGACTAGTTTCAGTAAATTACACCCCTTTATTTGCTTTTAGATGCTTTTTAGGGGCAAAATCTTTGCTTTATCCCTCCTGCACAATTGCTTAGTTCCTTGGTGGTATAAGCAATGTTTGGATATGGCAGAATACCAATTGTGTGTGAGGCCAAGAGCTTAGCAGGATTCAAGAAAGGATTATACATTTGTATGGATAATGAGAACATCCAAAGTTACATTAAACAGCATAAAAATTAAAGGAATAAACCTTAATTCTTAAATTCTAAAAGCAACCACTATCCAGTTGGGAGCTATGTATAGACTTTCACCAGTAAGTGGGTTACAGCAGAGTTATGTGACTAGCCTGCTGTGGTAGTAATACAATTCCTGTATTCCTTCATTGCTGTGTAATCAGGCCTGCTTTAGTTCCACCAACATTGGACAACAGTTTGTCACCTAAAAGAAAATGGATGCAATTTTTATCTTGAAGAACTCTTACAGTTCAGAACTACTAAAACAGTAAGGTACTCTGCAGAAAAAGTGGCAAGAATTAATAAGTATACTAAAAATACAGCAAATACTCCCATTTTTTACAAAGCAAAATCAGTCCTTCAGATTTATTTTTTTTGATTGGTGCTAAATTCTAAAAGCCTCTTGCTCCCCACTATAAACACTGGAGATTAGAAATAAGATAAACAACAGAACAAACAATGCAGTTGTTAAGAGAAACTCAGCCTGAAAAGAACGACACTTTCCCAGTATCATAAGTAAAAAGTAATAGTTGGGGTTTTTTTTAAAAGATAATTCAATTTCAAAGACTTCCTGTGATTTCTAACAGTTGAAACAAAACTGGATTACAAGATCTTTTTTATTTTCTTGTATCCCCTCTCTAAAGAGGGAAGCCAGAACGAATGAAAACACAAGGCTGATACACCTCCAGGAAATGCTTGTGTAAGGCTTATTTATCTTTTAACTAACATTTGTTAACCATGGATTTAGTGGAACAGCCTCTTGTAATTATGGTTACTGTTCCATTTGTGGCTATCTTCATGAGGCCAGTGAATCTTTAAATTACAGGCTGACCACCCGGGAGCACAAGTATTGAATCAGCCACATCTCCATAGGCACCACATTTGGATGATTATCCCAAAAGATGACATGCTAACACACACATACACAACAAAGAAGGTTTATGCTCACAGCTACAGAGTCACTTTCAGTCCCTGTAGTGGTTTTGAGTTCAATAAAACAAGGGTGGCCGCTGACGTAATGTGTTCCATTTTAGTATGGAAGAAATTGCTGGTGAAGACAGTCTTTGTTAAACACCGGTCATTCTGACAGCTATCACAGCATCCTTCAGTTATAACCTCAGTTGTTGGACTGCAACAAGAGTTAGGAAACTGGCCCAAGGAAAAAAATATTTGGTTTGCTTAAAGGCAAACCAGATGTATGGCTGTTAGAAATATGTACCTATACATATGTAGATATACACATACACATATACACATATATATATACACATATATATCAAGTAGGAGGTGAAACAAAACTATTCTTTTATTCCTAAGAGTCTGTACAGTTAAAGGGATTTTACTATGTGTTTGTTATTATTATTGCCTCATGGCTTACCATTCGAATCACCACTTCCAAGATAAAAGGTTTTATGACCTTTATTGCATGGATCATTCATCTTTGAGACCAAGTCAGTAGTCCCATGGGATCAGATCACAGATCTAATTCTCAAAAGCCTGGATCCAAGGAAATCCAGCCAGACAGCAAAGTACAGTGAGAGGCTCTGTGCTGAACCAGCTTTCCCTTCTCTCATAGCTCCATGTAAGTTGTGCTGGCATCAGAGATGCACCCAGATATTGCCTGAAGGACTTACAAAGAAAGTTGTTCCATCTCAGACTGAGATTTATAATGGTCAGTTTACAAACCCACATAGATTCTTGACTAAAGGGCTCTCTGCAAGCCTTACAACAGAGCTGGTGACCTTGCCCTAGCCCAGGGCATGGCTATAGGCAGAGAGGCAATGACATACAAAACTTGCTCTCTTCTTCCAGAAAATTTGCTTTTATATATCTATTTTCTAATAAATTATCCCTTTAGAATAGAATTTCAGAAAGAGAGCCAGCAACGTTCAAAAATCCCACCCTAAGTAAATAGGGGCAAGGAATCTGGCTTTTACTTAGTTGTCATTCAGTCCTTCTATAATATGTAAATAATGTGTGTGCAATATATACATACTTACGGACATCTTTTAATGACATCTAGGAATTCAAAGAGGATTTAGTTTCCCATTGCATAGGGCATTACACAAACACTGATTTAAAAGGTGGTCTTTTCCCCAGAGGCCTTACGACATAATCTTGATGCTATGCTGATGGATGCCTCACCATCTGTGCAAATTCAGTTACCAAACCATTGCCTAATTACCCATAGGCAATGCATGTCTGAACCAAAATTGTTGCAGTGTCAAGAACTGCAGATAGACACTACAGATCTGCTGTGATTTTGCAATGATAAAGTGTATTTTGAATTACTTTTGGCGTAAGTAAAATTCAGCTGCAGAGCTTGGACCAGGGTCATCTCTAGTGTGTGTGAGGATTTGGCTCTTTTTTTATACAATGTTTCTTCTACTGGAGGGGGGAAGGAGGAGGATCCTCAACATTTTTCCATGCAAAAATCATCATATGAACTTGAAAAGTAGAGTGGCTGTACATAGTGTACAGCAGGTGCACCCACACTATATGTGGTAACCCTTGTGCAGAAGAACACCTCCTGTTTGCCTCCTAGCTCCACGTTGGTTTGAGAACTGAGTGCATTGTTACCACGTGGTACTCGCTCACTGGCTTTCTCTGGAAGGAAAACCCTAGGCAGGGAGCAGCCCTAATTCACTGCCGTGGTTCCTCTGGTTTGGAGGAGCAACGTCTGAGGAGCGCTAAGGGATCACACTTGCCCTGCCAAAGGGATGTGGCCCAACAAAGTGGTAGGTAGGTACCCCAGGACCTTCAGGAGAGGAGCACAGCTTGCCATGGTTATTCAACAGATTACAGCCTGCGTGTTGCCCACTGGCTGCCCTTCTAATGGCAGGTGAGACGTAACGGGTAGCAATGAGTATTTGGTTCTCTGGAAGTATTGACTCCTCCAGGTTTCTCCCCTTGAGCAGCCTGTGAAAGCATTCTTGTGAAATGTCGCTGCCTGCTCCCTCGTCTCGTGGCAGGCATGCACATAGACACAAAAGTTATTTCTCCCGTGTTTTTTAAGCTTTCTCTGAGCAGTTGTTGTCTGCTACCATTATTGCTGCACGCCACCTGCCTGCTCCTCTGAACCTGTGGGTCTGGATTCAAAGTACAGTCATTTACATCAAATTATCTCTTAGTTCCTACATGGCCTCTCTGTAAAACAGATTTTCCTTGTTGACAGTTAGCAAACAAGTTATTGAGGCTCACAACTTCATATTGTTTTTTCCTCGGTCTGTGTAGCCACAAGCTATTTATCTAGCAAGAATGTTACTCCTTAGACTGTTTGATTCTGGCAATAAAATGCTGCCTATGCAGAATAGCTCATTCTATTGTTTCCCTATTAAAAAAAAAAATAATGGGGGGAGGGACAGAAGAAGTGGAGCAGTTAGAAGATGAAACAGCCACAGTTGTAATTACGCTGCATTCTTTTCAGGCTGCTGCAACATTTAAAGGTTGCTTTGGATACCAAAAAGGTTGGAAAGCATTACCAAGGTATGATATACAAAATCTGCCATCTACACCAAAAAATACTTCTGTCTAATAGGACAGATGAGCTAAGAAGGGCCAAGACCAAGACTGCAGTTAGGAACTGCTTATCAAAAGATCTCTGTAACAATTTTAGGTTATACCTCCACAATATTTTTTATTGTTATTTTTTAAGAATGGATGAGACATTAAATTAACAATTGTCCCGTATTTATAAAAATGCATTTGAGTGCACTGATGGTTTGGCATGGCCAAAAATATCTTTCAGCATATTTCTAAGACTTTTACCTGTCTTTTTTGTCTTGTGAGAGTGAACAAGTGTACTCATACTACATTCACCCACACTGCAGCTACAGTTAAAACTATAGCCAAAGACCTAATAAAAAAATACACATTACAGTTTTCCTCTGTCTTCACAGTAGTTTTTTTTCAGATAACTGAAAACCTGGACTAACACATCCATCTGCCCCAAAAGTAGTGGAAGGTGCTGCTTCCTATGCACTTTTCATGTTGGACTGGGAATTGACAGCAAACTATGAAAAATCCTATATTATCTGGAATACGTAGTGTCCAGCATTGGTGCAAGGAGTCTCAAGAGCCTTTGCAGATTGGACCCCAGAGGTTCAGTGGTGTCACGGCATAGGTGAGCAGGAGGGCAGCTGTTTGCAGAAGGTTTTTTTGTGCTCCACTTGTCCCCCATTTTGTGACTGAGAGGAGAGGTTGAGAGGCAGCGACTGGCAACTGCTCTGAAGTTGAAGCTTAAGCTAAAATTAATCTTAGAACCACAAACTGTTTCATAACATCTTTCATAATAACAGCAGTTTATTGCCTTGTGATGCTAAGTCCTTCCCTGTTTCTTCACTCTGAAAAACCTCTATTGTACTGGCTTCTTCCTGTTTCATTGAAGGGAACAGCTTGTATGAATCAGGGATGAACCACTCTCCAGAGTTATGAATACCCAGCTATCACTCTCTGCCTTGACTGTACAGAAAGACCAGAGCTGCATCTTCAAGTATCTTTCCATTCTTCCACTCTTTTCCCTCTGTGTAAGGGAGCCGTGGCCGAAACCAGGATATTAGCCAAGTTAATGTACAATAGAGATTCAGGCCTCCTAATGGCATGAGAAGCTTATAGCTGTCAGTTTGTGTCTGGTATTCAGTGAAAAGCTATTTTGCTTGTAATTTTCTTGCATTCTTTTTCAACAAAATTAAATTCCCTGTTGAAGGCATGGGGCGGGGTGTAAGGGGGCAGGGGAAGAGTGTTAAATTGAGACTCCCCCAGCCACAGTGTCTTTTACTGGAACTCTAAAGATCATCTGAAGATATCATAAAGTCTTACAATACACAAACATCAAAGATCCCAACTTAACGTCTCAAGAAACAAATGGATAAGTAACCTGATAATAAAACTGGTATTACTTATGAGTTGTCAGTCCTCTAAGAGCTTACTCAGTCTGTTTTCAGATTTTCTGGTTCTTAAGTACTCTGGAAAACATTGCCTGGCTTAACAATGTTCTTAAACTCTTCAATTCCTTCATTGGTGGTGCAGAATCTCCTGTTAGCCCTCCTTGGCTCTTCTTGTAACCAGTGTTTTTGCAAATAGACTGAAAGAGTTAATGAGTAAACCATTTTAACCTAGCATAAATATGGGATTTAGACCGCATATATAAAAATGTAAATCATTACTAACTCCACTTTTCCCCCAAACCAAAATAAAACCAGTAATGTTACAGGGTGGATATGACAAGCTCATCTACAGAGCTTTCACAGTCAGTTACAGTATAATACCAAGTGTAGAGCATTTATTACGTGCAATACTGGACACTGTAGGGTTTCATTGTGAATCTGCAAGCAAATAACTGTTCAGCATTTGGATGGAGTACACAGCCAACTAAGATTACCACAGAAAACATGGGACATGAGAAGAATATTGTTTTCTGACCATGAAAAGACCACACACAGGGTCCATGTGGAATGCACACTGGACCATCTTCAAAAACATAGAAGTTGCATTCTCTGTTATGCTCACAGGCTGGTTTAATTAAATATAGGCATTAGGCAGTAAATGTGTTGGCAGTTTCACACTGAAATGCTGCTGTTCTACAAGTAACTTCCTCAATGTAGTTTATTCTTTTAAAATGGTACCATATTTTTTCATTCTGCTTAAGACTGTAGAGGCTGGCAAGGGAACATATCTCTATAAATCAGAGTCTTGAAAAACACAATGTGAAAAATAATTAATTAAGTAAGTAAGTAAAAACATAGGTGTTTACAAGGTTTAGGCTTCAAAAGATAGTTATAGGTCATATTATAAATTCAAGTGGTGATCAGTTTTACATTTTAATAATGATTTTTTCTAAGAGCAGTATTTACTATTTAATGCTATTACTTTTTATATACTTACACAAATGCCATCTATATTTTATTCAGTTTGCAGTGTCAAAGCTAGACTGTGGCTGAATAACTTAGGTTAAAATATTTGTGACCAAAAATGTAGTTAAATAAAACTTACTACATAAGCTTTGTTAATTTTAGGAACATGAACCTGAGCCATTCCCTTAGCACAGACATTTTTTAGTCTTGGAATTTCAAGATCTGTTTAAAGATTTGAAATTGTCCATATAACATTGATTTTCTTCTCCTAAAAACATCCTTCCATGGATAAAGTCAATCATTGCTAATAAAGGCTTTCCTTCTAAGATTTTTTTTTTTTAATTGCAAATTACATATTTACCTAGCATTGCTAGGAAGTTGTGATCTATACAGCTTGCTGACTTGTATGGCTGCAAGCTTACAATTATATCATTACTCTATTTTGCACAAGCTGGTAGAAAGGGGATATGAAGGTCGCCTTTTCCATTTTTCCCTGTTAAAAGCAGGGCACACAAAACCTGACTGAAAGAGGTATGCAGACCTAAAGGGACATAGCCACTAGCTCTTTTGATGGATAAAAGCATGCCTCGCCTAGAGAACCACAATGTCCCTGTTTATTGAAGCTGCAGTTATGTATGCACACCCTCATTGGCTAAGTTCACAGCTTTGCCTAGACACTATTATTCCAGCAAGAGCAATGAAGTTATATATCTTTCATGGATTCAGGAATCAGTAAACTTAGGGCTGGAAAAGGTACTGATTCTTGTTGAATAAAACTTTTTTTGTTACAATTTTGACCAACATGCAAACTCTCAATGGGCTTTATTTTATGGGTGTAAATTAGCATAAGCTAAGCAATGAAGCAATGCTAATGAGAAATAGGCACCAAGAAAGTGATCGTGAGCAAGAAAGGATCAGATACGAGCAGGGCTAGAAGACTTTCAAGCACCAGAATCAGCTTATAATCACTGCAGTGCAGATAGCTCCTGCTTGATTGCAGAGTAGGAGAAATTACCATTTCTTCTACTCTTTTTTTCTATCACCCTTGCTATTTGTAGCCAAGCAGTTTATCTGTGGGATGAGGTAACAACAGGAGAGCTCTTCCCCAGTTGTGTGTTCTTCTGCTAATGAATTGCGTTACATCTTCTCTTTTGACCTTTTTCATTTGGGGACTTAACCTCTGAATTTGCGTCAGGTCTTGCTAACAGGCTAGCCAACAGTTAGCAACCCTTGACTTCCGGAAGCAGCATTTGTAGGTGTTTTAGCTTGCTTTCTCTGTGATTAAGCTTGGAAGCATTTTTTAAGGCATATGCCTTTGGGAGGGGGGTGACACAATTGGTTATGCATTATTTGTATTGCTCTGAAGTTACTAGCTCTACTATTGCTTTAAGACTCAGAGTAAAATTCTCCTAAACTCACTCCTTCAAAGTTGCTTCTTTGTGACAAATCCTTTGAATTCCACGTGGTTACCAAATCATGTCTGAGGTCAGCATGCCTCCACTCGGGATACCTCTCTAAGACTTCCCACTAGTGTTACCATCTTTCAGGTGGTGTCCTGTGGGGTGGGGAAAGTTTGCTTTCCCCCCTGGCCCTTACCGTATCCCAGAGATTTGAAGCTGTCATGAAAGACTCCGGTGTGCTTAATAACCTATTTCCAGGCTACCCTGGTATGATAAACATATTGAGCAGTGCAGTTTGTGTGTAAGTAAGTGGCTCCATAACTAAGGTACTGGTGCTGGCCTCAATGAAGCATTCACCTCCCCTGGTAACTGTGGATATACTTTACTGTGTAAACAAATGCTCTTTAGGAGGCACAGCACTGTTTACTCCTGCTTTGAGGAAAAAGGTTATTTAAATAGATGGAGCCAAAATATTTGGAGGAATGGAATGACTATTCTGGTCTTTACAACTTAAGTTACACCTCCCTTGTAGCTCCCTGATCATCGTTTGTGTAGTCCTTGGGGCATGGTGTCCCCTGTTTTTTGTGATGTACAGGGAGAGGGCTGTCGAATGAGCTGCCATATTCCCAAATTGACAGCAATATATTTATTCTGTTTTGAGCCTGCATCCACGCACATCTCAAGTCAGAGTTCAGTACTGAAAACATATGTTGTTTTAATCTGCTTTATGTCTAGTATCAGTAATAACAGCAGCAATATAACCCATTTATTTCGCCGGAATGAAAAGAAGCCAAAAGCTACTCTTTTAATGATTTTTCCATTCCTGCTGTTTATATTTTTATAGTGCCTATTAATTGGAGACTATTAGTAAAACAATACTGTGTATGCTGTTTAGGAGCCATGTTTAGAAAGAACTCATTAGCTGACAAGTTGTTACAGAGAAATACTTTGGTGTTTAAAATAAATAAATAAAAAAGCACATGCACTCCAGCCCAGTCTTCAGTGGCTGGCACTGAAAGGAGTTCCCCAGTTTTCTGAAAGCCCTTCCATGGGGGAGAGTGAGCTTACTTCCTAAGGAAATTACTCTAGAGGTGTCTGTAAGAGAAAACCAGGCACCGCTTTGCAGCTCTACAACTGCAAAGAGAGTAGTCATGAATGAATGCTGAGCCAAAAGAGTGATGCATGTTTACATTATGCTTACTATATTATGCCTGCAAATGCATAAAATGTAGCTGCCATGAACAACTGCCATGTATAGCACTTAGTATTCAGGAAAGCATTTGGTTCTGGGTACAGGGCTCTGTGTCAAACTTCTGCTTTAAAAAATCCTCCTCCAGACAGTTGCAGGCTTGGAGAGGTGAGTGCTCTGGCACGTAATGCACACCAGAAGATGAGCAGCATCTGCCAGTGTGTTTCATTTAAAGAAACCCCACCGGCCCTTACGCTGTTCTGGGACTTTAAAAGGAGCAAAGCTTGCTTTGTGCTAGGCAGTCACTTTGCACTGCCCCAGTGACACAGGAGGAGGTGATGGATTGCATGCATGTTTCCTTTGGCACCTGGAGAGGGTCCTCCCCCTCCCTCCCACCTGGCACAGGTTAAGCTGGTACTACCGTTTGTGGGACCATATGATGAACTGGGTCAATGAGTGAGCGAAGCTGGAAATTACCCTTAAAAAAAAAAGACAGTATTTTTAACCCGGATGTATTCTCTGATGACTTTATCTTGTGGCTTCATGAGCACTTGCACTGACACCACAGAGAGGACAAAAAATGAGCAGGTGGAAGCCACTTATGTGACCCTATCACTGAAAAACAGTCATGTGTAAACCATGCCCTTAGTGTAGAGAAGACAATCAACCCATGGTTATTTGTCTTGTGATTCCTTTGGGATCAGTTAATTATACTTTCTTTTCGTATTGTGAATTCTCTCATTCCTCCTAACCAAGAAGTTTCCCAGAGTTCATTTAGAGGGGCTAAAAGAAATTTAAAAGTTGATTTAGATGGTGACTGAAGAAAAAAACACTTTTATAATTTCTTTCAAGGTTAGCAAATCAGTCTGATGAGGTAGAAACTTGTGCTACCAAGTGTGTAATACATTGGAAAATCAGAGGCTATTAACAGAAGATAAGTTTTGAAGGTGATTTTTTAAATTTTTTTTTTTTTTCATATCACTAAAAAAATGAGTGTCTTCATTAAGTTGATCTTGGAGAAAAAACATTTTCACAAGCAATTCTTGCTTTCTTTCTCTTTTGCATATTTGCTTGTTATTAGTGCATTAGTGTTTTAACATTCATCACACTGGAAGTGCACTGACTGACTGGCTCCCTAAATAGGACTAGAAATACACATTGATTAAATTCTTTCAAGCTCTTTGACAAGAAAATGAGCGTTATAAAAGAGTGCTGAAATGGAGTGATTCAAGTAGTGCTGCATTCACAACCTAATTTCTTGAGCCTGCCTATTTCCTCTGGACTTACTAACTTCTAAAACACTTCCATACCCCATGTAGGCCTATACAGAACAAATTAGCCCAGGTCTGAAGGGAGCTGGCATTCAGGCACACCTGTAAATCCTGGCACAGGTAGTACACCTGCTGTGAAGTTCTGTGGTCAGCAAAAACAGGAGTCTGCAGGCAAAAAGGAGATTGATAAGTGCTGTGCCTCATTTGGTAACCATTATGCAACTTAAGTAGCCAAGTGTAACAACATTCTGCTACTGCCCAGGCACAAAGCACTCCATCCCCTGATGGCCGAGTGGTGGAGGGAAGGGAAAAGCAAAAATAGCAGTTTCTGACTGCACCAAAATCTAACTGAATTCCTGGTACACACAGCTTTGTTATGTTATACCACACTTCCAAGTTAACTTTGAGTTCTCAAATACGTTAACTCCACATTTGCATCTTGTAGCTAATCATAGGCTAAGTACATGCAGATGTCAGGTGGTCTTCAAATACTAATATTTTGTACCTAGCTGACATGTATGACTTTAGCAAGTTCCACCAATCAACCTCCTTGAGAAAGGAATCATCATAAACACTTTGCTGTCAGTTTTTCTCACCATTTAGAACAATTACTCCTGGGGACTTTCACTGACTGTAAGTAAAATGCATCCTTCCCTCATAGTCAGTCTTGCGTGCGTTAACTTATTTTATCCTGCACTATCCATGCTGACACATCCGTGAGCGCGTTGTGCCTCCAGCAAGCACCACATGAAGCCTGGTGGCAGCAAGCTCCCCATTCCCTCTGTCACCCTCAGCGTATTTGCGTGCCAGAGTAATGAGTGGATGACAAGCTGCTGTTCTTCCTCAGAAACCTTACAGATCCCTCATTAGAAAGGTTTTAGGAGCAGATAACCTCTGCTTTTTAAAGTCGCACTTCAAGTGGACAGACAGGAAGAAAATAGTAGTTGGTGGATGTAAAGTTAGAGGAAGAAAATAGTCAACAGAGGTTTAAACAGCCTCAGGAAGTGAAACTGGCAGGCTGAATCAATTACAAAAGGCTAGACAGGGTGGGGAGGGTGAAATATGTTCCTTATATCTGTATTCTGCAATGTTCTCTGAAGGCCAGCTTGGTTAGAGACTTTCCTGCCCGGTGTTCAAATCTGGATATTTTTACATCCACGTAGAATGATGTGAAGTGTCAGGTCTTGAGGATTTAGCCCAGTGTTCACTTGCAGGCTGCACTGGAACAGTATTTTTAGAGGATGCCAGCAGGATGCCAGCTCAGAAGATTGAGTACATGGAGGCAGGGAACACTAAGGCAATTTTTGGATAAGAGTGGGTTAAATCACTTTAGAGTAATCTGGCCAAAGAGTTATACTTGAGGGATTTACTACTGAGGGTTTGCTTAAAAACCAAATCTGTCCCAACAGAGACTTTCAGTTGTGAATGTGTGAGTTTTAACAGAAAGACAGCTTGGAAGAAACCTAAATATCACCCTGTTTTAGCTTTCTATTTTGTTTACTTTTTAATCATACTCTTCTGTATTTACTTCACAACAACAAATCATCTTGCTCCTAAAGCCTGTTCACAATACTTTCCATCTCTTAACCAGATTTTTTCAACTCACATTATGTGGAGATGGTCATGGAAAAAAATGATAGGCTATGACTCGGGCAACATGGGGCTATTTAGGCCCACTTCATTATTTGGATGAGCAGCCATCAACACAGCCTTAGCTGTCAGGAAGACACGCAGAGCCTTCAGCAATAAGGCAGCTTGCGAAGCAGAGAGCCATCCGGAAATAGAAATACTCATCCTCTGGCAAGATCTGCACTTGAGAGTTGTTTGTGTGCTTACGTAAAATGTAGTTCTGTCCCTTAAACCATTAGACCTGTGGTTACGATACAATGACTCGCTACCTAAGTACACAGTGGTATTTGGGAGAGTAAGCACTCAGAAACAGGGGATCAAGGCCAAACATCCAGAGGCCTTTGGCACTGGCACATCACAGTTCCAAACACCCGCAAAATCCCCATTGACAGCAGCAATCATGCAACAGAGTATTTCAGCTTTTTCAGCATGCATAACTTCTTTTTTCATCTGGTTGTTGTTGACAAATGTACCACATGTACCTCCAGTAGTCTACAACTCTGATAGCTGGAGAAGGTGGTATTAGTGAGTAACAGTACTTTTGGCTGTACATATTGGCTGCAAAAGGGCATACAACCATTCACGGGCATGTTGTTGAATAACACATTGTGAGGCTGTTGCAGTTAAACGGAAGTGAATGCAAGAAGGCTAAATAAAATTCTGCACAAACAATGGATCATCTAATTAGTCTTTCTTGGCAGAGACCAGATTGCTCAGAATTAATGCTGTACCTACAAAGCATTCTTCGATCCTATGTCTTAAAGTAGATGACTACACGATTTTAACTTGGTTTTTCTGAGGAAATGGCAAGTACAGAATTATACAGTCTGGCTGTGCACTGATTTTAACCAGATTTGAGGTAAGTTTCACAAAGTATTGCAAGGGGCTGAAGTATGTCCTGAAAACCAGGATGCATTAGTGCTTGTTTGAATAGAACAACTTATTTTTTTGTTTCTATATTCAAAGGCACTGCTTCTCCTGTCATCCTACCTGATGTGGTCAGAAGAGAGACATGGAGAAGTTTGCTTCTCAACCATAGAGAGAGGCTGAGACTCTGAAAAAGCATAGGGAAGGCAACATAGGCTTTACACAGGCTAACACTACCCATTCTGTGGATAGTAAATAAACAGATTGTATCTCATTTCATTTTTTAAAAGGTTAATAAAAGTAGGTATATAACTGCTTGTTCTGATCAAGGAATCAGAAGCATCTGAAAAGTTTCTTGTTGATTTACTAGATTATGCTGCTTGCACTGTTTTTCTGTTCTATCTGGTATGATGACAACTATTATTTTCTATACTTTTTCTATTGGGATGATTGTCCTCACCTTTTGATGCTCTTTCTAAGTCACGTTGTTACAAGTTGCAGTGCCATGCCACCCAAGAGTGAAAAAGCTTTGCCTACATGCTCTGTTAGCTCCTGGGGTCAGAATAGAACAGTGTTGATTTTCACATGCTTTCCCTGCTTCCCTTGGCTCACGACAGATACATGCTGATAGGACTGAGCAGAATGTAACAGGTTCTCTGCATTAGCTTTTGGGTGATCTCTGAAGTGCAGTAGCTAATATTAATGAATAATTCATAAATCCCAGAAAAGGAATGATTCAATTCTAAACTACGCTACAGGTGAAGTAATATTAGGTGATACCAAGGCTCTCAACAATTAATTGACCTGAGAATGAGTCCTTAGTGAAAAGCAATGGATTGTTTATGCAGTCTTGTTGTTTAGAAGAGCAGAATTTTATACAGCTCTTTTGCCATTTCTGGACAAAATTACATGATTAGTTGGTCTATATTGCAAAGCAGCAACAGTATTTTAAGAACAACAGGAACAGCTCGATTGTTTATTATAGATGATGAAGGCCACATTTCTTTCTCCTCTGACTTCGTATCAGCTGTTCAAATGTTTAGATTCTCATCTGCAGCTGTTCATCACCACGCAGGTTCCCAGCGAGGGCTGCTGTCGAGGGGCCATCAAGCGCTTCTCCCTTGCTCTGGGCCATTTGTTTTGCCAGCTCTGGTGCCAGTATGGCTGCATGGTGAAATAGATTAAGAAACCAATCTGGCTGAAAAGTACTTGTAACAAGAAAGAAAAGACTGGTTATCAATCCTCAAAAACTTTACTTTGGCTGGCTCACTATTATCAGTTCTCAGCCCTAATCTGGTTTAAATGCTATGCAGTTGCAGTCATATCACAGGAACACCTCCCTGGTTACTTTGCTTGAAGCAATGCAAAGTGATCAGATAACGGCCTTGGACTGACTGGCATACTGTAGGACTACAAGAACTGCAACAGTTAGTCACACAAACATTTATTGTTTTCCAAACTTTTCTTGTTTGAAGTCTCCTTTTGAACATAACCACTTGCACTGGTATCTTTTCTTCAGTATACTAGTGAAATGCCTTTTCCACCAGTAGTTTTTAAGAGGTAGAAACCAATTACAGGGAGGAGGACACGGACTTTATTTCTTCTGCTTAGCTCTGTTTTATCTGAGGGAGATTATTTTTTAGAATACAGTGCTGGTAGGGTACAAACCTCTTGTTGTAGACATCTTGCAGCAAACACAGTATTTGTTCATTTTTAGTATTCAGATATCATACAGAATGATAAAATGTTTATGCCACTGTATGAATATACAGAGAAATACAATTTTGAAACTATATTACAAGAATGTTAGAGGCACATTATTAAGCACTGTAAGACCAGGAAATGGCAAAATTAAGTGTAAATTTTCAACCTTCACTCTTGACTTTTAAATATGCACAAACTATGATTTAAATAAAGTCACATTTGTCAAGTAATAAAGTAAAATATTTCCCAACATTTTCTAATTTTGAATAAATTTAAGGTATTATAACATCATGAATAGTGTTTGAATAGCACTTTGTATATATCACAACCATTACTGTAATTTTAAAGGGGTGGAGGGTGACAAATACTATTTTACATAGTTCTGAATTACAGTCGCTGTTGATAAAAGCTAGTCCCGGGTTTCACCCTTAAATTAGCCATCTAAAGCCTTGCAACTGATAGTCATGCCCATATTATTAGGGCTTAGGTGGAACACCAGAATAGCTGGAGGCTTTTTGTGGGCATCAGGGTCTGCCCACATGCTTCTGTTAGCGTTACATAGCCAAAAACTGCTTCCTTGAAAGCACATTTTCATAAGCTTAAGTTAAGTGCCTATTTGATTATTTAAGAGGAAATCTCTAGCAAGTATCAGGAAGAAAAAAACAAAGGCATTACAAATTTCAACATTCAGAGCTTTCCATTTTGTTTTAGAATCAGAAGAAATTTGTCGTATTAAACATGTCCTGCATGCTTTCAGCCTAACTGAATAAATTCTAATTCAACTGATTTTTTTAATAAGCTATAAAAGGTGAACATGGAGGCCACATTTTTACTTACAAAGAAATTAGAGTTAAACACTCGGATTTCCCCGTGATTATGCATCTTTAAAAACTTTCCCTTTGTGTTTAAAGATCTTAGCTGGAAGTGGCTTTCCAGAGTTTTAGAAGTGCTAACCACCCAGTGCTGCACTGGATGGTGCCCACATTAACTTGAATGATCAGGAAGAAAGAACTGCAGAGAATTAGAATCTTTGAAAATACAGACTTTAGTCTAACTATGTAGGTATAGATTTGAGTACCAAGGCTAAGCACATACTAATCTGACCTCTACACAGCAGCGAGCAACCTACTAGCAATCTTGAAAGTGCGTTTAATAAATAAAAGACATTTAAAGCAGTCCTTTCCATAATGAAACTTAGTATAGACTTCTATGAGGAAGATTGGTCTTTGTTATTAAAAAGTAAAAAATGCAGTACTTGCTATACTGTACATCATGCCCACTTTTTCCATACAATTGACCACAGTCTAAGAGCAAGTATTCCTATACATGACCTTCTTCAACACAGACAAAAAAAAAAATTTTTCCTTTTCAAAGGCAAGCTTTTTTAAGAAAAGTCTTAGAACAACTTCAAAAATGTTCGATGAGTCACAAAAATGTTCGATGAGTCCTAAATTAATTTTAAAGAACCCTTCCCTCTGTAGTGCTTTATGTTTACTGATTGTTAGTTTAAATACAGCCTTTACATTACAAAGCTGCAGCTTAGTTTCATGAAGCGCTAAGCAGAGGCAACCATTGAAAACCGCTCAACCAGCGCTAGCCAAATATAACCATTGATCAGCACTATTTGCCACTTAAAGTTAGGACCTAATCCTTAATGTGATCCCTAAGAAGCTGCTACTTTATTATGGCGGTTTTTGCCCTTGGAATCTATGCCTTCTTCGCCACAGAAAACAATTGATGTCTCTCCCCCTCCCCCTCAGTCGTGTCACACCCAAAATTGTAAGCAGAGCTGGGGGGATCAGTTCAGAACAAATACAAGCTCAAAGCAGGCATTGCTGGCAGTTTGAAAGAGTGTAATTGCTTTATTCCATTGTTTTCCTCCTTTTTTTCTTTTTTTTTTTTTTTTTTGGCCTAGTTCTGTATGTTCTGATTCCTGCACGGACTGGAAGTGAAGTGGGGAAATGCTGTAAGAAAAGCTGTTTATGGAGGACTTTTCCCCTGCTCAGAAGCACTAGAAATCTCATGAGGACCCTTGCATGCATGAGGTTTTCAGCACAGTTGTACAAACTGAAGAGTGCGGTTGAAGTTTCACATCAACATCCACATATCAATTGATAATGACTGTTACTTATTTACGCTGTGGCAAGAAGAAGAGGTCCCACAAGGTTAGGTAGAGTGCAAAAGAGTCTTTCTCTTTCAACCTTCAGATTAGCAATGGACTTTAATAAAGGTGTAATGTGTCGCTTGTACTGTGATAGCTTAAAAAAAGTGTTAGGCAGGATCATAACCCTCTTAAAGTCAATACAAGAAAAAAAGCGTGATTAGATGTGGAGTAGGAAAGCTACCCCCAAATAGGTTCCAGCTCATTGTCAGGCAAGAACACTGTGTTCTAAGATATCTTAATTCATCCTGAAAATGAGCTAAAAGAGAGCAAGGTCCCTTTGCTCTCCAGTAAGATTGCGTGCAGCTAAAGTGAGCCAGAAATAGCTGGAATGCCATAAATTCAGACCCTTTCATCTGAATTCACTTTCAAGTGTTATCAAACCTGTAAAAGATAGTCCCTATCCTACACTTCAATTTAGTACCTAAACACAAAGATATTTGTTCAAACCAGTCTCCTGAAACACATGAAAACTAAACGTTTTTCACATAACCACTCTTTGCCCATCAGATTACCACAAGAGCTCTCAGGGTCTTAAATTCCTTCCCCATAGTATAGATCTATATAATGTCCTCTCAAGACTTACATGCCATGCTGAACTCAGCCTTGGTATTAAATCCCATGCAGTGTCACCAGCTTTATTGGAATTGTAAGAGAATTTAGCTCTTCATATGATCTGAAAACTTCAATTTATAAAAGTTATTTATAGCTAATATCATCTTTTACGAGAGGTGGTCAACTTTTTCTGAAGAAACTTACTTTCATCAAAATCTCGCCTCCTTTTGAGAGATTTCTTGGTGCAAGGAAATTCAGTGTTTCAATGGCTCAAATTTCAAACTGAAGCTCAGCAAAAACTGAAAGAACAAAACTGAGGAACTGGTTTGGAGGGTTTGAGAAGTCTCAGGTATACTCAAGGATATTTTTGTCAGTCTTCCCCCCTCCCCCATTTGTTTTTGCTCACTTTCTTTCTTTCTTTCTTTCTTTCTTTCCTTTTTTTTTTTTCCCAGCAGTAAACTGAAGGAGACACGGGGAATAGGCATGAGAAGAAGAAATGTAAAAAGGAATCATGTGTAGGTTTGGGTGGCCGGGAGGCTACTTGTGATCATTTCAGAAGATGCTGAGTTCAGTGACAAAAGTGTCTTAAAGGCTCCTGTCCTGTCTCCCACCTATGCCTGTCAGATCAAACAAAGATTTGCTACCCTTAGCATTCAAACCCCAAACTACAGCAACTAAAGCAGCCCTTGATTTTTAAATCTCAGTTTTCACTGTGGGCTAAAGGAGCACCCTGTTCTGCAAGTTGCTCCAATGAATTCAGTATTTCCAAGGTTTTGTGTGAGAGAAGTTGATGCCATCCTGCCCTTACCCTGCTTATACTTTGAGGAGGAATGGATGGAAGAAATTTGATTCTATAGCTTGGGTAACAAGTTATGATCACTAAATTTTGCTTCATATGATGTGTCTACATATTGTGGTATCCATGTTTCTCAGGTATTGTGGAAGAGAAATACATAGTATTATCCATTTGCTTTTTTTCTTTTTTTTTTTTCTTCATATTCAACTACCATCAGAAAACACAAGTTCAGAACAGCTTCCTTTTGGTCTCATACAAATATCAGGGTGATCCAACCAGCCAAGGGGGTTTCTACCTACCGTAGCAGCTAAAAATGAAGTATTAGGATTTCTAGGTTTGAATGCATTTTTAGTTGGTGTATTTCCTACTTTTCATATAAGAAATGCCTGTTCCAAAAAGACATTTATTACATAGCAAGAGTTAACAATTATTCCCTAGTGATGCATATATAACTTCCATTACAGTTTTGCTTGGTTTGTAGGTCAACAGCATATTCCTTAATGAAAGAAGAAAAAAACAGAGTTGCTGTTATGACTCAGGTGCTGAAATCTCAGTAACAGTTCCAGAGCAATGTGAAACCCCTGTAAATCACGACTCCCTCACAAGACAACCAAGGCAAAGGATTTCCCCAAAGTACTCTTATTTTGCTAAGAGTGTCATCTTGTGGAATTCTTGGAACACTCTTTGGCCCTGATTGGCAGCTGAAGAAGAGGATTAGTTTTCCTCCTGGTGGAATAATCCATTATAGCTGAGGGTGATTGCTTTTAAGGAAGCAATGTGTCAACAAAACCAAAGAAAATGTGGTTCCCTGACACCTACCACTAATGAGACACCATTCTTTTGTTTGCTCTCCAGAGGTATTTCCTAATGACAATGTCAGGGGTGGGGGGTGGGAGGTGGCAGGGCATTGTTTGTCTTTTTAACCTACAGCAGCTGCACAGACTTTGATATGAAGCTGTTATAATCTCACATCAAAAGACACTTAGCACCCATGGGTCTGTACAGGCTTCACTACACCTGATGCGTCTGATTTCCCCATTCCTACTATCACAGTTATCCTCATATACAAAGCTCCGTGGTGCTGATAGTGATAACTTTAACCAAAGCATACGTTTTCTTCTTGATGTCACACTACAAGAGGCATTTCTTCAGATTCTCTAACTTTGTCAACCTTTCTCTGATGGTTGACAGTACTCTAGGCCACAGTACTGTCAAATCAATGGCAGCAATAATAAAAAATGTCATTTCTGAGAATGGAATTTATTTCCTGTAACCAAAGCTGTACTCTGTGGCAGTATGCCAAAAGGCATTTTCATTTCTCTTTAATTATCTAAAACAATTCATGTTTTAAAGCATTCTTTTGAAGTAAAATGTCAAGAAAATATGGGTTAGAAGCTTTAATGATATTATGTAGGCCAGCAGACAAGGACAGTTTTCAAAGTACAGTTCAGTACAATTCCTTGTATAGTGGCTTAAAATTTAACCTTGTGTCACTCAGTCCACACGGCTTTTATATAGGGTATTCAAGCTAAATATAAAAAGGCTAGAACGGCAGCTAGCTGGAGATCTGAAACTATTGCTCTCCTTTATTTGGTAAGTTTCATGAATCTTCACCCTAGGCAGATACCTTCTGTTGGTAGCATACAGGCAGCTGGCTTGCCAAAAATATCCTTTATGAAGAACAGAAGAAAAAAAACACATCTCTGAATGTTCACAAATCCTGAATTGTGACTCCTACATAATCCATGAACAGGTCAAAATGAGTAGCTTTACTAGTTTTGAAAACAGCAATGAACTCTTTAACTAGCTCGTAATATTAGGACTCACCCAGATGGAAGAGTTCTGTCGAATAAATCAACAGCACTACTTCATTCAAGAGCAATTAATTCTCAGTGAAGTCAATGCAGCTGGAAATAAGCCCATGGTTCTAACAGGCTGTGTTTTTATAAGCTCTTCCATCCAGATATCATGTAGCCTCAGTTTGCAACCGAATTATTGCACAAAAAGATACCACCACAGGTATTTTAGAAGCATGAATTCTGCCAGGATATAAACACTTAACTTTGCTATGTGAGGTCCCAGGTTTTTAAGTGGATTCTTGTTTGTTTGTTTATTTGCAGAGGAGAGGGGCTGTTGGCTGCCTCTGAAGTAGAAGAAATTAAGCACTTCCCAAAATCAAGAACGTTGCGTGTAAAATTAAAAGTCATAGGTCAGTGATAAACTGGAAGAACCACTATCACTACTACCATGCAAGATGGAAATAGCTGTTTGCAAAATGGCAGAAGCTCCAGCCACCTGTCCAGAGAAGAAAATAACTTTTTCTAAAACAAACCTCAATGGCAGTAGTAGCAATAATGACGAGATACAGAAACATGAGTAAACATTAAAAATAGTTTCATAAACATTTTTATGTGTGTCTTTGAGTAGTGAATCCTAGCCTATTTGTCCAAACAATTTGTTACAGATGAGTACAGAATGCTCAATAGCATGTGTCACAGAACTTCACTAATACATACGCTTTCTAAAGTTTCGCATTGAGCAAAGATTCAGTGGCAGAGCATTGCAATGTACTTTTGTATTAGTGGAATAGCATAATGATTGCTAAGACTTCATTTACTTATTTGCTAGTAGATTAAATAATATCATTAATAAGGAAAATGAAACTGCCAAAATAAATGTAGAAAGTGTATTGTGATGCACGATTCTTGGGGGAAGGAGGAGAGAGTTGCTCTGTGCATTCCTTCCCTACTTTACGAAATAAGGGCGAAATTTTTCCATTGTTATTTAAAGGGAAATACTCTACCACAAGAGTGTCTTGGGTTACAATTTATAATGCAGTATTTTTACCCAGACTCATTAAATATTGTAGAGAAGACTAACTGGCTGCTCTTCCCCCACTGGAACACGAAAGTACTCAACAAAATGAAAAGGCAAAGAAACCATGCAAAGCACAACTTCATAATGTTACTGAGGCAAATAGCTGGCATTTATCTAGGGAGAAAAACTCTACAGCGAACTTAGCTGAGATGTAATGCCAAGAACAGTCTTTCAGTTCTTATGCTTCAGGGCCTAAACACACCAGCAAAGGACAAAGCAGATTTCTGTCCTGCCATCTATAGATGAGCAACTAAAAACCTGAAGAGCAGAGTAAAGTTAGGCTTTCTTCTGAACAGTTTGGCATTCAGACACACTGGACTTTCCTGTAGCTGAGCTGCCAGTTTGTAAAATGAGAAGATGTGTAGGTAGAGATAATATCCTTTCTTAGTCCAGCTTGTACAGCTGGAGGGAAAAGGTTAGCTTTTGGGTGCACAAACCCTTCTGTTATTAAAACCTTCCTTCAAAAGATGCACCTGGGATCTGAAGCTCATAACCACAAGCAGACACTACAAATCCTTGATTCATTAGCAGTTTTTCTCTCTTCTGTTTCCTCCTCCAGCTCCTTCCAAAAACCTCTGTGTTTTCCCTAGGCAATAAATTACCTATTTCTCAACTATCTTAGGAGATAACACCTCTTAACACCTCTCTACTCCAGAGGCCCAAATACCTTTCCTCTCATTTCTAATTAAACTCAACATAATTAAATTCACAGGCACTGTTCCTAACTTGCATGTAACTTTGAAGTTTGCTGCTTCTCTTTCAGAGCTGAAGCAAGACTTGCGTAGCCACAAGTTTGCCTGGATTCACAACTATTCCACTTGTTCCAATTTTAAAAAATCACTACGACTTACAAAACTGCCCTTGGGTATATCTTCAGCATGTGGACCCCAATACCCCAACACCACCATCACTCTATTTCGAAAGTAGAGTGAAGTACAGCTAATAGCAAATGATGGCATAGGAAATCCCCTCACTCCTGATGGCTACCAGTGTCCTAGGAAGCACTATAGGGAGAAGAGCAGATTGCTTAGCCCTTCTGTAATACTTCTTCATGTGGCAGACAGGTAGGAATGACCTGTCAGCAATATCTTAGCACAGTCCCATGACTTGCCAAGGCCACTACTGCTTGTGTTCCCAGGGGATTGTTACCAAATTCCAAGTCCCTCTTGGAAGAGGGGTCCCTCTCTTTCCCATGGAGGGGTATGGATCTGGGAAATGCCGCAGTAGAAACAGGATGTTTACACACCGACATGGTCTTTGACATGTCCTAACCATACATCCCAAGTCCTCATTTATCACCATGGTTTCAGTAGGTAAAAGGCGTGACTCCATTTCTTAGATCCAGACAAATTCCTAACAACCACTCAGATCCATGGTGCTGCTTCTGTTGCTTTTTGGCACCACATGAAATCTTTGGTCCCACAGAGTTGGTTTGCACCATCTTTAGGCTCATGTGTAACATTAGCAAAAGGCCACATACACTGGCACACCCATATGAAACTTCAGAGCTTCAGTTTTGAGGCTGGTGGAGAAGAGTTCATACAGAAGATCCACCTCTCTCTTGCCTTCTGTCACTTGCATTCTCTCTGAGAGTTCACTGTATTTCCTGCATGAACATGCCAGAAACCTTACGTGCTGGGTTAATTACCTCAATAAACCTGAGAAAACTCTTAGCCCAAAGATGGCCATTAGGCCAGGGATGGCCTAAGAGTTTTCTCAGGTTTATTGAGCTAATACCAAGCCAGGGATGGCCCGAGAGTACAGCCTGGAGACCATTTACTTGTTTTCTGCAAAGAGTTTCCTTCAGTTCTATGTTTCTGTTACTATGGTGGCAATCCTTAATATGACATTGGGTCTTGTATCCTTGATGTGACATTCTGAAATTAAACCATCAGCCTTAGTTAGTCAATGAATTAGCAATGTAAATCATACGCTGTTGAAGGCTTACGGAAGATGGGCTAATTCCCAGCAGATGAGCTCCCACCCTTATTAATTTTTTGACTACTCTTAATGAAAAACATTTTAGCAATATCTTTAAGTCAGTGAATTTTGAGTTCACTTGCAAGACTAGCAAGCTTATTTTTTCTAACAAGGCCCAACAGAAGTAAGGCAAAACATTTCATGTTTTCACTGATGATGGCCAAACTTTCACTGGAAAGCTTACTGTATTGCGATATGATACCAAAGTAAAGTGGATAAGAAAATAATGAGATTTCATAACACCTGAATATGGTACAAAAAGGTGGAGTAGAACTGTTTTCCAGTGACATACAGACATGCTTAAAGTGAAGACTACAGGGAAGGAAAATGCAGAAAAATATCTGGGGATTATAGGGGATTCCATCCTGATCACAAGCAATAAAATGCCACATTTGCAAAAAAGGCAAACTCCACACTAGGGTCTGTGGGAAGAGGTACTGTGTGTGAGCCTTGATTCCACACCATTTGGACCAGCTGTGGAGCATCATGGGGAGACTGATAACAGTCATTAGAGATTTGGAAAATATGCCACAGGAGAAAAGTTGAATGAATTGTCTAGAGACTAAAGACTGAGGAAAGACAGGGATAATCTGATTTTATTTTTTAATGTAATGAGAAGGGAAATAAACTTTATGTTCACTGTTAAAAGGACAAGAAGCAACATGTCTAAACTACAGAAAAGGAAATTTGTGTTAGACATTGGGAAAAAACTTTCCAGTTGTCAAAATCAGTGTCCCTACTGTTTGGGCAGAAAGATTGTGGAAGGAGATTTTAAAGGCCAGATTGGGCAACTATCTTCCAGGAATATCATATGAGCCAATCCTGTCTTCAGGAGGAGGATGGACCAAATGAACTACCTGGCCCTAGGATTTCTTGTAATGGGTTTTGGACACCTTTTTGCCATTTGAACATCTCTTTTCCCAGAGTTTCTTATATCACCAACTATCTGTGAGATACTCATGATACAAGTAGCAAAGGACTACCAGTCTTACATCCACAGCTGTGCTTCCTAATAAATTAAAACAAAGCAGGTAGTGTCTTCCTTTTCCCTCTCTCCTCCCTCCTTTTTCTGCTCCAGAAATGAATGCGCTCATGGCTGAAAACAATGGAACTTATAAAGTGCTGGGTGATGAGGACTCCATGCTTGTTTTCCTGATAGTGAGGATCAGCACTGAAGTAATGAGGGACTCTTTTCATTAAAAAAAAAAAAAAAAAAAAAAAAAGTTGGAAACATGCTTCACTTGGCATCAGTTCTGCAGGTACTTGGTACCAGATTCAGTCATCCAGGCATGATGCTTCCCTGACCATACCAAGACTCTTAATCTTAGCTAAGCTCTCTGTCTTAATTGTGTCTCCAACGGAGGCATGACACCACACAGTCATTGACATTGTGGCCTTGTCACATGTTCAGAATGGTTTTCTTGACAGCACCACCTGTAGTTACAACCAAGATAGCTTGAGCTGAAGACCCTCAACAGTGGCTTCAGAAGGAAAGTACAGAATTGCATTGAAATATGGTCTTCATTAGTATAGGAGCAAAGGGGAATAAAATAGGGTAAGATCATGCAGCATGGTAATGCTTAGAAAGAAGATGTCTGGTTTTCAGCAGCAAAGATAGCTTTGGCTTAGTTCTCCCACTTTCCCTTCCCTTCCTTTCCCTTCCCTTCCTTTCCCTTCCCTTCCCTTGCCTTCTGAAGTACTGACATCCAAGCAGAACCAGAATGAACTTCCGGATTATTATTTGTAATTATCAATAGAGTAAATGTGGCAGCACTGGCCACTGTAGGGTTACCTGTCTGTGCTAGAAAGCTGTATGAGAGATGCCGCTGGGAACTACCTACGAGAAGCCTCTGAGCTTTCATGATTGAGCAAACACTTCCTGACAATTAAATCTGCGAATGGGAGCACACACAGTCATTTCTACTTATTCAGGACAGCATGATGGTTCATGTTTACCAGGCTATGAATTTTGCTGCCCATGATTTTCAAAGGGTACTGTCAATGGACTACAATCATTACTTCTGTTGAGAGTATACATTGCACAGTAACTGATCTATTTTTTTCCCCAGGAGTTGCATTACGTATGCATACACAGATGTAAATGGCAACTTACCATTTAGTAATAGCTACTATTAGTAATTAATAATTTAGTGAAGTTACAGACAAAATACCAAACTATTTGCGACATAAGACCATAAATTAAAAACACTGTGTGTCATGCAAAGCCCCAGATTGACCACTGTGCTGCCTCCAACAGAGTCTACTAAGAGGTCCTTAGGGAAATAGTATAGAAAACGGGATGGTTATGAAGTAATTATTCCCTGGTTTTATCTCCCAGCTATATGTAACATCTTTGTTTAAATAACTGCATTAAAGAATTAAGAAACTGGCACTGTTAGCTCTGCCCTCCTCTTCTGAAACATTTTGGGTGATCCCCATACAGGTCTACTTTTTATTTCCTTTGTGTCACATGTCTGGACAGTTCATGTCTGATTATGCTATTTTTTCTGAACACGTTAGGAACATCAGTGCCATGGGGTGTCAAAGATTCAGGTTTGCTGGGTAGTACAGAACTAACAGGAGGAATTAGACTGGCAAAAGAAAGAGGCAATAAAAGCTATGGTATTTACCACTGATGTACTTTGATGTTGAACAAGCAGGGAGTCTTGTATTTCTCAGGTTATTTTCTCTGATACTTCCTAACTTGCACTAACATCACAACTCTTCTTGTTTCTAATTCTTTGTACTGCGCACCTCTTTCTAAAACTGCACTCACATATTGCATTGTTTTGCCCTGCTCTTCTTCCCTGGCAGGATAATTGCTGATTCTTTATGTGACTATTCTGCTATTCTGCCTCCTACCAGCTTAAACAACAGTACTGTGGCTACATGGCATGATTAGGGTAGGTACTGTGGATGCTATCCTGTCCAATATGTAGAGTCAGAAACCACTGGAACTTAATATCAGGAGTTACGATGAGTTTCTCTGGAAAATTTAAGATTGAATGCGTTGGGTAAGAGGACAGACTGGAGGATTACAACCATGACATCTATGCACCCTCTACCCCTGCTGCCTGTCTTTTGCTTCAGTAATCTAACTCTGTGATTGATCAGTGAGGCCATAAAAAGTGATGTATGTTTTTCAGGTAGTCTTTAAAAATCCTGTAAAATGTCTTTTCCCATGCTCTTCCAACTCTTTATCATTGACACAAGGCCCTCTGCCATGTAAAAATAATAACAGTCTTGTAGGTGAAATGTCCTTCTTGCTCATTATTTTGATGCCTAGACTGGTTTTATGCAGACAAGAGTACGTATGGAGTTAGGCTGTTTGATGCAATGTGACTGCATCTGACATGTTTCCTAACAGTTTTTCTTATATAATGTTTTTATATTCTTCATGGTGAACGTACAACCATAAGGTACACATTATCTTCTACTAGCAGAATTCTCTAACAGGAGCAATACATATAAACATGGCTAAAGAGTATCCAAAAAAGTCATGTGAGATCACTGAACCCAATTGTGAAGCATGTTTTCTAAATGTATTGCAAACAGAAATATCTGGGCAGCTTGGACACAAGACTACAGCAATATGGAATATATTTTATTCTCAAAATAAGTTATGGATATACCAAATCTCATAGCAAATCAAATGTAACTCACTAGAGGAAAAGGATCTTCCATAAACAACTAGTGACACGTCTTCCAGGACACACCATTTGTTCCTTGCAGTATGCCCTAATCTGGAAGCCACACTTGACATCACTTCTCTCAGACCCTGTAATGATACTCAGCCACCACAAGATCCTAAAAAGGTAATAGTAAATTTCTGCAGTGTTTATATCCTGTTTGTAACTATTGAAGAAAGTGTTGCTTTTAAAAGGGAAACCGGCTGTGCTCTTCTCCAGTAACATTCAGGTATTGTTCACTGGAGCTAACTTTCTTGCACTGTGCGGCTTCACCACCTGAAAGCTGACTTTCTAGTGACCCCTAGCAAAAATGAGCAGGACGGGCATAAACCTTTCAGAACCAAACACACTAAATCAGGTGCAGTGCGGGCTGCTCAGCAGCCAGAGGAAAACTGCTTCCCTCTCCCCTCCCTACACGTCCAGCTATATATTTCTTTTGACAAGGAAACCGCATTCCACCACCTGGCACCTTCCAAGCTCTCCCTCCTCTCGAAATCCAAGGTGGGAGAGGGGAGCGAAGGCAGAGGTTGAAGGAGACCTGTGCGCTCTGCTCTGCTGCGGGGGGGACCAGCGGGGCGGGGTCCGGGGCCGGGGGGGCCGGGGGGCCGGGGCAGCGGGGCGGGCCAGCGGCACGGGGCTCTCCCTTCCTTCGCTTTTTTCCCGAAAGTTTATTGTAAAGGGGTAACGTTTGCGGGTTCGTCACGTGACCCTGACAGGTCCTGCCTATTGAGAGCCAGACCACCCACATGGAGGACGATGGAGCTGCTTAATAGAAACAGGCATGTAATTGTGAGGCTTTCCAGCACTCTGCAGAATGCCTGCAACCTAGGAGGGTTATTTTTTTACACTTTCAGTTCCTTTGGGGTAAAAAAAAAAAAAAAAAAAAAAGGAGGAGGAGGAGAAGAAGAGACGGAAGAAAGGAAGGAAGGAAAGAAGGAAGGAAGGAAGGAAAAGAGGAACTAAAAGGAGAAAGAGAGACCGAAAGAAACAGAGAAAGAAGGAGAGAGAAAGAAAGAGAAAGAGAAAAGGAAAAAAGAAGGGGGGGGGGAGAAATAGGACGAAAGAGAAGGACAGAGGACGAAAACACTGATGTCCCACTAAAGCCGCCAGGGCCAGCCAGTCAATGAGGGCGCACCCAGCCCTCCAGCACGGCTCCCCACGAGCGGCTCCGGCAAGGGCAGCGATGGTAGGTGCAGCCCCGGGGGGCCGCGGCGGGGCGGCAGCGGGGCCGGCGGCCGCGGGACCCGGCGGGCAGGGCCCGGGCGCGGGGCGGAGGCCGGGGGCCGGGGGCTGGGGCGGTGCCGGGGGGGGGGGGGGGCTGCGCGGGCCCTCGCCGGCGGCTGGGGCCCGGAGCTGGCGGAGGGGGGCGGGGGGAGACTCCCTCCAGCCTCCGGGGGCCGGGGCGACGCCGGGGGCCCGGGGCTTTCGCCGTGCCGGGGGACCGGGGACCGGGGCTGCGGCTGCCGCCCGCCGGGTCCGGCCCGAGCGGGGACGGCAGCGCGGGGCACGGCCGGGCGGCGGGGGGCAGGGGGCTCCCCCGGGTCCGGGCGCTGCTCTGCCCCTCGCCCGGGCGACTGCCCGCGCCTCGGCGGTGCCGCGGCCCGGAGCTCCCGGTGGGGAGGCGCGGGGGGGACTGGCCGCTGATGGGAAGTGGCTGCTGCGGTGTCCCGGTGCGGTCCGGCGGAGGACTGCAGACGGGTCCCCGGTCTCAGCCCCTCGGCACCTGTGTGAGCGGTGGTCCGAACAACCTGCCGTGCGGGGGGGGGGGGGGGGGCAGAAAGCCCTCTCGGGCCGGGCTCCGCGGGACAGAGGCTGCGGGGAAGATGCAGTTTGCATCTCCTTTCTCCTCGGGAAAGCTGAACAGGGCTTCTTAGAGGAGGTGCACCGAGGAGCCCTTTCCCTCTCTTTGCAACGCAGGCTGAATGCCCGCAGTCAGTGGAAGCTGCTGAAAACATACAGCTGCACGGAAAAGGAGGGACAGTCACTCCCTAACTACAGCAGTGAAATACATGTAGTGCCTTAGATTAAGTTTAGTAGTGGCTTCAGCCTCTGGCTCCAGTATCCAACTCTGCGTGCGGTTGGTACCTGGCACCACCGGCACCGGTACAGCACTGCTGTCACCGGTCATGTGCGTGTTGTCCCACTGCTCCCAGGGCTTGGAGGCCAGAGGACATTTAGTGACACATCTCCCCCTAGGCCGCTGCCTTAGCCCCAGTATGGGAGGTAGACCCGGGGGGGGGGGCAAAAGAGGGGAGGGGAATGGGGGAGACTTCTGGTGTCATCAGGTGGTTCTAAAAGAAACGTTGGAGCCAGGGTGGCTACCTGCCAGCTACCAACCAGATAGCATTTACCAGTTCTGGTTAGAGGGTCCCACATCATTTCGGCATCAGGCTGATAGGTGTATCTAATTTCTGGTTAGGGCTATTAGGGTCATTGTGCGGCTGGATTATAATCCAACACTGTATCTGGACAGGAGGTAGTATTGTTGAGAAATGTTAGGGCTGAGGAGGGAGGGGGAGGCGGAGGAATCTTTTAAAACCTATTTGCTTTCAAGAGCCGGTAGATACAAAACTGGCAGCCCACTCTGAATTAAAATGTCTTGGGCTTCTCTGTTTTTATCCTTATTTCACACACACATGCACACACACGCACGCACTCACACACACACACCTTTTATTTTGTTCTGCCTTTGCCACAGTGTATAAAGCCCTATTGAGACATGTAGGCGTGATGTGTAAACCGGATTAGCAGTATGAAAGAAAGACATACAATGAGCCTGAATTGTTTTACTTCCTTTTCATTTCTCACGGCTATATCTCTAATAAATTTGTTGCTCCAGCAGTGGGTCAAAGAGATCGTGTCGCTCAGCTTTTTTTCCGCAAGACCCGATGGCAGAGATCATGAAAATGAATGCCCTGCCTTCTGCCAAATGCAGGACTTGAGCTATATCTTTACACAGACTCGGTGTTGTCCGGCCTGGCTAAAAACTGTTCAGTGTAACTTTCCCCTCTCTGTGCACGTTAAAGTCCTGCAAGTGGCAGGGCATTTTGCCAGGAAAAGAATCTGTTTTGAAGACGACTTGGGTTTATAGAGCTAAAGCCCCCCCCGCGGAATATGACAAGGTCTGCTAGGGCTGGGATGTCCTCCAGCTTTTTGGAGGGAGAGGGCTGCTGCTCCCGCCGCTGTCCTCCGCAGCTCCCCGGGCGCTGTGGTTCTCCCCTGGGAGTCCGCTGCTGCGCGGGAGGAGCGCGGAAACCTCGGCGGCTCCTGCGGAGCCACATTTTCCCGCGGCCCTCCGCGGGAGAAAATGCCAGCGCTCCTGGGCTGGTGCTGCAGATCCCTCATTTGCTCCTTTGTGGCGTGCAGAGCAGCTTTCCATTAAAGGAGATCAGGGGTAATTAGCCGCATTATTTTGACAAGTTGGCTCGAGCAGTTCCCTTTCTTCCAGGGCTGAGGAGGGGGAAGAGGGCTAGCTTCGTGCCGCCGCCGCCTCCTCCTCGCCCGGGCGCGGGGGTTGCGCGGCGGCGCTGCCCGGCGGAGCGGCTCGGCTCCCCCGCCGCGCGCCGCCCTCCCCCGGCGGCAGCCCCCGCCTGCCCGGGGGCAAGCGGGCCGCGGCCAGCGGGGGCGGAGAGGCTCGGGCTGCTCTGCAAAACCCAGCGGAGGTGCTGCCCTGTGGGCCTCACCTGGCGCCAAAGCCGGCGGCAGGCGTGCGTGTGGGGCAAGGGGCCGAGGCGGACCCTCGGCCTTGCGCCACGAGGGACGAGAATTGGAGAGAATAGACAAAACCGGGCTATTTTCCCGCAAGTCCTTCTTCCGCCGCGGTCAGCTCTCTCATAGCCCCTACAGAAGGAAGTGCCCTTTCTTTATTAAGGTAATCAGATGCTCCAGCAGTGCAGTGCTTTTTGGTGGTGTGTCCACGGGCGATGAGCAACCTGGAAAAATGTGTTAAAGTAAAATCGGCATAAATACCTGTTACCCATTGTCAACCTCTGTTGGATTTGATACCTCATCTGGCTGGAGGAAGCGTGAAGCTCTGCAGTATTGGGGGTTACGGGCACAAAGGTGACCTAAGTAAGAGGCAGAGCTTTACAAAATGAAGCTGCTATGACCGAAGCCCCGAGATTCTTGTATGCCGGCCCTGGCTGTCCAGGAATCGGGAGGACCAGGTATAAAGGGTTGCAGACTGCAGCCACTCTGCGCAAGGAGGCACCTTCCCAGGCCTTCACCACAGAGCAAGCCCGAGATAAGAAATCTATGGGATCCCTGCGAGTTGCTGAAGATGGGAAAAAGCCCTTGGTGTGGACAAGCAGTTGCATACACAGGGCATGCATATCACAGCCAGCAGTGCTTACAAATGTAAATAAGGGCAGATTGATTGGGAACAACATTATCACCAGGAATGTAGCACTCAAGCATCAGCTAGGAAGCAAACTGGGGGCAGCCACTGCTCTGACCACCCAAGTGGAGACTTTTACACTGACACTTCTTCCTTAAGGAAAAAAAAAAAAAACAACCAACAGAAACAAGGCCAATTAGATCCCTGCAGTAATTCATCTCTTGTGTATGCTTAGAAAAAAAAAAAAAAAAAAAAGAAAAATCCCTCCAGACCACAGGGAGAGAGGAGAGATTAAGATAGCGCTTGTTAAATTTGAGTCTTCAGACTGCATTTTGGAACCAGGAGCGAGGACTGACGGGTGCTGGGCTATTGTGTGAAGCTGAGCAGGCAGGAGGCAGGCAGGAGACAGGCAGGGCAGCTCTGGGGGCTCGAGGTGCTTGAAAGGACGCTCTTCCCCGGTTTCGGAGCCTGCTGGGAGGCTGAACCAAAACGCCTCTCCACCCATCCCTTCTTTCTCCATCCCCCAGCCCTGCCACTCCATCAGACCCCGTGAGGTTGAGCGGGGGCAGGAGCAATGGCAGATCTGTTCCTAGCGAGATGGACGGTCGCCTTCCCAAGCGGAAACTCGAACTGGAGGTGGCCGACCGCACCCCAGCTGCGGGTTTCAGCCCCCAACAGAAAACAGCCTCCAGCTCCAAGCCCTTCAGGTTTCCTTCTCCCGAGGGGACGCACCTACACGTGCGTGCGCGACCGCCTGCTGCTCCCAGCAGCTTTCCTGGAGCCAGTCCCGTGCGGAGCACAGGGCCGGGCCTTCACGGAGGCAGGTTTCCCCGTGTGGGAAAAACAGCGGTGGGAGGGAAAGGAAGGGAAAACGGACCCCCCTCACCGCCGGCGGCCACCCCGGCAAGCCGCCGTCCGCCGGTGCCTCTAGGTGGTTTCGCCCCGAGAGCCTCCGCACGGGGGGCGCGGTGCGCGGCTCCGCGCCGCGCAGCGCGCTCCCGCCGGCGGCCCCGGCCCCCGGGGCGCTGGCCGCCCCCGCTGCCGGCGCCGGGGCGGTGTGTCTGGCAGCCCGGCCGGGACGGCCCCGCCGCCGGCGCACGCGCCGGCCCCGCCGAGGGGAGGGGGGTGTGTGGGGGGGCTGGCGGTGCCCCGGGGCGCGGGGGTTTTGCCCACGACCGCCGCCCGGGGCACACGCCTGGGGAGGCCGAAGGGCGAGCTGCGCCGTGCCCGCGGGCTCGGCGGGCGGGCACCGCACCGGGCAGGGGGCTGCCCCCGCACCGGGCAGGGGGCTGCCCGGGCTGCTCCCCGTCCCCCCCTTTTTCTCTATGTTGCTTCCCCTCGAGTGAACGCACAGCGGGCGCGCCTCACAGCCGCGCTCCTCCGCGGGCGCGCAGCAGCCGCCCTGCTGGGGGGCAGCGCCCCCCGCCCCCCCCTCCAAGCGCCTTCCCGGGCCGGGCCGGGCCGGACCGGACGCCGCGCGGTGCGGCGGTGCGCGCGGAGGTCCGCCGGGGAGCGGGGCCTGCGCGGGGAGCCGCGCTGGGGGCCGGGGCGCGCAGCCCCGGGGCTGGGGGGAATGCGCGCAGCTGTAACGGCAGCAATTAATGGCTGATTCTCAATGAACAGAGACGGGGAGAAGCGGTGCCAAAAAAGTAAACAATCGTGTATAGTTGAAGAAGTGTTTAGCGCGGCCAGGCAGGCTGCGTTTCATGGACTTTTACACTAAAAACATTAAAATTGGCTTTCCTCGGGTTTCAGTTAAAGAATGAGCCCTAAGTTGAAACAGGCTAGCTACCGCGCGGCTTTAAATCCCTCAAGTGTTAAGTTTTCATTGTGTTTTTCTAACTGGACGGAGTGGTTTTCTTGCAGGGAACGAAGTCTCCTCTTTAGTTAAAAAAGAAAGAGAGAGGGAGAAAAATCTGGCACTTTCTACCGCAGTATCCACCACCCTGTCATTATTTCTGCAAGCCTGGGAATTCAGCTCGGACCTCCCAGTATTTGTTGCAGCTTGAGGCCAAGGTGCCTCTAAAAGGATTTTCTTTTAAGGGCTTTAGAAATCGTTTAATGCTGCTTTCCCCCCGCTTCCCTGTCCTTTTTAAAAGGGAAAAATATATTTCTGTACGTCGATAGCGAGAAAGTTCCGCGCGTGTATTTGCCTGCAAGCATCCCGGACGGAAAAAAAAAAGGGGGGGGAGGGGGGGAGAAAACTTTCTTGAAAAGAAAACGAAGAAGAAAGGGGGGGAAGGCATTCCTTAATGGAAGTATTGCATGCAAAGAAGGCTGGATCTCTTTAAGGCTCCCCCTGAAGCTGGAGATGCACACACAAGGGTTGCCGGCCTGGGTGGTCTCTCTACTTTGGTGAGCTGTTGCTAAGCAGCTAATAATAGTCATGTTTGCTGAGTAATTTCTGCCCTCCCCGAGCCAATCGCCTCGCAGAAACGCAAGCCATCTGACAGCCCCGGGGGCGGGCTTTCAGCTCTTTTTTTTTTTTTTTTTTTTTTTCCCTCCCTCTCCATAGCTCGCTCTCTCTCCTCTCATACTCCCCCCCCCCCTCCACCCCTCCTCCTCTTTATCCAAATGGAGAGAGTCCTTTTTTTCTTCTTCATCTCATCTCTTGAGCCGAGGGGCTGCAGCTCGGTGCTGCCGCGCACACGCCGGGGGAGAGCGCCAGGCAGCCGGCCGCCCGCCGCCGCGGCGGGGCCGACCTCGGAGCCCCGCCGGCCCCGCGGCCCGCGGGAAGCACCCCGGCGCTGAGGCAGGATGGTGCAGCGCGGCGAGGCAGCGCAGCTACAGCTACAGCAGCAGCAGCAGCAGCCGCCGCGGCCCGCCGCGCCGCCGCCGCCGCGCCGCCGTCGCTGAGCGCCGCCGCGGACAGCGGCTTCCCGGAGGCAGCGGCGGCCGGAGGAGGCGATTTCAACGGGAGCGGAGGAAAGCGCGGCGGCGGCGGCGGCAGCCGGGGGGGCCCGGGGGTCGCGCCCGCCCGGCCGCCCGCCCTCGCCGGGCGCGGGGAGCGGCCGCCTGCAGCTCGGGGTCCGCGCGCGATGTGGCAATGGGAGGCGCGGGGAGCGACTCGGCCGGAGCGGCCGCGGCGGCAGCCGCCGCCCCGCGCCCCGCGTGAGGCGGCCGCGCCGCAGCAGCCCCAGCAGCAGCAGCAGCGGCGGCAGCCCCGGCGGCAGCCCCCGCAGCAGCAGCAGCCCGCGGCCCGCAGCGCCGCCAGCCCCCCGCGGCCCCGCCGCGCCCCCGGGCCCCCGGGCCCCGCCGCGGCGGCGGCAGCGCCAGCGGCAGCTTCCCCGTCCCGCCGGCGGCGGCAACATGGCCTCGGCCGGTAACGCGTCGGAGCCGGAGACCAGCAGCAGTGCGGGCGGCGGCGGCGGCCACCCCGGCCGGGCGGCGAGGAGCGGCGGCGGCGGCAGGCGGCGAAGGACCGGAGGGAACCGGCGCGCCGAGGCGCCCGACCGGGAGTATCTGCAGCGGCCAAGCTACTGCGATGCGGCTTTCGCCTTGGAGCAGATCTCAAAGGTGCATTCAATCTCTCACTCTTTTTTGCAGAGATACACGCTAGTGCTAGTGCTGGTTTTCGGCGGGGGCGGAGGGGGGTGGTGTGTTTTCTCGCGGGGGTGGAAGGAGGAGATGGAAATGAAACAGCCACCAATAAAATGCTGGGAAAAAGAGAGGGACGTCTGTGACTCTTCAGTGCGGGAGAGAGTGTTGTCCTTCCCTCCTTTCTCGCCTCTGCCTGCCCCGGTGCCTGCTTGCGCTGCGGAGCACTCCTCCGCTTGAATTTCCCCAGACAGCCTCCGGTCGCTCCCGGCCTACCCCCCCCCCGGCCCGCTCCCCGGCTCCCCCTCCGCTTCCTTTCCGCCTCCCCATCCCCTCCGTAGCGACCTCGGCAACACCCGCTCCCGGCCGGGACGGGGGGGGAGAGAGAGCGGGGCGGCCGCTTTCTTGGCAGAAGTTGTGCTTTTGTGAAGTTCTCCGCCGAGCGCCGACAGGGCCAGTGCCCTGGGAGAGCAGGTCCCCCGGCAGAGAAAGCTTGCAGCCGTTTTCTTTCCCCGGCGGTCGGAGGGGAGGCGAGGGCCGTAAACAAATTGCCACCTTAACCCTGCCGCGCAGGTCGCGCCGCTGCCCGCGGAGCGGCGGCGGCGGCGGTAATTGTTGGCGGGGAAGGTCTGGAGGTACCGGAGCGCCCCGCAAGCCCGGCCCGGGCGGGGCGGAGGGACGGCCCCGGCCGCCAATCTCCGCCGGCCAAAAAATGTTTAAAGTAAACAGCCTCGGAAAACTGCTTTGCTGCAGGGATGGTTTCACTTCAGGGAGCGGATTTCTAGGCTTTGTAAGAAGGGGGAAAGGAGGAGGAGGGAAAAAAAAAAAAATCCATGTGGCTGCCCTCTTCCGTTCACAAATATTGTCGTAACTTACAGATGGCTGCTCTACTTCCTAATTCAGATCACACAGCGTCTCCAAACTCTATGGAAATGAATTACTTCTGATCTTACAGCGCTGCTCACCACGTGGGTCCTGCCTCAGCACCAAACCCCTGCTAGGAGCTGGGAATGGGGGAAACGGCAGCAAACTGCTAGCGACGAGCTTTTCCGTCACCACCACTTCCCCCCCCCCCCCCCCCAAGCCCCTCAGAGGTCTAAGGAGAACAGGAAAAGGGACTTTTTTTCTGTTCTCGTGGCTGTTGAGGTTCATCGGAAGCGGTCACTCGCGCCCTGGAGCCGCGGGTCTTGCCAGCGCGAACGCTTTGCAGGCTGAGCTGCCGGCGCGGTGGGCAGTGTAGGCGGGGGCGCAGGGGTCTGATGCGGTGGCGTCACCCCCGGCCTGCGCGTTGGTCCGGGGCGAGGATGGCTACCAGCAGGTACGCCGTGGCCTCTGCGTGCGCCCGAGGGTGGCCGCTGGGCGAGGGCTCTGCTGCAAGGGCGCCTGCCGGAGCTGCGCTCTCCCGGGGACGCCGCGTGGGAATGCGCCCCCAGGAGCTCGAGCTGTCGTGCTCCCGGGGGTGGGGGGGGGCTCTGGCCGGCGGCCCCGGGGTGCGGAGGCGCGGGTCTGGCGGCCTGCCGCAGCCCCTCAACTGCTGACCTCTTCTTGCCTTGCAGGGGAAGGCGACGGGACGGAAAGCCCCGCTGTGGCTGCGAGCAAAGTTTCAGAAACTGTTGTTTAAACTGGGCTGTTACATTCAGAAAAACTGCGGGAAGTTTTTGGTGGTCGGCCTCCTCATATTCGGGGCTTTCGCTGTAGGATTAAGGGCAGCTAATCTCGAAACCAACGTGGAGGAGCTGTGGGTGGAAGGTAAGTCCGGGGTCCCCCCTCCTTCTGCTGCCGCTCCCCCCCCGCCTGACCGGGCGGGTGAAGGCGGCTGGAGCGGCGGCGGGAGTGCGTGCGTGCGTGCGTCTGTACGCCCGTGCGCCGGGCCGCTCCGCATGCCGGGGAGGGAGCGGGAGAGGGAGAGGGAGGGCCTGCGGCCGCCGGCGGGGGACGGGCTGCCGGCGGGGCGGCTGGTTGCCGAGGCGGGCGCTGGGCCGGGGCGCGCGGCGCAGGGCGGCGCGTACCATTTCTCCGCCCGCGGGGGGTCGCGGCGGGGAGGCCGGGGCGCTCCGCGGCGGGGAGGCCGGGCCGGGCCACCCTCGGCCTCCCCGCGCCCCCGCCTGCGGCCCGTCTCTCCGTGCGGGAAGGCTGCGGGCGACGCGTCTCTGCGTCCCCGGCGGCGGGAGGCGGCCGCGCTGCCGGGAGGCGCCCCTCCGCCATTTTGGGAGTGCGTGCGCCCGCGGCGGGGGGAGGGGGGCGGGCGGCGAGGAGCGCGGCGGGGCGGGTGCCTGTGTGTGGTCCTGTTTTTTGGACAGCTTTCAACTGTGGGGGGGAGCGTTTGTCTCGAGGTAAAAAAAAAAACACACCAAAAAAACCCACCAAAAAAAAAGCCAAAACGAGAAAGGAGGAGGGAGAGGACCAAAAAAAAAAAAAAAAGCTGCCGAGGCGAAGAAGCGGGACCTGGCCGGCAGCGGGGTGGCCGCCGGCAGTGCCCGGGGCGGGGGGCGCCTCCGCCGGGCCCAGCCCGAAGGCGCCGGCGTAGGAAGGCGGGCCTGGTAAAGGAGAGGAGCGGTACCGAGGGGCCGGGGCTTCGCGGGCAGCCTTTCGAAACAGACACCCCCCACCCCGGACTGAAACGGGGGGGGGCGGCAGAGCGGCGTCGCCAGCGCCCCCCTTGCAGGCCCCTTGTGCCCCTCGGGGGAGCGGGGCTGCCAGCCCGGGCGGGTTACACGCTCTGAGAGGCACGGCTCCAGGCTGCCGGGGTTTTTGAGTTTGCCTTTTTGGTGGGTCGTGGGTTTGGGGTTTGGGTTTTTTTGGTGGTGGTTTTTTTGGTTTTGGTTTTTTTTTTCAGGGGGAAAATATTATTTACTTAGCATCACATTCCCCCGTTAGCTGGGTTGACGTGAAAACAGAGTTCCTTGACTGCAGTAGTTACTCTGGGTTTATGTCAAAGTCGCTTGCAGCAGAATTTGGCTTATAAAAGTTAATATGGAAGGCTGCATAAATAATCATTACTAAATAGCTCTCTGTATGTGCGTGTGTGGAAAAGCTAGTGCTGAGTGCAGACAATGTTAGCTGCTGTTGTGAAGGTGGTCTGTCCCGCCCTATGGATGGATTAGAGCATATAGGACCAGATTCCATCCTTGCAGGTGACAGCCATGTTGGGGTCAGGATGAGGGTCACGGGTCATTTAGTGAGTATTGTTTTTTCTATTTTGGAAAGTAATGTGTTACCGACTGAACTTTTTTTGGGCCGTGTAGTCTAGCAGCCCCAAAATATGATGACATCTGCTGCCAGCAGCCCTGAGAAACAGAGCAGGCAGTGCAGGATCCCATCCATAGGCAGAGATGTGCATTCAGAGTCTGTACTGGTCACTAGGTCCTGTGTACCTTTAATACTAATGCAAATGATTGCGAACATCACTTTCGTTCTCCACTCTTTTTTTTTTTTTAAGTCCTTGTGAGATGGTTGTGGAAGTTTGTTAATTTTTGCTCGTATGTGTTTTGTCTCTGGTTTTCTGTAAGTGTTCGGTAGATAATACGTGATTGCAGTTCCATCCAGCATGCTTCTTCCAGTTCCATCCAGCACGCTTCCCTGAGGTTTATTCTGCTGTCACTGGGGTTCACTTACTTGGAAGGGTGATCCCATCCCATTAATGCCACCTACTTTTTGTAACCATGTAATACCAAAAAACTACTTGCTGATGATGCCTGTATGACTGGCCCAGCATTAAAATTAAATTCTCCAGGAAAAAAACATGTTATGTAAAATAGCCACTTAGTAGAGTTGCTGCACTGACCTCTTCACATGTCATTGCTTCATGGAGGGGGGAGGGGGGAAAGTCTCTGGTATAAAATCTAGTTGAAATTGATCTCTGAGGTTTTTATGGCCAAGATGAATTCATAACGTAGCTGGTTGTACAGAGCTGACCTGTGTAATTTCACATCTATTAAGTTTGGTTTTCATGTCAGAATTAAGTAATGTAAAAAGAAGTATTAAAACTCTTCATTTAGAAACCCTTGCATTTCTAGATTGCAAGAAGCAGCTAGCTGATTAAGATGAAATTAAATATTCTGGATTTAATTTAACTTCTAGTCTTCCTGTTCTAGCACTGCATGATATCTACACAGAAGAGCTTGCTAAAATGTGCTTTCTTGGTAGAGACTCTGTAAATGTTCTGCTCATGAACCAGGGTGTTACACAAATAAACCTAACAAATAGCAGTCACGTATTTCTGTTGCTAAACTACAGGCCGAAGTACAGAGCGAGAATTTGAGATGGAACAGGTATAGAAAGAGATAGTATGGAAAATGTTGTTCGTCCCATGCAGAAGTAGGAAGCAGTGACCAAACTCGTTTTTCTGCACTTGTACACACCTGGTCCTAACAGCTTTAAAGTATACTCCATGAAGTTACTATACTAACTTTTAGTAGTAACTGACCCTTTAGATCAAGGTCTCTCTTAGTAGAAGCAGTGGCTGAATTGCCCTGTTTATTAAAATAGCTGTCTTACTTTTTTCTTTACCTTTTGTTTACTGAGAGTTCGAATGAACTACGAAATGTTGGCCGAATATGGTAGATTACTTGAAATACATTTCAGTAACAGTTTCGATTTGCTACTGAAGCTTTTTACAGTTATTACTGCTGGATAAATTGGCAGTATTTACATAAAGAGACTGATTTTGTATGGTGTATTTCTGAATACCCTGAAACATAATACAGCACTGAAGCTTGCTGGAAGTAAACGGTTGCTTTAAAACCATAACACAATTAAAAATAGTGAAGTTTGAATGAGTTTTAAGACCATGCACATTCCAACATAAATGATTAGTAGTCTGGGCCTGAAGCTATTATGGCTGAAATATTTACATAAGAAGTTTAGAAACCCACCTGGTAGGCAAACTTTCAAAGAGAGAAAAAGAAAAACAGATCTCCATCAGTCTTCTAGTTTTCCTGTAGTAGTCGTCTTCCTTCAGAATTTGTGCCAGCACTCTTGGCCTTCTCTGAGCCTCCTGATACCAAAGTGGCTTTCCTCTCAGTTTGTTTCTTGGCATTAAGTGTTGTAGAGTAGCTTTTTTTGAATTTTTTTTATTTTTTTTTTTTTAAACACAATCCTCCTCTGGCTGCTGTTCAGAGCACTTCGGTTATTACTGTGTGTCCCCCAGTATGCTCTCAGTCCGTGCTCCTGTCTTGTAGTCTGGCTCTCTGGTGTCTGACTGGGACACATACCTGTTTCCCCTCAGCCCTTCAGCAGGTCTGTCATCCCTGTGTGCGTACCTTGCTACTGGAGGATGCTTGTTGTAGTTCCTTGGGCAAACAAATTCTGGACTGGCATTTCAATGGCGGTTCTGTTATCCACAGCCATTCAGCTTTAGTTGAACTGCTGTATGTGGGTGTCCATGCATACTGGAGTTGTGGAGACTGTTTAGCATCTTTATACATCGAATGCCCTTGAGAGAACAAAAAGGGCTTTGCGTTGTTTTCCTCTGTGACTGAACTTTGTAGGACACAGATGTGCTTTTAGAAACATCCATTCATAACTAGAAGGTACTCTGGATGGAAAAGAAATAATGCCCATAACTGGTTATGGTTTTTGCTACCACTCTTAATAGGCACTGTAAGACCCTGTGTATGAACAGCAGTCACACATGTAAATTCACAGCCTCTGCTTCTGAAGGAACGTAGTTTTGTGGCTCCAGTGAAGGTTCTGTTAAGTGGAGCTTGAAATTTGACTACTGCAATGCCTTGAATGACGTTAAATGGAGGAGCTCATAAGGGGAGAGATGGTCTTGTCTTGTTCCTTGGTAATTCATTTAATGTCACCATTGTCTTGGGATTTTTTTTCCCCTCACTTTCTTCATTACTTTTTTAAGAGGTTGAAGGTCATGGTGTTCTTTGCTTCCTTTCTTGCTTTCTGCACTTTTTGCACTAGGTGTAGCTCAGTCAAACCTTTCCCTCTTTAAGTAGACCTCTTCACAAAGCTACTTCGAACCAAGCTCTAACATGCAGAGCCTCTTCTTTAAGCCAGTTTGAAGGAAGAGGGTGGGTGATGCAGGTAGGAGTAGGACATCCTGCAGAGGAGACAAAATGCCTTCAGTAGCCACATAGTTCAGCTTTGTTACTTGGAACAAAGTGAGCGTGTTCTAATTGTTAAGTGAATTAGGACTGAGGGCGTACGGCAGAAACAATTTTTAAGTGAAGATTTGAGCTATTTGTAGCATTGTTTCACTCTAAAGGGGCAAAAATCAAGTTACTCTACTGTACTATTTATGGCTGACCTATCTTAAAATACGTTAATCTACCCATGCAGGATAAGAATGAGGTGAAAATGAGGAAAGTGTGTGAGTGATGCAGGAACCATTATTATTTCCATAGATTCTCAGTTTGCTTAACCCAGCAAGATCAAGTGCAGGTGGAGAGGAAAGTTATTCTTAAGTTCTGCCTAAGGCATCACTTAACTTTACACTAGTATTCTTTGGAGAAACAAAAAAGAATAGTAAAGGAACAGATCTTTGTGCATTTGTTGTTTTAAGGAGACAAACTCACGTGAGTGGGCTGGAGTAACGTGTGTTTTGAGTACAGTTAGCAGGAATTGACCCAGTTGGGTATAATTCTGTTCTCCCGGACGTTTGTGAACAGCAAGCATGGACGTTTGTGAACAGCAAGCATGGACGTTTGTGAACAGCAGTATAGTAGTCGTTTTAGATGTGCTTGTACCTGCATGACCGCATCAACTCAGTGTAGATGGCAGGAGAGCGGATGTTATTCTGCTGGTGAATCTGAGGTGGGGTGTTCGTAGGCAGCGTCACAGTCTGGGGCATTGTCTCTAATCACATCACCAGATCCATTAGTTTCATATGGATCAGGTGAGTTGAGGGCTTACTTATCTCTGAATGCTGTCTTGCACTGTGTTGCATCCCTCAGTGCATACTGAAAGTTCACTGAAAGGTGTTTATCTGGAGAATTTCCAAGACCACTGTTTTGTTTGAATTAAGTATAATTATTTATCATGTGGTTTCTCAAATGGGAAGGTAGCAGTGGTGTTTCCCCTTGATGGCTGAAGGATAGTCATCTGGGCAATATGCTTTTTTTAACATTTACTGGTCAAAATGGAAGAGTATTTCAGTCTGTGCTTCTGTTTCAAAATAACATCACATTCTAATGCTCAAGCTTTACATGATGTTTGTGGATAAAAACATCAGGACAGTGGGTGTTACATTCCTGTGAATTTGAACTCCCTCTGTTTTCATATGTTGAAAGTTGTTAAGAAACGATGTTTAAAGGTTTTAGTTATATGGATGTTTGATTATCATCTTTCAAAGGCCTGCTATTAAATTCAAAATCACTGAGGGTCTCTGTTAAGTTCCATCTTGACAGGTGTCCACATCACTGCTCAGAGTTGGTGCTCCTTGCTGAAAAGCTTGTACATCAAAAAAAAACCCAGCTTCAGTGTTTATAATTCCTCTTTGATCTGTAAAAGTTTTAACGAAGGTATTACACGTGACCATTCTTTGGTCATTGAGAAGGTAAAGGGTGAAGTCCCAAACTCAATGAATGTAGTGGCAGAACTCTGAATGCCTTTAGTGTAGCCAGACCTTTACCCGTGTGCAAAGCTGCAACAGATGTTAACAGCCTGCCCCTGCGCTACCTCTTCTGGGAAGGGCAAGAGGAGGATCCCCTCCTGTAGGACTGGGACCCCTCTAAGCTCTAAGTGCATGGTTGCGCGGTTCCTTCTGTCTTTCAGACTTCAGAGGCATTTAATTTACTTAATGCTGCAGAAAATTAATCTTCGTTATTTCCAATCTTAACACACTGTCGCCAATGTCCATGCCAAAATGTGCCCTACCGCTGCTTGTTTAGAAGGGTCTGTTTCCTTCGCTGTTGAAACCTGTAGTTAAACAGGGCGGTGCCTTGGCTGCGCCATTGCCCTCTTCTGAGCTTGGAGTGTCATCTTGCACTCTGGGGATTCTGCTGCTTATGAACAGCGTGTGAAGGCATTTCTGTAGTTCTGGAGAGCTTGGAGATTTTGATACAGAAATTCTGGAGTGAAATAGAACACTTGAAAGCAACTTTGCTTTATTGTTGGTCCCCATGCCACTGCTGCTGAGCAGGAACAGGGGGAATGTAGGTAAGGAGAAGAGCTAGCTCAGCTGTAGGGTAGGCTGCTGCTGGAGTTGTGGTGCTATGTGGAGGTAGTGGTGAGTGGTTTGAGATCTACTACCAGCTCCTGTTACCTACTAAGTGGACTGTCATCTTTCTGTACAGAACGGGCCTTCCTTTCTCATTATTCATCAGACACCGAGTTCAGGTGAGAAGGAACTCTAAAAGCCATGGGTACTGAAACTTGCTTTCAGAAGAGAATGCATTAAGGAAAACTCGAGCTCCTCACCCTGACTCCATACATTTTCATGATTCATTTTTGCTGTGGGAAGAGATGGTCGAAGCCCTGTTATTAAATAGTATTTGTGGTGGTTCCCCAGAAAGTAGTAGTACTGCATAGCATATGCATGTAACAGTTCTTGACTGCTCAACAAATTTAAAGGCTGTTGCATGCAAGTGGATGTTTCAGTTACACATAACTGTCAGGAGGCTCCAAAATATGACAACTTCCAGATGTATGAACCGACTGATCCCTTTTGTTTAGATTATGCACCACAGCTGATGCCTAGATTAGTGCTGGCTGGACAAAGCTATGGGAGATTTGTCTGGTTTCCACAATGCCATGTTTATATTTCATTTGGATTTCTCCTTCAAAGCTGACCTCCCTATGACCTGTTGGAGCTGTGTCCACTAGGATGCTAGTTTTAATGTGTCTGCAACTGCCTTCCTTTTGGTGTCTAATGGAACATGTTCTCATTTTGACACTCATGGACTTTTATGCACAATCCTTTTAACAGTGAATTACACACTTCAACCTATGAGCACTCAGGTAAAACCATGCTTGTAAAGTTTTCTGCCCCACAGCTAGCTTTTTAAGAATATTCTGACTGGTTTAAACAGTGTTCTGCTTATAGACCTTGTGGGGCTGTTCCTTGTCTGGCATTTTCTCCTGTATATAGAATAAAGTTCAGTGTTCCATCCTTTGCACAGTGCTTTTTCTCTCTACAGATGATGGCATGGATATACATCGTTCTAGCTGCTCTTTTTTTTTTGAGTTCAGCAGGAGCTGGAGTGCAGAATTTTACCAAGAAGTTAATTCTTTTTTTGTGTCTGCTGTACAGTTATATATATATTTTTTCAATCATCCTTATGTATCTTCAGTACGTCTTGAGTTTTAGTTTCTCTAATCTCTCCAGCCTTGTATTATGTAGGAGGTCTTTCCCCATTTGTGTTTGTGAGTTACTCTACCTGGGAGGACCTGAAGAAATCGGTAAAACTGCTTAAGGCCAAGTGACAGTTCTACAGTAAGAAGTGTAGTCCCCTGTCAGAGTTCAGAAAGATAAAGATAGACAACTTTTCATTATTCCTCACAGAAACTCTATGGTTTTCTACTGTTGATGCTTTACTGGGGCAACAGATTCTTGAGAGATTCCTGAGACAGAAGACTCAGCATTTTGAAGTATGATTTCTGCACTGAAAATGCATGCTGTCTTATAGTGGCCACTTTATTTCTGTGCCTGTGAAACAAAGAGAACAGGAAAATGTTTTGCTTTGGTTTTGCATGATCTGTGCTATTTTATTATCCCCTTCTAGTGTGCTAAATATGACCGATGAATACCGGATACAATAAGCTACATTCGTCCTTGCTGTTAATTGAGTGACTTTGACTTGGAGTAGTTTTTCATTGTATACTGCACTAGAAATAGATGGAGTTGAGTTGCAGGGAGTAACTTTGAATTCAGGATTTAAAAATAAAATTATTTTTCTTAATTCCTTTTTTGCTGTGTACACTTAGTTTAATATCTGTAAATAGAGTTTACATGTTACTGTTTTTTCTCTTATTTCATTCAGTATCACCTCGGTTCCTATAAACATCCTGAATTTGGCAGAGTAGTAGTTTCATGAGGTAAAAAGCCCTTTATGGAAACTGCTGACCATATAGATGTTTTGATGTAAGGAGAATTTTAATTTTGGTTTTTAGAATTAATGTCTTGGCTTTAACGTCTGCTTGGTTTTGGAAAACTTAGTTATTTCAGTGCTTGAGCAAAATATATAAGAGGTAAGGGAATGAGCAGAACCATAATGTGACTCTTTCTGCAAAGGTGCTGCTCCTTTAGAGAATTGTACTGAACTTAATTCCAGCTTCAAATATACAAGTAATCATTGTATATTTGAAACATCTGTATTTTCCTCACGTGCAAGAAAAAGCTGATATTTTTAAGGCACATGTGCAGTGTTGTACACCCATATACCTGAAGCTGGACCTGAGCCCTTAAACTGTAATACAGTCTTCATTTACTAACAGTGAGATAAATTAAAAGAAACAGCCTTCTCTTGTTTACCAGCCTGATGCATTTCTGCTTTTCAGTCAGTAACCAAAAGCTAAGTGCAGCAAACTAGAAATGAGCACTGTTAAGTCAAGTTGTATGATTTTTTTCCCCCCTTAAATCATTGCTTAAGGGCTTCTGGCCCCTAGCTCAGGAATCCTGCCCAAAAATGCCAGATGTATTACACAGTCAAGTATTGCAATGTAAATAGTGTTCTGTGCCATGAGAGCAGGGTGGTCCATCTCCTAGTTAAAAAAAAAAAAAGAAGAAGAAAAGGGAAAAATCCACATGCTCTGAAATAAGCACAGTAGTTGTAGTGTTATTTGTGTTTTTGGCTGCACAACCAGTATTTTGGAGCTGAAAGAACACAGATAAATGAGTGCTTTGGGCTGGCAGATAATAGTAGCTGAAACTGAGATGCTAGAAAGCAAGATGTGTCTTGGCTGAGGCTGCTTAATTTAGTCAAACAGGCACATAAAAAGTAAAATAGTAAAGTAAAAGCCATTGCTGACAGGCAGAACCTGTTACTTTACCTTATTGTGAACAGCAGTCTCGTGCACATGGAAGCAGAGTGGACAAAGGATGGGAAGTAGGGAAGGCGGAGGCATAGGGTTCTTCTCGACCTCATGCTGTGTAATGGAAAGACTGAGTATGTTACTGCACCTTCTGAGTATAAACATTGCTGAGCTGTCCTTGTTTTTAATTAAATACCCTTTGCTGTATATTAACAATGACTTACCTTCCAGTGTGCTTATCTTCTTCAGATGTGGTAGTGCATATAGGAGGTTTATTTGCACATTTTTCCATTTTGTGTACGAACATGTCATTTCATAACATTTAAAACTAGTTGAAAGGAGATTTCACAAATGTGACCTGAAAGGAAATTGCCAAGGGTGATGCTGTAATCAGATTTACGTTTGGGTTATCTGACAAATCTGTGAATTGCCATAGCTTCCTTGGGTGTGTGCAGAGGGGAAAGGGGTTATAGGAACTTATTTGTATGTGATAAACTGTATTTAAATAGCTACAGGAATGTAATCCCAATGCAGATCTTGGTGTAATCTCCTCAGTGAGATACCCAGAAGAAAAAAAAGCTTTATGAACTCATTTAAACCTTTCCCTTCCTGCTGACACTATGATAACATTAAAAAAACCCTATCCTTTACAACTTCAAATTTTTCTTCCTAAGCTACCTTTTCTGTAACTGTAAGAAAAAGTATGGAGGTAGTTAAAGAAGATACTGTCTTGTACCAGTTTTCCTGGTGAGTATTTCCTGTGCATTTCTCTTTATGTGCCTCTCGACGTGGGCCTGATTCTGATTTAATTTACACCAGTCTTACTCTACTGGTTTCTTGAGGGGTTCCCCATACTCAAAAAAGAAGCCATTGCTGTTTAGAAGCTGATGCTGTTTAAGTGGTAGCTAACAGAAAATATGATATTCTAGTGCAAATTATGAAGATCAAGAAACAAAACTAAAACATGCTTGGTATGACTTCCAACTGTAGATAAAAGCTAGCAACTTGAGAGAATTGTGATCAGGCGTAAACATCTATTAACTGCTCTTTCTGGAGATTTGGGGAAATAGGATGACCTTTTTTATTCTGGGTTTTTTTTTTTCCCTCCCCCCCCTTTTTTTTTAAATAGGCTACAGTTTCACATGGCTTGCAAAAGAAATCTTTCTCCCTTTTTGTTTCCCACACCAATTGATTTATCATTTTGCTTGCAAGCAGACTTAGAATGTTAGGGCAGGAACACACTCACTTTTTTCTCGTAACTTTTTTGTTGCGGACCGAAACCAGTTGACTTGAATAAATTTTTCTGTGGCCTGAATGAAGCCAGCAACGTGGAAAAATCTTGCCATTCAGAGCCCTCTGAATGTACATTTCAGCCACACAGTAAGCTGTATTGGTAGGCAGTGGACTGCTAAATACAACCATTTTTCGCAGCAGAGAGTTAGACAGGTGATTAGCATAATTAGCACAGAGTAGGCTATACATATGGTAATGTTAAGTGTGTAAATGCCAGCTGCGGTGTAAAATTTATGTCAGGGGTCGACAGGGCTGTGCGAAAGTATTGTGTTACAGCTGCAGGTCAAAGCCTCCATTGCTTTACCCCCTTTTCTCTTGTTGGTGAATGCGCTAAACAGAAGAGAAAGACAGACAGAAATATAACAGATAAGGCTTTGATTGAACAGCCTGGTTCTGTGCAAGAGGGACTGCTCTTAAAAAAAAAAAAACACAAAACAAAACAAAACAAAAAACCAACCCCCCCGCCAAACTACACACACACATGCAAAACAAAAGTCCCCCTCTTTCACTATAGATTTAATTTTGCATCATGCCAGCTACAAAAGTGTTGCTGTCTTTGAGCCATGTCATTATGATGGGGTGAGGGGAATCTTTGGGGGGGAAGTACTAGGTTGGTAATTATGCTTTAAAGAGCAAAAACAAACAAAAAACTTTAATTCACGTTCTCCTTTCTGCATTCCAACCCACTTTTTTTTTTTTTAATGTCTCTGTTACTTACTGCACTTAGGGGGCTAGGAATTAAATAGTCTTGAAGGTGACAGCATTATATGTAATAAAATCTGAACAGTGCAACAATCTTTGAGCTGCATGACTGGTTTTAGACTAAGTGCCAAAAGTTCCTCTGTGGTTTTGTGTGTGGGTTGCTACACTTATTCCCCAGGTTCCTCCCACCTCCTAAACCACTAAATTCTTTATAAATTAAAAATGACTAATACAGGTTTCTTGTTTTAAAGGAGCACAGCGTTGAAGGGTACACATCTTTTTAAGCAGCTGATGGGGAAATCTGTAAATCTCTTTGTTGCCGTAAACCGTTCATTCATATATTTCACTTGCAATTCCCCCCCCCTTTTGTATTTTTTGTAGTCGGCTATAAGGAGTGGTGGTGTTGACAGAATATAGTTCACACCACACTGACCTTGTGATGAAACTTCCTCACAGCCGCAGGGGGTCCTTATGAATCGGCCCCTAATCCAGCTAATCCCGCTCGCAACAAAATCATGAAAGTGGCTCCCAGCGAAGTGTGTTTCCCTGCACAGATGCAGCGGGAAGGAGCGGCCTTGGAAGCGCCCCAGCGCGGCGGCCTGCCGTGCCGCGGGGCCGGGGCCGCCATTGTGCGCGGCCCCCCGCGGCCCTGCCGAGGGGCCGGGGCGGGGAGGGACCGGCCCGCGGCCCTGCGCCGGGGGGGGGGGGGGGCGAGGCCGGCTCCGCCGAAGCCGAGCCGCGGGCGGGCGGGAGAGGCAGGGTTCCCGCCGCGCCTGGGGCCGAAGGCGCTGGCGGAGAGCGCCGCGGGCACCGGCGGCGGCTCCGGGAGGGAGGGAGGAGGCAGGTGCCGGCTCACGGCACCGCTCTGGGGAAACCTCCCGTCTGGCGGTGCGCCCCCGGCGGCTGGGGCTGGGGCTGAGGGGCTGGGGCTGAGGCTGGGGCTGGGGCTGCGGGGGCTGGGGCTGGGACGTGTGGCCTCCGGCGCTCCTGGTAACCGCTCGCTCAAAGGGAGAACGGGCCGTTGCTGTGGTCCGGTGGGCTGGCTAGCCGGCTGAGATTACCTGCGTGATCGGAGTGGCCAGAAGTAGAAAATAAAGGTGGCGGTGCGGGGCATGTTTGCTCACTTGTTCAGCTTCCTTTCCCAGCCCTTTCTGCTTCAGGGTAGGCTTGGCCATATGGTCAGGCTCTCGGAGTATCTGACGGGAATCTCTGATTGCATCCTGCACAAAATAAAATGCCCTCTTTACTGCTCAGTGTGAATAGCAAGCAAACTATGAAAAATGGGCCTCCTGACAGATGCAGCACTGCCTTGGGAGCTGGTGGCCGGTAAGAAATACCGAGGTGGGGGGAGCCCTGACAGGCAGCAGGTTCGGTGCTGGGGGGAGTGCTGACCTGACCTGATTGTGTCCAACAGTGAGAGCAGTTCTGCTTCAGTGCAAAGCCATTCAGAAGGAAGCTGCTTAGGCAACAACAGATGGTACAGCAAGCAGCTGGTAGAGAATTCTTGAAATAAACTGTACCCTGTTTCATAACATGTTCATTCCTTTCATTTTTCTATACGCTAGTTTTGCCATCTCCTAAAAGCACTGTTTAGGAAACGGTATCCCCTGAAAGGTTCTGGATGAAGAGTTTTTCCGTTGCTGTTTGCTGCTCCTTTAAAAAAATTGCATTCAATTTTTGTGCTACTCCATGTACAGATGAAATTTGTGCTATCCCAGGAGTACAGATGAAAAGACTTAAAAATGGTGCTTTTAACCACACAGGAAAACAATTACATATTTGAGGAAAGGGCACTGAGAGGTTAAATGAAAAGTTGGGCCTAGAGGAAAGCTGACTGCTGTGGAACAACACAGCAAATTGTTTTTAACATATTACCCAGCAGAAGCTCTTATTCAAGTTAAAGTAACTTAAAACAATTATATTCAGCTGTTTTGAAATCCTTAGGTTTAGACCTTGAAGCCCCTTACATGCCCTTCTCAGCAGAACTCATGGAAACTTAGTCACTTTCAGGTACAATTGAGGACTTTGGCCTGTTAGGAAGTGTGCTCCAATGTTTTCTTAAATTACCAAAAAATAAAAATTCAGCTTTGCTCCTCTGCGGGTGTAAACTGTTACATGACCATAAACTGTTGGAGAGTTGCAGTAGTCTATATTAGCTGCCTATCATCACTGTAGGCCATCTCCTTGATTTCTAGGAAGAAGCAAGAGTCTAGTGTCCTTGAGTCCTTTGCCGCTTCAGCCAGAAATTCAATAGTTGGGGCTTCACCAAAAGCTGTGGCTTAGCTCTGACCTGAAGGGACCATGTCTTTGCAAGAAAGGATAGTTCACTCTCCATGCCCATTCATTCCTCAGTCTCTTTGTTGGGATGGTCAGCAAGGATGCCAGTTGTGACGGTGGTTTTCTATAATATGGACACCTGCCCACTAGGAAATGGACTGAGACCACCAAGTCATTTCACATAAGCTAGCAAACAGCTGTCAGATGGTAAACAACTTGTGGTCACTATTGTTCCTGGCTGGATTAGAACCAGTGACCCAGAGGTGAACAGCTCATATCCTGTTACCAAGGGCATGTGTCACAGCTCAGTAAGCAAGCAGCTACTGTGTTTTACGTTTAATTGGAAAGTTTGAATTGCAGGTACCAGTTTTGTATATTATAGTACATTTTGAAACTGCTTGCGTGGAGGGGGTGTCAGTTTATACTGTTCAATATGTTCATTTTGGTTGTGTTTTTTTTTTTTACTGCACTTTTCCAGTGTCTCAGTCCAGAGGGGCACCAAGCAAGAGTTCCATCAAAAAATGTCTGATTTTTTTTTTTAGCAATCTGTCTGTTTTACCCAATCAGTAATAACATTCTTCTGCCTGTGGGCAATACAGATGCATACATGTAAAATCAGTTTTTATTTGATTTTTAGAAAGCAAAGGTTTTAAGTCCTAAAATTGCGGGGAAGGTTTCCCACTACAAGCAGAAGCAGCTGTTGTTGGGCTGTCTTCCTGAGTATGCAGGCAGCTTTGTGTCCTTGTCACAGCTCTAAACTTTGTCAAACTGTGACAGAATAAAAAGCCATCTTTGATGTGTGTTCTTATTTTTGCTATTCGTAATCATGTCAGCATTAATGAAATTTGTAACAGCAGCACTGGAGTCATCCCCAGCATGTGTGAGGAGTAACTTAACTCATATCATATGATGGCTTGGGAGATAAAAAGCAGCCTTTTGAAGTGCTTTGTTGGTTGGGGGTTTTTGTAACTTTATTTGCATTTGTAGGCCATAGTCTTTTATCTTTGGTTTTTCTTTTTTTAAGGAAAACTAAAGAAACTGGTGTTATCTAATTCTCAGTGTAAAAGAAATGGTTGTGGTGGTCACATTGCTTCTAGATTTTCCTAGCAGTCAGTGGTGCTAAAGAGAGATTGAAGTGAGTTAAATCTTCACATTGGGATGCAATGATATTCTAGACAGATGGTGTCCTTTTGTTGGGCATTATAATGGGGGAGAAGTGTGGAGTGTCCACCTGGACGTTGGCAAGGGAGATGGTAGGAGGAAGGGAGCTGGTAGGATGCAGGCTGTCTTAACCTGAGGAGACACAACTGTCGCTATTCCATGTGAGCTGTACAGATGCAGATAAGTGTATTCAGCAGAGTAAATGCCATGTGAGAAAACCTAGACACAGCATGGAATTTCTGACTGCCTGTAGTCCAGTGCTGGCATAGATCATGTCTAATTACATGATAAAGATGATAATTTTTCATGGAGCTCTTGCACAGCCATTGAACAACCATGTAATCTCTTTAAAGACGCTGATTGCTTACCACTGTGTTCTAGCTCTCATAAGCTCATCATTTCCCGGTGGATTTTTTTTTTTGGTAGCTCAGTTTCAGTCACTCACCATGACGTCTTTATTTTGCATAGTTAAACAAATGAGCAGAAAAAAATCATTGCAGGTAGCCAAAACTTTTTTATAAGGTAATCCTGATGGGCTTATGAGAGCCATCCTTAGCATGATTAGAATATTGGATACATCAAACATGTAAGACATGATAATGTCTTACAGTCAGTAGTTCATAAATTCAGAGATCAACCATGTAAACCAGTAGCAGTTCTGACTCCGCAAGTAGGCAGCATTTTAAAACTTTAAAGAAGTGCACATGCCAACTAGTCCCATTTCTTGTACTGACTAAATATAACTTTCAATAAAGTGTTTTGCACTTCCTCCCAGCAAACAGTTTTACCCCTGTACTCTGCCAGTCAGGTCTAGAGAATGATAATACTGAGGAAAGTGCTGTCTTCCCTGGTCTTCTGTCAGGATGCTAACTAATACTGTCTGTGTGCAGAAAAACTATTTTCTATTGGTGACAAAGAGCAGCACAGACAAGCTCAAAGATCCAAGCGAATGCGAAGACAGAACTCCCTAGAGAGCAACAGGAAGCTTTAAATCAAAAGGCCGTTATTTTTCTGTGCCGAATAAGAGGTAGGGTAACCCTCATATTTGCCAGAGAACTTCAACTCTATATCTCAGTTTCTTTATAGGAGGTTTCGATCCTGTGTGAATGGTGCTTGGATGCTACATTTTGTTCTCATGAGGTCTGTGCTCCTTTATCAGTAAAAATGGAAATTGTCATTGGTGTCATTAGGTACTGACTTCTGCTATGTGGCAGGTGTGAACCCTTCTCATCCCGGTATGCAGTTAGGACAGGGAGGCAGAGCTGTGGCTGGCTGGCTTATCTGCATACCATCATAATGAACTGAAACTATTTTCATTTTGTAGTCTTTGAGTAACACCTGTATACGTGTGTAACAGTGGTGCGGACGGGAACAGCACAAGGAGAGGCTGCGTGAGGAAGTGGAGTAGAAGGAAGCCCTTAACAGCAGTCAGAGTAGAGGGAGATAGGCTATGTGGGATGCCAGGGAGAGAGGTATGAAGACCCAAGACCCTTCCTGGTTCCCATCCTGGCAGGACAAGAGTGCTGAAGGGTGAGAAGGCAAGGTGCCTGCAGCTTTCCCTGGCTCTTGCCGAGGGCAAAGGGCATCGCCTAGCTGGGGGCTGTCTGGTCTCCTTGCAAGTCTGGGCTGTTCTCTTTTTCTGCACACTGCTGCTTTTTGGGTTGGCTGGTAAAGGTTGAACACATTGGGATATTATTCTCAGTCATTGTTTCTGTATGGTTGCTGAGTCATGGAGGGTTTCTGTTTTCAGTTTCTCTTTGGTTCCCACTGTGGTGATAACAGGTATTGCAAATTGCAGAGGTTGCCTGCATTGGTTATTGCTCAGACCATAAGGTAAGCATTGTAAGGGGTACTAATCTATACATCTGATTTATCAAAAAGGGTCAGCATCCTTTGGAGGGATGAAATGAAAACATTTTCTGTGTGAGGTGTGCGTGACTGTTAGAGGTATGATTTTATTGCATTGAGTTGTCCCTGTCAAAAGTCTGGGCCAGACCGCTTCAGTGCTACACATTTACAGTCCTGGAAAAAAATGAAAAAGATGGTGTTGCTCAAACACAGCAGAAATGTGTCTGCTCCCCCCCCAGCAAGTGCTTAGGTGGAAACACCTTAAGGCCCATAGTCTTCAGAAGGGAGGTTCTCCAGAAAATTTTGCTCCATTCATGCTCCTCAAGCTTGTCACAGAAGAACTTAGGCTCCAAAACCAGTAGGTGTTTCTGGAAGTCTTGGCTTTGGTTTCTGGAAGTCTTGGCTTTGGTTTCTCAAAGTCTGTCCTCCACATTGCTAGGCAAACGTTTTCATCCCAACTGTTTGTCTCTCAGGAATTTCTCTTTTAGAGAGAGCTTGCTGTCTACTAAGCTACTTGTTGCACAGTTGTGCACAAGGTAACTACTGAATGGTTAATAGAGGTAGTGTTCATGTCCGAAAAAAATAACAAAACCTCAGGCTGTGTGACGCAGTTCCAGTAACCTGAAATGGAACATTGTAAGATACTCTGAAAAATAAATATTTCATGCCTTTTGAGCAATCAGACAGTAAATTAACAAGCAGTGATTTTTGGCTATCACTCATTGCTCGATTTAGGGTCAATCTCTTAGTGTAGCAGAGGTCGAACTTACTCCTGAGACTGCTCAGTGTGGAAGGGGCTGCAGTTCCAAGTGGTGGATTCCAGAGTTCTTTATAAGCATGTTAATGTAATGCCACATAAATTTTGAATGCTAATTGTGAGAAAGGTGTAGGTAAGACAGTGACACGAGCACATGAGCTGAATGACCCAGTAACTTCGAAGTTGTTAGCAAGTCAGTTGAAGGAACTGTCAGAAATTGTGCCAATGAAAACAAATTTGGTTTCACTCTTATGGTGCATCAGTGTTGTGCGAATGTACAGTAGAGGCAAGCAGTTTTGTTTTTCTGGGTGCTTCTCACTTCACATGCACAAAAGCATTTTAATATGTGATGACTGAAACACTGGGACTGTGACCCCAGTGCTTGGTAATGGGATCTAGAGCCTTTCACCTATAGGTCATGGGTTCAGGTCTGCCTCAAGTTAAGGATGACTAAAACTTGTTACCACCTGACAGCTGTTCATTGCTCTTGGGGGAGGGAGACACGGTGGTCCTTACACAGTTCTCAGCAACTCAGCGTCCATACTGACAATTACTGCTCTCTTCAGGCCCTTCAGAAGGGGCAAAGAATTTAGTACCTTGACCAGCTTCCGCTCAAGTCAGTGGGGAAGTTACGAGGAGCAGCAGTGTGTTCCATGGTAGGGGATGCTGACTTGCTCAAGGCAGATCTCATGTGTTCTGGCAAAGAGCTAAGAGGGAAGCCTGTGGGTATTGGGCGGGGGGGAGGAGAAGACATTTTGCTCTTCTCTGGAAAAAACAGTTTTTTAACAAGAGCTAATACTTGGCAACAAAGATGCTGTCAGTAAAACTGTCTCATGTTCAACACTGTGCTTCAGACACATTCTTGAGAATTAGAAACTGATACATGAAGTGAGAAGTGGTGCCAGGACACTGGCATTACTGCTTTGTTGTGATTTTTTTTTTTTTCCCCTTTTTTTTAATTTGTTAGCTAAATTGTACAGATGGCATAGTATCTCATTTCTAGTAGGCAGACACCCAGAATCTGATGACACTGCTGGAAGGACAGTGTACAAACTGCTGCATTGTGTTATCACTAGCCAATAGACAATGTACCAATCTGTTACTGAAATCAGAATTTTGGCTTGTGGGAATTTGTGCCACCAACTCAGCTATCTTGGCACTAAATCATAAGGAATTGTGTAATAAAGGACTCCAATGCCATCAAGTGGCTTTTGATGTATCAGAAAAGGAGAGTAATGTGTGGATTTTGTCACCGGCATATTAAAGTGAAATAGTTCTGTCTGTCTTTGATATGGAATAAAATTGTATTGGTACAGTATGCCATACATACAATTTAAGTCAGTAGCATTTTGAGTGTAAAATGTTGTTGTCACCAAATATAAGAAAAGAGAGTCCATAAGGGAAAACTGCAAAACACCAGCATTTTGTTCATTGGTCATATTTTCCATTACATCATTTGTCCTATAGTGTGGAAATCCTATGATGACTGTAATGCATGGCTGTTTTTTTTTTTTCTTACAAGTGTAAGGAATTACTTTCTGCAGAGTGTGCAAGTGTTGAGCATAGTATTGCATATCCTCAGCACAATGAGGCCAGAGGCTTCAGGTACATTTCAGTGACATTTTTTAGTGGTTTCTCTCCTAGGTTTTTGCACCAGCTGTGAATAGTTGGGGCGGAGGGGGGGGGGGGGGGGAAGGCGTCAAGAGTGCTTGATTTTTAAAAAGTGCACATTAAGCTGATTGTGCTGGTTGTGGAGGAGGCTTAAGATCTCTGGGTATGGCAGCCTCCAGTGATCTTTGCAAACTTTCAATTAAAATAAATGAAGCCATAACTGGTAGAAACTTCAAATTTATTTTTTTTTTCCTTCACTTTTTCTTTTTATTACTTCTGATACATTGAAAGGCCACTGACGTATCCACTTGCTTCTGGTCTGTCCGTATGTTTTCACATAATCTGACTTTGTCAGTCAGAATTTTCCTCTGCAATCTACATTTATGATTTCTTGGTACCAGAGTGTTAATGTTACATAAATCTACATTTGCCTGTGCAGTTATCTTTACTCTATTTGGCTGAAGAAATGTACGTAACAGACCCATCAAAGAAATAATTAAATGGTGTAATGCCTTAAGAAGAATGCGGAGCAGCTCTGCTGCTGGGTTCTGGAACGTGTGCCTGCCTTCTTGGGTGGTTTTGCTATTCCTGTTTCTAATGTTAAAAGGGAAAAAAAACCAGCTTCTGTTCTGATGACTGACTTGTGTGATGCAATTTTGATTAGTTAAATCTGCCTTGTTCAGTGAAGTTAATGTGGTTTGACAGGACGTTGATTAGGAAGCAATCATGTCTGTTGATAGTAAACAGTTGGTCACTTTCAGCAGAGATAGGAATGCCGCCCTTTGTCTTGCATGAAGTATGATTTGTTGGTTCAAGTCCTGGTTAAATTCAAAAGGACAGTGTGGGTGGGAGAGAATATAGTACCAGGATAGAAGTTTACGGTAAACTCCACAGTCCTCATAAAACTGGGGCTTTATTGTCTTGGCTGGCATTGAGACACAAAAGAGGGAGAGAGACATTTGTCTTTGGAAGTATTTGCAGTGTAAATGGCTGCAAAAGAAAGCTCTGGTTCCAAGACATACAGATTAGGATAACTCTGCTCCCTTACCCCCACCCCACATTCCTGTAGGATGAAGCCAAATCTGTTAGCGTATCATAGGCTACTGGTTGGTGGGGAAAGACGGCAATGAGCATGAACATGAGCCTGATGAATGGAAGTATTTTTAGGGTTTAATTCTTGATAAAAATTAAAAATAGCTTTTGGTTACCATGCATATGCAGTGTCAATGATGGTAAGTTCTCTTACTGTAGTAAGAAGGATGTTAAGTTATAAAGGAACTCTAGGTAAGGAGGTTGTACTTTGATTTTTATTTTTTTCTTACTATGAGCTGGTGGCTGTTACTTGGTATGAAGGAGGTAGTGCCACATGTGACAGGCTGAAAAAATGGCGCGTGTTGTGGAAACACTTATTTCTTCAAAGAATTCTTGAACTAGAAATTAAGCAATGCTTCGTGCCAGGGTGACTGTATGGTTTAATTGTAGAGGGTCTCATTCTGACAGCTTTATCCATGCATGGGCCCAGCTTCTTGCCTGGTGGTCCTTTTAGCCCCGGGGGGGGTTATGGGTGGGTTGAGGGCCCAAGTGATTGAAAAAGTGTGTCCCTGTTCAGGCTTGGGAATGTCATCTCCCACACTGCCAACTGGTTACAGATCAGTCTTCCGTTACATGGTCCAGGAAGAGATAGATGTACATGCCTAATTTCTGTTCACACTGTCGCAGAACTAAACTTTGGCAGTAATTCAGATCACTGGTGCCAAGCTGACTAAGACTGAAAAAAATGTAACAAATTAGACCAGGTCTGTAAGTTGGACTTAGCAGAGCAATAAAGGTAATAAATTGTAAGGGATGGAAACAACATGTTGGTGGTATTCTTGTCCTTCTCATCTGGATGTGGTCTTGATTCAGCTAATGGGCTGAATTAATTGACCCCGCCTCCCACATGCTGTTTGCTAGAGAGACTACAGGGGAGGTTATATAAAGTATATGAACTCTAGCTGAATGCTTTTTTGTAAGAGGGAAGATAATTTTCCATTCTTACGTAATGTTTTCTGGCAAGGCAAATTGAATATGGCTCCCTCTAGAGCCTGTCGACTTTGCAGTCTCCCTCTACCTTTTTCTTTTTCTTTTTTTTTCTTTTCCCCCACCATATTTTAATATGGAGCACACCGTTCAGTGCATGTGGGTTTAAAAACAGATGTTGCACATGTATGATCTGTATCACAGCATGTTATGCAGGTACTGGACCACTGGGATAAATTAGCTGTAGACAGTCCTTTCTGCTACACTCAAAACTGTATCTCTTTATGTGAACTTGGTGTTTTTTCTTTTTTATTTAAGGCTGAAAGGAGCACTCATGCTCGCTCACTCTTTCCCTCCTCCCTTTTTTTAACTGAAGAGAAACATTCTCCTGCCTTTGCCAAATTATTTAGAAGAGTGTAAATTAAATCCATTTATCTTGAAATGTGTTCTTGGTGCAGACTGTTTATGCAAGTGTAAGAAATTGTAACATAGGGTTTGGTCTGCAAGGAAAAGGTTTTTCTTTTTTCTTTCTTTCTTTAATTGTTACGTATGGGATTTTGGTTACAATGTAGAATAAACTGAGGCTCCAGTTTATGTTTTAGTGCAGTAGAGGCAATGGTATTTTAATGAGGAATATGGTTTTTGTTGCAGTGTTACTAAAATAAAGTAGTTATTAGTTTCGGAGTTACACTGTGATCAGTTTGAGACAAAATAGCCCATGCGCATGGTCAGGATTTTCTGACCAGAGACTGCTCATCAAGTGAACCCAGAATAAGCAGTTACTGGCTAACACAAAGGTGTTAATATTTATCCATCAGTTGGTGGACGTGTGAGTCGGGAGTTAAATTACACACGGCAGAAGATTGGAGAAGAGGCCATGTTTAACCCCCAGCTCATGATCCAGACTCCACAGGAAGATGGTGCTAATGTACTAACAACAGAAGCACTCCGACAGCACCTTGACTCCGCACTTCAGGCCAGCAGAGTACACGTCTATATGTACAACAGGTAAGGGGAAAAGCAAAAGTTTTCCTGATCATCTCCAAGGGCTAAAAAGTGGACGCATGCTTCCCTCCCTGTATTTATAAATGGTTAGCACTTCAGAGCCTTTCCCTCAGGACTGTTTTGATTTGAATGTCACTGGTTTCTGATGCTTGACGTTGTAGCATGGTAGCAGTGACAAGTTGGCTTCTAACAAATAAGATGGGGTAAGTGGTGTTGGAAGAGATTCTGAGAGTGTACCCCTATGAGCAGTGCTACAGTATCCAGCATTTGTCTTGGTAAAGGAGTGATGTCTGTGCTTTTAAATGCAGGACCTTATAGATGGGATTACTAACATTGGAAATCTTTCCATACTAGAGTTCAATTCACTAGTTGACACCGTCATGAGGTACATAATGACTGTGAACAGTGGCACAGGTTACTATCCTTCCAATAGTTTGGATATAAAGGGAAATACAGAGATGTGAGAAATGGCAGTGGGTGGAATAATAGCTATTTATATAACAGACATAACAGAGTTGGCCTTCACAGTGTCTGTGTGCACATACTGAAGGTTGGGAGTTGCGTGCTGTCCAACAGAAAAATAACAAAAGTAGGTACCAGCTTTGGGCTGGTGAGATGTCTCCCTGAAGAGTGGTTCCTCCAGGGTTACTACTTACAGGATGATGTGCCCAGGGGTACTGCCTGCAAGGCATGAAGCCCCCTGTCTTCCAGCACATCTTTTCCACACATCCAACGGAGTGAACTAATGCCGAGGCTCCAGTTATTTTACCCAGCTCCCACCTCGTCTTAAGGCGTTAGAAGTCATGGCAATGGAAGCTGTAACACAGCTGAAAAAGGAAGGCAGAAATCCTAATGGTTTCTTTTCTCCTGCCTGTGTGGGTCAGCTGGGAATATCCTAGTCCTCTGAGCTGGAGCTGGCTTCTCACTTTTGTCACTGAGTGATATCTTAAGTCACTGGATTTCTGTCTCTTCAGCATGTGTTGACTAGCCTGTATGTCCAAAAGCATCACCATTATTTTTAATGAGTTTAACAGAGACTGTGAAACTAACTGAAACAAATGTCTAGTCTGTAACTACAAAAAGAAAGGCCTTTGCTTTTTTTGTGAGGTGGTGTATATCTATGCTGAATGATATTTGCCTTTCTCAATGATTTGCTGCTGGAGGCCAATATGTGTATATGAGTTGCAATTTTAAATGTCTGCTACATTTTTAAAATGACATTTCAGTAATTGTGCAAGAAAAAAAAAATTGTTCTTTATATTTCTTACAGACAGTGGAAATTGGAACATTTGTGTTATAAATCAGGAGAACTCATCACAGAAGCAGGTTACATGGACCAGGTACGTGTAGTAGGCATTTAGTTATAAGATTTATGTGTTCTCATGATTCAGCTCGTGCTGCTTTGATTATATTCTAGTATAACTGTGTTTTTCCCCTTTCTGATTTTGGCAGATCATAGAATATCTTTATCCTTGCTTAATTATCACTCCTTTGGACTGCTTCTGGGAAGGAGCAAAGCTACAGTCAGGAACTGCCTACCTATTGTAAGCATGGTTTTTATAACTTTCTGGTCTGACTGATTTTAATTGTATAACTGTGTATGATTTTTCAGTTGCATTCCCATTTTTTATTCATATTCTGGTTAAGTGTAGTGTCTCTACAGAAAATATGCATGGATTTTTTTTTTTAATTGAACAAAGATTTTCCTGTTTCTAAGAGGTGATTTGTAGGCATTGATTTAAATACTATGTTATTTTTCCTGTTCTGCTAGCATGCAAAATAAAATGTAAGTTCTGAAGTCAAGCTTTAAGAATTTTATGCTCCCCCCCCCAAATAAACTTGTTTCTGGTTGGTTTGTTGGTTTGTTTGTTTGTTTGTTTTTTCTTCATAAAATACAAAAACACTGATTGGCTGGTAATTTTATTCCAAAGAAAATGTCTTGGGTTAAATCTCAAGTCCACCTAAGGAATAAAGAACAAATCCTTTGCTTATGAGATCGTTAAAGAAACCATATAGTATCTTTTATGGGTGGTTTCTCACAGTTTACAAGTGTGATATTATATGCCCTGAATCCTTTAAAGAGTTAATTGTTAATCTGTGCAGGCATTTTCTGTTAATTATGCAAGAGTTAGCATTTGAGTTATTGTTTCTGTCCTGGTTTGCATGTCTCTGTAAAAGCAATTTGCAATGGCCATCTCTTAACCTTTAGTGTACAGTTTTAGATGGGGAAATAAGGGGGTTTGTGTTTTCTGGTTGGGAGATTCAGAATAATGACTTAAGCCTGGTTAAGCAGATACAGTGTGGTTTGAACCACAGAATAAGGCAGCCAAAAGCCTTTCTAGTCTGTCAACATCACAAATTCAGAAGTGGGGGGTGGGAGACGTGACAGCGATAGTGGTGACAGCCATGGTAGCAGGAAAGCTTGATGGTTGATAGTCAAGCTGCCAGAGCATTTGAAGGAGCTCAGTATTGTTATAGATAAACAAAGATCAGCTATATTGATTGATTACATTTGCAAGATGATTATTAGACTAGCAAGAAGTAATCTGATACTATGAGAAAGGCTTTCTTTCCTCAGCCCCCTCTCTTCTTTCCCTCTCCCCTCCCCCCACAGTTCTTTGAAGCAGCAGTTGGCTGCTTTTTTGTATTTAGGTGCCTGATGATTTGTTTTGCTTTGCTTGTAAATGGAAGTATTTTTAACCTGTGAATATTGCATTTTAGACAATAACTTTGTAAGAACTGAGTATTTTTGTTAAAATTACAACTGGGCTGCAAGAAAAGTACATAAACAAATCTAATTAAAAAGTGCCTTACATTTTATGAAAAAATCTTACCAGAAAAGGTTTAACTTGTCACACAACATAACTCAATTATTTGTGCAAGTACAAATTTTAAAAGTATGTTTGTTTCGGTACTTCTTTTGTCTTTTGTGGGTGTGTGCCATTTTCTCCTGGTTTCTCTTGCAGAGGGAAGCCTCCTTTGCAGTGGATCAACTTTGACCCCTTAGAATTCTTGGAAGAGTTAAAGAAAATAAACTACCAAGTGGAGAGCTGGGAAGAAATGCTGAATAAAGCGGAGGTTGGTCATGGTTATATGGATCGACCTTGCCTGAATCCTGCTGATCCCGACTGCCCAATCACAGCTCCCAATAAAAATTCCACCAAAGTAAGTTTGCCTGTCCTTGTGCATATCTTTTCAAGGGAGGCAGGGGTAGGGGGGAGGTCAGAGGGAAGAGAAGAAGGTACCATTTTCTTCCAAGCTATATGTAGTTCATGTTCTTGAGTGATGTCATTTTTCTGTTCCTGTTATATGCTGTTAGTCCACAGCCACGAACTTTCCCTCATTCTGTGATGCAGTGCTTAACCCCGCATATTCAGAGTGAGAGTACAGTTGTCAGCTACTGGCTGGCTGTGGCAGTGCAGTGATGTGGCATTTCGGCAAACCTGATGCCTCAGACAGACATAGCCACTGCTGTAATACAGCTGCCTCTATACACTCACACCATGCAGCAAAGCCTTCCTTTAACTAGTGCCAGTTATGTTGATTTTTGTGAAGAATTTGAAGTCATGGGCCCCAATTTTAAATATCCCTTTATCAATCACGTCAGGCTTTGGAGATGCCATCTGGTCAACAAGTATCTGGCTGATTTGTTCAACTTGATTTGTTGAACACATTTCTCTTTGTAGCCCTCCTAGATTGTCTTCAATATCCACTATTCTAGTGCACTGGGAGTTGAATTAGGGTATGAGTTTGTCTAAAGTTATGAAACTGACTAATTGCTTCTTTATAACTTACCAGCCTCTTGATGTAGCCCTTGTTTTGAGTGGTGGATGCTATGGACTGTCAAGAAAATACATGCATTGGCAGGAGGAGTTGATTATAGGTGGTACAGTCAAGAACACTTCTGGTAAACTTGTCAGGTAAACCGATGTTTAAAGAAAATTTCAAAGTTTTTCTCTGTTAGAGTTTGGGTTTTGGGGCACAGGGGGAGGATCATGCAAAATCTACTGCCCTTGATGTGTATTATGAATCCCAGTTTGGGAGGACATGCCTCAAGCGAACAGAATTTAAAAGAGTGATTAGGCAGTTGTTTAAATTTAAGGAGCCATCATTGCTTCCTGCTTCTAACCTCAGAATGATGGTGTATGTCACTCAGAAAGAAAGCTTTTTCCTGGCAACTTTGTTGTTTAGAATGTAGGTATAAAGCATTGAACAGTGTTTAAAGCACTGAATAACTTTGATCCCGTTTTGAAATACGATCAAAGGAAAGAGGGGAAAAAATAATTTGTATAATGTGCTCACTCATTTGACTTCTCTTAGAATTCCAAAATCTTCACTGAACCTTTTGTTCAGGATCGATATAGAAAAAAGTCTATTTTTATGTCCCTACATCTTGAATACAGTTTTGAGTGATAAAACAAACCCCTTTGTTTGAGACTTCTTGAAGAAGTCATGGAACACTGGACTTCAGTGGGAGAGAAGACCTGTGAAATAGAACTGTTCTGAAAAATGTAGGCCATACTAAACTAAATGAAGCACAATTCTTCCATAATACAGGGAAGTTTTACTAGAACTTTTAATATGAATATTGACCTTTTTTATATTCACATTAAACATTGATAAGTCTTTCAACAAGTAGCCAAAGAATATATTTTAGTGAAAAATAAAATAATGCCTTAAGCTTTAAAAATTGTCGGATACAGTTGCATACTGTGGAAGTTCAGGATGGATAGTTATTGCCATTGTGTGCTCCTCGCAGCTTGTCAGGCATCAGGAGTTTAATCTGGCATTTCTCTCCAAGAGATGAAAAAGACCAAGGTCTTCAAATGACAAATTGCCAGCAGCATTTACAAGATCTTGTAGAAATAACTGTTCCTGTAGCATCCTCACAGTAATCTGTCTATCTGTCATGAACTTTATAACTTATTTGTAGGGTTACATTCTTTGCTCCTGAAACTGATCCTATTGAAAATAATGGCAAAACTCTCATTAACTTCACCAGTGAAACCAGATTAAGCCTCAACGCTGCATACACCAGTACAGCTGCACCAGATACACAGTAGAATAATTATACTCTGTTCAATTTTAATACAAGCATGTGTCCTATAAAATGAAGATGCTAGCTCCTGTTAGGATCTCATCTGGGACTTGATGCCATGAAAATAATTTCCTGGAAATGCTCATTTTATGCCTCTTCTTCTTCTCCCTTGTCTCCATGTCACAGTGCCCAGGCTTTGCAAACCATGTTCCAGTTAATGACTCCTAAGCAAATGTACGAGCACTTCAAGGGGTATGAATATGTTTCACATATCAACTGGAATGAGGATAAGGCAGCAGCAATTCTGGAAGCCTGGCAGAGGATGTATGTTGAGGTAAAATTGAAAATAACCTAGATATCATACTATAAAGTCCTGCTAAGATCCACTGCCTTCTGTCACGGCTTTTTACCATATTTCTTCAAGGAAGATGCTTACACCAGAACTGAGTGATTGCCTCCGACTTTTTAAGCTGATTCCACCCCCACCCCCAGCCCAATTAAGAAGCTGCTTGGTTATTCACATGCGAGAAGCCATGAGGGTGTTGCTCCTTGCTGTCTGGGACATTTTTGCTTTGCTGGGGCTGAAAAGGAACCAAAGAGCTAGCTGGAATTTAACAGCGTTTGGTTGGCGTGGTTGTTCTAAAGGTGTCTGGAAAACATTAGCCAGCCATAGGCTGCTCTCCCCACGGCAGCCTGGGTGGGGAGGCTGTGTGACAGTGCCTGGCCTCTGTGTCCCAGGCTCTGACCTCTGCTGCGCTGCTTCTGACCTCTGCAAATGGCCAGGCAGGGGGAAAGAGGAGCACCCCAAAGAGGTCGCCGGCCTTGGGTTACAGGCAAAACGCATACTGCAGCAAATCCAGGGTGGAGCTATGGGAAGAGGACTCCAGTTAAAATGTTTGGAATGGGCTGGGAATGCAGTAGCTTTTACTGAAGGATGCAAATTCTCGTCTGATAATCAGTAGCTTGCAAGAAATAATTACCAAACACGTTTGTGTACTATCAGCGTAATCTCTGTGTGGGGTGTGGGCTTTTGCAGGAACATTAATGAAAAAGTAGTTGATTTCAGATGTGTGCTGTAGAAGATGGTAATGAATTTTTCTTTAGTCATACGAAGTTTTATTTTTCTTTTCATAGGTGGTTCATCAAAGTGTTGCACAAAACTCTACTCAGAAGGTGCTCTCCTTTACTACGACCACCCTGGATGACATCCTAAAGTCATTTTCTGATGTCAGTGTTATCAGAGTAGCTAGTGGCTACTTACTAATGGTAATGCAATACATTTATTTAATTTTCCCTGGTAGTAGAGCAGGGCTTAAATATCTGCTCTGTTGTTACCAGTCAGTAGTCCGGAACATTTTAGGCATATTTAAAATAAAAACTACCGTTTGTAAACTTTTGCCTCAGGCTTGTCACTTGTTCCTCTGTGTAACATCTGTGATGTGTCTATTCTATTTACAAATGTTTGTAAGGATGTGTATTTTTGGTGGGGAGAGATAGCTGTTAGAAAAGGATCCATTTTAATATTTTGCCTTTTTTTCCCCCAACTCCGTCCCTCTCTTCCCCTCCCACCCCCTTGCTTTAGCTTGCCTACGCCTGTTTAACAATGCTGCGGTGGGACTGTGCCAAGTCTCAGGGTGCCGTGGGGCTGGCAGGAGTCTTGTTGGTTGCACTCTCGGTGGCTGCAGGATTGGGCCTGTGCTCATTGATTGGAATTTCCTTTAATGCTGCCACAACTCAGGTATTTAGGAGACACAAGTCTGCTGTTAAATTACAAGTACTCTGTTAGTAAATGAACACAACTGGATCTTTGAGGGGGAAAAAAGCTGCAGAAGTATTTTGGCTCTATATCTTTACTTGTGCCTTTGTCCTGTCTCATAGCTTGTGCGGTGAGAAATTAAGTGATCGTGCTGCCAAATGGTATTAAGGAAAAAGGCAGGTATCATGTACTTTGTTTAATTACTAGATCCTGGGTTGTTTGATTTTTCTGTGTCCTGATACAAGTGGAGGCATCCAGTTGTACATAAGGAGCTGCAGGTTTTGTCTTTGCATCTGAATGTATTGGGATGTTCAAATTCTGAAACTATTCTGAATGTAACATGGATTATTATCAGATAGTCTTTGTCTACCCAAAACTTTAATTACTTTTGGTGAGACTTTTTACCTGTAAATGGTATACTGCAAGTTCCTCAGCAGTATTCCAGAAAAAAAGTTAATAGCTGTATTCCATCCTTTTGATTTTCATTTTACCCTTAGATTTGTGTACAGTGTAATGTAAAAGTTGCTTTAATTAGCCATTTAATGGCTAGCTGCATGGCAGGTCATAAAACAACCTTCTTGATTTTTGTTTGTTTTGTTTCTCCCCCAAGGTTTTGCCTTTTCTTGCTCTTGGAGTTGGTGTAGATGATGTTTTCCTTCTGGCACATGCATTTAGCGAAACAGGGCAGAATAAGAGAATTCCATTCGAGGTAATGACAAAATAGGGATTTGGGGGAAGATAAAACAAAAGGCTTCGTACAGGAAAAGATAACTGTATCCAGAATTAATTAGTAGTGATTAAAAAAACCCATTTTTTTTTCCTCAGTAGCTTTTCCTAGGGTCTGGAAATTCTTATTTCTGTCAAAATAGGGAATTACAGCAATATGTGTGATCATAGAATGTTTTGGAATGTTCACATTCTTTTTTTCTTACTTTTTTTTTGATAGTGTCTCAGATTTATTTCGTCTTGAAATTTTAGTTTATAGCTGTATATATAAAGGCTAATTTACATAATCCAAATTCTGCCCAAAATTTTGGTGAAAGTTGATGTAAATTTAGGAACAAACTCAAATACGAGTTTGACTATTAACTGATAGAAAGCTTTTAATGGAAGAACACAAAAATGTTAAGGTGAAAAGAAAGAGAAGGAGGACAGCTTAGAGAACAATTTTTTTATTTGTATCAACTGTTACTTTTACTTATTTGTTATGGCTTTAAATTTGTGTTATTCTGAATAATTGTCTCTGTTTTTCTTTTCTGATGTTTGTAATTGACCATGAACATTTCAAAGCATAACTTACTAATGTTACAAAATCTGAGGTGGTGCACTTTTATGATCCTTTCCCTTTATTGACCTTTTTACCCTCAGTCCAGAGTTTCATATCCGAAGTGCAAACCGTTTAAAAGCAATGTGTATTTGCCCATTCTGTTTCGTACAAGCAGTGTCTTCCATGTGCTCTTCCCAGCTGGTTTGGCATGCAGGCACTACAACCTTGCTCTACTGTAACTTCCATATGCTTCAAAATAGCCTGTTGGATTGGGAAAGGGTCATGTGTTTATTTTGATTTATCTGCATTCTTTGTGTGCAGTCCCTGGGTTTTGGGTTGTTTTTTTGTTTTGTAACATATTTCTTCAAGATGTTTAGCTATGTTATGCCTCTATGCTGTTAATATATGCTTATATTTTCTGAAAAATGAGAACACCAAGTGACTCCACTGGTAGAAAATACATCCTACTTTATTACAGATGTATTTGATATAATGTCGGTAACTTAGTGTTCTGAAGCTAGAATCAGCTTTGATAATGTTTTCTACCATCAAAAAAAACCATGAGCATTTCATTTATCATCTGCTTTTCTCCTCAACAGTATACTTAGTATATCGTTTATTCTCACATACTTTCAAATGCACATTTGTATTCAGAATTTCATGGTAGTAATTTTTCACTGTTACTGTGTTACATCTGTAGGATGACCCCTTCATTTGCAGGACACCACCTTATTCACTTGACTTTTAAGATACGTCATTTGTTTTGCAGGACAGAACAGGTGAATGTTTGAAGCGAACAGGAGCAAGTGTAGCCCTTACATCTATCAGCAATGTTACTGCTTTCTTTATGGCTGCCTTAATCCCTATTCCTGCTTTACGAGCATTTTCACTCCAAGTAAGTTTGTATGGTATTTTGCTAGCTCTTGTGCACGGTCCCATCATGAAAGGCCAGTGATGATGCCTGTTAGTGGTAGTGTTAAAGTCTGTGTTCCGTGCTGCTGCAGTGTGATCACTGTTTACCATAGATCTGGGTAATAACAACTGCTGTCTGCTCCTCTCACTTCTCATGCCTGGAGTCTCTCGCATCCTGTTAGCAGGTGAAAGAATATCATGCCCCATCACAGCTGGGTTCAGTGCAAAAAACAAGATGTATGCAACTAAGCAGAACAAGTCTCCAGGACGATTTGCATTCTTAAGTCAAGAGGAGTAGACTGTACTGTAGTGTGCACTGTAACATTCCTCACTAGCAATTTAATCCTTTCATTCATTCATGTTTGTCCAATTTGCTGCTCTTATAAACTATAACTAAAGTGCAATGGCAGCAGCCAATATGCATTTGCCATATTAATTACTACTGCAGCAGTTTGTACTGCCTTACTCCCAGTGTAATTTTAGCAACCTTGGAGAAAACTTCAAGAATTTTACGTTCCAACTGCTTTGAGAGAAAATGTGAATTTTATGTGCTGAACCATGTATCGCTCACTCTCCCTTTCTCTCTTTGTATTCTTGTATTTATGATTATATACCTTCAGGAATATGAAATATTAAGGATGCTGGAGTAAGCTTTCTTCTAAAAGCAAGGGCTCTTTGAAGAAAGCTTGGGGAGTTTCTGCCCTGACACAAGCAATTTATAGCACTGTCTGACCTTGGTGCAGAGCAGGCAAACTATACTTTCGCAGTAGTTATTTTTCTTCTGCTGTAGCCTGGTTCTCCAGTCATTTTTCATTCTCCTTGAGCCCTTGGCTACCCAGAGGAAGCAAGGGCTGCAATTTTTCTTAATACATCTGGCAATTATTGCTGTTTTCAGAGATTTAAGTATGCCTGCATTAAGCTGTAAAATGGTAAACTGTTTGCGATTGCAGTTATGTTAGTAATAAGCACTAATAATTTGTTTGCCATTTCCTTCTCAATAGGCGATTTGGTAGTGAACAATAGAGAAAGTAAAGGCTTTAGTGGTTTTCTGCATTGTTTAGCAGATGTCTCCGGCAACTAAAACTAGATCCTTAGTCCTGAATGGTTAGCAGTGTTTAGCTCTGCTGATTTGCCAAAACCTAGATGTCTCTTCTTACAGGTGATGTGACAGTGAATTGTTTTATTTTATGGGAGAGACCAGTGTCAATGTGTGAAATATTTTTGGAAGTGTAACACTTATTCTCTTGGAAGAAGTTATTTATGTCTCCTAAATCTGTGGCCCAATTTCAAACATTCAACATGTACCTTAAGCAGCTGACAGGATACTGGAGATCTTCACAAGGAATCAGAGGAGAAGGCTTGTTTTGTCAGACTTTGTAGTACCTGTGCTTTAAAGAAGTTACTTCAGCCTAAATGCGTCTCATAAGAAGTACTCAACAGAGATGAGCCATTTTGGCCTAACTGCACTGCTGAGCTGTTGAATGGGAGCCACCAAAATTAATTCTTATCTCATCAAATTTTGCTCAGCCTTTTTCTGTTCTCACTCTTCACATCAGAACATGACAGGTTGCCTTTGGAACATATGTGGGGACAACAGCTGTAATTGTTACTGTAATCTTAGTATAAGTTAAATATACCTTTCCTAAAGTCTTTTCGTTTTGCTTGCTGCTGCGCTGTAGACTGAATCACTGAAAGTTCAGAAAACTAAGTCTGCATAGCAAAATGACAAACAAAAAGTTTCCAGTGAGATTTCAACATAATTCATGTATGAACATGTTGATGTTATTCAGAATAAAAACATGATGATCAAAGTCCTTTTTAAGGCAGTGATTAATATGGAATCTATGTGTAGGAACATTTGGGTGTCCAGGAATTAATGTTTGAGTTGCTCAATCTTTTCTCACATGCATCTGTAATTTGTCTTTGCTTGCACGTAGTAACCCCTTATATGTATGTAAGAGATGGAAAAAGTGCAAAAAAAGGGCAGCCGGAGACCTGTAATGAGGATTTATTGATGCTAGAGCAATATATATAAATGATACGTATATAAGTTAGGAACTACTAAAATAACATCCTTTGTTGTTAGAAAGGAACATCTATTACTTGCTTTGCGTAGCTTCACCAGGTAAAATCAAAATCAGGTGATATATTAATCACAGCATTCAGAATCAGATAACCATGGCAGATTTTGGTGGGTGGTCTGTATTTATATATGGATTTCTTTATTTACAGTCTTCTTCCTCCCTCTCCCTCTTACTCAGGCTTGTTTAAACAAGGAGTGCTTGCCGTCTTTGATAGGTTCCTAGCAAGACTTAGAAAGCAATGAAATACTGCATTTACTTTTCACAGATGCTGCCTTTTTCTCATGTAGATAGTGAATTTTTAACAGATGGACTTAAAAAAGGATTGCTCTTGACCTTGTTTTGCTCTTCATTCACTTTTCTTAAGACAGTGCAAGATAATTGTCAAAGTTTCCATAACTTTTGAGGCCCACTATCTGTAAAATAACCCAGCTGCTGAGGGAGAATAAATGGTTTCCTGTGTCTGCAAGCCCAACTTCTAGTTAGAAACTCATATTTTGCATATCAATGCTTTCTTCTTTCTCAGCTTCTGTTCTGTTCTGCCAGCTAAAGCAGTTCATTGATACCTCAGAGTTGTTCATTTACTTTATGGAACTCAAACACTGCAAGGCTGATGCTGTCTTAGGAGTTTGCTAGGGTTAGCTCTTGCCGAGTTTTAAAAAATGGAAATGAGTCCTTTTGAAAGTGGGATTTTTAATATTAATTCTGTTATGCAGATAGGGACTTTTTTAGCTTTTTCACTATTTTAATTTTTTCCATTTGTTGATCTTATTAGCCCTTTATTTAAGCAGTTTTAGGGCTTTGAGATGCTGATCATGTCCCAAATACTCAGTCACAAGAATCACCTGTAGTAGTGCTCAGGACTTCGAAGGAGTAGGTCCTGAGTTTTCAGATGTGTTTCATTTCTTAAAATTGTGGTGAAGGGGGAGGTTATCAGAGAAATCCACTGAAAGTTTTTGAAGTTTGCAGTAGGAATGTCTTAAACATAGCCCTTTGTTTTGAGTATAAATGAAGGAAGGCAAGGCAGAGTGTTAACTACTGCTTGGCTGAATTCTTTCCTCAGACAGACTATTCAGACACTGTTATGGAATAAATTCTGCCCAGGAAAGAGAAGGTACAGACAACTCCACAAAAACTCATCTAACTCTTCTTGCTTACACCAGAAACTTCCTCCCCTAACAGCAGAGGAGTGGTGTGGATTCACTAATGAGCAGGGGTGAACTTTTCCCAATCAGTCTTAGCAGTAGCTTTTTCCCTCACTGTAAGAATGACAAGTTTTTTTCCTAAATGTAAAAGTGCATTACCAGCTGGTGGGTTTGTGGAAAGAGAGAATCTAAGTTTTTAAGCTCACTCAATTATCTTACTCTGCTGAAGTGGGTTGTCTCCCTTCTTTTACCCACATCATTTACCTTTCCGTGCTCCTGACACGAGAATTTAACAAGCAAAATTAAAGCCTCAGGGAAAAAGGCGGGGGGGAGGCAAGGGGGGTCTCCAGGTCTGTGCGCTGACAGGAGGGAGTTGCAGATAGGCAGCAGTAGGGTGGAAGTTTCCCTGACAGACCTCCTCGCCTGTTCATCACCTCTGGCTATACAGCACACCCGTTCTCCTTGGGTGGGCTGCCAGGAATGGCACATAGCAGCACATACCTTCAGCGGGGCCCCAGCCTACCAGCCTGGCTCCCGTCTCCCTTGCTGCCTCCAAGCACAGACTGCCATTCTTCTGTCTCTGTGAACAGTTGCAGCAGCAATAATATTTTTAGGCTGTGCATTATGAAAAGATGCAAAAAGCGGAGCATGTTTCTCAGGAAGTGACCAACATTTTTTTCTGATTAATGGAATTTTTTACTACTCTCTGATCTTATTTCACTGAATGCCTTCATTTTACACCCTTGAGTAGGCCCCATTTTATCCCTTCTAGGACTAATCTTACCTTTGTTGATTTCTCAAGGAAAAGGTCTGACCCCCTTCCTCTCCCATTTGACCATTTGTCTCTGAAGGGGTGAGAGAAGATGCCCTGTCCCAAAAAATCCTAAGCATGCCCTCAGCTTAGATGCTGCTAACAGGTTGCCTGTACTCTGGAAGCTTTGATACCACAGTTTTTTGTTGGTGCTTTTCCAATCGGTGTAATTGCTACAGATTGGGTATTGCCACGATCGCATTTCTCATACATCCCCATTCCCTGCCACCGAATGTCTAAATGGTATTGGGAGGGGAAGTGGTGGTTGATGCCATCAGTTCAGAGATTGAGTCACCCCCCAGCAGTTCTTCCTTCCCTCTACTTATCAAGTCACAGGGTGCTTTTTGATGGGACAACAAATTAAAATTGATACAAGAGCAATATCTTCTGTATTTAATTGTGAAAACTGAGAACTGTTACGTCCTTGAAATGCTGGGGTGGTGGGTGAGGGAGAGACAGTGTGCAATATATAGGAAATGTGGTGTTAAGCTCTAGGAATCTATTTAAATATGAATCAGAACAGAGAGGATTTTTTAAAAATATTTTACTTGCAGGGTTCACACATCAACACTGGGATGGCACCATGGAAAATCTAGTTGTTATAAAAAGTGATGTCATATTAATAGGCAGATTTACTGTGTGTTGTTGGATTAGTTTTGATGCTTCTTAAAAAATCAAACACAAATATAACCAACTTTAATGGCATTTCTACCATACACTCAAGTATTAGTTTTCAGGTTTAGCGGCATTTTTGATTCAAGGATGTTGGGGTCTACAAAGGGGACTGATAAGGCATGAAGTATTTGCAGTTTATGGAGCAGGAACAGAGAGGACTTAGGTTAGTTTTTCAGCTGTGCTGGGGAGGAGTAAAAATTATTGAGTCAGGCCTCAACTGTTTTTTCCAAATCTCAAGAAATCTTAGCTGATCCTTGATAGAAGATCTTGGTTAGACACAACTAATTATTCATGTTATATGGGTGATTCAACCTTCTCTGGTTTAGCAGCAATAAAGCAAGCAGTTGTATGAACTAGGTCCAACCAACACCTTGCTTGCAACAGCAGCCATTTGTTTGTCTGACAGATCCAATTAATTCTAGAGAGGATCAAAAGGAAATCACGTAATTTTAAAGTCTTGGCTATGACCTGACATACCTTGCTTGTGGACGTTTATAAATCATGAAATAGTCATTGGATCTTTTCTCTCAAAGATGGGTGAATGCTAATTCAGCTTTAAGTACTAGGTAAATTCCGGTTTAGTAGTTCTGTCTACAGACAACCACAGGACCAAAATCTTACTTCAGGCAGGCTGGAGACAACAAAAGAGAAATACCAGTAAAACCACTTTTGTATGCAATATATTTATGATTGAAATGAGTAGAAAATACTTGCATAGCTAGTTGATTCTGTCATTCTCAGGAAAGTAAAAACAATATCTAGTCTTTTTTATTACACTTTGACAGCTTCAAAACTCTAAAAGTCGTTCAATGTGTTACTACTTTGATTTTCACAGATAAAGAGACACAAAAATAAAGATTGTGGTATTTAGGCAATTTATTTATTTGACATGTAAGTCAAGAATTTTTAAAGCATGAATTTTGGATGTCACATCTTTTGAGCTGCCAGTGTTGAGGCCTCATATTTCAACATCAAAAGCAGCCATTTGTTTATTTTGGAAAAAGGAGGACCTGTTTATATCAGGTCAGCAACTTCATTTTTGTAGCCCAACTTTTGTTCTTTTTTATGACTGTTTTAACCCAAGTGGTCGTTACTTCAGAAGTAACAGGTGGAGGCACTTGATAGTTTATATGATTTCCTTAACATGAAACTGGGCTACTGCTGAGATGGCTACTGCTTATCTAATAGGTAAATATAAGGATTTCAAGGGTTTTTTTTCACCTGTTGATGGCTCAACCTTTTTTTTCCCAGTGTCTCTCCTGCTCTTACAACTATCTTCCAGTCTCATCTGTGCTCAGGCTTTCCCTTTGTGATGACTGGTGCTCCTAACAATTCTGCATTACAAATAAATGCTATTAATAATAATGATAGATGCTACACCACATATGTTTATGGAGATTCTCTGGGAATCTCTGTGTGGGAAAGGGTTTGAAGTACAGTTTGAAAGGGGGTGGGCGGGGAGGTTGGTTTTTTTCATTACGTAATGTTCACTTTACAAATTAAACCAAGTATTCTTGTTCCAATTTAAGACTCATTTTGGCAGACTGGCTCATTAATCAAGCACTGTTAAACACAAACATATTAATACATAGATTTACTATATGGTGTTGGATTAATTTTGATTCTCCTTTAAAAATAAGCCCTGATAAACCCAAAATGTTGGTTTTTCTGGCTAGACTTTTAAGTAGGTACATCAAGTGCATAATATTTTACTAACTAGAACAATTGAATTAAAATTTACTTAAACCTTTATTTCATTTCTGATTTAATGTTTCTTTAACGTTATTGTGATGCTTAAATTACTTCAGATCCCTTAAATGTAAGAACTTGAGTTCTAGTTCCAGGTTTGCTTTTGCTTCTATATTTTTTTTACTGTGAGACTCTAAATATGGCAGAATCTCATGCAAAAGTATGATTTGTTGGCTGGTTTCCACTTATAAATCATCACCACATGTCCAGGCACAGATGTACTAAAATAATATGAGGTTTATTATTAAAAGAAATTAATTAACTACAATAGGCCTACCATAATGAAATGGGAATATAAACGTATATCTCCCAGTTTCCTCAGGGAAGAGCTTCAAAGCATCTGATGGGTTGACATGATAAATGGGTGAACAGTTGAGAATTGAAAAGAATTTTTATGCTTTGTAAAGCTGATGCCTTACATGAAGCTTAGTAATGACATCACTTCTATGATTGATCTCTAGGCAGCAGTTGTGGTGGTATTCAACTTTGCTATGGTTCTGCTGATTTTTCCTGCTATCCTGAGCATGGACCTTTATCGTCGAGAGGACAGGAGACTGGATATATTCTGCTGTTTTACAAGGTGAGAATGTGTGATAGATTGATGTACGAGGTGTGTCTTTGTTATGGTCACCAATCAGTGCTACCATTCCTTGTCAGGAGTGGGAGTTCTTCACTGCAGCGGGATCAGTATGTTATTATTATGATGTTATTGCTAGTGACTGACTTAAATTTGCTATCTTAGTTTTTACCTGACAGAGGGGAAAAGTTAAAATATCTCGTTCTCATACTCTCTCTCTCTCTCACACACACATGCTTTTCCCTTCATTCGTATGTATGTTCATTTTGACTGTTGAAGGACAACTTTCTGAAAGCAGATAAAAAATCAATGCTTTAGCAATATCTTCAAGGATTTTTAGAATGTTACAGGGTACTGCAAGGTGTCCAGTGCTTGTATTGGGTAGTCTTGGAATACTGTACGTAACTCAGGATACTGAGAAGCCTTACTTGCAGTTAATCACTATGTGCTAATTTTTATGCTTTTTATGCCTTTAAACTTAAATACATAAACATAATGTGTAAACTGTAAAAAGACTTCCCCTTAGCTGAGTATTTCATAGGACTACGAGGAATGCAGGATGATCAGTACCATTTCAGGATAATGCTTGATAAAGTTTCAGTTATGGCTGCAATAGTAATTTAGAATGGTAAAATACTGCCATTCTAAAGAGTGCATACACAGACTCTTAACCTGATACATGGCCAGGTCTGAGTGTAGAGTGGGGCTAGGAGGACTCTACTGTCATCAGTGGAGCCACTGCTTAGAAATCAAGCATGTTTTCCACCTTAGTTTTTGCTTTTGCCTGCAATGAAGAGGATCAGCTACATTTCTACATATGTACTCTTACGGTCATAACTAGGATGTGGAGAATCCTGGTTATGGAGTGTCATCTTAGCCTTTTATACCTAGGAGCTGACATAGTTTGACATTTTAATTTTAATGTCAAACAGAGAAAGCACTTTTCTAAATTTCTTTTTGAGAGAGTGGTTAGAACAGGGAGTTGATCCGAAGCCAGGACTCCTGCTTTCTATTTCTGATTCAGTCATAGTTTCAGTGGATGGCCTAATGTGCTTGAATTTTGGAGCCCTGATTCTCAGCAATACAGGACAATCAGACCTTGCATTTATTCCCTCATCTAAAGTTGCACCAAATGTGTATCGGAATTCAGGCCTATTTACATATGAAGAAATGCAGTTAATGAGAGCTTGCTTTGTTTAGATAGGCAACATTCTGAATTCCTCTTGTTTTCGTAGGATTTCTCCACTTGGTGAAAAATCTCTGATACTGTTTTCTATCATCAATTTGTCATTTCTCATTTACAGAAAGAGGTTTGATAATTATTTTTTTTTATAAACTAGGTATCTGTTAGGGTCTTGCATAGACTAAAATAAAGGGAATGCTTCAGTTACTTCTGTAATTTTGCCTCTTCATGTTGTCCATCCTTCCTAGGAATTAATCCTTGCTTATGTTTACTTAATTTTTAAAACATTCAGTCAGTGTATGGCAAGTGGTTTCAACCTGCCTCCCAAAAGTCTGAGATCTTACCCAGAAGGCCCAAATATTATTTAACAGTTACTTTAATAGTTCTAAACAGAAGAACTCAATATGTCATGTGTTTACACTTTGATCTAAATAGCTTAATTCTCAGCATGGACACGTAGTTGCAAACTCACACACGTATTGTGCATTCAGACTGTGTGCAACTACCTGGGTATGACCTGATTAGCATGTGTAATTAATGGAGTGGTGTGGGTAGATGTCAATGTCTTCAGACAGATGCTGGTTTCTTCTTTCCTGAGCACAAGAAATGTGCACATATTCTCAGAGGCTCACCTCTGTGAAACATTTCCTAAAGGCGCAGAATAAAATTCACATCAGAGCGTTACACTCAATTAATATAAACTATCTAATAGTAGTAGAAGCAGTCTCAGATGGAAGCAGGTTATCCTATCTTGTCTGATTAAAATAAAGATCTATCTAAATGTGAACAGATGTTTCTCTGTTCTCTTACAGTCCGTGTGTCACTAGAGTGATTCAGATTGAGCCTCAAGCATATGCAGAAAACGACAATACTTGCTACAGTCCTCCACCCCCATACAGCAGTCACAGTTTTGCACATGAAACTCAGATTACAATGCAGTCTACAGTGCAGTTGCGCACAGAATACGATCCTCATACGCAGGTGTACTACACCACAGCAGAGCCTCGCTCAGAAATATCTGTGCAGCCAGTGACAGTGACGCAAGATAATCTTAGCTGCCAGAGCCCAGAAAGCACAAGCTCGACGAGGGATTTGCTTTCCCAATTCTCCGACTCCAGTATGCATTGCCTTGAGCCACCCTGTACAAAGTGGACACTCTCATCTTTTGCAGAAAAGCATTATGCTCCATTCCTCCTAAAACCGAAAGCTAAGGTAATCAGGGAACTATTTACTGTTTTTTTCAACAATAGACTTCTGCCTTGCCCAGTAATAAAATTTTCCTGGCAGTGGTATTAAATATAAGGAATAAATAGAATTCTTTTGGAGTAACAATTCTTGACAATTTTACAGTTAATTTCATACTTTAAAAGTTTTACCTTGTGAGTGCTGTAGAGACATAATTTTCAAATACAAGTTATGAGTGGGGGTGTTGGTGACTTTCAGTGACATAAGCTTGTGAATAGTAAAACTAAAGCCATTATTTATTATGATATAAATTTCTCATCCATGATGCAGAGCCCCTTCAGTGCAATGCAAATTAGCTTAGCCTTGTAGTGTATGTGTATTTAAAAAAAAAAAAGAAAGAAAAGCTTTAAAGTAGACTTGTGGGTGTTAATTTTGAACATGGCTTTGTAGTGCACCGTTATGAATTTTTAGTTTCTTCAAAACCTAAAACCAACTGCATTTCCATTTTCTGTTGCAGATTGTGGTTATTTTTCTTTTTCTGGGTTTGCTTGGGCTCAGCCTTTATGGAACTACCCGCGTGAGAGATGGACTAGATCTCACAGACATTGTACCACGGGAAACACGGGAATATGACTTTATTGCCGCACAGTTCAAGTACTTTTCATTCTACAACATGTATATTGTGACACAGAAAGCAGACTATCCAAATGTCCAGCACTTACTTTATGAACTTCACAGAAGTTTCAGCAATGTGACATATGTTTTGTTGGAAGAGGATAGGCAGCTTCCCAAAATGTGGTTGCACTACTTTCGAGACTGGCTGCAAGGTAAGAGAGAGTTGCATGAACTTTTCTTAATTCTACAGTAGTAACCACTTGTTCACGCTAGTAATGCTCCTCTCTTCGAATATAGTCACAAGGTTAAAGACTGCAAGCAGGAGGTGGAACACCTAGGTGCTGAGCCGAACTCACACATTGAGTCGCTGTTTCTCCAACAGGTCACTTAAATTCTTTGTGGCTAAGTTTACTCCCCAGTAAGACAGTCTTGAGGCTTTAGCAGGTTATATCCATGAAAGGCCATCCAGTGCCATTAATTTCTAAGCAGCTAATGAGGAGTTCTGCTTCATAATTAATGGCCAAATATGGCCCACTGTCTTGGGAAAACATATGTTTGCTGAGTGTTTTGAGAACAGTAAATGAAAAGTCCCTGTCTGGCGATGTATTTTGGCACAGACTGAACTTTCAACGTATGAGTGATCCTGTTGGCTTCAGCTGGGACTGCTGGCATGAAGAAAAGTCAGTGTGGCTTATGTGTTTTACTGGATTGGGAGCTTACTATACATTCTAGATTTCCAGTCAAGTATCCTCACTCTTTCGGTGGTGGTGCTTTGTCTGTGCTGAATTGTAGTGGGGCAGGGGAAGACAAGAGAAGGCATGGCCTTTCAGGTACTATGATGATAATTATATTGAAGTCAGCTTATTAAAGATATTAAAGATACTATAATTACACATGTTGAGACAAATAACTGTTTTGTCTTCAGAATAAATAGTACTGTTACCTCTCAGCAAATTTAACAGCAATCATAATTCTGCCCAGGAGTACTTCTGTCCTACCTCTGTCTTTCTGTTGGGAGAATCTCCAGGAAGCTTTTGCCAACAGAAAAAAATTGTGCTGACCTAGCGAGACTGTAAATTTTAACTGTAACTGTTTACAGATGACCAGTGCAGCCAATGATTCTTAGAGAACATGTAGGTAACTGCCAGTATTTGGGGTATTTTATTCTTTCTGAAATATGTCGGGCAATATCAGGAAAGCGGACGCATCTAAGTGACGCATCTAAACAAAATGATCAAGTTTCCCATGTGTTTCATGCACTGATAAATCGTGCAAAGCAGTATTTCAGCTACTAGCTTTGGTTTTTTAATGTTTTTTAAACATATTGGATCCATTCATTACAGTCTACTTACTGGAAGTTTTACTTAAAATATTTTGCTCAAATAAGCATGTTGAGCTGTAAGGGAAGGTATTACTGGCAGGAAGAAAATTCAACATAGCTTAGATGTTTTGCTGGATTGGAACATTACTATACTTTCTAGATTTCTAAGCAAGCATCTTTCTGCATGCTTTTCCAATTCTCTTGTACCTCTGCCATTTATTTTATTTCTTTTGTGGCTATTTGTTGTTGTTCCAAAACGGTAGGAAAAAATGTGTCTGGTGTTCCCCCTTCCACCTTCCTCCCCACCCCCAAACCTGCGAGGGAGATGGAAATCGGAGATTGTGTTCAGGATCTTCACATACTAGCGCTGAACCTCAGCACAGTCTGCCAGCAGTAAACTCGGGAAGAGGTGCCCTTGGATCTGCTCCCTTGCTGGCTTCTCAGAGTGAAACGCTGGAGGCTCGCCCACCTGGAGTTGCTCCTGGGGGTGCTCGCATTCCCATTACCCCTCTCGCAGGCCCACCACGTCCCTTCCCGAAGCTCTCCCACTTTGGATGCCTCCCTGTCCTCTTTGTAATCACCTCCTTGTGCTACGGGCTGTTTGCGTGGCCGTGGCCCATGCCAAGGGCCTGCATATCTCCTTCGCTGTGCTCTATGTCCGTGCTCACGTGTGACCTTTCCAGATCCGCTCTGCTCTTAGGGGTGTTCCTATGTTCTTCTTACTGCCCATAGTTACGTTCCCCCTTCCAGCCCACTGTCCTTCCTCCTTGTCCTCCCCGCTTTTCTTCCACCAGAGGAACTGTGAGTATTCCTAGTACCCCAGATATACCGATGGGGTGCGTGGACCTAAAATGTTAGACTAGAATGGTCAAGGAGGCTCCAGGAAGGAGTAACTTGATCACCCACAGCTTTAGAGTCAATGATTATGATTACTAATTAGCATTTAGGTCTGTGTCCTTACACTTCCTCCCCACCTTCCCCAAGAGGGGCACAATTAATATAAACCAGCTGCTTTGTAAAGACACCAAGCTGACTTCGTACAGTGTGATTCTGCATTCACAAAGCTGTAAAGAAGAAGGACATTGTAATGTGTTAATAGAAAGAAGTTATTTTTGAAATGGTACAGGGCATTGATGTGACAGGGGGGAACTAAACTTACACTAAAAGCTGCCACATTTGTCATAGTTAGGAAGTATCTCAAGGTGCAGACACTAATATAAAAAATACCTGATTGTTGCCAACTGGGGCTGATGCTGAGGGACTAAAGGGGAGGGGAGGTGAAAACAGTTTAAAAACAAGATACAGGTTTAGGCTGGATTCAGGGAGGATCCTCTGTGAGGTGGGAACAGTTCTACTGGTACATTTTTACATGCTGGAGGAGCAGGTTAATCAAAGTAGGGACAACTTTGAACTTCATGGCTAATTCTTACCAACTTGACTGGGAATTCAGTGCTGGAGATTAATGGCTCAAGATGGCCTTCTGACATGCACACATTTGTCTGGCAGAATGAGGGAAGCAACAGCACATGAACAAAAGCATTTTTATCATCCTTGATCTTAGCTGTGCACTATCAGTGGAGTGCTTTCAGCCTAATGCACTTCTTTCAGAGGTTCCCTTGTATTTTGCTTTCTGGTAGCATATCATGTTAGTATATTTCTGTTACTGAAAATGCGACAGAAGAAGAGTTAACACTAATCATTCATTTAAACTGGAAATGTTAACATTATTTTTGTAAGTGACTGAATGTAAATGAGGTAGCTTGAATTCCCTGATGGCTTGTAATTAGGCTTGTTTTTGCAAAGGGTAATCTTATCTGGTGTTCATGGTGCCAGCTGTTCACATGAGTCAGTAGGAGTTCCTTCCTCACCCCCATTCCTGCATCCTGCATAATTTTGGAGGAGTTCACTTTCTTCTGAAGCATCAAGCAAAAGTGACTGTTGATATGAAAAAATCCCATATATAAGAATTTTTAAAGTCCCTTAATTCTTATAACTTTTCTGCAGAGAGAAGTCAACAAGTTACTTCTATCTTTCTGCCCAGAAACATTTCATTAATCCCATTTATAAAAGATTAAATGTCTTTTTAAGTCATTGGTATGAACGGAATACTGTTTGCTTTGAAAGCAGTAACTCTGCTATTAATTTCAAAGTTACGGGAAATTTTAATTATTGACATTTTGAAATTCTTTAGAAATTAGGCACAACCAATAGTAGTTTCTTTGTATTCTTTCCACAGACTTTCAGTTTCAGCAAGATCAGTAATAAAATAACCCAGAGCATAAAGTAGTTAAGCCAGCTGAGGAATAAAGATATAAAAGGGAGTAGCGTTTGAGAGTTGACTGAACTTGTAAGAACAGGGGAGGAGGAGGAGATTCGAGAGACCTGAGTTTTCACCCGCTGCAGTAATGTTAAATGTACATGCCCTTTTTTGACATACCTTGCAACCACAAATTGGTAATGTCACATGCCAGTGGATTTATTTGTTGTTTTGTGTCTGTGGAGCCCCCTGACAGGGGTTGGATGTTAAGTCTGGAAGCTCTGCCCCCACACGCTGTCTACGATCGCAATTTGTGTGCTCCTCCTGCTGAAGGGAGCCATTTTTACTGTAAGTTAAGCTGTTCCTTGGTGGTCTCCTTCTTTCCCACGTGCTTTTTTGACAGCCTCCTCTTAATCTGAAGTCATCTTTCACATGACTGGTACCATAGCATAAATGCTCTCACCTGGCCACTTTCTGAGAGACTGACATGGAGCTGAACTTGGCACAGGAGGGATGGATTGGTATTTCTGCATATCCTAAGCAATGTTTTCCCCTCTCCGAGGGTACCAGAAAACAATGCTTTTTTAAAGGGGGCCCCGAAGTCCTTTGGTGATGCCAGAAAACCTGATGGCAAATTGTCCTCCTCCTGGGCAGGTGTGGAGGGTGGCTTGCAGAGGTCTGGCAGGCTTTCATCGCTCGGTTCTCCGTCTGTTGGCTTCATGAGTGTACGATTTGGCAGGACAACATGGGAGGCAGTTTCCTACAGGAGAGGGGATGAGTTTGTAAATGGCAGCGTGTACTCCAGCCCGGAGGTGGTGTTGGCTGGGTGCATTTCCTCTTCCAGCCCTCTTATCTCCATACGGCTGTAGCTAACCTGTCTGATCTGTAATGACGGTTTTCATTACGGCCCCTCAGCACAGCTGCGAGGTGGGTCGGCGATTTCCTTCACCGCCACTCCCCCGGCCTTTTCCTTCCCTTCCCTGGACATGCAGTTTGTCATCTGCTTGCACAGAGCCTCCTTGTACTGTGCTGTGGCTTCCTGTACTAAATCTGATCCAAATTTGTGCTGTGAGGTATTCCCTCCCCCTTGAAGGGTGGCAAGGAGGAAAATAACAGTTGAGAGTGAATAGGTGTTGGCTGTGATCTTTACATGTGCTGGCAGCAGATCCCACGACTTGTATTAGCTGCACAAGTTGAACAGATGGAACAAATTGACAAAATCGTGTTCACTCACGCTGTGCTCGAGGAGCAGCTGAGTTGCTGTTTGAAGTTGAAAGTTTGAGTGTGGGTTTTTTTCCCCTTGTAGTGGAATTTCTGGTTATATCGTAGAAGCTGTTGCCTCAGTGCTCTGCAGTAGCCCAAAACAGTTAATGAGAGCGGTGTGTGTCCTCCTTTGTGGATCAGTGCACACGGCCAGGGTTTTGGTGAGGCAGAGGGGCGGATGGAGGATGTTTCCTTTCTAGGTAACAGACTAAATGCCTCCTCTGGTTTTCAGTCCGTGGTAGGCGGTGAAGTTGGATCAGGGCTGAACTCAGCCCTTTTCTGTTCTGGCACTGTCCAGGTCGGGACAAGACTTCAGCTTTGTTTTGAGGAGGGTGTGTATGAAAGAGGTGATAAATGGAAATATGCTTACGGAGTTTTGAGAGTGATGATTCTGGAATTGTGGTTCATGAGGAAACCCACCTTTTTTTTTTAGACAAGCTTAACTGTTCCCCATATATTTCTCCTAGCAGAGCTCTAAGTTGCTCCCAAAGGCTCTGAGAAGGATGCGGGACCAGAGGCTCCTAATCCCATCAAAGATCTCTTTGCCTTGAGAGGAAGCTGGTTTACACCAGTGCACATGGCATCTGCAGCTTGCTGGCTCAGCTTTGCTGGTCTGCACCATATGGGAAGACTCTTGAGGCTTCTGCCTTGTACTTTCTTGCTTCCCCTGCCTTTCTTTGGGCAAAATACTGGACACGCAACTGATACTTTTACCTTCCTACACACTGACAGTGAATGAGGAGCCCCAAATTTAGGAGGCAACAGGTGGATAATCTTATTCCTGATGCAGCTATGAAAAAGAGTCATTATTCTTTCTTCCTACTGAAATTCGTTTCTAAGAGTGATTGCTTATCTGCTTGTTCTGTTTTCCCCTTGCCTCACTTAAATCTTCAGGACTTCAGGATGCATTTGACAGTGACTGGGAAACTGGGAAGATCACTTACAACAATTACAAAAATGGATCTGATGATGCTGTTTTGGCTTACAAACTCTTGGTACAAACAGGCAACCGAGCAAAGCCCATTGACATCAGCCAGGTATTGTATCAAAGTCCATACTGGTTTATATAGGAATATACAAGTCATTCAGGAGCACGGGGAGATGCAAAGAGCATGTCGTAGTCTCTTTTTTCATCTTGATGAATTGAATACCTGAGTTACACCTTACCGCATGGCCTCACTGACTTTGCTGAAGCCACTTGTTAGCTGCAGTGTGGCCTGTGTTGCAAAGTGTTCAAAATCAACACGGGGAATGCCTGCCCTTGATTTTTTCTGATTAGCGTGCATTTGGTGCTACTCCTGTTTCAGACACGCTCAGTTTCCACTGAAACTGTTGTGAAAAATGCTTTGCTGCATCCATAGGTAGGTGGAGTTTGGTCCTATGCCAGACAGAGCCAATGTTAGCCTTGTTGCCCTAAGTGGCATTGTTTCTGCTTTGAATCAGATTGCCTTATAGGGTTGACCTTTGCTCAGCTTTCTGCTGCGGCTTTGAATCTAGCATCTGCAATTATTTGGTTAGTTTCTATCGATTTATGCAAAACATTTAAAAAAAGACTTTAATGAATGATACCACTAAGGGGGCTGAAATCATTATGTTCTGTATTGTATTCTTGTACCATCATCACTAAATACAGCTATACTGTTGCAGAACTAAGACTGGCAGTTGTTTGTGCTGCCTAAATAAAATATATCTGAGGTTCTTTTGCAAGGTTATCATAGTGTATGACTGCATTTGCTGTAGGCATTGGTAGGGGGAAACACATTAGGTTTGACTCTTTACACTAAAATTAGATTTCAAACCTCTAAGAAGAAATTCTGCAATAACCTAACTTCTCGTCTCCTAGAGTCATCATTGACTCACTGTGCTTTCAGGCAGAAAAATAGTCTTTCTAATGAGCTTCTTGGCAGATCTGCTTATTGTCTTTCTTTTTTTCCTGGCATTAAAGGAGACAGATTTACGGAGTACATTGTTCAAAGTTACTATGGTGTGTAAAACACACTGCTGTATAGCAACATGCAACATGCTGTCAGGTCTGAATGAAGCTTCAGCTATGAATTAAGCAAAGAAAGGGAGTTGAAGAGAAAACCTTCAGTGAGATTTTGTTTAGCAGAGGGTACCAGGTACGCTGTGGAACAAATGTGATTGGACTGCAGCTGCTGATATAATTTCCTGTGCCTGGGAGGGAGAAAAGTGCGGTGCACCCACAGGGGCTGAGCGCTGTACTGTGCAGTTCCAGAGACAGCTTGAAGACATACAGTTGTTGCATATCCTGTGGACTAATTGAATCCAGATCCTTGGAATCCAGCTTTTTTTTTTTTTTAACTGCTGTCACTGTTGTTTTTCATTTCATTAAAAAGACCTGAAACTGGAGCCGAGCCAGAATTTTAAATAAACAAAACAAAAAAACCCAGTAATACTTTTCACCCACAGAGTCCTCTGTCAGAGCTCTAGCTGTGCAGGATTTGGCTACAGATCCCTAGAAGTGTACCACTGCTGTTTACCCCACAGATGCATTTGCCCACAGTGACCCAAATAACACAGGGCACTCGTCTGCTTTCTTGACGCTGGGCATTTTCTGAATACATAGGTCATAGGAGGCAAGTGTTAGCAAAATTTATACAGATGTTGTTTTATTTTTATAGCTCTCCTCCATTTACTGGGTGGCATTTCCTTCAGTGTTAACAACAGAGGTTAACTGCACACAGACGTGTATAAGGACTCTTGCCAGGTTTTCTTTCCCTGTCTTTAAATAAGTTTCTCCAACTTAGTTGTTTTGCACTCTTGGCTGCAGGCTTTCAGAATTTGGATTTAATTGGTTCAGTCTATTCTGGAACCATCTGCTGATTTAGTGGTTATTGTAAATATTATATGAGTACTAATTTATAAATAACCACTTCTACTGTCACTGTAGTTTTTTAGATTTTTTTTCTTTGTCAAACAATGGTTTACTGATAAGTCATTTCAAGTGAAGATTCATGCCCTTTTGCTTTCCCCTTCCTATACTCGTGTTGCACCTCCAGGCCATTTGTTGAAAGCTTTACGGCAAAAACCCTGAAAGCAAAACTCGTTCTGAAAGGCTTCTCATTTTTTCCATTTTGCAGTTGACTAAACAGCGTCTGGTGGATGCGGATGGGATCATTAACCCAAATGCTTTCTACATCTACCTGACAGCCTGGGTTAGCAATGACCCTGTGGCCTATGCCGCCTCGCAAGCCAACATCCGTCCTCACCGCCCGGAGTGGGTCCACGACAAAGCAGACTATATGCCAGAAACGAGGCTGAGAAGTAAGTGGCCTTTCATCTTCTTGTCTTAGAGTTCATGTAAGTGCCCCTGCTCCTTCCTTCAAGAACCAGTAACTTGGTAGTTGGCTGATGCTGCATAGGGCTCAGAAGCGTAAACAGGACAATATATTGTGTCACTCTGCAGTCTTAGGAGGCCCATGCGCCGCTGCAAATGTGGCACCGCTGCAGGGTTTTATCATGTTGAAAAATTAGTTTCGTAACAGTTTAAAGCTCAAAGAGCTTAGAGGAAGCATTGCTTTTTAGTGTCACCTGGTAGTTCTGTCTGTGAGATCACATGAAGTTCCTGCCTACGTCATTCTGAAATTTCACCACTGATATTATATCATGTTTATCCTCAATTCTTAATACCTAAGGGATTTTTATCAAGTTAGCTCATATGTTAAGCTACCAACACGGATACAGTACAACAGTTACTTAGGTAGGGGAGCAGTCCCATTCTGTGCCATTCAGTGTTTTCCTGAGCACCAATGCCAGTTTGCATTGCTTTGCTTCAGCTTTCAATTTACTGGGAGGATTACTAGTCGGACACCAGTGGGGAAGGGGAGAGGGCCTACAGGGGGGGACTGGTGCACTTGGAAATGTGATTGGGTAACCAGCTAGCCATGCTTCAGTGTATCCGAACCCTAGAGCTTTGTGGCAGTCAGCCAAGTCTTGTCTTAAAGAAAATTTATAGTTGAGATTATAATAGGGCAAATCATGTTTAGCAAGTCAACTGAATGACCCTGCAGGGTCTGGAACACACAACGGCACTAACAAAATGCTTGTTGTGGAAGTGTGTTTTTTTTTTCTTGTCATACAGTAGACTTAGCATTGCACTCAAAAAGAAGTGTGGAGAGTGTTGGTTTGTCAAATTATTAAAGGATAAAAAGTTATGTATTTCCTCATTAAATCATTACTTTTATATTAGGGTTTTTTTCCCAATCATTTGCATCAATAACAGAACATGGATTTCTGAATCTGACTTTCAAAATATTCAATGGAAATTCTAAAAACCAATCAGCCTGATCGAGCATAATTTTTCTCTAGTTTTGTGCCAGTGAACCTCAATTAATCTCAGGGAAATTACTTTTGATTTCAAAGGAACTGCACTTGGCATAAAAGAAGAGAATTTGGATAAAATGTTTTAAGATGATGTGATCTTCTATTTTATATTGCAGTTAGGGATTTTGGGCCAGGTGTTCAATAAAAACCACGGTAACATTGATGAGGATTAAATACATGTATTCAAATATATCTCTTAAATTATATAGAATTGTTTGGGGACTTGATGTAGACTGTGTTCATCCCATTGCACTGCATGATAAAATATAGTAATCTCCTGTACTGCTTCAGTTTTCAATTTATTGAGGAGTTTTTTTAAATGTCACTTCTTCCAAGGAAGTAAAATTTAAATGCAGCACCTTTAAGCATTTTGCTGTGGAGAGCAAAGGATTTTGTTAATCATACTCTCTGTGTATCTTCTTCTTTCCAAACACACATTGTAACACTGCTATCCTTTTCCTAGTTCCAGCAGCTGAGCCCATAGAATACGCTCAGTTTCCTTTCTACCTCAACGGATTGCGTGAAACTTCTGACTTTGTGGAGGCAATTGAGAAAGTGAGAGCTATCTGTAGCAACTACACCAGCCTGGGGATTGCCAGCTACCCAAATGGTTACCCGTTTCTGTTTTGGGAGCAGTACATTGGGCTTCGTCACTGGCTCCTCTTATCCATTAGCGTGGTTTTGGCTTGCACGTTTCTGGTGTGTGCCCTCTTCCTCCTAAACCCCTGGACGGCTGGGATCATTGTAAGTTTATTATAAGGGTCTTTGTTGAAGTCAAATTCCTTTCAGCATAGCTCTTGCTGTAGTCGGAAGGTTTTGTTTATGTCTGGGCCTCTGGTGGAGTACGTATATTGCATCATTCATTATATATTTATTCAACTTGAGGGGGTAGGGTTCATGCTAAAGGTACAAACCTTAATAACTTTAATCCTTTGGCCACCTTTTTTGCAGCTTTGAAGGTTTCTCAGAAAGGTACATAAACTTTTGCCCTTGCTCAGATGCATGCTAACATGAGAAATAGAGAGGAAAATTAGGAGCTTATTAAATATTAAAGCTATTTCTAATTACTTATTCCATCTCCCCTTTTATCAGACATAGTTATTTTTCAAGGCAGTTGCTTGTGACTAACTTGCCTGTAAATTTTCCCACTGATTTCTGAATGCAGTCTTTCTGGAAAAACTGAAATAGTTAGGTTGTACGGTACACACTGTGGAAAGAGTGTAACAGAGCTATTGAAGAGAAAGAGCCATATAAACTGGAAAGAATACTCCTCCATACTGTCTGCAAGGCACCATAAGCCTCTCAGTAAACATTCAAGTTAAATTGAATGATGATGTTCCTATGTTTAAATTCCATAAACTATCGTATGGTTTATAAAATGCCAGAAGTAGAAGAGCGTAAAACAGTTACTAGTTTTTGTAATGTACGTTTATACGACAGGTATGTTAAAAGGTAAATGTTTAGTCTAGAATATTTTTCATAGCACTTAATCAAGCAATTTGTGTTATTACTCTTGATTCATTAGCTTATAAAATCATTTATTGTAGTGCATACTTTTTTCCCTTGGAAAAGGCGTTTATTTTCAGAGTCCACTATTGCTTTTATAAGTATGTCTATCTTTTTTCCCTGCTTGGCTTTATCAACTTTTAAAGTTGATTCTACAGATGTCATCCCCTCCCTTTTCCTCTTTTTTTTTTTTTTTAACAAGGTAGATGAAAGAAAAATAAAAGCTTTGCCTTAGATTTAACTGTTCACTTTGTCCGTGTCAATCCCTCCAAGTATCTTAAAAGCTCAGAGCCCCTCTGAAACCTGAGACTCATCAGCTGATTGTGGTATTCACTTTCTTGTGGGTTTTAAACCCACTCAAAAGTCATCCTCACTTATTTGCAGTTCTACAAAAAGAATTCCAATACAGGTAGTTGCAAGTTACTTTCTCTGGAAGGATTGTCTGAGAAACAGGTGAAAAAGAGAACATGTATGTTTGGAGGGTATCCATGATAAAGAAGCATAAATTGTTTTTCAGATCACTGATAAATTGTAACCGATACAAAACTGATGCTTGGTCTGTTAACTGGTTCTTAGGAGTGTAATTTAAACTGGTTCTTTAGCAAGTCACTGCCATTGAGCACAATGAAACAAGGAAAAGCAGCTTGTCTTTGGGAATACAGGATGCCTTTGAGGAGTGTGTTTTATAGTCAATATGTTGCTTTGGAACAACTTTCTCTTCATTTGTCTGGAGAAGAAGAAGAAGTTACTAACAGCTGTTTGAAATCATCTAGGTGGTGGTGCTGGCTCTGATGACTGTGGAGCTGTTTGGCATGATGGGTCTAATCGGAATAAAGCTGAGTGCAGTGCCTGTGGTTATCCTGATTGCTTCTGTTGGCATCGGCGTGGAATTCACTGTTCACGTTGCTTTGGTACGTAAAATCAGGAAGCATTTTCAAAATATTTTAAAATAAAATGGTGGCAATGTTAGGATCAGAAATCCTTACTTAGTCTCCTAAGTCAGTGGCATGATTCTCAGAAGGAAATAGGTCACAGTTTTGTGTGCCATTCAGTTTGTCTTAATAGAGCAGAGTTGATCCTGATGAAGTGCTTCCTAACTATTGAGTCAGTCTCCCAGGAGATAAGAGGGACACATTACCTGTGATATCTAATTGTCTGAGTGATGGAAATACATAGCAAAACAGAGCTCTTAATGCACCTTGCTTCAGTCCGGATTCCCCTGGTCCTTGTTTGCAGCCTCACTGTTGTTGCCTTGGTGCTACGTAGCTGTTTGTTCCCTCTTACATGTAGATTCTGTATCTTAGGGAAGAGAAACCTGTAAAGGAGATTTTCAAAATCACATACAGTGTCATTTGGTCTCTCCGGACCACTAAAATGTGAATGTATTTGGATTAATTTTTCACTTGAAAAATCTGCACCTTCTTTTCAGAATCCACCAGCTATTAATAGTGGGCACAAACATGCAGTCTGTAGGAAAACAGTTTTCCAACATGATGAAGAGAAGCAGACAGGGGAAAAAAGTATATTTTATAGAAAGATTTTCAACATTTTCAAGGTTAAGTGTCCAAATACAGAGTGCACCTACTCGGCCAGCTTAGTCAACGTGATGTGCAAAATTAGTAGAAACGACAGTGCGCTTGCAAGGGGGCAGTTTTGGGTGTTCAAGATAAGCAAAACTCATCTTGCATTATTTGGTGACAAAGAATAGAGTAAAGGCCTATTTTTCTGTGTTCACATTTGACAATGTCAGCGCTGATCTTTAAAACATTTTGCCCACTGAGCATAAGTCATTTTCCTATAAGGCTATCTAACTGATATTTCAGAATAGTTTAAGAATATATTGTCTTCATGGATTTGAATTTTACTTTATTAAAAAGTAGTAAAGGATGAGTGGTCGATAGAATATAATTTCAGGGAGGAGGTGCTTGTAGTCTGCTGTAATCTCTAGTATATTAGTATGGTAGCAATCCAAAAAGAAGTGAAGGGAAGGGGCTGGAAAGTGGTGGTAATGTTGGAAAGGAATGCAACGGGGCTTTTAGACTCAAAAGGAGGACTGGTAGACTGCTAAGAGGACCTGATGACCGTGGAAAAGAGAGGAGAACTAACAGGGATCTTAGCACACTGGAGATGGCCAAATACTGGGAACATGTTGTAGATGAAGTATAGAGTTGAGGCACATAAAGTGGCTGGATGGAAAGAATAATTTTAAGAAAAATCGTAGAGAAGGTAGAGTGAGGTTAAAGAGTAGCAGCTGGATCCCTGAAGTGGTGACGGTTTTTTTCCCCTACTGCTATGGATAGTTAGGCTTTTGGAGGTAAACCTGTTTGCTAGGATTTGGAATAGTTTGGGAAGTGTCAGAAACTAATGGTGTACAAGAGGAAGAAAGAAATGACAGTTTCTTAGAATTGAAGATTTAAAACAGGAAAACGGAAATAAAAAAGGACAAAACAGTTGTTTCTAAATTAGAAGAAACTAATCTAATTTACAGGACTTTTTATATTTTTTTTTTTTTTTTTAAAAGTCAAAGTCACCCATGGCTGAAGGTAAAATGCCAAGCAAACTCAAAATTGCAGTTTTTTTCACATTGATTCTGGAGTCAAAAACTTTCAAACGCAGGCTTTAAATAAAAGAATGCCTAGTAGACCTCAAATGATAGCAGCAGTACTGACCTTCACAGAACTTCCTGCATATAAACAGTCAAACTAGTGTTGCATAAACAAAAAACGCAATGCTGAACTACTGATACAGAACTTAATTGAACTTGTTTAATAAGAGTGATTCACAATCTACTTCTGGCTCAGTTCTCTGCTATCGCTTGTGAATTGTAACCTCACTTTTTTAATTCTGCAAATAAATTCTGAATCGATAGTAGACTCTTCTATTACAAATCCTTTAATTACACACATATACATATCTTTATATAACTTGTTAATACGTTTGTGGATCAGATCCCATAGCTCCCATTCATGTGAGTCATCTCATAGACAGCTACCTTTACCCTGAGGGGGATTCTTTATCCCTTTATGCATATGGGAATGTAAAATGTCCTGGATACATTAATTTTCCACAGACCACTTTTAATCCACTACTAGAGATTAATAATACGTGGTTTGGCTACCTGCGGAAGTGAGGGTTGGGAATCTCACTCCATGTGTACCCATTTTTGGTCTGTTTGTCCCACCAAATAACCTTTTAATGTGTGATGTCACCCCAGATTTGTCAGACAAGTGAAAATAAGCTGCTAGAGAAGAGAGACTTAAATTCCAGGACCAAGAGGAAGATAGCTGCTTGAGCTCATATCTTTATAGGCAGTAGAGAATTTGTGGAAGAGAGAGCTCTTACAAGTCACAAGAAGATCAACCAGGTTCTTGTCATCTTAAACCATTAAGTTGTACACAGGGAAGACAAATTCATATGGAACAGCATTTGAGTGTTCTTGGTACAGCTTGCTCACTAAGGAGTTGGAAGGAGAAAGACATTTCACTAGTCATATTGTTGCTCAGGCATTACCATGTTCAGCATTATTCCTAAGGCAATTTTGTGTGTATAGGCCTGCTAGCTTTGAAGTAGTAAAAGTTGCAAAAACATTTGAGTGAAATAGAAGTGTTAAAAAAGTCATGGAAACTGTGGCACTACAAGAGTGAGAGGAGTAGCCCTGTAATTTTGACACCTGAAGTGCTTTCACATTGAAATGAATTATTTGCAGGTGGAAATAAGCAAAGCTGGAGACAAAAGGCTACTGATGCAAGCAGGCATTGTTTCCAAAATTATTACTATGGCCTGACTCTGTAATCAGTGGTTACTGTGGTTGTATGACTTCAGCAGCAGCTATGTGGTATGACTGCAGAATCGGGCCTTCTCTTGAAAGTTAGCCAGCTATAGAGATACTTTCATAAACTGTAGTTTGCAGTAAGTAACTGGTGAAAAACCGTGCATGCTATGAGTGAGGCTGTTTGGAATGTTGTACGCATCTGTCTAATGAAATGGACTTAACTGTGTTACAGGCGTTTTTAACTGCCATAGGAGACAGGAACCATAGGGCTGTCCTTGCATTGGAACACATGTTTGCACCAGTGCTGGATGGGGCTGTGTCCACTCTGCTTGGAGTGTTAATGCTCGCAGGATCAGAGTTTGATTTTATTGTCAGGTAAGCATTTGTGTGTGTCTTGACTTTCTTTTTAAAATAAAAATAAGTATGCTTTTAATTTTTAGTCACTTCAGTGTATCTGTAATTTTATTACTATGCATGGTGTGTCAAGCATGCTTACGTCATGGTCCTGCTTTCCCTCTGTTTTATTAACTCCTTGTTACATGCTAGACGTGGTAGAGTTTCCATTGCTGGTATTAAAATCTGTTCCAGGAAAATCTGACACCCAGCATGAAAGAACACAGAAATGGCCCTCTTTACCAAAGTTTGCTAATTCGCGGTTTGAGTCTGTTCAAAGCATCTAGTATTGTCCAGTATGAGCTGGGTTTGACCTGTAACCTTTAGATCCTTCAGACTTCTTGTATGCACAACGAATTGTGTGCAAAGGATACGTGAACCTACAAACATGCTGCGACTGTGCTGCAAGTGACTCTCTCCGGGCCTTCTCCTTCTATCGTTATGTGAGGTTTACAACGATGTATAACAGGGAGAGGAAAAAAAAGCCCTGTTTGGGAGCTGGGGAACCATAAGTATGAGCACAGAACTTCATATTAAAATTTTGTAAAGCAAACCCTGAAGGCTCTTCTGTTTAGAGCTACAGGCAGACTGTTTCTTGTGAACTTAATTAAGAATGTGAATTCATCAAGTATGAGAGGAAAGCAAGTTTTTCGTTGAGGGGAATTTGAGAAGTGCAATGAAACAGATCCTATTCTATTCCAAACAACCTGTGGAACTTTGCAGAATGGCTAATCTTAGAAGTAACACAGGTTCTTTGTGGCAAATTACAGCATGAAAAAAAAGAAATAATCTAAGCCCTAAAATGGAACTGAGGTAGAACTGGGCCAAATAAAAATGCCCTGAAAGATGACTTAACTACTGAGGTAGACATAAGCTGGATAGATGACTAGACTTAGCTGACATCCATTTAATAACAAGAACAACAGAATGTCAGAGGCAGGAACTGAGAGAATGGCTGCTAAATCTCATCAAGATTTTTTGTTTATGTATGTAAGAGATTTGAAGAAAGCAGGCAGTTTGCAGTCAGACCTCATGAAACCTACATGAGGATTATTACTATACAGATATTGCACGTCCTGAAATAGAATTTGTATTTTTTTCCCCAGTCAGTATTTTTTACTTTATTTTATTGATATCGAAGAAATAAGGTAGATTTATTCTTTTAGGACTTGATCTTATAAGGGTTGGAATACTTTGACATAGACGTTACTTATAGATTTAACCTAAATTTACAGGGGTACATCTGGTGTGCTACTTTCTTACTTAACAGACAAGATTTTGGCAAGCTTATTTTTGTGTCATAGCAAATGGAAGATTATAGCAGCCCTTCACACCAAATTTGGATCGGATGTTCTCTCAGTTTATAAAGTGAGCCTTTCAACTTTTCAACTTGGGTTATTTTACTTCTTTTGGCCATCAGTTTCTCTTTTTCTAGCACAATCTGACTTCAGTTTGCCTTGTTTAAAAAATAAAATAAAATAAACTATGGGAGCCTGAGCATTGTTATAGTGGGCGAAGAAGGTCCCAAACTTCCGGAAAGCGATAGATTAGTCCAACAATGTGGAAGATTAAGTAAATTAACAGACATTGTATACACCAAGTGGTCAGAGCTATAATCCTCCTGTTTATCCTAGCATTAGATGGATGAGATGCAAATGTTTTTAATGCCTGTTGTTGATCTCTGTCCCAGTATAAAGTTCTGGTGGTTTATGTTAGTAGAGTAGATTGGCTTGCTGATTTTTGCTAATGCAGATCAGAAATTCCCAAATGTTTACAATAGCAGGATATTTGTAGTTTTACAGGAGTCTGATATATTTGATCAGATATGGAAACAGGGAGGCAGTAAAGTTTGTTGCCAGCTAGACAATGTAATCAGCAAACCCATTAGTAGCAAACTTGCCCTTCGTTCTTCTCCTTTGCCTTCTCCTCTAGGAATTTACCAAGACTGAGTCCTTGAAATCATTAGTTACAACGCAGCCTTAAGTTTAGTCTGAGCCCCAGCTGTGCCGAATACCAACTAGCAAGGCTTTCCTTTTACTGACAGGTTTACCTTGGTATTCATGAAGGATCCCAGACCTTAGCCCTCAGTGGTGGGAAAGGACAACCACTTGTGCACTTTCCTCTTCTTCCATAGTACTTCAGCCTTTATGTTTGAATTGGCTGACGCAAAACAAGAGTATTCAGAGATGCTAAATTGTTCAACAAAAGATTAGCCTGCAATGCAGCTCTGCCATTGTGGAGTGTTCTTACTCAGTACAATGCTGAAGCTTACTATAGAATGGGCAGCATTTTCTTTGCAGAAAACGGGTTCCTGTGTTGTAAAAAGGTTGCAATTCGAGCTATTTGGTAAAACTGGAACTCAGAATTCTAGACGGAAAGTTGTGATTAATGTACAGCAAGGGAAACCCTTACCTGATACACTGGAGATTTAATTAGAGATTCTGCTGTAAAATGCAGAAGCATTTCACAGTGGATTAGCTGCTGGGAGAAGAAGGCTTCTTTTCCTTCTAGGCTAAATTGTTTAAATTCTACACCCTTCACTTCATTTGTTTGCTTCTGCTGGGTTTTCACTAATGGGGGCCCCTTTTCATTGTATTTGTGCTTTCAATCCATTCAGCTATTCACTGCACATTCCATATTTTTGTGTTTGTGTAACACATTCATAAATAACATTACATGCTTCCAGATTCTGGGAAATTAACAAATGTAATTTTTTTCTTTCCTTTATCAACTAACACTTTGGGTTGTGGAATATAGCTTCTCTAATTCAAAAGGTAAAAAACCCTACATCTATATATGGAAAGTGATATAATTATTTAGTACAATGTTAGTAATATTTAATATAGTATATGTATTATTTTAACATTTGTAGGAGCAATTTGTAATCCCTTATTTCTCACAATATTTGTGGCTATTCTCTCCCCCAAACCCCTTAAACCCTACTTCAGGTATTTCTTTGCTGTTTTGGCAATCTTAACCATTCTGGGAGTTCTCAATGGATTGGTGCTGCTTCCTGTTCTTCTTTCATTCTTTGGACCATACCCTGAGGTCAGTAAAACTAATAGTGAACAGAAGAAATAGTACGTATCTGCATGCCTGGCCTGCCAGATCACACCCCTTTTTTTAGAAACTCTTTATTTTTTAAATTCCCTCAGATTTTTTTAGTTTTTAAGTTTCTTGCTCTATGTTTTTTTTAAAACTTTATTAAAAGTGCTGTTTGTTCTTTAGTTAGTTATCTACTTATATTTTTAAAGGGGTTTTTTTAGTATAGTTTTAGGGGCTGCAATCAGCAAGCTTGATACAAGTGTAGGATTATTTATGCTTTTAAAAGCATAGTGTGATATGCAGACTAGTTTGTAAATGAAGGATTTTCCCCAATATTTTGCAGAAGACAGTTCGTTTTGTACACACACCTTCTTCTTTCCTACCTCACTGCCTGTTCCTTTACCCAAAATATTTAACTGAGCAGACCACCAGGAAGGCCTGTGTGAACCAACATGTACCAGTGGTGGTCCACAGACCACACCTTGGTAACCATGACTGGTCTGCCAGAAGGTCCCCCCGGTCCAGTTGCCCCTCCCTGCGGTATGCTCTTGGCTCAAGCAACATTTTTAGTGGGTGGAAGGCTTCACTTAGATGTTGATGACTTTACAGTATAAAGCCCAAGTCCAGCAAAAAAGGTTTCAGAGATGCCCAATTTATATTTGGCTGTTGATTATTCATTAC